>NC_141262.1:15077500-15787500 GCF_054856545.1 Hippocampus guttulatus
AAACTAAGTGTCTTACATTCTCATATGACTTAAAAAAGGGCTCCCTGACCTTTCGTAGTCAGATAGATTCGGTTATACGTTAGTTTGTGTCGATTTGCAAAGTACTCCACACATCATCAATAAACAGCGGGGTTCTTTTGGCTGGAGACAGCAGCATCCTAGCAGGTGGTTAACCTTTCCGAAAAGAGCATGCATGACTGTACTGCAAAAGCTTCTGGCTTTTCCAAAGTGGCAGAACTGTCAACAGCCATCAGAGATCTTTGTATGCACTTTCATCACCACTTACAGGTGCATGGATATCACCAATCATTAATCTGATCCCCGACGGGAGCAATGTGGCCCACTGGCATCGACATTTGCACCGATGACCTTCTTAGAGAGGCTGTGACACAAAGCTGGCGGCTTGAAGCAAGTGAAGGTGTGTGTTCGCGGTACGCCATCGTGATTTTTTATTCATCAATGGAAGACGCATTTGGGCGGCCTGGTGGTCCAGTGGTTAGCGCATGCTCACAGTGCAGAGGTTGTGGGTTCGATCCCGGCTCCGGCCTTGTTATGTGAAGTTTGCATGGTCTCCCCGGGCCTGCGTGGGTTTTCTCCGGGTACTCCGGTTTCCTCCCACATTCCAAAAACATGCATCTCACACTCAAAACTGTCCCTAGGTGTGAGTGTGAGTGCGGATGGGTGTTCGTCTCTGTGTGCCCTGCGATTGGCTGGCAACCGGTTCAGGGTGTGCCCCCCGCCTAAAGCGGATCAGAAAATGGATGGATGGATGGATGGATGAAAGCCGCATCTGTGCAGCTGCTTTCAGGTAACGTAGCACAAATGGCAGCAAATGAAAATTAAGCATCAACTCATCCTTGTCGCTACCGTAACAGCAGGTCAGTTGCAATAAACACTCTAAACAGTAGATCACGATGAGTTCTCGCTCCCCCAAAAGTCCTTTGGGCTCACTTATATCAGTGGGGTTGTTTACCGGGCATACATTTGACTGTAGGAGTACAGATATGTTCTCTCTCCAACGCGTAGATGGCATCGTAATCCTGGACGCATGATGAGCCTCCCGAGCTCTGCCTGTGGTTCGCCTCCTGGAGGAAAAACAATCACCTCCATGTGAAAGCATCCCAAACAAAAGAAGCGGTTGTCGACTTTGTGGTACCGCCGGCAAATGTGATTAGGGGAGTTCATCTGTGGCTATGAAAGCTGAACGCGTTGCCATTTGGACAAGTGTTGGCCTTGTAACTAAATTACACGAACAGAAGAAATAATTACATTCCCTTCAGCATGAGCCCCATTATGAAGCAGAACATCTACAGTCAAACACAATCTGTTCCCGCTGGTTGCTGGTCAACATCACGTTTTCTTCTTTTGTTTTCCCCTTTCCATCTATTTTCTATACCATTTACCAGTATAATTTGCAAGTTCAGCAATTTGCTTTGTTGTTATCCTTTCTAAAACGTAAACAAAGTTTTGAGCGAGCGTTCAACACCATGTTTCATACTAGCCACACTAGTAAATAACGCAATGCATGTGGTGACGTCATTCGCCCCGGCTGGATTTTATGAGGGAATCATTTACAAGACCAGCAAACGATGCCACGGAATTTAAACTCAGGGAACCAATTTTCACAAAGAATTGTTTTTCGTTTCCCATATATATGTATAAATGACAGGTAAATGGCATTAAAAGTAAGGTTCAACTCCATTTATGTATTCCCGAGACAGTATAATACAGCTAAATGATCAAAAAATTTATTTGGCCTAATTTGGCAGAATTTTGTTGTTAAGATTTTCATTACAGTTTTGAAATTTTAGAAGTTAACTGCTGTGGACCTTCCTAAGGGAATTGTTATACGTTGTTCACTATATAGTACACAAGTACAACAATGGATGTTATTATTGAAAATACATGTTGGGTTTGTGTTTAAAAAAAAAAAAGAAAAGAAACTAGAGAGTATAATTGTATATCCTGTTGCATGTTCTCCCCGTGTCTTCCTGGGTTATCTCTGGGGGGTGTGGCTTGCTTCCACATTTCAAAATCATGCATGCCAGTTTAACTGAATTATCCAACTGTATAGACAACGGATGGATGTAGTTGTATGCATTATGCAGTTACATGAAGCATCTTCTTGTGCATTTTCCAGCCTAAAGATTTTAAGAGAGTTGTGTTAACATGTTATTTATAGCACCACCATTACAATAATCTGAATAAAATGAGTTTTACAGCATTTGCACATCATTAGACTTGTAACAGACACTTCCTGGCACTCCAGGGAAAATTGCCAAACAGCAGGAGGTAAATAATAAGGATAATAAATGTTTGGGGGGTTTGAACCGCAAAAGAAAAACACAGAAAGAAAACCAGGTCACCTTGTTAATGTTACTGTAAATAGCATTAGGGATAAACACAAAGGCCAACTTACACCTCCCATGTGTTTACAAAATACAGACTTTTCTATGGTGTTAATCCATTTCATTTTTCGCGCTCCTTTCATCTCCTCAAGTCAGTCTCACATACTGTACTTACTCTCGGGACCAAAAAGCATGTTTTCTGAGTCAATCCTTCAACAGAAGACATCTGGCCTCCCTGGTATTAATATAATTTCCTCACCCATCTCAATGAGAGCTATACTGTTTTTTTCTTGACGCCTGTGTCCTCAGTGTTGTAAAGAATCAAGCCTTGTTCAGTTGCTCACCTTCCATTCAACAGCTTTATAGCCTTGCTCACCTGTTCACCAGCGTGCCACATTCAATGTCTGTTATTGCCTATTCAGATAATAAAAATAACAATCTTATATGGAAATGCTTGCAATTTACGGTATTGTTGGCGCTGAGCTGGAGATTCAGCTTCAAAGCAAAGAAATATTATTTTCCCGCTCCTTTATTTTTTCAAGGAATCCGAAAAGTATGATCATCAGCAACGAATCCAACCTCAGCTGCCAACACATGACCTTGTCTATTTTGTCCATTCAAAAAGTTCAGTCTGAAAAATCTCTTAGCATCTATTTAAAGCAGTGAACAATGACATTTAAATCCTAAGCGCAAGGTTGGCTGTTTTTCAACTGTAGGCATCGCAAAGCTCCTCACAAATGGGAGGCCAATGTGTGCCTGGTGTATTGAGCGGCTCCCTCGGTCCAACTAAACACTGGCAGTGTTATTTCACTGTGGAGGCGAGTGTGTCAGTGTGTAAACGCCACATCACCACGAGACAGCCTGGGCCTGCGAGGGGATGACATCTGAAAACCTATTCCCGGTCACATCTGACGTTTTCACTCTGCCAGAGCAAGACGTCTGCGTGAATCAGCTGGAGAAAATCATTCTTTCCCAAGTGTAAAGAGCAGGGGGCCTTGATGCTCTGCCATCTGGGGAAAACTGGCCTAGAAAACATTAAGGCTGCTCTCTCCTCAAGCCCTAATTCTAAGATGCAGCAAAGACAGAAAAAGCATCAAAGAACAAGAACATACACTTATGTGTAATCTGCTGGGATCCATCAGTTTCATGTGCGGATGAGTTAAGCAACATAGCTGTGTCTGGCTTTCATTAAACTGTTAAAGTTCACTTCATTCTTGACTTGATATTTTGGGGTGAAATGGATTTCACGAGGAAAGAAAATGAGTGCAATACCTTTGTATCCACGCTATAATTGGAAAATTGAACAATCATATCACGGCAGTTGACAGGCTCGTTCTTTAGTAGCAAGTTCAAATGTTGCCAATCATTGACGTGATAGACTGTGGGTCAAATTAGCATTAGCATCTAGCTTCTGATCAGCACAGGTGAAGGCCTTTGATTGCAGTAAATAGTTTTAAATTGGGCACGGGTTGCTGCCTGGGCCTGTCCGGAACTTTTGAGTTTGGCTGTCATGTAATTCTCAACAATCAGTCTTGTATTTCTTTTTCGATTGACGTCATTCCCAGCTCAGGAGAGCGCAATGATAATGACATGACAACAAATTTATTCCTCTTCCTCTTCTTCTTTGATGTTATTACGTGGGCACCACCCAGTGCCCAGACTGAGACACCATAGTTGAATGAAACAGTGACAAACTTATGTTAGCAAAACTGATTAAATGGTCATTATTCCTAAATGTTACTTGACGCAGTCTTCTATTCAATTTCATCCTTTGCACTTCACCGTAGTGCTTTAAAAGAAGTTGTAAAACCACATATTTTATCAAGGCTTTTTCCGGCCACTGAATGATATGTTTCATTTCATGCATTGATTTGCTTGAATCTATTTAGTTGTGTGTTCTCTGCAAAATATTTTTGAGAGAAAATGTTATGATGGAACATACAATATGGGTCATTCTTTAAAAAGATCTGTCTTTTTTTTCTTTTTCAAAATTGGATGTATCAAAGGTCCTACCCAGTATCAGTATTTGGTATCAAGAGTTGAGTATTCGCACAGGTATCAAGCATCCCTACATTATACAAAATGAATGTGTGTGTGTATCATTCTGAAAGGTGCTCCTGATGTTCTTGATCCTGCAATTAGCTTCTGATGAGCGAAAAAAGGCAAAAACAGCTCGCAGTTAAGCCAAACTAACCATGACTGTAGATCTAACACCAAGCAAGAGTCCTCTCAAAGTGTAATTGTTGCCGGCATTGATTTGGCACAACACACCATATTGCCATTTCTTGTTAAGGGAAATCAGTCGATGAGCGGCAAACAGGTTGTCATTTCAGGGGCCTGAACATCGATCACACAGCTTAATTATTTCAGGAGGCGATGCGAAACAAATGTGAGGGGAAGACAAACAAAGCCTCTGGATGAGACATGAGTTCAATTGAAAGCAATATCAGGAAACATCGTGGAGAAAATAAGCATGTTTGAGTGCACTGTGTGCGCACTGGAGGACATAGCACTTGCATCATTCCCTAATATGTACACCTGGATGTATTGTATGCTAGCCGGCATTGACTATCTGGGCACTACTTTCATGCCGGTGCAAGGCTAGCATAAAGGGCAGTCTAACTGTGTGCATGGGTGGAACTTTCTTTATCTCGGTATGTACGTAGATGGGCGAAATTAGAAAGAGGCATATGCGGCGTTGTGGGAGTGAACACAGCCAACTTGTTATCTGACCAATAGAAGTGGCTCCCCTCATTCCCTTTAAATTCAGCATAGGAGCTGCACACACAGTTTTTGACATTGCAGAAGCTTAAATACACTCACTGGAGTCGATGCAAAGATCAAAGCACGCAAAGTATGTTTTATTAGAAACTATAGGCAGAGCTCCATGGGTGGATGATAAAGTTGGTGAGGGGTGCCGTTTCCCAACCCAGTGGTTGGTGGTTCGATCCCTGGCCATTGCATCCATGTCGGAGTGTCACCATTAGACGAATGAGGTAACAGTGTAAAGCGCTTTGAGTACCTGAGGTAGAAAAGCGCTATACAATTGACAGCCCATGTATGTATGCGACAATCACCACCCGCCTCATAGCTATGTCGTGGCCCAGGGGGTGTTTTTAAAAATAAACCATAAAGATGATGATCATAATGATTCCTTCAATTAGTTGATTTCTACTTTGTGCAATTATTTAGATGGTTTGATGCATGCTGTTGTCATATTTGTGAATGAAATACAATGATATCTACCACGCATATCCGCAGAGCTCAGGAGTCGGCCTGGACCTCGATCAAATCCACCCACCCAACCTGCTCCACAACTTGGACCTACACGAAGCTGGCCAATAGTCTAGTCTAGTTTCTGTCACCAAATTGTCAGCTGTGCTGGAGCCGTAGAAAGGAAAATACCCATGGTCCGCAGGAAAGCCTGGCAAAGTGCAGTGCACCATTTTTACACCAAGCAGATGTGCACCGTCTACGAAAATAGAGCCTTCTGTCACATCTCTTGAATGTGCATAGATTATACATAGTTGAAATGAAATGGAACAATGTCCTCACACTGCCCAGAATGCATTGAGACAGCTGAAAAATGTTCTTGCGAAAGAAAAAAAAAACAACAACAACAAAACTGCTCTGGTCAATCAAACTTCTGTCATCTGTCATCATTAGAGAGTGTGAGCCAAAGTTAATGAAAGTAAAACACAGCAGACCATCAGATACACAGGACAGCACCACAGGATCAATACATACTGTGTACACACAACACGTGATGTTAAAGACGCACAGACACCACAGACACACATATTCCAACTGCGCAGTCTCACACACACACGCACACACACACACACACACTTAGCATATTGATCGAGCCCTCCGTTTGCTATTTTCTGAGCAAGCTTGATGTGAAGGCTTATAGGTTACAGCCAATCCTCCCTAAAACCATAGTCATCCATCTGCTGCTTAATGAGGCACAACTAAGATTTGTTTATGTTTTGACTTACTTAGCTGCAAAGCAACAAGGATTACACTTATTCAGCACCTGCATCTCCTATAATATATATTACTTACATCAACGGGAGGGGGAGAAAAAAAAAACAACAAGTGTACATCAATCGTATTCGCTCCATGAATGAAAAGAGTTGCTCAGAAAACCTTATGCTGTTTCCATGTGCATGACGTGTTCACCATCCTCACCCCCACATCCTGCTCTTAGACACAGTTCTGTTTGCTCAGGGCTCAACTGACATTAAACATGAGTATTTTTTTCTCATATGTTATTTTCCCCTTTCCTGCTGAGTGTATTTGTATTTGTTTTGTATTGTATTTATATTTTTCTGTACCTATTTTACTGTTGCAGCAGTAACAAGGTCTAGTTTAAAAGTGTAGTGTCGTATATTTACATTCCGTGTGTGTGTGTGTGTGTGTGTGTGTGTGTGTGTGTGTGTGTGTGTGTGTGTGTGTGTGTGTGTGTGTGTGTGTGTGTGTGCGTGTGTCCAATATATGAATGGACAGATGAATGTGTATTCGAGAATCTACAGGCAGATGTTTTTCAGTGAGAGTTTATGTGAATGGACAGTCAGATGTTTACATTTTTTATAGCTTTGGATGGACAGACATATGGGACTCTATTGTCATGCCCAGTCTAACTTTCTAACTGCAAATGGGTGGAGTTTTCTATCTTTTGGCATTTTCATAGACACGCGCAGTTAGAAACAGGCATTTGTATAAACACAGCTGCCTTACTTGCTGGGCAATGGAAGTGGCTTCTCTCATTTCCTTTAAATTCAATGCAGGGGAGGTGCACAGGGTATATGGCAAAAAAATTACCGGTAACACAATAACAAACATGTCCTTCAATAAATATTTCTCTGAAAGTGTCAGATGAAACGAAGCTTTACTATATCAATGCCAGCAATGATAGGCTTGGTACATTTCTCTCTTGGTGTCTAGTCTCATGAATGGTAAATCGGTTTACATTTGTTTAGCGCTTTTCTACCATCGTTACGCAAAGCGCTTTAACTATCTTTCCTCATTTACCTACTGATGATGCAGCATGACGAGCAACAGGGTGTTGAGTATCTTGTTCAAGGACATGATCACAAGGGGTGAAGATCAAAATCACAACCTTCGGCTTTGAAAATGACAACTCTACCCCCACTGAGTCACGCCACTCCAGTGAACTGCCCAAGTGCAGGACTTCAAATTAAAGGTACTGTGTGTACATTTTGAAGCATGCACACTATGGTGCCTCAGAAAGAGCACACTTGACAAGCACAATTTCACCCAAAATGACTTTGAGTATTCCCTCAAGTACCTGAGTAACACATGCTGTAGTCATGGCAGGAAGACAGCGGTGAAATATGGCAGCCTCCTGTAGGGGAGGGTTGCCCTATGTAAAATAATTTACCTACAGTAACATTTTTAAAAAATATGTTGATGTTATACAATATGTTGTTTTGCATATTATTGAAATTAATAGTATTTTTTAAATAATAGTGAACAGTGAAAACAATACATTTTTACACACTGTCCTTTTAAAGCGTTATAATTCATGTGTGTGTCATTTCTTGATTATTTCAGTTTGGCAAGAGAGCGAACAGGTAGCAGATAGGACAGGTGAGGATGGTCCATATTAGAAGAGGATGGTCATTTCAATGGACAATTATGGTTTACGAACCAATATGTTTCACACATGAGTTTTTCGTAGACCATTGAATGACAAAGTGAAATGTTTTAGTTGTCAAGTTGTAATTTTCTTCATGCCGATCTCAACTTATGTTCGTAAGTCTGTGTACCTCGCGAGGTTAAGGTTGGGAAACTGAATTTATCTACAATAAAGGATATGAGTGGAAAACGTGGACAAGAAAAAAAAAAGGTGAAGCCAGTAGAGATGAACCATTACTGTTCCCTTTCACTTTCACAGTTGGTTGCCTCCTTTTAAACTGTTGATAGAAAATATTCATGAGTGCATAAATATGAGCGCTTAAAAGAGAATAATACCACTGCACTGCAATCATAAATACGCTTGAAGAATAATGGGCAATACTAATATATTTCATATAAAATTTGTTTGTTTTCATCCGAACCTACTTTTTACCATGACCAGGAATTATATTTCATTCACAAACCAGTCACAGCAAAATATAACTATTCAGACTAAATGGAAAATGCACTTTTTAATGTTTACATACACATAGTTAGGTGTTTCAAGTGCCTGCCCACGCATCATGTGTGAATGTAAACATCTGACTAAATGCCATAGCCATTTCCGAAAATATCTCTCTGAGGAAGACATTCTGCACTGCCAATTTGTGAAAGGAAAGAACCAGGGGCGGTTCTGGATCAATTTCACTGAGGGGGCCGGGCTGGGGCCAGGGGTTTTGATGGGGGGGCACATTCAACCCAGGGCTAAAAAGAAAGATTCGAAATCTTATTTGACTTTTTATTTCTTCAGACTTTGAAATTGTAGTCATAACATTACAGTGATGAGGAAAAAAACAGTATTAGGAGGGCTAAAATGTCTGCAAGCGTAACAATACGCCGTGTCCATCTGTTGAGAATATTCAAGCTAGGGGATGATATGGTACCAGCCTGCCGGGGACAAAAATTGCAAATAAGATAAGATAAGATAAGATAACCTTTATTAGTCTCGCAATGGAGAAATTCCCGATTCACAGCAGCAAAGATATGAAAGGAAGAAGTAGAACAACAAAATATAGGAGCTGCTGGAAAGGCAGCCACTCACGCGGCGCCATTTTGAAGTCAAAATAACAAAAATAACACAACACAACACATAGGACACAGACAGTCGTGCAATCTTCACCACTTTTCTGCATTCACTTTGTTCTCTGAAGCAGTTATAGATGAAAGAGGAGAAGATCAAAGTGTCCTTTCACCAGTGGATCAGACGTCATGCTGAAAATGTGCACACGTCTGCTACAAGCTAAGTTAAATACACTGAAGCTAGATGTTTTACATGCATATAATTATCCAATTTTTAAAAGGCAATGTCTTATATATTGATCCTGTTAAATAAAAATTAAAATAAAAAGGGAGACTAAAAAACTTACACACACACACACATACACACACACGCACACACGCACACACACACACACGCACACACACGCGCACACGCACACACACACGCAAATAGCACTCGTGTTGTGGTAATTTCCTTCTCTGCGGACTGCTTCTCATTTTCCCGCTCATTTTTAAGTGGCGCAGCGCACTAAAGGGTCCGACTAGAATGTTAAATCACGCACTTTGGTTCCACCTTTCGCGTCGGTGACTCGGCACGACTGCGTAATCTGCGCTCGGAGGGGGGGCCACAGGGGGGGCCAGAATCGGTGCTACAGGGGCACTGGCCCCCGTTGCCCCCCCCCCCAGAACCGCCACTGGAAGGAACCACTCTGAGGTGGCACTCGAAGCATTATGTCATCGCTAATAGGTTAGCAGGGCGGCCCGGTAGTCCAGTGGTTAGCACGTCGGCTTCACAGTGCAGAGGTACCGGGTTCGATTCCAGCTCCGGCCTCCCTGTGTGGAGTTTGCATGTTCTCCCCGGGCCTGCGTGGGTTTTCTCCGGGTGCTCCGGTTTCCTCCCACATTCCAAAAACATGCATGTCAGGCTGATTGGACGCTCTAAATTGTCCCTAGGTGTGAGTGTGGGCGTGGATGGTTGTTCGTCTCTGTTTGCCCTGCGATTGGCTGGCAACTGATTCAGGGTGTCCCCCGCCTACTGCCCGGAGATGGCTGGGATAGGCTCCAGCACCCCCCGCGACCCTAGTGAGGATCAAGCGGTTCGGAAAATGGATGGATGGATGGATAATAGGTTAGCATAGCTGTAGTGTTAGCACAGATTAGCATTAGCCAACATTTTTACCCGCATTAGATTCTGATAATAAATATCATAATAAGGTTCGGCTAAATTGTCAATGTGGGGGTGAGGCTTGTGTTTGATGTTGTCATGTACCACACCGCTACATTAATTGACAAGTGTATTTCGATGGGTTGGTGAGGAAATGCAGCACCCACCAGTGATGATGCAATGACATCTTGAAACTATTTTAAATTGTGACCAATGCATGATATATTTCCTTGAACAACAAATGCGATCCAAGATGCTTTACATCACAATTGTTTACAAATTGTAATTCTGTTGAAGGGACTACAAGCGGATGTTAATAAAATATCATGCTTTATACATTTGGGATTTCTCAAAATATTAATATTTCTGTGAAACCCCAAATCCCACACCATTTAACAACTAATCCCTTTAGCTCTTCCCTCTCTGCATAGCCCGCAGGACACACGTACACACACACACACACACACACACACACGTGTGCACACACTGTACACAGCTGGTCTTTGGGGCTGCGGGTTCGCTCCTTCAAGGGAATAAAAATATTTCATTTTATTCTTTCTAGTCATACATTATGAAACCAATCAAACACATATGTGAAGAACAGGGTGTGTGCGATGTTGCAACACGTAATTTATAACAAACCGTGCATATTTTGTAAACATTGCAAAGGTTGGTTGGCTTCTTCTTGTCTTCCATCTTTGTTTTCTACTTTCATGGATCATCTGTCAATCAAACAGTCTGTGTGTTGATCTTGCAGAGAGCTTCTGTCAATCAAACCATGTGTCTGTCATTTAATTAGATTCCCATCTCCGTAGAGTTGGACATTTTCAGGCTTGTGCGTGTGTTTCTTTTTCCATCTATACTAATTAGACCCTCCCTCTTGTCTTTAGTTTGAATTAATGGGAATCATTAAGTCGCTCACTTCCATGCCCATTCCCCCGAGAAGATATATAGGAGTGAATAGCAGAGTTTTAATAAGCTCCTTGTGATAGAAAAGATTTAGAAGAAGAAATGTGCCATCCAAAATTAAAATGTTCCAATTTTAAATGAAAACATCTCGGAGGTGCGTTGGACACTGTGGTGGAGTGTCAGAAATGCAGCTGTTGTGTTTGATAGGAGCATCATTAGGAGAATCTTGGCAAATGTCTCGAGGGTTCTTATGTTAACCGTGTGGAACAATTAGTGTCAAATATCACCCCCCCTCCCCCATCCACAGCGGCCCCCTTCTAAGACTCTCCATCTTTCTCCGACTCTTTCTAGCTGGTGTAAATAATCCAATTTGTAACAGTCAGTCCTCTATGTAGGAGATGACCTTTGGAAACCTCACAGTAAATTGGCTCAAGCTAGAAAAGCTACGTCATTAGCCTCTCGCCGCCGCTGTGTCACTGACGCTTTTCTTTTGCTGTCTCGCCGCATTCACATTCACTTTTATTTAATTTCAGTTTCATTCAAAACGCGCTGTTTAAACTGTGCAGTCTTGTGAGGCTCGCTCGCTGTCTATGTCTTTCTTCTAGAGTGGCGGAGTCAAACAGTACAGGGAAATTGTCTTCTACTTGTGAGTGATCTACTTTTTGATTGGATCATGGGATTTTGTTTGACAAGACACTTTCAACTCTCTTGTTCTGTGTTCATTTGATATTCAGTGTGTTGTACAGCAATAGCTTGTGACGTGGTCATCAATAGCCTTATTTTGGAAATGCAAACAGATTTTAGCCATCAGCAAATATGATGAATGGGTTGGGCCACCAAAGGAGTTGCAGTACCCCCCGACAGAACCAGACACACTGTTTATTGCGTCATCCAATGAGTCATTATGAAGGCTCATAATGAGGAGATTGAATTAGAAGAGCCTCACAGTCAGAATACTAATTGCAGCCCTGCGCGTCTACTTTTGTCAGGCTTGAAAACAACTAACAGCAGCAAGCCAACCGAAAAAGCAAATATGTACACTAAACATTACTGTCCTGCATCTGAATACACCTGGGTGAAATATTATGCAATCATGATATGACTGATGAAAAAAAAATCTGATTACCGGTAGTTTAGGTAAATACTGTATATCACTTATTTGACACATTTCATTCTCAAACATGGTTTCACACAATTCTATTTTGTCAGAAAACACATTTAGATTAATGTCATATTTTGGGGTTTAACGATCAACTACATTGGTGGGGAATCGATCGAGAAGTTTTTTGTTTGTTTGGTTTGTTTGTTTGTTTTTTAAATGGTGACAGGAAACGGCTAACATTCTGGTGTCCCTGAAAAATATAAACATCATCATGTAATTTCCTTACAAAGACACATTGATACTCTTAAATGCTTTGAGAAAGCACCCACTTCATTACCACGACGAAAGTGGAAGTGATTGATGATTGGGATTCAGTTCAAGTCACACAGTATATTCCTAATTAATTTCAACATTCAAGTATTTGCACAAATGATTTACAAGCTCAATGATGTATTGACTAAATGTGATCATAGTCTCTGGTAAACTTGCTCTCGATTATCTTGATACCACAAAACAAACAGTTTATAAGCCTTCTTTCTGAGTTCATTTTTCAAAAATGCTCATCTTGTATGTGTGGTTTTTGTGATGTTTGAATCACCCACTAAACGTGTGTATGCCATCGGGGAAAAAGTGCAGCATAATTCTGATTCCTGGACTTCTAGATAAACCATTGAGAGGCTGTTTTCCTTTAATATTGTGTTCATTATGTTCGTTTGCTTCATAAGAGTTTCTTAGCTGGTCATTGTACCTACAGCAAGTGTTTCTTTGTGCATTGTTCTCTTGCACTCTTGTGTGAGCGTCTGCTCCAGTCACTATAAAAAGTGACTGAATTTATTTTGGCTCATTAGATTTTGCTTGCGCAGCGGAATGATGCCTACTGGCCATGACTTTTATGGCATGATTGCATTTACAGTGAACATCAATGCAGTCAATAATATTCAAATGCTTTATGTTGACACTAAGTAACCTGAGGGATGTTTTTGTTTTTTGTTTTGTTTTGTTTTGTTTTTTCCGTACACATAGATTTCTCTCTATGTGGCACGTGAAAGTGAGTCTAATTATGGGGTCTCCAAATGACCCTTCAAAACAACCCCAAAGTTATCAAAATGCCGGCGCAATCATCACGCAGTAAAATATGGCTAGCGATGCTACAGGTTAGAAATCAATTATTGCAACAGTTCTGATGTACAACATGTTTTTGAGCAAATAATATTCGGTCACGTCAATTGGGAAAGCAATTCAAGTTTTGTACAACGCACAGAAACAACAACAAACTGTATGTCAGGTGAGACAAATGCTTAAACAGGTCCTTATCCATAGATCCATAGCTTTGTTCAACAGAATGTTCCACATCATTAGTTGAAATCATTGAAAAGGCAACTCACTAAACTCCCGTGCGGTCTCTTGGTGAATTATGGCGAATTGCTCATCCATTTTCCACAGCGCTTATCTTGTTCATGGCCGCGGCGAGCTATAGGCTGTCTCAGCTGATTCTGGGGAACAGACCACCGAATGCTCGCATTCAAATCGTCACCAAACCCCGCTAACGGCGCCAAAGACAGGCCAATGCACTAATACGCCGTCGTATTAAAGTGAATGAGATGACTCGTTTACTATGTACTGGTATTTTAACCCTTTCATGCACCTTGTAACCTAATAACATGATAAGCTGTCCACATTTGGACATTTGCATATACTGTAGTAGAATCCAGTTGTGCTGGACTTTCAGTAAACAACAATTGCTGCAACATGATTGCTGGAGTCACTTCATTTTAATCCATCCATTTTCCGACCCGCATTATCCTCAGAAGGGTCGCGAGGGGTGCTGGAGCCTATCCCAGCTGTCTTCGGGCAGTAGGCGGGGGACACCCTACACCGGTTGCCAGCCAATCGCAGGGCACACAGAGACGAACAACCACCCGCACTCACACTCACACCTAGGGACAATTTGGAGTGTTCAATCTGCCTGCCATGCATGTTTTTGGAATGTGGGAGGAAACCGGAGTACCCGGAGAAAACCCACGTAGACCCGGGGAGAACATGCAAGCTCCACACAGGAAGGTCGGAGCTGGGATCGGGATTCCGGTTAATAACATGAGCGATGCCTTCCTTGACGGTTGTTGATCATGATGATTCTTAAAGTGGATCGCATATAATCGCATCGCACTACACTAGAACCTTCAGTGCTGATGATCAGAAATAAAGCTGTTTGAAGCGTAACACTCCAACAGCTCGAGCTGATCTGCTCGGTCTATCACAGTGCTGAGATGCTATCGTGCAACTATCGTGTGTGAACTCCTTTCAAGGGGACATGTGAGCTCTGGGAACACGAGACACAAAACATGATGGTGTTTCCTGCTGTGGTGTAAATGAAGGCGATGAAGACACTGCACACTGCTAATTGAAGTCTATTTTGGCCAGTACTGCGCAAGATACTTCTATTTTGATCTGTTTGCTGTTAGGCCACGATTATTTGTTGTTTGTTTTAGTCAGGCTGATTGAGTAATGTGATACTATTATAAAAGGGAGGCTTCAACGCAACAACACTGGTGAGCTTGTCTAATTTGTAAAACAAAGCTCTCTCTTCAATTCTGTCTGTCTATCTGTGTCACTTGCCCCCTCTCTTCATTAGACAAGACAAATGTCAGGAAACAGCAGGATGAAGGCTTTGAAAATTGCAGATATTATTATTATAAAATGTGTCTGCTATGCGTAAAGTATGAATGGGCTTTGTTACTTGGATTGAAAAGCCAAAGGTTGTCAGCAGGTGTGAGGTCTCATCCAGCTGCTTGAGCACCACTAGGAGTCCATATTACCTCGACACTGCCAAAAAGGTTTTCAGGACGATGGATTCTAACCAGACTTTACAACAGGCTCCAACCACAACACCAGTTATGAAATGCCACAAGCAAAATCAGCACAGTGACTAGCCCAGGGACTGAGACAAGACGAACAAAACAACAGTACAAATCAAATCATTTCTAATTAAAAAATAAATAAAAAATGGAACCTGACTGAAATGCACTATAATGCATTTTTCAGAAATTGCGAATAATGGTCACACTTTGATTCACCTATGAATAAAACGGGGAAAAAAAACCCCAAAATCCTCAGTGGCTACTACCTGAATTACCAACCGGTTACTTTTGTAAATTGCCATGCAAACTACCATCTATTGTGTACCGGAACATCTAACATAATCCACATGTTTCATACTCACATTTTTCTTCTCTTAACACCACCACGTTCCATCCTGAGAATAAGTATTACACATAAAATGTAAAAAGAATTTTTTTAAAAATAAATAAATAAATAAATACAAATAAAAATTAGAGCAAGCTAAAGAAAAAGCAAAAGTGCATTGTAAATCCATGTCTGAGCCTCAGCTGCATTTGAATTAAGACCCTCACATCAATATTAGAAATGTCAAAAAAGGAATACAGTGCGGTAATACAATACTGTACTTTTAACTTCAGTTGCAGTGGTTAGATTTTTTTCCTCTTTTGTTTTAAGCATTAATATGTGCTATCTCAGACACAGTAACAATGTCATTCAAGACAGTAAGTCAAGCAACAAAAGTCCTTTAATGCTGTAACATCTAATTTGTTAAACGCCAGGCTCATGCCCTATCGTTACTTCGACAACAAAATGTTATGAATTTTATCGTACCACCAAATAATTACCTTCAAAACTATGACTAAGTTGAAATTTCCTTTGGCGTCACAAATTGCTCATGTTTCATACTCATCTGCAATTTCTTTGCATATTCATGGCACTCATGTTCGCGTCTTGGCATTCGCATTCCGTTTAATTAAACTTGCCTTCGTGTAAGGGGGTCCGCAGAAATGGCAACACGACGAGAGGGGCTCCAATCATGTGGCCAGACACTGCCTTTATCCTTGAGATCTGGCTCCTGCATTTATCAGACAAAGTGAATTGCGTGATTGCAATTATCAGACTCTATTTGGATAAAAGTCCTCTTAATGTCGAAAGAGAACAGACGGTTGTTTTGTTTTTTTCTTTTTTTTTGTTTTCTGGCAGTGGCTGAACCATTTGTTGATGTGAATGATTTGTGCAAAGGCCCTTGAAGGTTCTTCGGCCCACAATGTAAGGGCATGGCAAGACATAGTGGATGACTAGATCTCTCTGGGCATAGCTTCTGAGCCTCTCGTTCAAATTCAGCAAGAAATTGGTTATGATGAATGGGCAGCAATTCACAAAATCTTGGATGGAGACATCCGAATAGGTCGATGCTTGCATAGCTGAAAAACGAGAGTGAAAGCCAAACGCAGGCAGCTGCCGATTTGGATCGTTCCTACAAATTCAATGAGTTGGTGGCCTTTTGTCCGTGAGGGTTTGTTCATATAACTGTGCAGTTTCCGGGTTTCTTTCCCAGATTGACTCAGGTGATGCGATGGCTTGTGAGGTAGTCACACCATATGTGTGTGTGCGTGTATATATATATATATATATATGTAAAAACACTTTTTTTTTCTCTTCTAGAAAGAACCTTCCTTCAGTGTTGTCTGGGAAGTCTTGGCAGCTCCGGGATGAGACACAGCTTCTTTTCACAGCCTCTGAGTCGCTGATGATGTTAGTGTGAAGTAGCACCAAGTGGAGCTGTTTTGGCAAACGGAGACTGATCATGGAGCGCGGGTGCAGATTTCAATGTGATGAATGATTTGAAGCTTGCACGCGTGACTGTGCTGATTGAGAGCTCGGGAGCGTTGAAAGGCAGATTGAATGTAGGAATGTGAGACTGAACACTGAATACATGCATTCGAAATGGACTGTATGTCAAAGTGTTCTAAGCTTATCTCTTTATTTTGAGGGCTGGAGACAGCAGAATATGCTTTTCGACTCTCACTAATAAATGTGCAAAAGATAAGGCAAATAATTCAATCAAGCAATAATAATAGCAACAGTAATCAGGGTGTTTTCATGCAGATGTGCATTTTTAGGCCGGGAAATGCCCCAGCTGGGAATTCATCGTGAGCTGATATGACATCAATTCTCTAATTACCTACTCCATTTGTACAGCCTATCACAATCAGCATCAATTAACATACTCCGCCACCTCCCCCTGATTCCACTGCTACAATTAGTCCGATACATGATGTCAGGAGTAGGTTGCATGGAAAGGGAAGTCCTCTCAGAATCATACAAAGCTTTCAGATCCTTTTGCAAGACAACCAGACAAGGAGTGAGATGAGAGGAGCATGATCAACCAAGAAGAGTTGAAAGAAAGAGAACGATGAGTGGGAGGGGACCTCCGCTGTTGGATTCAGTCACATTTACCAAACGTGGAGGAGAGCGTCTTGGGTTTTTCTTCATTTTTTTTCCTTTGGAAGGAAAATCCACTGCCATGCACAAAGCGCACATCAAATCATTAAATGTCTTACCATGCGTGTGATTTCCACAAAGAACAACTCATTTGGAAAAAAAACAAATGGGAGGAAAAATTGTTCCCAGCTCAGTGTGTTTTTTTTTACTTCAGAGTGTCTGCATTAATCTCCTTTTAATATTGAACAATGCAGTCCCTTTCATTTTCGACTACCCCTGACTCCGCAACCACATCAAAAGTGTTCAAAGGCGCATGCGGCCATGGGTAAAGAGCATTAAGTTCAGTAAGAAGGAGCTCAATTTCCAATCATTGCTTCGGATCGTGATCAAAATATTGAACATTGAAGAAGGTCCATATGTAAATCAGTTTGTGAAATATGATCCTGAGCAGCGGCCCGGTAGTCCAGTGGTTAGCACGTCGACTTCACAGTGCAGAGGTACCGGGTTCAATTCCAGCTCCGGCCTCCCTGTGTGGAGTTTGCATGTTCTCCCCGGGCCTGCGTGGGTTTTCTCCGGGTACTCCGGTTTCCTCCCACATTCCAAAAACATGCATGGCAGGCTGATTGAACGCTCTAAATTGTCCCTAGGTGTGAATGTGAGCGTGGATGGTTGTTCGTCTCTGTGTGCCCTGCGATTGGCTGGCAACCGATTCGGGGTGTCCCCCGCCTACTGCCCGAAGACAGCTGGGATAGGCTCCAGCACCCCCCGCGACCCTAGTGAGGATCAAGCGGTTCGGAAAATGGATGGATGATCCTGAGCAGTCCTAAGTGCTCACCTGCAATAATGGACGCACAGTGGAACTTCTGTTCTGAGCACCATTTGTTCCATAATCCTGGTCACCCGCTGATTTACTGGGCGGTGCAATTTGATTTTTCATCGGAAATAATAAGAGAACAGATTGCATTCATCTGTTTCGCGGTCAAACTGGTGCCCTCGTTCACCTTCATAAAGTGTACAGAGTTGTGTTTTTCAGTTAGCCTGGATCGTGCATTCAGTTTTTCTTCTTTTATTATTGGGGTCAACTTTGGAACTGAGTAGCCTCCGAGACATGTGTATCGTTTATTTCCCCCCCACCCCGACTTAATATGTAGGTCGGCAGTCAAAGTCCGTTTTTTTTTAATCTCTTAGCCGTAACCGGCACATTTAATAGAGTTTACCATTTCGACTGTTTTTATTCGCCCATCTCAGTGATGAAAAGCATCACACAGGGCGCTTGTAGGTTGTGCTCAGTGCAAGCTCAAGGCGCCGAGTGACATATGGCCAGTGCAGTCCTTTAAGTGGCTACGTTTTGAGGGCATGGATGAAAAACACAAAGGTGGTCAGCGAGGACTTAGGAGTTAAATGGGTCATGTACCCAAACAGATGAGGGCTTTGGTGAAATCTCCAAATGAATGTCAAATGAAGAAAATATTTGTTTTCTCTAGAAGTGTCTTCATATTAAGTAGAACTATGATCAAGAATACTATAAAGAATATTTATCTTCTTCCTAGTCAGCTGGTCTAAACTTAGAAACTCACAGGCATGAACCAAGTGTATTATGTCACATGCCAAAATGCCAGCTGCTCAATTCAAGTTGCGCAAAGGCTTTTTTTTTTAACAATTACAATGTGTTTCATGCCTTAGGTTTTGATACACGAAAGGCTGAGTTTAAACGAAAAAAATGTATACTTGCGTTTGAAAGGGCCCCACTGAAATTGTTTCTGCGCAATTAAATATAGTTTGCTGCTATGCACAATGTGACTTTTACAAATAAAAAGTTTGGGTGAGGTAAAATAATAACAACAAATGGTCGTTCGTTACTAAGAGAACTGTCGTCAGTAAAAATAGAGTTGACTCACCCGTCATTTCTTCGTAGGTTAATAAAACCCTTGCTTCAGGTACTTGGGATTAACCTGCATAATAATGCTCCTCAAATTTAGAAAAGGCTCCTAAAATGAAGTCATTTATTAGCTCCTTTCAAAGAAAAAAAGTTATTTTAAGTCTTGATATGCGTTCAACATTGTGGTGAAAATCCAGACTCAACGACTCACCTGTAAATATGACACAGTCAAAAACATTTTGTCCTGGTTGATAAGGCTCCATACGTGGCTAATTTCTCAGACAGTAGACAAGTACACAAACATGTTTTTGTGAAACACTTAATCATGCGGCTCACTGTGCCGGCTTCTCCTTCTATTCTACCCCGGCTGTCGCAGTCTGCGGAGAATAATTTGTATTTCTCTGTGTTCCATTGTTTGAGCATCATTAATGAAGGAACTGCACCTCTGGGAAATGTTTCTTTGACTTTGTACATTTCGAATGTGTCAAGAGCGTAAACAGTTAAGAGAGTGTTTGTAATCAATTAGAGGTAAATTACAGTAGATTACATGCATGTATTATTTCCCGGCGCATACCACATTAGCAGGTGATGTGAATTACTGCGGGAATGTCATGCTCTGTCACTCATCCCTTGTAGGCAACAGAAAAAAAAGGAGCAATCCAATTCAGTCTATCAATTACTGTCCCCGAGGCGGCACGGTGGTCAACTGGTTAGCAAGTCCAGCTCGCAGTGCAGAGGTGCAGGGTTAGATTCTGGCTACGGACTTCCGGTGCGGAGTTTGCATGTTCTCCCCCGTGCCTGCGTGGGTTTTCTTTGGGTACTCCTCATTACAAAAAGCATGCATGGCAGATTATTGGAACACTTTAAATTGTCCGTAGGTGTGATTGTGAGTGTGGACGATTGTTCGGCGAATGTGTGCCCTGCGATTGGCTGGCAACCAGTTCAGGGCGTACCCCACCTACTGCCCGCAGACAGTTGGGATAGGCTCCAGCACCCCCCGCGACCCTCCTGAGGATACGCGGATCAGAAAATGGATGTATGGATGGAATTATTCAGCCATTCTTTTTTCAGTAAAATCAGAAAAATAACTGCAGAATGAACACATCATGTGGAGAAACTTTTTTTTCATTGTATCGTGGCACTATGCTCCCATCTTCAGCCTGACAGAGTGGCAATAAGCTCATTGTATCGATGAAAACATGAAATCAGGCTGCTCTCATAATGACGGGTTCTAGCGAATTATTTTAAATTGATTTCATTGCTGTGCTTTGCATTTCATTCGGCTGATTGGCTCCAGAATGCTGAAACTAAACACAATGCTTCAGGTAAGAAAACCATCATGACCACAGTCAATCAAAGAACAGCAAGCATTCTCGTTGCGCTGGGTTTTGATCAACCATGCTCTGCCATATGGCTCTGATGTGTTCATGTACATATCCTTATCACCGAAACCCAGCGTTTATTAGCTTTTTAACTCTTACCATCCCGTCTCAGGAGGTTGCCTCACACAGCAGCCGAGCATCAAATATGAACCAATTATTTTCTCTCTGTAGCATGACTTAAAAGTGTCTTCAATGATTCAAAACGGTGGAGCCAAGTCAAGTTATTGTGCATGCCGTTTCTACTTGTTCGTAATACTGTACTTCTTAATGTGATTGAATATGTACTTTAATAAAATTGTTTATCTGATTTGGCGGCCCGGTAGTCCAGTGGTTAGCACGTCGGCTTCACAGTGCGGAGGTACCGGGTTCGATTCCAGCTCCGGCCTCCCTGTGTGGAGTTTGCATGTTCTCCCCGGGCCTGCGTGGGTTTTCTCCGGGTGCTCCGGTTTCCTCCCACATTCCAAAAACATGCATGGCAGGTTGATTGGACGCTCTAAATTGTCCCTAGGTGTGAGTGTGGGCGTGGATGGTTGTTCGTCTCTGTGTGCCCTGCGATTGGCTGGCGACTGATTCGGGGTGTCCCCCGCCTACTGCCCGAAGACGGCTGGGATAGGCTCCAGCACCCCCCGCGACCCTAGTGAGGATCAAGCGGTTCGGAAAATGGATGGATGGATGTTTATCTGATTGTTTTTTTTATAATTCAGCAAGCAACAGATTAGGGACAAATGTGTTTCAATGTCGAATGATTGATGCAGTGAATGTTTTGATGCAAACATTAGACGTGTAATGTTCTTGTATTTGTTATGCTGCTGTGAAAGGCAGTTGCACTTAATTGTCTGTTTTTCACATAAAAAAGTGAGATGCAGTTAAAACACTCGCTCACGAAGTCCACCAGACTAGTATCAATCACCGTTACATTCACGATAAAAAAACGTAAACAAATTGCAGGGGTGACTCAACCAGATGTCGGTTGGATTTTTGTTGTTGTTGTTTTGGCACTGACCTGTGAGCAATGACTTGAGAATTGTGGTGGGAGTTTTTTTTTGGGGGGGGGGGTATTAATAACATTTCCATTAATTTCAGCAGGTAATGCTAATTAATGATACACATGATTTGAGTGACAAGCGTGGTCATGAAACGGTTTGAACGTGCATGTCATGGCACCCTTGTATTGGTATAATGCAGTGTAGCTCTATTTCAGTGCACACTACCACTTCTAACCTTCTAGGTTTCGGTCCACTTGCATTAAGGCCACTATATTCAGCAGATGGGGCCGTCTTGAAAAAAATATTTATGTGGTACATGTACATGTAGAAGCCACCTTTAAGACTAGAGTGGAACCCTTGCGCTTGTCACAATATGAAGTACAGCTAACAAGTCACACAAACATCCATCCATCCATCCATTTTCCGAACCGCTTGATCCTCACTAGGGTCGCGGGGGGTGCTGGAGCCTATCCCAGCTGTCTTCGGGCAGTAGGCGGGGGACACCCTGAATCGGTTGCCAGCCAATCGCAGGGCACACAGAGACGAACAACCATCCACGCTCACATTCACACCTAGGGACAATTTAGAGCGTTCAATCAGCCTGCCATGCATGTTTTTGGAATGTGGGAGGAAACCGGAGTACCCGGAGAAAACCCACGCAGGCCCGGGGAGAACATGCAAACTCCACACAGGGAGGCCGGAGCCGGAATTGAACCCGGTACCTCTGCACTGTGAAGCCGACGTGCTAACCACTGGACTACCGGGCCGCCCCTCACACAAACATGTTATAGGATTGTTCACCCTTCATGGATGTCTGTGCTCTGCTGAGTGCAATTCAAGTTATCTCTCTAAAGGGAGAATTTGTGGTATACATCCAGTAGAGACTCTCATTAAATCGTGCAGCTCCATCACTAGCTATGCTTTAAAACCCACACCCCATTTTGCTACCTCTCATTCCGGCATGCAGCCTTCACTGACTGGAACTAATTATCACAAAAGCTAAAACACACTGTATACAGCTAATTACCTGCTTCTGATGGCCTTAAACCATTACTTAATTTCATATTTAGATCATTCTGCAGTTACATGCTATGAATAAATCTTTTTTGTTTTAGTAGTAGTATGAGATCCTACAAATTTCTCTTTTATGTATTAATTATGCCTGTGCATATATATATATATATATATATATATACTATGTTCATTTTCTGCTCTCCTATAGCTTCTCAGGATCCAGCGAGGACATTTCAATGGAGTACCATGTACAAACTGTGACTCATAACTATGATCTGTCCATGCTGTCATGTCACACATTGCACAAGCAATCACGCACTTGTGACTGACACAATTTAACCCACACGTTAACACCCGAGCAGGATCCATTATTCAGACCGCTCATTTGTGCACATTTCCATATTCTCTTTCCAGGAATAAAGCCATTGTCTGTGCCAGGCCCGTTTCCCATCAGGAGCAGCTGTCAGCCGCTGTGTGATGGACTGGTGGCAAAGCGAGGGCAACGTGTAGACACCCTGAGCTTGTTGTTCAGCCCTGAGCTGCTCCGCTCCAGCAGTGGGGGGTTAAGTACCTTGCTCCAGGGCCTTCCATGGTGGCTGCTGAGGGACAGCACTGTGAGTATGCGTGCGTCATTTTACCCCGCTTAGATTTTCCAGCAAAAGAACACACAGCCAAAACAGCAGCATTGTTGCCAAGTTATTGTGGCGCCGCTGTAACACATGGTTGACCTGGAGATGTGGTGATACAAAATACGATGATGCTCCTTCTACTGAGCTCTTGACAAACCCACAAAATGACCATGAAATGAAATGCGGTCTCAAAATCTACAGCCGCGCCGGTACTTGGCTCATTCTATATGCCATTGTTAAGTGTTTTCTCATTTCTTTCACCGGTCCTGTGCTGAAACTAAAAGTTATTTGCTGCAAGTCAAAATGATGTGCAAGCCCTTGAATAGGGCGCTTCTTCAACTATATCCAAATAACATCACACCAATGTTTGAAGTTTCAAGAAAAATCAGTTTCTTCTTGAGCAACTTGGAAATATTCATGAACACATTTTCAGAGGCATTCGGATAACATACATATCCAGCGGACTGATACGTTTTGTTTTATGCGAGGACTCATTTCACTTCTTGCAGTTGAGTATGCATACACTTAAATCACTGCCTATCACAGTTGGTTTTGCCATGATAAAGTGCTCTTTGTTATTTTTGGTGTCAAGCAATAATTTAACTAGAACAGGCTACTACTGTACTACTAACAGGCTCCTGTACACCACTGGTGTCAAAGTCAAGGTCCGGGGGCCAGGTCTGGCCCGCCACATCATTTTATGTGGCCCGCAAAAGCAAATTAAGCATGTCAAGTTCCATGATGCTTGCTAAAGTCTGAATCAAAATTTCTAATTGTCACATGTAATCCAAAATAACAGTTATTATTCTTGATTTCTGATTTTAAAACTAGTAATTCATCAATTTGTTGTGCGCTGCGTATGTAATATGTGGAGGTGGTTAAACATTTTTATGGTTTCCCAAAATTCATAAAGGCACTCCAAGGCAAACCGTCACTACAATGTGGCCCGCGACAAAAATGAGTTTGACACCCCTGCTGTACACGTTTTGACCGCATTAAATCACGTGTTCTAGAGTCTACAAAAAGGATGGTGTCAGCCACTGTGCATGTAAACATTATCTATTAACTAAATCAAACAAAATCTCTGAAAAAAGTAGGAAATCCATATTGCTTGTTTATTGATAAAATCAATTGGTTTGTTTCTTCAAACACTCTTGGAACAATGGCTAAGTATTACAAAGAAACACATACACCAGCCACAACATTTGGTGCACCTGCATAACAAATCATGCAATTTCATACTGTTACTTTAATCGCTATACGTACATACACACATCCTGTGAATTTATGTTGTGTCCGAAGAGGGCATGAATACAGTATACATCCTCACAGTGCAAATATTGAAATGCTGCTATTTCTGGAATCTTTGCATCACAGATGCAATTGCTTCTCTTTTAACATAATGGATGGTTTCCAACCCCACCGTACAACTCGGTGGACGCTCAAGGGTGCAGCATGCTCACACCTCAAATGATGCCCATTCATCCTTCCGTTGCAAGTTGACTCGTTTGCACGTTTGTCCACCCAGACGCACTTTCAACTCTGGCAACAGCTTGATGCGTACACTATGGAACTTCCTGCTACCTGTTAACACTGCGTGCACGTGACTGTGTTCTCACTATGTGGCTTTGCTGACCACTATATGTCTCGCAATCCAACATTCCATCATTGCACAATAGGACTCCAAAAGCCGGTGTTGCACGCATGCATTTGTGTCAGCCAAACATCGGTGACACAAAGGAAGAGAAGCTAAGCGGGACCCACTTTTGGCTTCATCTCCATCACTCGTAAAAACAAAACACATTGCAAGTCTTATATTGGGGCGCTTTCGTGTCCACGTTTAATTAAAAAAAACAGACAATAAAAGAGACTACATGAACTCACCATGGTTGTTCAAGCTCCCAGTCTCGGAAAAAGTCCAGTTCAAAGAGATCCATGACAGGCTCCGACTGGCTTTTGTGAGGCTGTTCAGAATCCAAACCTTGTGCTACGTGGTTCTACATGGGCAAGTGACACACGCACTGTGCGTGTGCGTGCGTGACACAGACAGAGAGAGGGGGAGTGAGAAGGAGAGTAGACACAAGCGGCTGCCTCTGCCAGGAATCTGCTACGTGGTCGAGGCAAGCTGACAGCAAGGCAGAAGAGGGAGGGAGGGTGCGCGCGCGCGAGCGCGCGCGCCCGCTGAATAAGACTGCACACAAGACAGGCACAAACTGCAAAAACAAAACAAAGGAGGGGAAAAAAAGAAAAACGTTTTCTGGATGAAGACTCGTGTCTGTGGTGAACAAAAGCGCGTGTCAGATTTAATAAAATACAGTTAAATTGTTGTACCTTCATCTGGCTGCACTCTTCGAAACTCTGAAGATTTACACTCTTATCGTCTGATGAGTCACCTCAAATTTACACACATAAAAGGTGTTTGTTTGTTTGTTTTTTGCAGTCACCATACTGTGAGATAGAGTAAATTAAGCTTTCTGATTCAAAGCGGTGACAGTAAGTATAAAAGCTTAAAAGCTGAAATGAGAGGATTCTTTGTTCATCTCGCTCAACTCAGTGGCAGGGCCATAGCGAGCATTTTAAATATCTGACTGAGGCCCATTACCCCTCATCTCTACCCTTCCACATTCGGAACATACACCCTCCAAGATACTTTCTTAGTCTTACGATTTGTTTGATTCTGTAGAAGTCTGGATCACATTCTGAATTCTTTTAAAAGCTTGTTGAAATGTTCTATCATGGCTGATATATTTCATAAATCATAATAATGGACCATATAATGCAGCCAAAATGTGGTAGCATTTGGTTGGGGACAGCCACTGGTATTTTTTTTTTCCATGTAGGTTTAGGATTGTTAACAGGACACACACAAACATAAACATAAAAGATGGTGCCATTCTATTCTGGAGCAGCAGAAATGTTCAGGTATATATCAACTTGAAACGAGTCCAAAAATTCAGGGTCACACCTCACAAAATGTGATGCCAGAAGCAGTGGCGGGAGGTAACATTTGATATTTTGTTAGGGTTCTTGAGCAGATTTTTTTCAGATATCTGTATTTTAGTGGAATATGTATTTTTCTGACAACTTTCTACATGTCATCCCTACAATCAAATAAAGATATCTGTATTTTCTTACTTTGTTCAACATACCTTGGCAACTTCCTTAATGCAAAAAAAGGGCTAGCCAGGAAGAGACAAAGTCAACCATGTTGGGATTTTTGATTGATTAGAGAGTAAATGAGATATTGGGGGGTTTAGAGCAGAAAAAATAGAGACAGCAAAGACATGGAGCAATGTGAAACAGGGAGCATTAATAATGATGATGCAACCGATTGAGAGATATTCCCTATCCATGGGCATACTTAAGATATATTTTTTAGTTTTTTATGCCATCGGCTTCAAGAATATGTGGCAAATACTTTTGTGTTTTCTGCCATCTTAAAACCACATGTTTTCGGTGTTCACAAATTCTCCGCCTGTGTACAGTCATTTGTCAGGCATCAAGAGCTAATGTAAGTAATTTTCTGCATTTCTCACAGCATTAGCAAAGCTATGGGAAACTCATTTTTACTCTTGTACTTAAGACATTTCGCCTGCCGTTTTTAATACAAAATAATACTTAAGTTATGGAGCCAGAGACACAAGTAATGGTACTTCTCCGACTGCAGGGGTGACCAAACTGGGTCCTCAAGGGCCGCTGTCCTGCCTGTTTTCCAGTTCTCCCAGGGGCAACACACCAGCTTCAAATAATTGGGGGTCGTTCTAATGCTGCTTCAGAGCTGGCTGTTGAGCTGACCATCTGAAGCAGGTGTGTTGCAGCCGGGAGAAATAGAAAACAGGCAGGACAGGCCCGGAGCTGGACATGCCTTACCGACTGTGTGACGATGTTTGCCATCTCTGGCCAGAAGGGGCACCATGGTGGTAAGAGCAAGGCAGCAAGCTACAGTAAATTTACGAGCCTTCGGCCACCAGAGGGCCCCCAAGAGTTGCTCGAGTCGCAGGCTCCCAATGTGGCTGCTGCAAGTGGAGCTCATGGTGCCTCCCTGGAGGTCCAAGTCAAGCAGGCTCATGGAGGGCCAGGTAACAATGAGTAAGTGAAAGGCCAACCACTGGAAAGAGCTGCGATTTGTTTTTCCCTCTGACTCTCAATGTGAAGAAAAAGGAAATGTGATGAAACAGCTTCTATTCTATTCATTGTATGATTTAAGTGAATGAAAAGCAAGCTTGTGGAGCCCAACATAATATATACAGTATATTCCTCAGTGAATATATATATATAGTGAATGTCATTCAAAAATATAATTTTGTTTGTATAAACAGAATGAGCTCATTAGAAGTGTCATAATGTGAACACATTTAATGTCTAGAGTCTGCACTGATTTATCGTCATTTAAACTTTTACCTCATTAATTAGCACAGAACCTTTCTGAAGCAGGAAATATGAAGCCTATAATATGAAGTCACCTCCGAATTGTAGTCTGATTTGCTAATCACTCGTCCCACTGAGCTACTGTTGAATTTATGTCTTGCCCTTCTCCAATTTTCTTCTATGTCGAATGTCCTTACCTTTCTTCGACAACTCTGCTCATGTTTCCCTACAAGCTTGTCCTCCACCTTCATTTCCGAGAAGGCCTGGAACTGGTGTGTCATTAAATGTTAGTGGATGACCATTCTGACTCCATAGTCATCATGCACTTGCCACGACTCGTGCCCAGCAGCAGGTTTACTGTTTATGCCTTGCCTTGAGAAATGATTGAGCAGATGGTCCAAACGTCTCACTCAGCATGTGTGGTGGCGGGCGTTCTAACTGTGGCTTCTTTGTGTGACACCACTGTTTCCCACGCAAAAGCTTGCAGTTTTATAAGATGACAGTAGATCAACGCGCGCGCACACACACACACACACACACACACACACACACACACCCGCGTGCACACACACACGCACACACACACACACACACGCATGCGTAAAAATGTTGCACAAAATAACATTCGAGGATGTGCTGCAGCAGTGTGTGACATACACTGTGTGCATACAAAAATGGTGTGGGTTTTAGTGTGTGCACGCGTACTTCAGTGTGTGTGCGTCTATATAAGGGTGCGTGTGCGCGCGCGCACGTGTGTGGTCTAAGGCAACATGCCAGCATTATTCTGCATCACACTCTGCAAGTACAAACAGCAGGCTATAACAGAGATGAGGAGAGACGAATATATCTTATTCAACAATGCAGAATTTAGGATTTAGATCTCAGCTCCTTTGTCCTCCCTCCAGATGAAGTGTGTCATTTAAACCTCAGAGTGCCATGGGAATACCCATAGGCATGGCCATGACCTTGATACAATCCAGCCATTTTATTGGTATAAAAAACTTCACGCACATAAAAAAAATAATAAATCACACCTTTGTCTGGTGCTATAAGCATCAAACACGTTGTATGTAAGTGTGTGTGTGCGTGTGTGTGCGTGCGTGCGTGCGTGCGTGCGCGTGTGCGTGTGTGTGTGTGCGTGTGTGCGTGTGTGTGTGTGTGTGCGCGTGCGTGTGTGTGTGTGTGTGTGTGTGTGGAGGCTGTCCAAAACTAGGTCAGACCTTGAAAGAGAGAGTTCAGAGAGAGAGAGAGAGAGAGAGAGAGAGGTGCAAATGATGCGAGTTTAATACAGAAATTGCAGGGTGAGTTAGTGGTGCATAAAATGCCAAAAAGAGCCTGAAATACTCTGAGATAAAATATCATTGTGACAAGGAAATGATTAAAACCATCGACTCCAGTTCAACTCATCCCGACATAATCATTGCTGTTGTTCATAATTTTACTGACTGTTAATTTTTAGCAATGAACAGGTTCATAATGTTACAATAATAAACATTACGACGTGAAGCAGTTCCACATGGGAGACACTCCTGTCTCACTCCTCGTGAAGAGACAGTGCCACAACGCCCTCATGTGGTTCCCAATCAATACTGCATGGTTATTTTTCAATCATTGAGAAATGAGATTACGCTGAAATGATTTTTTTTAATGAACTCTCCCGACATTTGCAGGGCGGACCTGAAAAGCTTGAAAAGGGAGAGAGACAGAGAAAGAGAGAGAATGAAAACAGTCGTGAGACTCTAACGCATTTCAGTTACCAGTAAGATAATGAGCTGAGGCATTTCTTTACTTTTACTACATTACAGCCCCAAAGCAGTTGACTCCATAAAAGTAATACAACCACAAAGGTTCAAGCTCACTAGAGCAGTAGATTACATAACTGCTGTTTAGTTCAATGTTTTAAGAAAGAGAGAGACACAGAATAAGAGATTTGATTTTGCAAACAACTTTATGAAGCAAATTTAAACAGCATCATCTATAAAAAAGTATAACATCACAGAAGGTAATCCGCATATATTAAATGTCATGCTGTGACACAACATAAATGGTATTGTAACACCAGAGTTTTTTAAGAGTCAAAACCGGCTGCTGCTTCCGAATAACAAATCAACAACACATCTAGAGTGGCCCTATGCAGCAGTTATATCGCGCTCAACTATTTTCAGGATCACCAAACCGATAATATATTGCTATACTGTACTGTATTGACAGAGGCATCACTACACCCAGCCCGTCACAAAAGAACATTATATAACAAACGCACATGCAAAACACTATTTGAGAGCACATACATCTTAACAGTGCAGTATGTTTTTGTACAACTTTCTAGCTTGTTAAAGACACAGTAAAATAAATACAATATATATCTCTCTAAAAATGTGTGACACCATCGTTGTCAGGGTTCAAACACCCCTAAAAATAGGCTAGACACACATAGGGTTCCCACGAATGAAGAGTGAATCCAAGTGTGAATGGCTGTCTGTATCCACGCTTATGTTTGGAATGGCAATTATAAGAGTCCATGGTATAATCTGCCATGATGAGACTCCAGCTTCCTGTAACCCTGAACTCAAGAAGCAGCTGTACAAAATGGATGGGTCATTTAAATCTGTGATTGAGTGGCAACCAATAAAAGGTGTCCCTTGTCTCTCATCCAAAGTCGGGATATGCTCCAGCTTACCCATGACTCAAATAAGGATTTGCATTATAGAAAATGGGACAATTGATGGGATGGATATTTTATATACTTGAACAGCATGATGACTACATTCAAATAATAATAATAATAATAATAATTGGACGTCATCAGCGTAACCGTGGAACAGGAGATCATAATAACGAATGATTTGGCCGAGGGGTAGAAGGTAGAGGATGAAGAGAAGAGGACCAAGCACAGAACCCTGGGGGACACCTTGGGACGGTGGGGCAGTGTAGGAAGAGCAGTTGTTGATGTGTATGAATTGTTTCCTGTCTGTGAGATATGAGCGGAGCCAGGTGAGGACTTTGTCGGTGATGTTTAGGGATTGCAGGCAAGAGAGTAGGATGGAGAGGTTGATGGTGTCGAAGGCAGCTGTAAGGTCAAGAAGGATGAGGATGGAGAGTAGGCTAGAGTCAGAGGAGAGGAGGAGGTCATTGGTGATTTTGAGGAGGGCGGTTTCAGTGCTGTGTTGTGTGCAGAATCTAGATTGAATTTGTTCGAAGAGTTGGTTATTGTCTAGGTAGGTTTTAATTTGAGATGCAACGACATGTTCTATGACTTTGGACAGAAAGGGGAGGTTGGAGATGGGTCGAAAGTTGCTCATGATGTCAGGGTTGAGTCCGGGTTTTTTGATGATGGAGGTTATGGCAGCCAGTTTGAGTCAGGAGGGGACATAGGCAAAGTTGAGGGAGGAGTTAAACCATGTTCATGACGAGGTGAGAGATGGTGGGAAAGCAGTGCTTGACGAAGGAAGATGGGATGGGATCCAGTGTGCAGGTGGAGGAATTCATAGTTGAAATGATGTTGGTGAGTTATGGAGACAGGTTTGAATTCGGAGAGAGGTGGAGTAGTTGGCGTGATGGATGCAGGTAAGAAGGGGGCGGGTGAGGTGGTTTGTGAACTGTAGAGGATGTCGATTTTGGATTGAAAGTAGGAAAGGAATGAATTGCATTTGTCGACGGAAAAGAGGTTGAAATATTATTTATGAAATAATTATGAAATAGGATTCTTAAATATCCCAAAATGTGACCAAAACACTAAGATCATGTTACTGAAAATACAAAACTACAGCACAGTGTAAATTTAATTTCCTCTTGAGAGATCATAATAAAACACGGCGGGAAAAACAAACAAACAAACGAACAAAACAGTTGTACAATTCAAAAGATGAGGCGAGAGTTAAGAGATCCATTTTTGTTTATTTGAAACTGCTTGCATACAAAATATATTGCACTATAACCAGACATGTAAACCCAGACACTTTAAATGCTAGTAAGTAGTATTTACAAAGGAAAACAAACAAACAAAATGCCCAAAAGTGCTCACAAGATTTACAGCTTTTTCGACTACCCTGGTTTAAGTATGTCCAGATTTTTTTTTGTATCTTGCCTTCCTGCTTCAGCCGGCAATTGATCACCTTAGCATTTGTTGCATTATACATTCTGGAGTAAGAGAAGAAACATTTGCTGCCAAGTGGCAAGCAAGAAAAGTCAACATTGCTCATCCTCATTTGAAAACATGTGACAACCCCAAATGGAGTCAATGCTGAATGAGGGATGCAATTCAGGATCTCGACGCAGTGTTAGCCATCTCTTCTGAAATGCTGTCATTTAAAACTGTCACGTACAAATCAGAGAGGTTCTTAAGTTAAGTTTGAAGTCATATTTAACATTCATTTTGTAAGCTCGCCTGTCAAATGTAAAATGACACTCCCCCGTCTGTTAGTTGGTAGACACCCTCTAATTTATACAAACGACATTTAAAAAGTTTTAAAGGTCCATGTTCAATCCCATTTACGCCATCAATTTAACGGAAACATTTATGTAAAAATACCCAAATTCCCGTCATGATAAGACCTTCCCATGAGTCGCGTCGAGTTTTCAATAGTCCAGCAAACATAATGATCATAGTTTTATTAGAAGCTCTGATCCAAGCCGTCACTATCGTTGGCATTAGGAATAAAAGGAAGAATTTACATACAACATCCATTCTGAAAAGGACAATATACATCAATTAAGTTTGCAAGAGTTTGAATCCGATTGGTTATGTTGATTTGGGAGCATTTCACCTGATTTCACAGGGTCTACTCAATCAACACACACACACAAAAAAGAGACAATCCCCTTGATTTCACAAAATCCCACCCTTTATACAATTTAGTGGTCATTGTTAGTATCCCTTTCAGGGTTTGTATTGGAGTTCCCTCAGTTGGACCATGAGCACATCGACTCAGCCAAAGAAAGAGTTTGGTTTTCAATTATGTTTTTTGTGGCACTTAACTGATACAGTGGTACAAACCTTGTCAGAACGAGTTAGAATGGTGACACTTTCATCAGTACAGTTCTTTGCCGACTATACATGGGCAGCATGCAAACAGTTTCCTCATCTCTTCAATGTACATTTTCTTTCACAGTACAAACTTTCATTTTTGCAACACTGTTAGTATTAACCCCTACAAACACAACAATGCACAACAAGTTAACTTCTTGCTGTTGAAAAGTTGACCTCCAACTTTTAAAAAGTGTGTGTGTATATATATATATATATATATTGTTTTTTTAGGCTGAAACTGGAAACCAATTTGAAACATACTATCTCAGCCTAATCGTTCTCTTACTACACCTGGGTCTTCAAATGTCAGTAATGAAAACTTTTTGAAGCATATCATTCTCCTGCTTGATAAATGATGAAATGGACAATGAGGGGTTAGATACGTGCAGTTTCTATGTTGAAACAACTAGAAAAGAAAGTGAAGCAATACATTTTTGCAAATATTTGATTCTGGCTCATGGATGTTTTTTTTAAATTTTATTTTGAATGAAGGTGCAATATCATTCGCAATTTCTGCATTATTCATCTCAAATGATAAGTCAAGAATGACTTTGTGCATCAGACATTTAAGAATGAAATGATTTGAGTACAGATTGCCACTATGTGGAGAAGCTTAAATTCAGTAAACAAAAACAAAAAAAATATACTTTTGAGCTTGTCAAAGGCAAATGAAAAAAAAAACCCAAAATGAAAGCAGGTTTGATGCATTTTCCCCAACTCTCGCTGAAACTAAAAGAAAAACCTACACCTAAAACACAGAGTTGAAGGTCAGTCTAATTTTAGGTCACAGTATAATAAAAGTGGTAATGGACTGCAGTAAAAGTTTTCTTCCTTGAGACACTTGACGCGACAGAACATTTATATACTCATCGTTTTGTATGAAACTCTTCCTCTGTGTTAGCACACTCGTTTTGGACCTCTGCAGCAGTGCTATGAACATTCACTATCAATGCGACTCAACCGTGTGAGGGAGCAAAACATTTTTACAGCAAGTTTATTAACAAGAGATCTAGCATTTAACTGATATCAAACAGCAACAAAAGAAAGGAAATAAGGATAAGTGCACATTTGAAACAGTACAAATTATGACATCATTATATACATTATGCCACCCTATCTCCTTTTTGACAACACAAAACAACTTAATTCAGTTGCTGCTTTATGGAAAGTAAAAAGGTCATTTGTACTCAAACCACATTGTTTATGTATTGCAGAACAAGCTAACTTTAAAAATGCAGCCCGACTGCAGTATGGAAGCTAAAGATAAGTGAAAAAGAATCACATTTAATTCATACTTGCGTAAAAGCAAGCACAATGGAAAGGAATACTGGCCTCAGAAAACAAGTTGTGAGCACGAGACTTGAGATATCCAGAGCGTGACATAGAAAAGTGTGACGCATGGGCCTAAAAAGTTGTGGGGGGGAATACAGAATTCAGTCTAGGGCTCCTTAAAAAGGTTTATGCGTGGGTCTTAACAGTAGGGGGAAAATTACAAATCGGTCTGGGGCTCTTAAAAATGGCTGAGAGAGATGGAAACAATGTTTAAAACACCTCAGAGGGTCTGCAGATTTTACTCAACATTATCCAAATCAGCTTGACACTCTAGCTTCAATCAATTAGGCTAGGATGTTTTTTTTTTTTTTTTTTTTAATGCAGGCAGTGGAGCTCAGCTTGACTCATCAAAACACACCAAGAAGCAAAACTGTAGGCTGTGCGATGCCAGAAGTGATACATAAATGATACCACAGGAACAGAATGACTGACAGAGGAATGTCATCAGTCAACAAGCCAAAGAAGCAGCGCTACGTTACAGCAACCACATTCTGCCTTTAGAACTTACTAGAAGAACCATGGTCCCGAAAAGATGGTAAGCATTGGTTCATGACTGCAAACGTATCGTTTTTGTTGAACTTGCTATAGATTAAACTGTCAAGGATCTCTCCTTCTGGAACTCAATGACGGTTTGATCTACTCTGACATTAGTTAACTCAACAGTGATGATTTGTCTTCTCGATGTGAGCAGGGAACAATCCGTTGGTGAGGCTTCAGGCTTACCAAGCCAACTGGGATGTTCAAGTATCCCCAGTTAGGGGAGCAAAGACATTTCCCAAACGAGTTGTCCATGAGCAGCTTGGAGGTGTGTGTGTGTGTGTTTGTTTTGTCCAAGATCAGTTCGACAGCTCTCACCTCACTTGTGTATTTGTCCAAAAAGCACTGAGCCACAGACAAATGCTGTCACACCTTGGCTGCAGGGATGTCAGAGTGAATAAGGGGGACACTCTGTTTGTGTGAGCATGGCTCATTTACCGTTATGTGTATGAAGAAACAGACTAGATTGGATTGATGAGTCACGTATGGTGTTGCCCACATGTGACACCTAGCCCTAGCCTGTGACTTTGCACACATGCTTTATATCAACTTGCAAGTTCGAGGGTTATGGACTATGGGTTGCCCTCATTATGCCCGTACCAAATGGTCAAAGGAGCAGTCACAGAACGCATGACGAGCTAAGTCTAAAGTCTAGTTTGAAACTTCGCGGCACAAAGAAAGTGAAGGCATCCATGCCGCTTCATCAGGTAATGGAGAAAAGAGATGCATGTAATTGAACTTTAGATGCATTTTGACATTGAAGTAAGATGGTTGCTGGAAAAAGAGGCTGCTTTTACATCAAGAAACTTCATTGCATTCTCACTGTAGGAGGAATACGTCCATTCAGTCTCAGACCAGCTCGTTGCACTACAACGAGCAGTACACAGATGTAGCACAACAGGGAGCGGTCGTCACTACATTTACTCACTACTGCCTTCCATTGTGACGGAGGCTGCTCGTGTCTAATCTTGCAATTGACAAAAACGGAAAAAGAAAGACAGAGAGACAAACAACTGTGGTTGATTAATGAGCGGTTGTTTGTGTATGTGTGTGAAGAGTGTGGGTTCATTTCTGTAAGTGAGAAGGTCCTCCAGTGATGCATCTATGACACTCCGTTCACCAGAGGGGGAGCGTCCTGCTTCTCCTTCTTCATTCCTCGGTCTCTAATGGGCCGCTGCTGATGGCGTAGTGGACCTTCGCCACCGGCACTGTGGCCACCCTGTGATGAAGGCCCTCCTCCGCCTCTCCCTCCAGAGGAATGCTGCACACTACGTTCGTTGTTCCCATCCACACTAATCTGTGGGGTGACAGAAGCAAGTTTAGCGTCAGACATCCTTTATAGTAAATGTTATGCTTGGCATTTTATTTTAAAGAACAAATTGCCTACCAATCAATCAAAAAAAAAGATCTCTGTCAAGGATCACAACACTTTTCTGACACGAAACAAAGAAACAAACACATTTGTGTCCTTTAAAGCAGCGGTCCCCAACATGTTTTGCCCCACGGGCCGGTTTAATATCAGACACTATTTTCAGGGACCAACCTTTAAGGTGTGGCGGATAAATACAACAAAACAATATGATATGACCTGCATGAAAGTTGAGGTATTTTCTAAACATAGTAATAAACACGAATTTGTGACATGAGGAATGTCCGATCTGGCTGTCCTATTTGGTGTGGCCAGTGGCCCTATCAAATGATGAATGATTTGGTTAATAGCAAAGAAGTGAGAGATGAGCTGTATTAAGGATATCACCACATGGATTCAGGAACACTTCAGAAAACCAATGTCAGTTAATACTGTTCGGCGTGACTTCCGTGAGTGCAACTTAAAACGATGCAAATCAAAGCCATTTATCAGTAACACCCCAAAATGCCGCCGTTTCTCTGGGTCCGAGCTCATCTAAGATGGACTGATGCAAAGTGGAAAAGTGTTCTGTGATCTGACGAATTGTTTTGGTAAATTTTGGATGACATTTTCCTCTGGCCATCGAGGAAAAGAAACATTTAGACTGTAATGGATGCAAATTTCAATAGCCAGCATCTGTGCGGGTATGGGACTGTGTTAGTGGCAATGGCATTGGTAAGTTACACCATTCATGTTAGACTTTTTCACGGATGCCCCTGCTTAATTTAGCAATACGATGCCAAACCATATACTGCATGTTGCAACAGCTTGTAGACTGGTCTGCTTGCAGTCCAGACCTGTCTCACATTGAAAATGTGTGATGCATTATGAAGCATAAATTACGACAACGGAGACCCCTGATTGTGGAACAGCTGAAGCTGAAAGAATCTGACCTACATAGCTTCAACAATTGGTGTGCTCCGTTCCCAAAAATGTATTAAATGTCATCAAAAGAAAAGGTGATCTAACACAGTGGTATGGTAAACATGAAGCTTGTATGGTACATTTTGGAGCCATGAAACTGAAGTTTAACATTTGCTTAAAACAAAATTTATCAGTTTGAACATGAAATATGTTGTCTGTCGTGTGTTCAATTAAATATAGGTTGAACATGATTTGCAAATCATGGTATTCTACTTTTATGTTTAACACAATGTCCCATCGTCATTGGAAGTGGTTTCGTATTTAAAAGTGAACTAATACCAAATGACATAATCAAAATGTGGCACTGTGCTAAGTGCTACTCAGCACTCCTGAGTGGCACTTAAGAGAAAGCAGTTCACACACCGAGCCAGAAAATGTTAACATCGACTGAGCTCACAATAGTAGGTAGAACATTTTTTTAAAATATTGCCCAGTGACACTGCTTGTATATCTGACTTTCTTGTAACAGCATTAAAAAAAAAATATATATATATATATATATATATATATATCGGGCTCTTCATCTTGAAAATCCAGCCTCAGTATTGCAATCACAAGGAATGTCACATCTCTTCAAATATGCCTATGAAATACTGACCAATGAAGGCTGGATGAATTAATTCACCCTACCGCATCTCTTAAATTACCAGCACATAACTATACTGCTTGTCATTCATATGGAATTTTACATTGGCTCCACAAAGACCGAACAATGCTTACTCCAATAAGTAGCAGAATGGGTCTAATGGATTAATTTATGACCCATGCTGCACCAGTACAGTAACTAGTACCAGTAACTAACCCGGACATGCTAAGAAGTCAATGAAAAAAAAATGCATATTTCACAGCAGCATCTATTTAATCAATTTCAAGTAACTATCCTGTTGGGTGATCCCTGCAGACTTGGGACAAGAGGTGCGGTACACTCTGAACTGTTAACCAGTCAATCACAGGTCTTACACAAAGACAGACAACCACTCACATCTACAAGCAACTTAGAGTCTTCAGTATACCAACTGTCCACGATGCTATATGTTAGATCAAGTCTTCAAAAAGACATTCATCCATCCTTTTATCCAAACCATTTCTCCTCACAGGGGGTCGCGGGTTGTGCTGGAGCCTCTCACAACTGCTTTCAGGCAGGAGACAGGGTACAACCTGAACTGGTTGTCAGTTGTCTGATTAAATTATGGTGCAGTCAGCACACACTCCATATGTAATGGGGACATTACCTGCAAGGTGTCTTCCTGTGCTCTCATCTTGGGCTCTCTGATATGACGAGGCCTTGGGTCACTCCACTGTACATCGTCACCTGAATGGTAGAGTCCAAGACAACATTTATTATCTATTACCATTTTTTTGGTATGTGAACACTTTGCAGAAGGTACCCGTATATTAATTTTATAATTCATGTCCAAGATCAATAATCTGTGGCACAGCTGTGCCAAACAACAGCTGCATGTCAGATCAATTCTCATTAAATCTCAGAGGGCTGATGAAAAATAAGTTAAATTGCTCCAGCCATAATAAAGATAAGAAACTACTTACCTTTAAATGCTCCTCTTCCTCTTCCACCTCGCCCTCGAAGTCCTGCCCCGGCAGGTCTCCTCCTGCCGTCAGTTCGTCTTGGCAATGTCCCACCTCCGGTCATTAGCTCTTCTGTGGGAGCCAGGGACCAATCACTGAGTTCGTCTCTGTGGTCTGACTCGGTCTCTGAAGCGTTGGATGCCTCCGAGTTGGTGCCTAGTGGGCAACGCGCAAGTCCATTCAAACTGACGCTACATTAATTTGCTTTCCTGTGATGACACTCTAAAGGTTTCTAATCAAGTATACTATCAGTGAACCATGTAAAGGTACAAGACTCAAGTGGCAATGGAACAGCACCTGAGGCAAAAGCAGCACCACCTCCTCGTCGCCCTCGACCACCTCGTACTCCTCCTCCATAGGGTTTCCCTCCTCCTGTACCTCTGCCAAGGCCCGTGCCATTATCAAACACATAGCTTTTGTCTTTCAGATTTCGTGGGCCCGTCCCTCCAACACCGCCACCGCCTCCTATCTGTCTCAGCTGCTCATCAATCTGAAGACGCTCCAGACGAAGTTGGTCCACCTCCTGTATTTATGAAGAGAAATACTATTAAGATGCAACATTGAATAACATGTCGTTATATTTCCAGAACAACGTGGACATTGCCAGGGTGTCATCTGATAGGATTGGTGTATGGTATCACGCAAACACATTTTTCTTGTGTACCTTAAGGTAGTTGAGGTGATAGTCCAGCAGTACTGTTGCATTCGAGATGCTTTCCTTAGTCCCAACAAATACAAAGGGCACCATTCCCTATGGCAAAGATTGGCAAAATAGAAATATTCAATCTTTGGGCAAAACTGTACACAACATGAGGACTCTGTGCATTAATGTGGGCTACGGTGGAAAAAAGGTCATCTCTAATGGCTGGAACATTGGCAGTTTATAGTTCTGGACTCAAAAATTATGTTTGCAGAAAAAAAAATAACAATGAAAACAGACTCACTAGTAATTTTAGGCAGGTTTTCTGATGGGTTTTTGGCTGATTTTGGAACGCTCACATTTAGGTGCAAACTGGTATGAGTCCACTGATGACGGAGGGAGAAGACAAGTGCATTTGCCCAGTATGTGTCTGTCCTCAATTAGGTTGTTAGTTTTTCCGCAGTATTACCCAATTGAAAGTGGTGATAATGCTTGAAGTCAAATTTATCAATTCTCTTGAATGCTCAAAATATCAATAGGAATGAGAAGCGATGCCTAGATCCTCATTCCGTGGAAGAAAGCAAAGCGGGTGTGCTGATTCATTTCCGCCTGATACACAGCATTAGTAAGTGACTGTATATAACATATATGTCATAAGTCGCACTTAAAATGCAACATTGTGCCTTGTAATGCAATGCGCCCTACAGTATGTATGGATAAATGTCGGCTTTTGGGGTGGACTTTAATTCAAATTCCTTCCTTTTATGTGCATGTTCTTATTCGCATCCAATCGCTAGCAGATGTCTATGTTTTCATCACACCAGAATTAGGAGTACTTCTTGCTTTGTGTCTAAGAATCATGGGAAATGTAATCCTACTAGACGAATGATGCAGTTGCCATAGATTTAAACCGAGATCTAAACAGTGTTTTTGCCGGCATATTACAATGTTACAACTTTCAATGTGGGACAGGATCGGCGCGAGGTAAAAGACACAGCGAGCTTCCAATAGCTGCTGGGACCGAGCAAAAAAGGTTGGATCATGATGAGTGCATTGAGTTGTTTGCAACTGTTGAACTGTCAACAAAGATAGCATTTAGCAGTAGCCAAAGTTATCACAACGGCCGGTCACCAGATTGACTAGTGATGTTTAAACTTTTCTTTTCATCTGCCAGATGATCCCCTTCTCTTCTCCGCTTGAAGCAACCCCCGTGGAGTTGCACGGCGAACATTCATGAAAAAAAAGGAACAAATAAAGCCTTTTGTTTGTTTTTACATCAGTAGTAAGCAAAAGGTGATTTTCAGTGGTTATCCGTATGTGCAACAGCATGCTTTGGCCTTTTTTGCACATGCAAAGGTAAACTGTTTAAAAAACAAAAAGTTGTATGTCTGAAATGATTTGTGGGTTATATCAAGTATATACCCTGTAGTTTTCTTAATCACAATGCCCTTAATTTAATGTATACGATAACTTCATCACCTTGTCTTAAAACATTGAACTAATTGGACATCAAGTTTCTTTCAGACTCACATCATCCGTTGTTGATGCTGATGCTGCTCCCGCCACTGATGACAATGCCACCGAAGGCTTTTTGTCATTTTCTGGTTCAATACGGACTCGCACCACACCAGACTTATCAACCACTTCTTGGATCAGTTTGCCACTCTTCCCAATCACTTTGCCTAAAGAGAAAACGGTGAGTCATAATCACAATAGACATACTGCATACATCTCAGTAAATAAGAACATTCTTGGTCATTTAATCCATTTCAATTGTCCACATTTTGCTTTGGACTGCTGAGCAATTGTCCAGTTCTTTTTCTCATTCGCATAAGTAGAATGATGCTTCTGATATTGTCTCTGGTCCAGGAATGGCACAACATTAGAAGTGTGCCACTTTCCTTCAGACATCTATGCAGAGTAGTTTCAGCCTGCAGTTGGTTGAGCATGTTTTTGAAAACCACACTTTTTTCTTCCACTCAAGTTACTATTACTGTAATGCGTGGATGCGTAAGTCTAAGAACAGTCAGCTTCTTAAGCACGAACCTTTTGTGGCTTGCCTTACTAGTGTAGGGTGAAAACGGCTGTCTTCTGGACAACAGTCAAGTCAGCAGTCTTCCATGATTGTGGAGACTACTGTACCAGACTACACATCTTCATTAAAAACGTTTTCAGTTTTCTTCATTTTTTTTTTAAGTCAACGGTCAAGTTAAACAGTCAACCCCCAAATATTTGCGATCTGGCATTTTCAAATTCACCTATTTACCATTTCTTTTGCAACCTATTCTGATATTTGCTGAAAAAACTCATATGTTTTTTTAATTAAATAATTGACGGCCATATAGAAACACCTGCACATATGCAAATCTGCCGGTGCTGAATTGAGAGTATGCAGGGTCCACTGCGTGTTTAAGTGAGCCGAAAGCTTTTATTAAGACATAGCTAGAGATTTGCAACCATCCTTTGGCATCTCTCGGCAATTATAACCCTTTTTATTGGATTTTCGCTGCCAGAGTTTGGTCCCTAAAATATGCGAATAGCGAAGGTTCACTCACTATAAAAAATTGGTACGCCACCAACTTAAGTTATTTGAAGTCTCAAGATACTTCCTGATCATGTCATACGACTTGCTAGGTCGCAGACCTTTAGATTTCTGCACTTGATCCTGGCCCATGATTAACTGTGAGTCACATTTTGAATTCCCAAACTGTTTAAAACAAAACAAAACTGGTGGGACACCACCCCGCTGCCATAGTCACCACAGAGCTTATCCTACTGGTGGAGTGAATTTCTCACCTACTAAATTCCGGGGAACTTTGATGACATCTTCAGAGAACTCCAGGAAACTGCGCGCAATACGGACAGCTTCCTGGTCCTTAGATAAACACCAAAACATAAACATTTGTTGGGAAGTGTTTTTTGAAGCGTATTAATGTACTGTGTGACTAAACTATTTTGAAACAACAGATATATCGAGGCCCTCAAACCCAAGGAACGATAGTGATGTTTCTGCACTTAACATGCTACAAACGTGTATCCCTGCCTGTCTGTGTCAGGTCTTCCACTCAGGTACGCAATGATTTCCTCTTCACAAACTCAAGTATTGGATCTAGTTTATCTTTCTGTCTCGTTCATGTTAGGGTCCTTGATGGCTGTTGCTCATCCTCGTGTGCGCGTGTGTGTATGCGTGCGCACAAGCATACGGTACGTGTATGGGTGCACATGCGGTAACAGGTCAATCGCGGGAGGTTGGCTGCTTGAAAAGCAGATCTTTGGTCAAAAAAGGATGGGCACCCCTGATCTTAAGGGTCCATTGTAAAACCTTGTCTGTGATTGTTCGGTTGCTTGAGACGTATTAAATGTAATGTAATAGCTAATTAAAAGGGTATATGTAACCATCTATCACTAGGTCAACATGAACAGTTAAGACTGTCATACCTCTCCATAAATATGGAAGGTGCATGTCTCTTCATCCAGGTCTATATTAGTGACTCCAGGGACTTTCCGGGCCTGCTGAATGTTGGCCCCGTGAGTCCCAATGGCGAGCCCCATTAAATCATCACGTACTGCAAATTGTTCATGGAACCGTGATGCCAGCTGTCGGGAACTCTGCAAGCAACACAACAATAAGGAAATAGGTCGGACTTGTAGTTTTGATGGACAAGAAGGACGCAATTAATGTTCGAACATGAAAGCTTCAGACCCTGTTTTAGTGTGTGTGTGCGCGCATCTGTACCTCCAGTTGTCTGTTGGCCTCTTCATTCCTCAGCATGAGAGAGAGTTTGGTGCGGAGGCTCCTGAAGTGCATGTCGCTCATCATGTTTGCCCGCTTCGCTGTGACCTCATTCACTGACTGTTAGAACAAATCAAAGCTTGGAATATGAGGAGATGCAGATATAAGTTGAATGTTTTATAAAGTGAAATACAAAACTTCCACCATTGGAGTGTATCCTGGCTGCTCTCACACAAATATATATAAATACATTGTATGTACAAATTTTAAAAAAGCATCACGAACCAGGATGACCAGCTGCTTCTTCTCAGAGTCGTAGGTGACACTGAACCCTCCGACAGCTTTTTTGAAATCTTTATGTGCCGATTCCTTGGAGCACCTGATAACATGGAGTCAACATTCACGTCATTATTAAACTCACACTCTTTGAAAATGCGCGTGTGCTATCTTTATTACATTGTTTCGGGCACAATCGTTGTTAATCAATCCTCTCCACTGGAAGTAATTTTCTAAATTAAAGACATTCAATAAATCTCCTTGTGAACAATGTGTGCAATGGGGTGAGTGACTGAATTCAATTTCAAATATGTTCTCGAAGCAACAATGAACTGCAGCATTGTACAATATACAATGCCCTTATAAAGCATTTGCCTCCTTCCTGATTTCAGTTTCTTTCTTGTAGTTGCAGCTTCTAAATAAATGGCCCTATGTGAAAAAGTAAGGGTTTTTTTAAGCCTCAGGTGCACACGCTCGTGACTTTCTGGTTGTTCTCCTGCTGCGTAAGCGAACAAATTGAGGGCACAAACTGACGGCTACACGTTGAACTGCAGGAATCTTTGGAATGCAGTAGACTTCATTTTTACATTCGTCAGTTTCATTTCATGAATCATGTTGTCCAGCCCTAGATTATGACACTGCCATCACCATGTTCGATAACTGGCATGATGTTCTTTTTGTCAAATGTGACCGGGCAAAAGCAGTCAGAAGTGCATTTCGAGATCGGTGTCAATAATCGGTACAGTAGGTCTTGTCTCTCTTTCATCAATTTAAATTTTCATGTACTTTTTCATGAAATAGACATTGTGAAGTGGTCAAAAATCACCTTTTGTAAAGGTACACCACGTCGAAACATAGCAAGCAAAACAATCTCATGACCTTGCCATGGTCGTAGATATCCACAACATACGGACATCAGTATTTGCATGCATTTGGCTTCACGCGTTTCATTGTTTCAGTGCTAAGGTCCGTCGCACAGGGCGCAATGCTTCTGAAACCAACTTGGATTGACAGGTACTTTAAGTATTTTAATGATTCAAGAAATCTGTCTGTCCCCCCCAAAATGAATAAAATCCACATTTACAATGTGCATTTTAATAGGTTTTTTTTCTCGGTGAGCCAATCGGAAACATTGAAGCATGCAAAATGTGCAGAATGCATGTTAGTCAGGGCACAAATACTTCTTCAAGGCATTGTATACAGCAGTCTTACATTTGCCGTAGATCATCAGGAACATCCAGTCTGATCTTGAGGAAGGTAGTTTTGGTGGCTGGTTTGTTGGGATTGATCGGCCGTAACCGCTCCAGCGTCACAATTTCGTTTAATGTCGCATCACATGCGGCATACTCTATAACGTAAAACTACACACACAAAACAACGAAAAATATATCAACAAGGACTAATGAAGAGAAGGACTGTGGGTATTAAACAGCCATCAAAAGGATATATTTGAACTGCATTTGAATGAAGCTAATAAATGCAAAATGCTTACAGGAACCAATAAACGTGAATGCTCACATTGCAGGTATCATAAAGTATCATGGTGTGTATCATCCAGTATGTATCAAGTATCATGAAATGTTTTCAAACAGTTATTCTTTTAAATGAGTAACTAACAGATTTGGCTCATCTCCAGTGGCTGCAGGTTTCACAGCTCCATGACCATTGATCAGTAAATGGGAATTCATTTGTCCAACTTCGACAATTGCTCGGACATTGATCAGCGCTTTATAGGTAATCTTAAAGGTCTGATTTGAATCAAGCTTCAGCCGCCCAATAATTTATGTTGCAGCCGTTAGTCAGTAATCTCCTCAAACTTAGTGATCAGTGACTGAATTGGAAAATTGTTTTTTGATTTTAAAGATGCAAGTGCATTGAATGGAATCATTCCATTTCAAAATATGCCACGATACATATTGAATCTCGTGCAGTTGTATAATTTACCGGTAATTGTGCAGTGCACTTTAACTTCTACTTATTGATTAAGCGACAACTCATTGATTGTCAAATTAATCCAAAATTATCTTTGATAATTGATAAACCATTTCAATCCCTTTTTTAAATTTAAAATTGTCCAAATGATCAAAATCTCAGCTTCTCAACAGAAATAGTTTATTTCATATCATAAACTTTATTGCCCCTAAATTTTCCATGGAGGCAACTGGTTCTGCAGTTTACAGTCGGCAACATCATATATGCACCAGGGCAACATAAACCACACAAGAAAGAGGTTGCACCCTCATCAAAGGTGATAAATAGAAAAAAAAAATTCAACAAATCCTGGATGACTAAACAATTTCAGTGCAGGAAACACTACCCTACAGGTACATATTTGCATTCATGATCTTAATAGATGTGGGCATAAAAGAATGGTTGTAAAAGGTTCAGCCTATTCTCCGATTTCTGTGCCCCTTTGTGAGGGTGGACTGATTATCTGTGTTGAATCAAAATAAAACATTTGCTTTAGCTGTGGAAAAGAATGATTCACACTTTTGCCTCTTTTCGGACATGCTATGGACTAAACTAGTAAGTGAATCATAAATACATTTTGCCTGTGCATTTTCTGCACTATCAATCTGAAATAATGGCCTGATTTGGAATAAAGGAATAAAAATTTAATAAACTACTTTTTAAATCAGAATCCTCGATGAATGAACAGATTAATCGAAAACTTCCGTTAGCGGCAGCCCTGCTTCTTTCACTACGTGAAATGATCCGAAACTTTGGACCTTCTTTTACACACGATTTCCTCCTGGTTCGTGCAGTACTGCTGTGCACTAACAGTCCATGTGGAAAAATAACATCAAAACACTAAAGATTTCACAAATAATCTACAATATAAATCAGATAGAACAAACCGGCAATATCGTGAAGCCGCAAAATGTGAACCACGATATAGAGAAGGATGACAGCTGGTACAGACTTAAGCTACCCGCAACCCAGATGAGGAAAGCAGTTCCTTGATATTCCAGACAGTATTTCACCAAGATCGGAGGGACGTAATGTATAAACACTCCTTGTGGGGTCACCTATCTGAGGTACACTATATACATTTGGCAAACCAAAAATGACATTTTTGTAGTTCTTGTAATAACCCCATAAACCTTGAGAAAATATCCTTTAAAATGCTATTTATGCATTCATTTATTTTTGGTGCATTATCATGGTGCAGCATTCTTCCTATTAAATTGAATATTTATTAATGTTATGTCAAGTTATTGCTGTGCAGGTCAGTAAAAATAGAAAGCTCGACGTTAAGGTTTTTTTTCTTTTTGTACCTAAACAACCACCCCCAAAAATCATGTAGCACAAACCACTTAGCCATGCTCTGGTCGTTCTCTTTTGAAGTTGTAAATAGCACAGATAATGCAGATGATTTAGAATTCATTTTAAAAAATCCTGACTGAAATAAAAGGTGAAATGTCGGTTAAATACATATTGTAGATCAACAGAATTGCTCAGTGTACTTCTGGTCTCGCTACCGTGAATAAAAAAGGGACATGCAAGTCCTGCCAAGAGACAGTGCCAATGGCATACTGTAAACGTTGGAACGCTAAGCAGAAATACAGACACAAAAGTGAAATTGTTTGGACTGAGCCCTACCTCTCCTTTGACCATGCGAACCTTAGCCAGCCACCATCCACATGGCTCCTTGTCATTCGCCCTGGAATACACCTGCCAAAACCCACACAGTAAACAAGACCCATCTCAGACCTAAACAAAGCATACATTCATTCATAAACAAATAAATCGATAACCATGTGCAATTGGTTAAACTGAAAAATCTCTGTTTTTTTTTTTTAATTCCATTTAGATGTTTGGCAATCATTAAATCACAAAGAATCCTACCTCAACCTCATCACTCTCATTTATCTCTTTACAGAACCCTGCTGGAGGAGGAAATCGCACATCCTGAAATGGGATCTGGCGCTCTGGCTGCCAACTAGTATGGAAGAACAAATTTATTTGATCATTGGCTGCATTAATCCCAACTACATACCATATATTGTTCTGTTTTACAATGTACTGTAGTTTGTCAATACTGTCACTTGACTCACTTGTTTTCAAATGCAACTGTAATGGAGGCTTCATGGACATCCTTCACAAATGCCTAAAAGGAGCAAAAGATATTAAGGGAAACAAAGAAAGTTAACATTCTGGTGGCAAACTTAAGTCTAACGGTTTTGTGTGCACACAAACTGATAAAATCTGTTTGGACTGTCTGGCTCACTCTCAAATTCGAAACACTCTGGATTTGGACATATCAAATGTTCAAAGTAGGACATGTCATGCCCTGGAGAATACCGGACAAAGTGGCTTTTCTCTGGGTTGCACAAGTCTGACAAACTGAGTAACAGATGCAAGGAGATCCAAAACATTCCCCATGATTAGAGATAAGCTACAATTATTATCTTGACCTAGGCCGTTAATTGGCCAATGTCAAGTACGCAAGGTGTACAAAAATGTTGGTACCCTTCTGAAAGAAAAACCCACAGTGGCCACTGAAATAATGTGTATTTGACTTAATTATAATTTTTTTAAATCATGAAATGTAACCAAATTATCTATCTACAATCTACAAAATTATATTAATAAAAACTTATGAAATAGGATTTGACAAAAATGATGGTGCTCCAAGAAAAGATTGAAAATAATTTGACCACAATAAGTTGAACGAAAGTGTGTCAGCTAATTAGCATTATACGTGCTTCAAAAGAACCCCGACTGTAATGATGTTTTCTCTATACCAGGGGTTCCAAACTTTTTTGACCCAAGATCTAGTTTTCAAGTAAACAAACTCTCACAATCGCATGTCCATGCATAAATACACGCATGCATGCCATGATGAGCAACAGCCATAATATGAACGAAACCAAAAAAAGTAAGTGGACATCGGAGTTTGTGACTTCGTGAAAAATAAATCACTGCCTACTTTAGTAGAGACCTGATATGGGACACATGCTTGCAGCATGTAAAGTGCAGTAGGAACATCACTATCGTAGCTCACATGTCCTGTTTTAAAATGCTTCTCCTGGACCTTCATGTTCCCATTCTTTGCTGGTGCCATCAGTGAATTGGAAATGAAAAAACTTTGAATGAGGAAAAGAAATATACATAAATCGCAACAGCTCTGACCGCAAGCTGCAATTTCAGACTGCTAACAACTTCGGGTGATGCAGGTCATGCGCCAACGTAGGTTAAAGGTGACCTGCCTTTTTATTTTATTTTATAAATACTTTTTTTAATGAAACTGATAGTATGCTGAGGGTACAGTGTACACTAACACAAAAACATAATATTAATAACACACACACAGAATTAATTTAAAGGTGAACCCCACGATCAAGGTACAGTGTCAAATCACACCATCTGTTGTCATTTGAGCCAAAACGGACTGCATGGGAGATTACCAAAGAGGACACCCCTGTTTAAAATAAATCATAAAAATGAAGACTGCAATTTGCCAAACTGCATGTTGACAAAGCTACACAGCTTTTAGGAAAATGTCCTATAAACAAACTAGACAAAACAAACTTTTTAGGCAAGGGACATGAGCTCAACAGATACAAAAATGAAGCAGATCAAGAAGAGATGACGGTCCCTACTGTGAAACATGGAGGAGGCTTTGTCATTATCTGGGACTATTCTAATGTGGCCTTTTATGAGCCCTGATCTAAAGCCTTTTGAACATCTGTGTGGAAGCACCCTTCAAACCTGAGACAAGTGGAGCAGTTTGCTCATCAAGAATGGACCAAAATACCTGCTGAGAGGTGCAGAAACCTCATTGAAAGTTACAAAACTTGTTTGATCGCAGCACTTGCCTCAATAGGCTCCGCACCAAAAGACCATCTGTTACATGAGTGTTGAAATCAATCAATAAATAAATATATTATGTTGAACCACAATTCAAACTGAGCAGGGTATGATTTTCATTGGTTCATTTTCATAGTTTTTTTATGATTACTTTTGTCAGATTCTCGTTTTTTATGTGGCCACTGTGGGGTTTTCATTCATTAAAAAAGGCAGACCAATAATTTTGTCGACGAGTGTACAAACACCCCACAGTTGATTTGAAACATGAAAAAGTCGACCCTGAGGCTGACGTATAAACCACGATTTAATACAATTGTTTTAAATAAAAAATAACCGATAAGGTATATCATAAATGGCCACTGAAAAGACAAAATTTAAAACCCCTTTCAGGAGACCACATTTAAACTTGTGTACTTTGGAATTAATGAATCGAACACTCGCGTTACGTTAGCAACGTGCCAGGATGGTCATATTACCACTCAACAGCTGTGACCATATTAACAGGTACTACTTTAAATCAAACACCGATGAATTCTAATTGATGTCTAGAAAAGACGTATGACAATCAACATAACTCATATTAGAACGTTAGCAATGAACGGCCGATCAACGACTACTGCTTCACCGATATCACCATACATTCATTTCAGTTCAGCAACGCCACTGTTTCGACTGGTAGTGCTTCAGTACTGCCAAGGTATGATCCACTTCACATGTGTTGTCAGCACAGATCTCGAATCATCACGCTCTTCGCTTTGTTTTCAGCCTTTCTGCTTCTCCGTCCCAGCCGGTGGAGGGTGGAGAAGTGCACGGAGGCCGAAACAGGTACCTCAATCAATGCTAGTCTAGTTGGGGAATTGCTCCCAAGCTTACTTGGCTTGTATACTTGACGTGTAAGCGTCGCTTGTAGATTTGCACAGAGAGAGAACAAAAAACAACCTACCTTATAAAATGCGCCACTTGTTCCCCTCACTTCCACTAGTAATTCATCCATGACGTAAGTTACAACAGCTCGCTAGCCTGCTAGCTAACCACCGTTAGCGATGCGAGTAGCTAGCTAGCTGGCTAGCCTGACGCTAGCCAAGGCACTGTTCTTGCTAGCTGAAATCGGTTGCCAGTGGGATGCAAGACGAGGGGTGCAAATAAATATTTGGAACCGTAACACGATCCCTAGTGCTGCAAGGTCGATAAATCTCTATTTGTTGTAATGCGAGTATTAAAATTTGGATTTCAGATAAATCAAAGTCGAAGCATGAAGACCGTGGTGGGCTTTGCTCGTAGTAGGTAGTTAATGTGTGATTAGTGGTCAGGCAGCTACTACTGCTTGCATCTATGTATGTGACGTCTCCGGTTTCTTCCTCGACTGAGCTCAGAGGCTGCTCACATTCAGGAAAGGCTGGTGCTGCTGTCCTTAGGTTATTCATAAGAATACCAGATCCACCCAGATTTAGATAATGAAAATGAATGACAATTCAATGATCAGATTAATTATATCATTAAAATAATTGAATCATCGCGACCGCATCTTGATTATCATAGATTTGTTTGCTCCTCCTCTACATTTTTCACTTGCAACACGATTCATACTAGACCTTTTATTATTAGTAGTAGTAGTAGGATTGTATGTCACGTTCGGCATAGATTTTATGTGAAACGAAATGTCCTCAATTTTGCGGACGTCCACCACCAACCTGGGGGGTCAGCACCGAGGATAGCGACCCCTTTCTCCAAGACGTAATCAATATTTCTAGCAGGTAACTCTTATCCATCCATCCGTTTTCCGAACCGCTTAATCCTCACTCGGGTCGCGGCCGTGATGGAACCTATTCCACTTGACTTCCGGCAGCAGGCGGAGTACACCCTGAACTGGTTGCCAGCCAATCGCAGAGCACACATAGACAAACAAGCATTCACACACACAATCACACAACGTTTCATCAACCTCTCATGAATATTTGTGGAAAGTGGTCCCTGGAGAAAACCCACGCAGGCCTGGGGAGAACATGCAAACCCCACACAAGAAGGCCGTGGCCTGGAATCGAACCCATGACCTCTGCACTAAAATGAGTGAGAACAAACATAAAGTTATGGCAGGGAACTGCTGGTGAAAACTGATACAAAATCAGTGTGTCATATATCATCCTTGAAATGTGAAATTAAATATATAGGAGGAAAACTGTAAATAGAAAAAAACTGACTTGCTTCCCTGCATGTAAAAGGTTCATGCAGTAAATTTATTATGAGGTCCATGTTTGGTTAAACACTAAAACAGACACATTACTGAAAATTCAATACATTTTAGAAAAAAAATTCAATGTGAAATACACGGAAATGGTGTTTAATGGAAAAAGATTCCATATATTGGAGCACGTAGATAGAGAAATACGTTTTACCATGTTGAATGAACTGGATGGATGGGTCTTGATGCAGAGTTCGTACTTTTACCATAGTTTTCTTCATCCATCTGACAAAATTTCCAGCAACAATATATTTGTAGTATATTTACAATAAAATCAGACACATAACTCTTAAGACTTTTGTTACAAGTGCAATGTCACATTCTGTCCTTTAATCCAGCCTGTGCAGCAGCATGGTGCCATGTCTGATGCACAATGTATTTTATACATCTCTCTCTCATATAAAAAAATATATATATATACTGTATATGTATATATATATATATATATATGTATCTATCTATCTATCTATGTGTGTGTGTGTATATATATATATATATATATATAGAGAGAGAGAGAGAGAGAGATCATAATACAGATTTGCTGTCAAAAAGAAACTGCTGTGTGCGCGCACACACACACATATATATATATATAAATATATATATATATATTATGAGAACACTTTATGTTGATATTTTTTATGTGCAAGCTTTATTGACAGTTAACTTAATTATGTATTTTTGTAGTTATGTCTTTTTATTTATAGTTAGTTATTAGTAGTTCAACACACACCACTACAAATGGAGTTCCAAAGTTTAATTAATCAGACACTGGTGGCACAGCACTCTGTTTTGATTTCCTGGCGGGGGGGAAATTTTTTTTCACAGGGGGCACATCATTGAAAAAAGGTTGCAAACTGCTGCTCTACTCTGCCAGCCAATGTTTGGGTGGAATCACCCTCATTAATATTTCTCATTCAACTTGTAAGTTGTGACAATGGTTGTGGAGGCACCCCGAAGGCCAGGCCACTGCCACTTTTGGCATTCTTGGCTTGGATGTGCATCCACAGTGCCTTCGAGGATAAATACTGTACTTGGGTTTCCACACCAACACGCTATGCTCTCAATAAAGTGCCATGAGAGTACAATGATCTGGATGAATGAGAATTATTCACAAGCACTAGTCATTCACCCATCTTTTTGAATATATACTGTATATATATTGTATATACTGTATATATATATATATATACTTTTTTTTTGATACAGCTGATTACGCTCTACATTGCTTGGAGCCTCAAGTCAGAGTCGTCTTACAACGCGCAACTACTGTACATGATGTATGAGCACATTAAAAAATGAAAAACAACAAACATGAAGCTACACATAGTATGAAGAAGAGCCAGCAGCCGGCCATGGCAGAAGTTAGGCGGTTTACTCAGTTTATCATTTCGAGTCTAAATGATAAACTGACTTCTGACCGTCTAAATTTTAGACGATCGATCATCTTGGAGGATTTACTCAAATGCTCATTGATCTGAATGATCTCCATATGAACCACAGTACTGTGTCCCTTGACCCATCAATTACTGTGGAAGCTCTCTCAATGTCAAGCATATTACGTACGGTAAATGTCTGTGGACTTTTATAGTGATCACTTTTGTAACCTGGTCTAGATTTTTCCAACTGTCTTCGAGGTAAATGGCGGCAATGATACAAATGTAGAGTACGTGAACTTGAGAGAAAGGGATAAAAATGTAAGAATGACTGTGCCTGACCAAAAGTCACATTGCACTTTGGTGTCCTTGCATTTGTATGAAGGCAAAATGGGAAAGCCACTGGACCGGGGAAAGCATGAGAAGGATATTAGACTGTATATATACAAGCATGTCAAACAGGAGAACGCATTTCCCCTCTGGTTAAGAAGCAACAATTCGATAAATATTTCGTTTTTTTTGTTTTGTTTTTCCTGGTGTGTTCCACACCTTTACTGTGTCTGAGATGTGTGACATTTCCCCTGTATTCATTTAATCACAGTGATTTGACCCACGTCATGTTTTTTGAAAGATCACAATGATACAAACCCTGATCCGATCTGTAGTTTCTGTACTCCTGTTGGCTGACTGGTTCATCAAACTCGGAGATGCAATTCTTAAGGCAAAGGTAATATGATGAGCATGGGAAATTCTGTTTGTTCTGATCAAAATAATATCGGAAACAATGTGTTAAGAACACTGACAGTTACGAAGCACACTGTGCTGGGTCTTTAAGCAGCCTTTCATCAAGTAATATTGACTAGTCTTTTATGCACAAAGTTAACGCACCCTACTCAGTCATATAGTGGCCAGGGGTTTAATTACACAACATCACAGATGAAAGTCTATTAATGGTAAGGCTGTGATTTGGGGGGAGGCCTTTATTTGTACAAATGCTTTTAATTAATCATATTCTATATTTGAATGAGTTCACAAACAAATAATGATGCTTGATGAAATCATTCGCACGACAATACTTTATAAATGGACTGTATATTCTATATGGCATTGTATTGTTCTATATGTTAGAGCCTCAAACTTGTTTTCTTCTTTCTCCAGTACAGTGCGCTTTTGTCAGCAGACATAAGCATATTCTCCCCACCCCCCCCATCCCCAATTCTTTCCTCCGGCAAATACATTTTCTTTTAACTCCACTATTGGCTTCACATCGAGGCACCTGTTCCGAGTGGAGGGCCACCTTATCAAATACCTTATACGGTTCATCAAAAGTGAAAGAACGCAGACTCATTTCAGAACTCATAATCACTGTGTAACCTCAATGTTGATCTTTCCTTCGATACATCATGAGCACATTTTTCTTCTGTCCTTGTGCTGAAGTCCAGGGCCTCTCTTCCTGTTCCGTAAGACATGTTGCTTTCATTGTCAGTCAGAAGCATCATCTTGCTCCTGAACCGGTAAAAATACATTAAGACTCTTGTTTTACACCCCCATCCTCACTCTCCTCCACCTCCATGCCATACACCGTTATTCTGATGCAGCATATTCTCTCCGATTACTCCGACCGATTGCGTTTTTTCCTCAACAAAGACAATTACTCTTTGTCTCAGTCTCCTGTGTGAGTCGCACTCTCCCGTCCTCCCGTTCCACGTCCCTGTAGAGAAGGGATTTTTGGGCTTTCAATCGACAGGCCAGTGACATGAAGATCGAGTCCACATTCTGACTCTCTCGCGGGTCCTTTGCAGATGTTTCGAACAGCAGCATGTTGTGGGAGTCTGCGTACTTCAGCGCCATGTTGGACGGCACCTGGAGAAGTGATTATTATGATTCATTAGCTCATTGTCCTTACTCTCTTATTGCTTGACCTCGTTAGGGTCACGGGTGAGCTGCAACATATTCATGGTGACTTTGGGTGAGAGGTGGGGACACCCTCACCTAAGATGCATGTTTCTTTTTATTGATTTAATTATTTTGTAAAGATGGATGAATTTGGAAGAAGGTATTGCTAAGCAGTCAATTATTATGTTTTTAGATGTTGTTTCTAATGGACAAATCTCTGTCATATTGAACAGATTAATGCTGCCGAGAGTTGCCATCGAGGTTTGAGAGTCGTATGTTGTTTGTCTGTAGACTGCAAACAAGTTTCGACATTCAGGGGCTACAGTATTCAATTATTCTTCCCATTTTCATCTTCTGCCCTCGGTTGTCGGGACTGCTTCAGTCTACTGACCTGTACTTGGTCCACTAAGTCACACTTGTTCCCCACTAGGACTCGAGGTACTGATGCTGAAACTCGATGACCGTTGCATTCCTGCAATAAAAGGAAACACTTGATTCAGTAAAATTAAAATGTCCAAGCAAATTCGAAAAAAACAAACAAACAAACAAACAAAGTTTTTTAAAAAAGTGTCATCAATGTCCAACTCAGATTAATGGGACACAGCTTTTTCATTGCTGACCTGCCAATAATTCAAATTTTGTTGGCAGGTCAGCAATGAAAAAGCGAACATCTAAACAACCCTCCAGAGTCTAGCAGTAGCTTTGGAGATAACACTAGAAGCTTGAAGGAAGAGGATAAATGGCTGTGAACAAATTATACAAGTTGTTTAACTCACCTCTATCCATGTTTGCAGATTGCGGAAGGAAGCCATTTTGGTGACATCATAAACAAAGACTACTGCGTGGACATTACGGTAGTAGTGTTCCACCATGGATTTACGAAATCGCTCCTGGCCAGCTGTGTCCCATACCTGCACCTGAAGATGAGATAAGTCTTTTTTCAGATGAAAATAGTAAACGATAAGTGTGTGGTTCTCAGTATTAATTCAATAACCAGAGAGGATTTTGAGAAAAACAGCCTTTATTTGCATTGACTCAACATGCAGATATTTCACGAACAGCCCTGCAAAACATTATTTTGTGGTCTCTCCAAAACCTCACGCACACACGCTCTAAGAAAACACGACTTAACAGCCAGAATATCCTGTCTCTGTATTTATTATCCAAAACCGACATGAATTAGCAGTGTCAACTTTGGTTGCCATAGTGACAAAGGATTCTGACAAATAGCATCACAGCATATAGCTGTAAAACTTCTGAATGTATATATTTTATGATGAACCGAATCAACAGGAAAGCCTGTTCAAGGGACAAAAAAAAAACAATGAACAAATCATGCTTTAATTGTTAACCATGAAAGCTAGAATGCATGGTCAAAGGGAACTGCAATGTGTCTGATCAGCCACCCTCTGTGTTTGTTATAGAGTATAAAGGATGTTTCATAAGTATAAAAACATATGGATCCAATTTTATGTTCACATCAAATTAAAGTAACTTAACAAAATTGGAATATGTTGTATGCGTCGCCACTAGTCTATACACAGCCATCTGATTAATATGGGGTTTGTGGGCTATGAAGTAAGCAGCAAAATCCACTTGTTTTTCTCCATCTCATGCGGCTGCTATTTTGCCACTTGCTGTCGACTGAAAAAGACATCACAGGGCTCAGATAACAACCAATCACAGCCAACCAGTTTTCTGGATCTGATCGTGTGGCATTCGCAAGCGGAAACCTTAACACTGGCCCTTTGGCACTGTGATGTAATTTTCATCAGACACGAGCAGAATTATCCAGTCGGAAAAATAAAATACCTTAGACAGATGCCCAGACATTTTTAATGTAGCAGACTTCCAAAATGTGAGCGGTTCAGCAGTGTGAGTCATTCTGCACAGTCACAGAATTGGAGTGGGAGTTGTTTTCACTGGGACCAGAATGGGCTAGATTATTTTTATTATTTTTTTAACTATGGTCCAAGACCATAGTTAAAGATGGGATTTTCTGTGAGAGTGGGATGGCACGGAGTGAAAATCCACTCCCCTGTCTCTTCTCCATCCTATATCTATTGACATATCTGTTGTGAAGACCTAAAACATTAATTTGGAAGTTAATGGCTGCAATATAGCTTGAGTATCCACTAATTCATTGCACACAGTAATCTGAATCTTCGATACAAATCCTATGAAGGCTCTCAACATAGTCCAACGCTTGTTTTAGCGTCTCATTGAAGTCACAACTTTTAAAATTTTAAATCATCAGCAAGACTGTGGATACCAATTGTGTCTACCTTGGCTGGAGTGTAATTGATTCTGAATCTTAGATTTAATCACTCAAGTGCACTATACATAGAAAGGATTGATGCCCATGTCAGGTATCACCAATGCCAAGATAAACATTTTGCTTCGCGTATCCATCCATCCTTTTGCAGTAATGCGAACACTGTCCAGAGTCCAGGGTCACACAGCCTATCTCAGTTGACTTCAGGCAAAATTTAGAGTGGACCTGACCTGCGCTTGTCACTCGTCAATCACAGGCAAGGCAGCTTTTTTTATATAGCACTTTTCATACACAAGCCAAGACTCCCTGTGAGAAGAGTTATTTTACTCAATGGGACCTTTCCTGGTTAAATAAAAAAAAAAAATACATTTGCCAACACAAATACTTGTCACTCACATATGTCAGTTTAAACAGAGGCCCTAAGAGGAAGTGATCTTTACTTCTTTCTCTGAACAGAGCAGGTGTTTTTGAATGTTACAATAAATGTTTCATAGCACTCAATATACTTCTGTTAGAATAAAAAACAATGCTGATGTATTTCCTATTACCATTTGAAAGAAGAAAACCAGCTGTTTATTATTAGAGGATGAATCCTGCTCATAAAATCAAACACGTCCGCCTCACAGTGCAGAGATGCAAAGGTTCGATTCCGCTTTCTCCTTACAAGTGTCGCGGGTGAGCTGGCGCCTTTCCCAGCTGACTTTGGGCAGTAGTCAGGCTACATGTTGACCTGGGTGCCAGCCAGTCACAGGGCACACATTGACAAACAAACATCTGCACGCTTAATCATACTTCCATACAGTTAAGTACTTACCATTGTAAAATAACATAAATGACAAATTTCTGTCATTTACTTTTTTCATAACTTTCAAATTAATTGGCATTGCGTCTTCAAAATTGAAGTATCATTTCTTTAACATGTTTACTAATTAATGTTGCAACCGTTAGCTAGATACAACCCCCCCCCCAAAAAAAATCACAAATATTTTGCACCTCTGATACCAGAACACCAATATGCCACACAGCAAAACCAGTGACACAATGTGAAGGAAATGAGATGGCTGACTGAACAACTCAACGTGTATTCAATAAAAAGATGGGTGATGATTGCTGATCAAGTGTTTCCAAATTTTTGTTTTTCGTTCATGTTATGTTCACAAATCTCTTCTATTGTGTGCTTAGCATGTTATTAAATATATTAACACATTTTGAGACTGACTGAAATGTCCGGTTGAAGAAACACATTTGTTGTCATCATTTGCGGACCCCTTAAGAAAGCCTTTGCCACCCCAAGGTGAAAAGTCTAGCTCCGTCATTGAACAAGAGAAATGGGAGGTAAAGTGAGTGATCATCAGCTTGCTTTGTCCAACACTCCAATAAACTGGCATGACAAACAAGAGGAAGAGGTTTTTCTACATTACATTGCCTAAAAATGTTTTCAGGAGCAACAAAATTGAGGATGAAGATCTCTCAATGATGGTGCCTTTCTTAATTTAACCACAGGGGCAGCTATTAACCAATGCCAAACGATTAGTATGAAGTCGTAATACCAATTTGGACATGAACGAACAGTCACTGCTGACTTAAACAATGAAGAAGAAGAAAAAGGTCAACAAAAATCATCAATAATCTCTGAAATCGGTGAGTGGTAAGAGTAGCTGTGGCATTTTATAGGCCTGCTCCATTAGAGGTGGAGGATGTGGATGAGGGGGAGGGAACAAGGAAACACCTCCAATTTCCATCCACACAAGCTTCAATGTTACCTTGATCGTTTCTCCTTCAATTTCCACCGCTTTCTCCCTGAAGTCCACGCCGATGGTGGCCTCGGTGTTGTCCGGAAAGCTCCCGCCAGTGAAGCGGAAGGTGAGACACGTCTTCCCCACGTTGGAGTCCCCGATAACGATTATCTTGAAGATCCGCGTCTGAATGCTCAGTTCCAGGGAGGAGGTGCTCAGGTCCGCGGAGGACGTGAAGCTGGCGCCAGCGTCGTTGCTGCTACTGGCTCGGCTCCGGCTTCTGTAAACATCCATGGATGATGTCAGAATGGTGACATTGTCGTCTGCTCTGCTCGGCCGAGTCGCCCTCCTTCCTCGGCTCTCGTCCTCGGGGGAATCGTTGGTCATTATGCCGGAGGAGGCGATGCGAAAATCGGGATACTTGAGTGGAGAGTAGAGATGGACGAATGGGTGGATGGAGGCAAGGGAGGGGAAACGGAAGAGAATGGAGGAAAGAAGGAGGAGACTTTCATGTGCCCTACCAGCGAGATTCTCCGTCAGCTTGGAGACACGTTTAAAAACAACACGAGCGCACAAAGAGGACTTCGGGTACAAATCCAACGGAATACAACATTTTACAAGACGCTTCATAATAATTATTTCGATTGTACTGTCACATTTGTTCATTTTCACCTGTGTACATTCGAGTCCGGACCCGCGCCATCATACTCAGAGATTTTTGTCATTGTTTTGTGTTTTTTGTTATTGTAAAGTGTCCTTGGGTGTCTTGAAAGGCGCTTATAAATAAAATGTATTATTATTATTATTATTCCTTTCATGCAACTCACCAAATGTCAAACCAAACCTAAAACACTTCTCAGTTACATTCTACAGGAAACTACGACCACAAAACAAACAATCAAACAAAAATAGATAAACCTCTATGACAGCGCATAATGGGATTAAGTGAGTGGAGACGTCGGCTACAATTGCCCTGCAAATCAAAGAAATATGCACCATGCAGTTTCATTTTTGATGGATTTTTTTTTACTCTGTAACCTAGTATTGGAGTGTGAATGCGCAAAGAGTTCTCACACAAGTCATGTGATCTGATTAGCTCCGTATCATCACATTCCATGAAGCAACGCGACCGTAATGCACAGGATTGCTGTGTTGTCACATTCCAGACCTGATTAAGACAAAGTGGTTTGGAATTCAGTACACCGCTATGAGAATTTTTTTTATTAAGAGTGCATTTGTCATGATTCGGTTTAGGGACCAACAGGTGGCACTGTAGGGCTCCCCCGGCAGCTGCACACCTGTTGGTCATAGGTAATTAGGGCCTTAAAAGGACTCCCAGCCCGAACACTCGGTGTCGGGTCATTGTTGCTTCTTGCTACTGTCATGTGTGTTGCTGTTTGCTCTTGGCTTCTGTCATGTTTAGTTCATTGTTATGTTTTAGCTTTAGTCATGGTTTTTGTTTGATACTTTGGACTTCGTTTGTTTTGGATTTAGTTTTCTTTGTTTTAAATACAATTCTCCAAATACACCCTGCTCCTCCCTCCTGGCTGCTTTTTGGGGTCCACCACCACCTCGCATACGTGACAGAATGACCCGACCACCTGGACCCCGCAGGTACTAAGGACTGTTCCCTATTCCACCATGTGCCTGGCGGAGCGCGTCTGCGGCCGACACCCTTTCTCCTTTCAGGCAGCGCTGGTGATGCGGCTGTCCTGTTTTCGTCTCGTCAAGCCGCGTCTACGGTGGGCCGAGCCCCGTCCGCGTCTACGTTGAGCCGAGGCTCGTCACGTGTCTGTTGGAGCTGAGTCACATTCACGTCGACGACGAGCCGTGCCACGTCCACGCTCACGTCAGGCCGAGCCCCTGTTAACATCCGGCTGTTCCATGTCCCCCGTTACGTCGAGCTCCGTCCACGTCAGGCCACGCCAAGCCAAAGGATTGCCGTCGCTTTTGTTCCTGTTCCCTGGCGAGGTGAAGGTCACCGTCGCTTATTGTATTGTATTTCGGCGAGGCGAAGGTCGCCGTCGCTTTTAGTTCCTGTTCCCCGGCGAGGCAAACTTTTGGACAACTTTGGGACGTCTGGGATCCGTCCCTTGAGGGAGGGGTACTGTCATGATTCGGTTTAGGGACCAACAGGTGGCACTGTAGGGCTCCCCTGGCAGCTGCACACCTGTTGGTCATAGGTAATCAGGCCTTTAAAAGGACTCCCAGCCCGAACACTCGGTGTCGGGTCATTGTTGCTTCTTGCTACTGTCATGTGTGTTGCTGTTTGCTCTTGGCTTCTGTCATGTTTAGTTCATTGTTATGTTTTAGCTTTAGTCATGGTTTTTGTTTGATATTTTGGATTTAGTTTTCTTTGTTTTAAATACACCCTGCTCCTGCCTGCTTTTTGGGGTCCACCACCTCTCATACGTGACAGCATTGTACATGGTCAAATGGTTTATTCAAAATAGTTGCTTCTCTTTCAGATATACTGAGTATGGTGGCACAAAATAGCCAATCAGAACCCGAGAACGTACAATTAACCATCTTTTTTTGTAATATTTCTAGTCAGGTATCAAACCCAAAAACATGTTCATGAGAAAGCCTATGTTCACTGATTTCGATCTGAGTTTTCAGTAGGCCTATTACGCTAAGTTATTGATTTCATGATGGCCGACAGACATTTATCTTTGATCTAATTAGATTCGTTACATATTAAAACATACCAAGAATGAAATTTGAAAGCAAATGCTGCTATAAGACAAAAACATCTGTCACTCAGCCTTTACAAAAATATAGGCCGAAAAAATGTTGCCAGACGCTGAAACTGCTTTGCCTCCATTCTGACACATACTGCCAAATAGCGTGTGTCAGTTGAGATGGCACTGTCTTTGTTACACACACACACACACGATTTGTGAACAATCCCTCAGACAGACAATCTCTTTTGCACAGACTCTTGCTTTCTCAAAGCGACAAACATAATCTTGTAGCGCACACGCACAGCAAACACACATGCAAGCTGCAAAGAACAATCCGAACATTTTTGTCTGACAAAGCTCCCTTCTTCCTTGATCAAAGGCTTATTTGTAGAAGTGAAACAGAGGGAGACATTCAAATTCTGGTGAAAACCAACAGTGAAATTGAATCCACAGCTGGGTACAACACATCACTTTGATTTATTCAGCCTCCTTTATTGGAAACACTAAGTCGTTGAAAAGTGCGAAACGCCTAATAACCCAGCACAGTGAGTGAAATGTATTTTTTACTTAATTACTGTGAAATCAGCACAACAAAAGTTTGAAAAAAAGTGATATAATAAGGGTGAAAGTGATTTTGCCTGAAAAAACATCAGGCAAATAACATTTGAAATCATGATCACATATGATGTACGACAGATATAAGCATTGTAAAAAGTAAATGACACACGTCTCACTGTTCATTTTTTGTTGTTGTTACTGTTACAGCATACTAATAAACTCAAAGTGTTTAATAAACACTTTGAGTTATTAAAAAATAATAATTAAAACACTGTGAGTTAATTATTTAACGGTCAAATATGTGGACTTAATTTTGTACAAAATATATATTTTGGTTGTACCTCATAAATTAACCTCCAAGTGGTGCTAAAGGAGAGGATAAGAACCGTTTTTTTAGTCCCAACTGATTGATTGCTGATGCACATTAGCAGATCTCTGTATCACCCATTAGCAAATAGGCGTAAAACTGCATATTTGACTGAATTGGTGTTTAATATCCATCCATCCATCCATTTTCCGAACCGCTTGATCCTCACTAGGGTCGCGGGGGGTGCTGGAGCGCATCCCAGCTGTCTTCGGGCAGTAGGCGGGGGACACCCTGAATCGGTTGCCAGCCAATCGCAGTGGTGTTTAATAAAATACCCCAAATAATGGCCATGGCCATCGCCAAGTGTAACAGAAATCTGCCTGAAACTGAAAGAACAGCCAAAATGAGTACGTCTTATCTTCTGTAGAACAATAATGCCACCTCAAACACATCTAATAGAATTTGAGAGATACTGCAGTGTACATCATCATGGCATCATTGGAACCAAAGTAAGATAGGTAGCATATACTAAACCCCTGCAATTGGCTGGCAACGAGTTCAGAGTGTACCCTTCCTACCGCCTCAAAAGATGGCTGGAATAGGCTCCAGTACCCCTGCGACCCTGGTGAGGATAAGCGGATTGGAAAATGGATGGATGGATATACCAACCCAATTCCAATAAATTTGGGATGTCTAATAGGTTAATAAAAACAGAATCCAATGATTTTCAATTTGTATTCAACTCTAAAGACATGATGTTCAGATCTTAGCACTGTAGAACATTGTTGTCTTTTTTTTTATTTGTTTGTTTTTTGCAAGCATTCTCTCATTCTGAATTTGTTACCTGCACCATGTTCCAAAAAGGCTGCGGTGGGCAACAGAAGACTGGGAAAGTTGAGGAATGCTCAAAAACACCTGTTAGGAACATTGCACAGGAGTACAGATTAATTGGAAACAAGTGAGTAGCATTATTGAGAATAAAAGGAGCATCCTTGAAAGGCCTAGTTGTTTACAAGCAAGGATGAGCTGAGATTCAGCACGTTGTGAACAACTGAGTCCAGATTTCAAATTGTTTTGAGAAATCATGTACGTCATGTCCTCTGGGCCAAAGTTGAAAAGGACCATATGGATTGTTCAAAAGCCAGCATCTGTGATGGAGTGTGTTAGTACCTAAAGCATGGGTAACTTGTACATCTGAAGGCACCATTAATTCTGAAATATGTACAGTACGCTGTCATCCAGACAATGTATTTTTCCAGGGGCATCCCTGCTGATTTCAGCAAGACAATCCCAGCATAGGTTGTAGGATAAGATTGTGAGTACTACACTGGCCTGCCTGAAGTCCAGATCTGTTTCCCGAAAATATGAGAGCAGAGATCCTTGATTGTTGAGCAACTATTGTATTACATCAAGCAAAAATTGGAAATAATTCCACCTACAAAGCCTTCACAATTAGTGTCCTCAGTTCCCCAAGTGCTGACTGAGTGTTGTTAAAAGGAAAGGTGATGTAACATCGTGGTAAACATGTCACAGCGTTTTGGAATGTTTTGCATCAAATTCCAAATGATTGAATTAAAAAAAAACAATTTTATCATTTTGCACATTTAATAAAGTACACTGTGATGTCTTTTTAGTACAGTCAACTGAAAAACGGAAACTTGAAATTTTTTCTAAGAAATATATTTTATATTTATTTTTACACAACGTCCAAATGTCAATTGGATTTGGGTTGGCGTTGAAAAACAACTTTGATCCACATTGCAATCCATAAAAGTAAATCTACTTCTATCCAAGTCAACCACTGGTTTTGTTTTTAATTACATTTTACCAATAGTAATTTTGACAGAATGAGACAGTAAAGGTAGGACAAATACAAAAAAAATATAAATAAAAAATAAAACAAAAACTTTTTTATTTTGCTTTGAGGATTGGACATATGGATGAACCCATAAAAGGAATACTAGGACATTATTTTTATCATTTGAGGTAGTATGCCATCAAGGGAATGGCTGATGCGGTAGAATTAGAATGGCACAGCCAATCTTTTATCCTCCATAAACCAGGATTTAGCTTGCTAACTGACCAATAGACAGATAAACAAATACATATATGATGCTCCATTAAATTTTGTCCATTCATTCAGAGTTTTGCACTGTAAAAGTTATTGCTCACTAAAACATAGATTGAAAATTTAAAAACATGTACATAGACTACTTACTTAACATTGCTGTAAGTCTGTGCTGCTGTGAAAAAGATTTCACTGTCTCTCCCGAGAAAATGTACGTTTTGAAGGTAGTGTTTTGAAAATTTAAAAACATGTACATAGACTACTTACTTAACATTGCTGTAAGTCTGTGCTGCTGTGAAAAAGATTTCACTGTCTCTCCCGAGAAAATGTATGTTTTGAAGGTAGTGTCCTTCCTGAGCATGTCGCAAATTAATGAATGTTGGAAAACACTATGGGTGGCTGCAACACATTAACACCCGTGCAGCAATTTTTTTGCCCTTTCTGGCCGCCGGTGGTCAGTCCACACCTGATTCTGCTGCACAAATCATTAATAGTGGTTAAAAGTGGTCTAGTGACGCCACTGGGCATGGCCTAAAAAGGCCATCCTTGAACAAAGCTATTATGACTTGAAGAAAAAATATCAAGAATTAAGCTGCCTCCAGTTACAGCGGCTTGTCTCTATGGCATCTGTATTATACAATAGTACAGTAACTTCATCATGGGTAAATCCTGACCCGGCTTTGGCTACTAGGAGTGTTTGTTAAGGCCATGGTCCCAGAATAGGAAATATGTCAACGTGTCCCTCAGCTAACTTGAAGGTAAGTAGATTTAAAATCTGTTCCAAGGGCGTTTTTAGCATTGCATTTGTAGATACCAGAGTTCATGAGCACTGGACTCCGTATGACCAGGCTACCCTCCACTGTCATGTGGATCCCTCCTTGAACTATGTAGTGGTTATGTGGAACTAGCGTCGTACGGCCAGGTAAAGTCCAGGAGATTTCCGGCTTGGGTACACCTGTAGCAACACAATTTAACTTAACAGGTGATTCCCGGTTCACTCTGGTGATGGAGGGCAGCATACTGGTGATGCGTGGTGGATAAACCATGACTGTGATAGGGTATGACAATGTTGATGTGCCAAAAGAGTTGGAGGCTTTGCAGATGTATGTCCCTTTGTCAAATAAAGCAATCTGTCTCATCTGCAGGGTTCCATTGGCAAGAAAAGTAACTCGGCCAATAGACTGAGGTTTATCCAAAGTGAAGCCATTGGGTAAAGTCCATGTGATCGATGCCTGCGGCCAGCCATCCACCGTGCAAGGCAAGTTGAGCGTTTGGCCATAGGTGATCTTTATTCCACCTGCAAAAGGAAAATATTACAGTACTGCAAGAAGATCTGGCCCAAATATAATAAATAAAAGTTGAAAAATATACTGTACCTGATGACCCTCTGATCACCGGCTTCCTTCCTGCTTCCAGTGCATAACGCTTCTCTGCTTGACCTGCCACATTCTTCGCTAGACACCTGTAAACTCCCTTATCTCTTTCAGCCAGGTGAGTGATCCACAAAGTCCCGTTACCATGATGGTGGGTAAAGCGTTGTAGTCTAAAACCAGGCATCAGCATTGTCCCATTAGGTAGCAACCATATGTACTCTGGGTTTGGTTTTCCGCGGGCAGTGCACTGCAGATGCAATTCCCCGCCGTAATGTTTTAGTGATATGAGTTCAATATTAGGAACAGCAAAACTTGGTTTTTCTGCTATTGCTGCCACGTCCAATTCAACTAAAAAGGATGCTTCCCCTAGATGGTTTTTGGCCAGACACATGTATCTCCCTTCATCTGATTTTCTCACTCCTCTCACTTCCAAACTTCCATTTTGGTGTACTTGAAAGCGACCACTGAGGTAGGAGGGTTGTAGTGAGTGGCCGTAAGGTGTAATCCACCAAACCCTTGGCTCAGGTTTCCCTTCAACCTTGCAATCTAAAAGCACAGTTTGATAAGAAATACCAACAACATTTTTGGCACTCTTCCCTTTGTTGCCATTGATAAAGGGTTCCCTGGATTCAACCTCAAGAATCACGTTTTTAATGTCATCACCAGCAGAATTTCTTGCCACACAGGCATATTTACCCTCATCAGCTAATGTTACTTTTTTAACCACTAACATACCATTTTCCGTTATCTGAAATTTGTCCGATGACATTGGAATCACATCATTTCGCGGTGAGATCCAAAATATTTGTGGTGTTGGTTCACCGGTGGCTTGACAGCTCATCTGAGCTAATTCTCCATATTTCACTGTGACCAGGGATTGAAATTTGAAACTAATTCTTGGGGCATTCGGGCCAACCTTGACACTAACCTTTCTCTCATCTTTACCCAGTTTATTCTTGGCAAAACAAGTGTAGTCACCCTCATCTTTTTTGTCCATCTGCTGAAGAAGTAATGTTCCATTGCCAAAAATAACATAGCGGTGGTTGCGATAGCCACTATCGTCAGACTGAAGAGCATTGTTGATTAGCGTTCCATCTGGTAGACTCCAGGAAACTTCTGGATCTGGGAGGCCCGTTGCAACACAGTCTACCTAAGACAGAGACAACACACACATTTTTAAGATTTATTTGTTGTTTTCACGTGATGCTACTCAACCACAGTACTGCGTGTCATTCAAACTGTTCATAGAGATACCTGGACTTTTTCCCCAAAGTTGACTCTCGGCTGCGTTGTCCTCACATGTTCGATTCTAGGCGGTGTCATCAAAACATCCACCTAATACAGAAATATGTAATGAACAAAAGAGTGAAGTGATCTCCATTTTTCTTCACATGGTCTAACGCTGCCGCTACATTTGTGATTGTTGAGAAAAAATACAGGAAGAATGCAGGTAATTGTCAATAAAAATGCACCTCTTTAAATCGATCTGCTTATAATCTCTATCTGTCCTAATCATACCCGAAAGACCTCCATGTCCTCTCCATTCGGTCGCTGAAAGAAGCACAGATAATTTCCACCATCCAGCTCTGTTAGCTGAAGAATCCTCAGAGTCCCATTTCGGAACACTTTAATTGGCCTCTCTGGACTGGAGGCAGATGGAAGGGAGAAATTGTCTGAAGATTAAAATATTTACTCAAGTCTAACAGCAACTAAACATGTTCTAAATTCAACACTCTTGTATAGATTGATCAAATTTCTAATTGAATATTTTTGTAACCTGTAGTGATGCTCCAGGATGGTTTTAGAGGGCAGTTGCCAGATGGTTCCCCTTAGGGATCCTCTTGACTCTGGACAGTGTAAGTAAACAGCAGAGCCATACATAGCTGAGACTGAGTGCTGGCGAGATGGCACTGCATGATGATGAGTAGGGGGGACAGGAAGAGGAGGATGACGGATATGTGAGGAGGAATCTGCCCGCACTTCAAGATGGACGGTTCTTTTTGCAATGCCCACCGTGTTTGTGGCTAAACACTCATACCTGTGTGGAGGACAATGAATTTCTGTTTCAAAAAGTAGCAAGATTATCCTGAACATGCAATAACAAGCATCGGTTTATGAAGTTCTATAATGTACCAAAATGAGCAATGAAATCCATGGTAGTTGTACAATTGTCTTAATCACTCTTTAATACATCTCATACCTCCCTGCATCAGATGGTGAGACATTCTTGAAATACAGTGTCCCATTGGGAAATACAAAGAGCTTATGCCCGAGAAACTGTGATGTCTTAACATGGATCCCTGATGGCAGTGTCCACTTCAAGGTTGGCAAAGGTTCTCCCTTCATGGAGCAATGGACATATATACTCCTCCCTGGGTAGATGTAATTAGTTAATTAATTGCATTGAGAGTATTTTTACTGATCAAGCTACAAGGGATATGACTTTACGGAGATTTGTTTTGTGTGCAATACCTGTTGGAATGATTACGATGTCACTTGCAGCTTCACTGATGCTTGGAGGCAAAGCTGCAACATGGAGATGGTAAGTGACTGTATCCGCACCAGCTGCATTGCTTGCAATGCATTTATAGTCTCCTTTACTGGAGAAATTGGTTGAATGCATTTGCAGTGTCCCATTCTCAAGCAGTGACATTTGAGAGATTGGCATATGAATGTTTCCAATTTCCCGAACAAATGTTCCATCCGGTAGAATCCAGGAAATTTGAGCTGGGGGTTTTCCAGAAGCAAGACAGTCAAGTGTCACACTTTTCCCTAAATAGTTTGCTATCTCTGTAGACGTGGGAGGTTGGATCTTGGGGGCCTCAATCTGAACTGCTAAAGTAATAACCATGCGATCTGATCCAAATTTATTTTGGGCAGTGCAGAGATACTGGCCTCTATCCTGTAGCTGGACTGTTTTAATTACAAAAGTTCCATTTTTGAATACTTCAAACCGGGAACCATGCTTGGTGTTGGCTGGAATGGTGGCACCTGCAGAGGGAAAAGAAAAAACAAATGAAGGAAATGAATGAGTCAATGACATGAAGAAGAGTCCAATGTTCATTTTTTTGTATAAAGTTGCACAAAAAGGTTGCATGTGTCAACATTCTCAAATTTCAAACATTGCAAGTGGCTTCCAATTATGTTACCGGACTCATACCTTTATCATTTTAACATTTTACCTGTGGATACTTTTGTCCATGAGATGCTTGGTTCGGGATTCCCTGTTGCTGTACAGGGTAGAACAACGCCACCCTCTGCCAGGACTGACACACTGGCTTTGTTCACTGAAGTGATACGAGGTTTGGCCCCACCAACACCAGCTCCTAACAGCATCATTTGAAATTAAAAATACCTGATACAAATCTTTTAATATAATGTTTGGAAACTTTAGATGCGTACCTCGAACATGCCACTGACCCCCATGCTGTAATCCCGAGGTGGTAGGATGGAGTGAGTGTGGGGACGGATTCAAACCAGAGAAGGACGACACTGTCGATTTGGCTAGGTTTGTAGGTTGTTGGGCATAAGGGGGTGTCGGTACTGGTGGTCTGAGGAGGGAAGGTCTGGTAAGAGGTACGGGACTCGGTTGAATGGGGTTTGGAGGATTGTTGTAGATTATGCGAGGTTTGGGTGTCACTATCTTTCCCAGCTGAGATAGACGATCAATATAGGCCTGAAAAAAATGTATATGGACAATTAGTACAAACTCATTTCTACCTGTTACATGCTTCATTACAATCACCACTAGCGAAAGAAAAAAAACCCCTACAAGTACAATGCCAAAGTCCACCATTGTATTCGTTATTGCAGCAATCCTAAAATCACATTTAACTAGAATGGCATTTACCGGTACTTCCAACAAGGCCTCATCATTAACATGAAAAAAAAAATGCAACTGTGTGTTTTGGTTTCATTGTCTGACTGTTCATGACTTTCAGGTTCATTGAGGATGATGACGAACGAGACAGGAGATGTAATCACACATCCTAATTACTGTATGCATGGGACTAACATACTTAAGGAATCGACGAACCAACCTGTCTATATCGGTTCCTCAGTTTTGATAATAACAGTTGATCTCTGACTTGAGTCCTGGCATCAAAAGGATTATTTTGATGTGGAGAATTAATCATTGTGTGCTCAATAATGTTGGTTGTGGGTTTCACTGTTTGAGCTGTCATCTCTGGTCTGTTGGTGCCACCTGGGCTTTGAGCCCTTCCATGGGGCAAACGCTTGGCTTCTTGCGTGGGCACAAGATGTAGCACAGCACCTGGAAGAGAAAACAAATATGTGGCCAATACATATGCCACCTCTCCAACACAATATGTCTGTACCAGTTGAGTTGGTATGATTTACATGAAACTATTTACTGTATTATCGATCACAAACATACTACCTACCTTGCTTGGGAGGTGGAAATGATTGTTGCCTGTGCCAAGTAGGATGGATAGGGTACTGATGACGGTTTGAAGGCCAGTAGGAAGTTGGGGGGATGCGGGGAGGCGGTGGTGGCCGATTGACATCTTCCACCTTCTCTGGATTTCTGTCTTGATGCGTTTGTGCCACCTGAGCAGAGTTTGCTTGCTCTTTTCTTTGGTTGTGCTGGTGTAGCCAGGGATGAATAGGGTTGGCGGCAAAATAAGGCTTTTCAGGATTTGCTCCTGCTCTATCAACCTCCTTGTTTTTGTTGTGAATGTTGTCCTCCTTTGTATTTTCTCTGCTTATATGAGAGGTTCTGAAGGTCACTTTGGAAGGAGTGTTGAGTTTTGGTGTTTGGGATGTTGAAACTATGTTATGCCCCATATCATAACTCTGTGTGACCAAATAATTCTTAGATGATTTCGTCACCATCTCAAGCTCTGTGTTCACTGTTTGGGTTTCTTGTCTAATGATTGTTATTAACCTTCTCTGTGTCTCAACCTTTTCTTTCATAATATCCACCTTCTTCCCTGCTGCTATTTTTTTATTTGCACTCTGTTGCTCTGTTTCCACCACAGCCATTTCCGTGTGATGAGAATTGACTTCTGTCTTTGGAGTAGTTGATTTTGGAGGAGGTAAAATATGTGTTTCTGGCAAAATCTCTAATTTGGCTCCTATGTTTTTGAGTGATTGAAAAGCTGTATGGCTACTTTCAAGATCCTGAACTGGACGATGGCTTTCAGTGTTAGATTCTTTTCTCTTGTGCATGCTTCCGCTATGCTCATTAACTCCTACTTTCTCTGTCTGATAGTAGGTGGTGACAACAGTTTGTTCAGGTGTTTTCCAACTAGAGGTGGTGGGGGTGGTAGTAGTCATATTTGTGGCTGTTGGTGGGGCAAAAGGATGAATTCTTCTCATTGATGGTTTTCTGCGTCTAAAAGGTGGCCTTCTTCGGTTTGAGCGACCAGGAACAAATTTCTTGTTGCCTGCACCAAATTGCCGGTTTTCTGCGTTTTCAATTTGAGTTTTGACAATTGGAATTACTCCATTGTTTTTTTCTGTCATCGCACTAACATAGTTAAGGGATGACTCTGTACTTGTGACGAATGGAGTCTGTGAAGTTTGGGGTTGTGTTTCTTTTGCTGTTGACTCCATCCTATATTCAGAAATGGTTGTAATGGGATCAATGTTAGCAGTCGTACATGGAGAAACAGTTGTCAAACTGGTTGGGACAATCACGGTGGCAGAAGACGGCAATGCTACCTCTGATGGCCGTGCAATGGGTAGTTTAGCATTGGCTTTAGCCAAAACCTCCGCCCAGTAATTTGGATCCAAAGTCTTCACCACAATGGTGGGTTTTCGTTTAAAATCTTTCTTTGGGACTTTGTTTGAAAACAAACCATTCTTTCGCTGGTTTCCTACTGTAGGCACCTGTGTCGCAAAAGGGCGAAGAGTTTCTTGGTAATCTCCTGCTGAACCCTCTTCCATGTCGGTGTTTAAGATTTTCTGCTCTGTTTCTGTCTGTACTTCAGAGACCGTTTCCCCTGTCACTTCCACCATGTGAGACAGCATGTCGACTCCGTAGAGGTTTGAGGCCAAACAACTGTATTCTCCCGAATCTTCTTCCATTAACTTCCTTACTACCAACGTACCATTTTCCATGACTGCTACCTTTCTTGTCTTTTGTGTGGGAAAAAGTACTTTGTTTGTGGGCATGTACCATACGGTTTGACTGGGTGGTGTTGATGTCACCTCACATGGGAGAGAGATTGAACCACCCTTTCCAACGACAATTTTCTGGCCATTGAAAGCAGAGGGGCTTGGTGATCGTTCTTTAACAGTAAGCCGCAAAGACATCAAATCCACTCCTGCTTTGGTTCTGATCATACAGTGATAGAGACCAGAATCAGACTGTGATGTATTCATGATCACAAGATCCCCGGTATCATCAATTTTAAGATTTTCAGTTTCACCCTCCACAAAGGACAAATCTGGAAGCATCCACTCCATGTTTACCTCCTGTTTTGAAGTGACAACACTGCATTTTAAGTGAACCTTTGATCCCTCAAGAGCAGTATTGACCCGCCATGCGGTCCCACGGTTAATCATTGCCCAAGAGGAAGAAAGCTTATTGTCATCCTGCTGCCCTCTGTGGCTGTGGATTATTCTGGTGATGACGGTTGTCAAATCCATAACCAGTTTTTTGGTTGTTGTTTGTTGTCTATTCAGCTTTAAAGAGATTCTGTGTTGAAGCAGCCATGCTGGTTCTGCCACCAAATACCCTTTTAAGTCTGTGAAATAGGGGGAATTTTCATTTGCAACTTGGGCATATTGATAAGTAGTTCTGCTGGTGTTAGTTCTTTCCTGACCTCTTTCCAAGATAGCAGGACTTTCGTAGTAATACGCAACCAGTTGCCAAAGATTTTGTAATTTTTCCCGATCAATCTCACACTCCAGGGTGGTTGCTAATGAGACGTTGGCAGAAAACCCTTGAAATGACCGTGGATTCACTGTCCAGTATATATGAGAACTGTCTCCCGGGTGGCGCACATCGCAGTCCACATGAGCATTATTTCCATGGCTATCTGAGAGAAAAAAGCTTAAATGGCCTAAGGGCTTTTCAAAGTCCCTGGTATATGGCAGGTCACGCTCTGTGTCAGATTCATCCCACACAGGGTTGTCCCACAGTTTGAGGGAAGAGTGAAGAGCTGGTTTTTCACAGGTAAACTGATCTTCACTTAATCCAAGCAATATGGTGCCGTTCAGTGGTTGAGGAGAGAAACACTGAGGACAAACTTCTGTTGTGCTTCTCTCACGATCTTTTTTACACTTTATTACTCCTGGACACAAGAATAGGAGAGATGAATCAACTTTTTCAAATATCTACTCTGGTTTGATGTAAATGAGGATGATAGGAAGGAAGGATGCAAGGATGGTCAGCTGTCAGATGGATGCCAAAATAACAAAACTCCTAAGAGACGTCTTAAATATAATGTACATCTTATCTGGCACTGTTTGCAAATGTTGAGAAACCAAAATGCTTGGTCAAGACGATCATCTTTAACTTTCTTGCTTTTCACTCTGCAGCAAATGTTTTTGTCAATTCTTACTCCAGAATATATAACGCAACAAATTCGAACTTGACATATTTCTGTCTGTTTAACAGAGCAGCAGGGAGGCAAAATAGATGCTAAGAAAAATCTGTAAATTCTTACTCCAGAGTAGCGTAAATAGCAAAAAAATATTGTGAACATTTTAGCAATTTTTTTTCCCGCTTCCTTTGTAAATACTACTTACGAGCCTTTAAGGTTTCTGGGTTTACATGCCTGCTTATAATGCACAATATTTTGTAAGTAAGCAGTTTCAATAAACCAAAACAATTCTGATTACTCATCACATGTCTTTGAATTGTAGATTTTTAAATTTAGAATTTGTAATACTAATTATGATCCATCCATCCATCCCTAACAAAAAAAATCAAAATTTGGCATCACACCCTGCTGTGTGAAAGTAGACGAAGTGGCAGGTTGGGAAATGTCAGCTCAATGAGAGTCATGAATATCTTTTTGTACGATACCTTCATGTGTAGAGCTCCACTGTACCAGCCAGTGGAGTTGACAATCGCAGGTCCATGGGTTACCATGAAGAGAGAGAATTTCCAATCTGGGAGATGTGTTCAGTATAGTTGCAGGGAGCTTTTCCAACATATTATCTGAAAGGTGTAAGTGTCTGAGAAAAAAAAAAAAATTGAAAAGTGTGTGTGTGTGTGTGTGTGTGTGCGTGTGTGCGTGCATGCGTGTGTGAGTGCGTGCGTGCGTGTGTGATTTTACTTACTTGAGTCCAGAAGTCCAAAAGTTCCCTAATAGTGACACTGTAATGAAGGTATGAGGATGAATCTCTTTGAGAAGATTCCCCTCCAGTTGTAGTAGTTTGAGGGAAGTCAAACCCGTAAAAGAATATGGCTCGATAAAGCTGATGAGGTTGTGGTCTAGATGCAGGCGAACCAGGCCCGCCAGACCATCGAACAGTCCATGTTTCACTGTTGTTATCTTGTTATAACTCAATTTCAATATCTGAAAAAAATACAGAATCCATGTTACTCGTAAAGTGCCTCATGGAGAAAAGTTCACAAAATTGCAGTCAAACCAACCTTAAATTTGTATTTAATTGAATTAACACAGTGTAATTGCAGGATGAGTTTGACTAAAGTTAAAGACAGCTGAGGCAGCTATGGGGTCCTCTAAATTTGGAATAGGGGCATGTCACATTCGGTAGACAATGTGCAGCTTCTTTCGTCACATTGAGTCGCAGACATGCTGTGTGATGCAGTGAAGGTGACCACTTTTCAAAAACCAAGCACACTTTGATTTATGTGCGTGACTTTTGTTATGTCGTACCGTACAGACAGATTTTTCAGACCTGTATATTTGCAAGTATAAAATAATTAACTCACTGGCACATTTTCCTTTTGCTCGACCAGTTTGACCAGCAAGTTGATAAGAGTATAATCATGATAAAATCCTAGGTAAGGCTCACAGTTTTGACATCATTTGTAATGATGTTACCATTACAGCGGGTACTTAACTGTAATACAGTACTTGATTTTTTTTGCATACAGTTTCTTATTAGTTCTAGATCATTTCTGCTTCAATATAACATGATCAATTGTGTAACACACACATACATAGTACCTGTAGCGATCGCAAGCTGTAAAATGCCCCTGGGTGGACTGTGCTTATGTCGTTACCATGCATCAAGAGCATTTCCAGTTGCCGTAGTGACCTAAATTCGGGTGCCTTCACTTCAGTCAAGCTATTATATCTGGAAGCAAAAAGAGCAAAACCAAAAATGTTTATCTGGTTGCAGGATCGGACTGTCCGTAGGTCGTTTGAAATTAAATTAGCATTATTTCATCGTGCCATTCACCAAATGAGGTGAACTATTGAATAAAAATGTTTGAAATGAATGAGAAAAAAAATGTGTTAATACAATGCTTAATATTTTTCCCGCACTATAAGGCGCACCTAAAAGCATTCAATTTTCTCAAAAGCCGACAGTGGGCCAAATAATACGATACGCCCTATGTATGGATCAATATTCAGATTTCTTAGACATAGTATTTTAAATGTTCTGTAAAATGCTTTGACACAGCTGCAGCTGTTGTGAAAGCACTATAAAAATAATGCTGTATTGTATTGTATTTTCTTCCCCTATCGCAGAGATCCCTCAAGTGGATGCATAACGCAACTGCAGTCACTATTGTCACTTCTATTCTATGTGCCTTATAATGCGGTGCGCCCTATTTATGAAAACAGTTTTGAAATAGGCCATTCATTTAAGGTGCACCTTATACTCCAAAGTGCCTTATAGTGCGGAAAATACGGTACTCTCTAATTATCTTTGTTGTCAGTCCCACTGTTTTAAAATTGCCATTTAAAAGCAATGAATACAAAATTGATTTTCATAGAGCCGCCTCAACCGCCTCCATCCATCCGCGGCCCGCTCTCTTCTTCTCTGATGTGGAAGTACAGTCTTGGGTTTGAAGCTACACTTGAGCAATGTCCGCCATCTTTTGGTGAACATTGTTATTCCCACTTAAAACTGCTCAGGTTGCAGTCAACATTTTTTATTTTCAAAAATGGATCGAGGGACACTCAGAGCGTGGGCCACATGTGCCCCACTGGCTGCCACTTGCCCATCCCTGCCATTGATGTTCGCCATCCAAATACAGTGACTGAAAACCATTCCTGTTCTCGTCAGGGATTTTGGATTGTTCTGTTTCATGTTAACAACGGTAACATAGTGTAAAGCAGCAGGAGCATGTGTGAATAGAGCTTTGGCACATAATCCTAGTTAAAATACAAAGCGCTATTGAAAACCCTGCTGTGCATTCTCCAGCTTTCAGCACATTACAATCAGTGTCTTTCCAAGAGTCATTCCCATGCCAAATCCAGCACAGACCAGCGAATGCCTGAATCAAATACGTGATTCATACCCCGGCGCAAAAAAAAAAGAAAAAAAAAGGACTTTCTATCAACAGTGAGACAGCAAGGCCTTCCAAAATTCTAAGTTTTGGGTCTACAAAGATGTCATACACTAAGTCCGTACAGTTAACCTCGGCCTCCTGAGCCCGCTGTCCTTTTGCTCAATAAAAGAGCCAATTCATAAATTCAACTTTTATCTGTTATTTTCTGAGCCATTTCTTGTCAGATTTTTTTTTTATCGATGGTGAAAACTTAAGCCTGGCAATTATTTGTGTTTTGCTCAGTTATTGTTGCTTGGTAACCGATGTGGAACAGGTAGACCTAGGAAAACAACAGTTACCCATTGAAATATTTTGAGAGTTGTAACAAAAGACTCTCGGGTGGAGTTATGTGGAGTTGGCTTGTGTGATGAGGGGAGCTTCTGTCGTTTCCTCTGGGTCCTTCTGCCCTGCGCCCTAGTTTCTTGTTGCTGGAGTCCTGGTACTGAGAACTTGCCTTGCTTATGGGTAGGATGGGCTCAGCACCTCATGTCACTGAGGAGAGGTGGGCTAGATGAGCTTAGCCCGATACATAGCCACAACCCAATTTTCAATCTATACCAGTCTACTGCTCAAATTCTTGCCTTTATGTCTCTCTTTGTTTTTGTTTGGCTTGGCTTGCTTCACATATGGTGAAACACGCCTTTTCTTGACGAGATTACCTTGAGTATGAGGTTCAAATTAAATGATAATATATGTTGTTTTTATTATGGTTGCTCTCCATATGATCCTCCTCGGCATTATTCATTGAGAGGATAAATATTAGGAGCGACATTTATTTATTGGTCTTCAATTTCCATAACAAAGTCAAACTATAATATAGCGAAACAAAACAGTCCCGAAATGTAAATAAAAGCCACAGAATATGCCTCGTATGAATGTATACCAAAGTTGTGCCTTTGAACTATGGTTAAGTGGGTGGTCTGGTGTTTTGAAAGTCCGTTATGTCAGTTCCCTGAAGGTCTGGTCCCCCTCCAAATATCTGGTCTGCTGATGTGCTCTGTTGATTCCTGTAGGATCATACGCTGCACCACGTAAACACACACCCAGCACAAATGAATAACATACAATTACCATGAAGCACTTCCTTATAGTGAGGGAGTCATTCACTAGTGAATAACTCAATTCAACCTGGGGGGAACCTCCAGCATTGCTTCCATGTGAAACTTAGGGCCATACAATATTGCATGGCTTTGTTGATGTTTGTCGTAAGTGTCTTATTTCCTTCCTGCAGAACATGACTGCTGTCGTAGAAATATGGTTTTAGTCCATTGCAGTCTGAGTCCAATGACGAGCTGCCTTAATGAGTTATCCACCAGGGGTATGACTTATACAAGACTGCCAAGGAATCAAACTAAAAGTGTACGTATGCACAAAATCTGTAAATAGAGCACGAAAAAAATGGACCCATTTCAAACTGTGTGTACGTACACGCACTTGACATTTTCCCTTGAAAAGTCACTGAACTTGGGAACAGGCACATACCGCCCTCTACATTGTCAAATCTATCCATATACGGTCACTGAGATAGCAGTGCAGGAAAATGAATGAGCATAGATGGGCACTTTACCCTATTTTGCCGGTCCGTTCTTCATCCAGGACCTGAGCATCCTTCCGCTATCGTCTCTCCGTCCTTATTCATAAAATAATCGTCCCCCGTCTCCATCCTTCCTCGTCCTTTTTAAATCGCTTCCACCCTGCTTAACCAAGGACATACCTATTGGCTGGACCGGCCATGGGCCTGCTCACTGGGCCTTTGAAACAAGCTTTAAGACAGCTGCAGTACATCCAGAATTCTGCTGCTTGAGGTTTGCCTTCAAAACTGCCCTGCTTCATGGCCTAGTGTCAAAGTACAGGTCCGATGACACCTTCTCGGACTATGAAATCTTCAGGGAGTGATCTCCTGCTGGTTTCCAGAATCAGAGTGAGAGTATGTTTCAGTTTAATGCGGCTAAAACCTGAAACAGTCTTTCAGAGGATGTGAGACAATCCTCGACTCTGAATCCAGGCTGCCAGCTGTTGTATTTATCTGTCCATGTGACATATGAAAGTATTTTATTTGGGGTGATTTTATTTGCCTTCTTGTAATTATAGTATATAGCTGTGAAACACTGAATTGCCTTGCGTACAAACTGTGCACTACATTGAAACGTTGCCTTGCCCGTGTCATGTGTGTGTGTGTGTGTGTGTGTTCTGCTCCCTTTCTTGTGCTTACCTGCCGTGATTGTGCCTTTCCACACCTGTTACTTGTCATTCCCGAAGTGTCTCAGTTCGGGAATGACAACCAGTTTGTTTCATCACGATTTTGCCATTGCTGACTGCTTTCCCATTCCCTAAGCCTTAGCTTTTCATTTATTTATTTTTTTCGGAACTCGTTCTCACCTTGAGCCTTGACAGAACAAAGTGGCGTTAAAATTGTACAATTGTACAAAACAAACTCTGAATGAGAATAGTGATAACGATAAAAGATTAGCGCAACAACTCTGAGCACAAGCTGCAACTGAAGACTGCTGAGCGCTAACAACTTCCGGTGACACAGTCACACGCCACCGTAGGTTAACTTTATTTCAGTTTCTTTTTTTTTAAATACCTTTTTGTGAAAGTGAGACTGATAAATTTTTTAGGGTGCAGTGTACATTAACACAAAAGTATACTGTATATATTACTAACATGCACTGAGACACAAATGTTTTTTGTTTTTTTTCCTCAACACCCCTCGGATCGTTTTGGATCCAGTCCCTGATCTACTGGTCGATCATGATTGACATAATGGGCACCCCTGATTTAGAGCATATATTGAGACTATACTGTTATTGCACAGTGACTGTGTTATTTATCTACTGTGTGAGACTACTGTGCTGAAACCTTCATCCACTCTGCAAAGACCCACATGGAAGTGATTAGGAGCTTTCCCCACTTCACCGTAAGTTTACAACCACATGCTGGTGCTAAACCTTGAGCTCCTGGCTTTCAAACAGAAGTTGTCATATTAAATACACAGTGAGTTGTGGTCTGCCGATCTTCCCGATTATTGCTTTGACATTAAAAGAAAAAATACTTGCCATGAGTTTTTATGAGAACAGATGAACAGCAATGTATTATGGTCATACATGTTGAGACAAGATTATAGAATATTTGAAATATTAGATAGACCAAAAACAGGTCTACGTCAAATAATTGCATCGTTAACAGACTTGTGGTTTCGTTGACATAACCCACAACAGATTATTTACTGCAGCATTTTAAGTTTTGCCCCAACTTGAGTCACACTGTTTAGATTTTCCAGAAGTACAATTTTAAAATGTGACCAAGTCTTACCCCAAGTTGATTCTCTCCGTGTCTTTAGGAAAAGTTGTTGGTACAGCCGTGAGATGTCTGAATGTACAGTGAACATCTTTCACACTTGGACAGCTACAACCCCGCGGACAGGAGGGTTCAGCTTGGGCAAGGGAGATCTGCAATAGGAGAGAGATGACAACCCAGATGGTCCAATAAGTACAGAGAGAATGTGAAATAACAAGAGCGGATTTGAGTTTGGCAATTTAAAAGGAGATTCAAAAAGTTTAAAGTGATTGACCGTTAATCCTAATTCAACATGAAGCAAGTTGAACCTTGCTGATAACACAGTTCGTGTAATTAAGATATTTACCATTAGCCATAGTGGTGATGAGAGGAGAAGGGGAGCACACACTGCAGCCAACCTGCAGAAGATCTTTGTGCACCACCACAAGGCCATAACTGGATCACTGAGGACGCTCACGCCATGAATGTATCTGCAGAAAGTGAAGTATAATGTACAAATTAGCACCGGAATTAACAGTTGGTATATGTATGTACACAATTCAAACATTTATTTCAAAGTCATGATATGGCAGTCGGATGTGATAGAGCGTAATAGGCTTCAGATCCCTAACAGCCCGAAGGGGGTAAACAGCCCACAAAATTGACGAGTGAATGCATTTTAATTGAATGTCATAATTGAGCAATGAAAGGTTCAGTTTAGCTCCCAACAATATTGAGCAATATGTCATTACATTTGGTATAGACTGGGTGTGTTTACTGTATATTATAAAGGCAATTTCAGCAAAATTGCTATTGTACTGTAAGTGAAGGGTATGGTTTGCGTTCATCCACAAAATTCCATCAACAAATCTGACAACCCCCAATGACAATGAAGTTGCGACTTTGTGTAGGATGTGAATCAAAACAAAATACAGTGATGCGCAAATCCTTTCCAGAAAGTTTGGTGAACCTTGATGTACTTACTGTACAATACCCATGGTTCACAAATGATTCTGTGCACATGTTGCAATGTGGTCGACCATCTATTTTTTAATACGCTCAATATACAAACAGAAACGGATTGGACGAGGTGTAACTTTGCAGTCTTCACCCTCACCTCGAATATATCTGGGATGCGATCATCTCCTTTTGATGCTACCGTGACTTTAACCCTTTCATGCACACTGTAACCTGATAGCATGATAAGCTGTCCACTGTAGTAACCGCTGTCCCTGAAAGATTTTAAGAACAATAAAAATCCAACTCATCTCCGCTATAAAGTGGTCTGGAATTGTCTTCGTGGGTCAAAAACTAAATTTCTACTTGGTCTTCCTCACTAATGACTTTACCAGTACTTCTGGAGACAGTGGGAGAGGACGGAAGGAACAAAAGACAGCAAAAACAGAGTGCGTAGCAGGATACATGTGGAGTTTGGAGAGGACAAAATGCGATCAGAAAAGAGGGTCATGTTGAGGTAAAAGCTGAAAGGACAAGCAAAAACAAGAAAAGGAAAACACTGGCACATTTCCATTCCTGTGCAGTGCACCCACCCCGGCCTGGTGTTTTCTGGTAGCTGTTAACATGGTCAGCAGCTGACTTTAGAGACAGAGCTGAAAATGCTCACTTGTGGACCACTTTCATGCTTCCAGGTGGCTGAGGGTGACCTTGAGGAATCCCAGAAGGAAAGTCAGGAATAGGGAAGCCCACACTCCAGAATCCTGGTCTTCATCCACATACTTCAAACAACAAAGCGTGTGACGGAAAAGTGGTTAGGACTGCACGACTGTCCGTGTTTTATGTTATGTGTTGTGTTTATTATTTTACTTTATGTTAACTGTTTTGTGAAGCGCTTTGTTACAGCTGTCGCTGTTGTGAAAGCGCTATATAAATCAGCATGTATTGTATTGTATTGTATATGTCATGAATGCAATTGCGGATGGCATCTGATCAAGTATTTCTCATTTCTTATATATTAACATGTTGAAGACGCTCTTTGACTGTTGCCTGAGGAATTAAGGTGAGGCCGGCATGCTGTGGTTTCAAGCACGTCAATTCCGGTTTACATTAATTATAGTGTATGTTCAAATGATCTCATAAGTACTCATCAACCTCCATGAGCAGAAACATCTCAAGGTAATGAAAATTCAAAGAATGATAAAATCGAGTGTGCCTACACTCAATGGCTTTAACATTGAGATGATTGACATCCATTCCAGCTAGTGATGATTTTCAATCACAAAATATCTCTTTAAAATAACACAGTAAGCATGTACAATAAATGGCCTAAAAGTCGACAATCTCCTGTTAGAACATGTCCCTGAAATGGACCTCACGTTGGCATTCTAGTATTTGAGTTACCGGTACTCCTGCTGTGAAACAAATTTAATGTCACCTGACTTAATGGAGCATGGCTCAGGTCGGAGAATATTTTGGCCAAGGGACTGCTTGTACCTTAAAGAGGTGCCAAGGACATCTTTTTGGCAAAATCATTACACTGACAACCAACCAACACACCGTTTCTCCACTCAAGAGAGGAAAAAGAACGCTTTAGTGGAACATTCCGATTCAGGTCCATCTATAATCAACCACGATATATCTGAACAATATCAAAGGGAGAGAGCCAAAACAAATGTGCTGCTAAATCCTTTTCAAAATAAATTTGGAACTTTTGCCATTTAAAACAACTTCCTCAAAATGCAAAACAATACTTGTTTTCTCTGATTGCATCATCAAGTTAGACTGAATGAATTCAGGTTAAATGAAAAGCATCTGTAAGAGTTGTAGGCATTTTCATGCACTCACCTGTAAATTCCAAAACAAACAACTGGCATTAAAACAAAGACCTGCAAAACAAAGTCTTGGAGCTTTGACTGCTGTGTTGAAAGGTTTACATAAATTAAAAAAAATCAGGCTTAAAAAGTTCACAGTTGACGTGTTCGTCCGGTCTGCTGACTTGTCAAAGTCGAAGAAAAACAACAGAGAAGCACAAGAAGAGATGGAGCTCTCTGACTTTGTTTGGAATCAATTCGACCCTCTGTTGGTCCTTAAGGCATCTGGAGTTCAGATTAGTTTCTTTCCTCCTTTCTGCTCCCGTTTGGTGTGTTCAGGCAGGAATGCTGCGCCACTTCTCCATCTCCTCCTACACCTACGCGCCTTTCCTTCACCTCCCCAAAACTCCCCTTCCTCTCTCCACAGTAGTCTGCTAGAAACATTAAGGTATTATTTTTTTCTTTCTTTCTTACTGTTTCAGCTTGTTGTTTGCCAACTATCGCAATCTCAGGCATTGTTTCTCATGAAAACATTTTCCCTTGCTTCCAAAAGAGATTCCAATACACCAACATCATTTGTGTGAGTTACACTCTGTGGTCAAAAGTAAGGCAGTTTCAGGGAACACGCTGTTGCACTTCGATTTAATGAGTATTCACAAACATTATTGAATAACAAAAGATGCTTTAATCACACGGTCCATTCATCATCTGATCCGCTTATCCTCACAAGGGTCGCGGGCGTGCTGGAGCCTATCCCGGCTGTCTTCGGGCAGTAGGCGGGGGACACCTTGAACTGGTTGCCAGCCAATCGCAGGGCACACATAGACAAACAACTATTCACGCTCACAATCACACCTAAGGACAATTCAGAGTGTTCCGTTAACCTACCATGTATGTTTTTGGAATGTGGGAGGAAACTGGAGTACCCGGAGAAAACCCAGGCAGACACGAGGAGAACATGCAAACTCCACACAGGGAGGCCGGAGCCGGAATCGAACCCTGCACCTCTGCACTGTGGGGTCGACACACTAACTACTGGACCACTGGGCCACCCCAATAGACATCCAATACCTGTATTCCGTTTTAAACCACAAGACTTACTAAACTCTCACGTTCGATTAAACCACACTACAACTACTCTCTTGATCTGCCTCACCTCATGACGTCTGGATTTTGGCCTATTTTACTGCTGCTTCTCCTCTCTTCTCCCCCCACTCGTGCCCTACTTGGAGTGGGGCTTGGTTTGACGATAGGCAACTCCGGTCCTAGAGAGCCGCAGTCCTCCTTGTGATGAGCTCGTCAGCAAGCTCTGTAAAAGCCTGATTATCCTGATCATTTGAATCATGTTTGATGACTGCGGCTCTCTAGTAACGGAGTTGCCTACCCCCGGGCTAGGTGGTGGTTAGGAGGAGTGTTGCTGTGGAGGATTCTGTATTGCTCTACCAGGAGAGATCCTGAGGAAAACCACGTTCCTGGCAGCGTCTCCATGCGGCACTTCATTTCATTTGATGAATTCTTACACTGTTTAAACTAACTGTATTGCATCATATCATGTGATTGATGTTGCTCACTCTGTACTCATTACAGTCTGATTATCCTGGAAGAGAGATCCCTCCATTTCTGATCCTGCCTAAATGTTTATTTTCCACCTTGACCCCCCCCCCCCCCCCCCCCCAAAATCGGTTGTCCCTGAGTTTTGAATGTTTTTTTTTGGAATGTGGGGAGAAACCAGAGTACCCAGAGAAAACCCACGGAGGCACGCGGAGGACATGCAAACTCCACACATTAATTATTGTTGCAAATGGTGACAATACAGAATCATTTATGAATACAGTGGTACCTCGAGATAATTGTGACCTGATTGACAAGTTTTTAGACATACGGTAATTGGAAATGCATATAACCCTTGGAGCATTTTTATTGTATTTTTTCTGCAAAGAATGACAAATATTACTGCTGAGGAGTGGTGACGTTTCCTGTTTCGATGAATATCTGTATACCCAGCGCCGTATACTGTATAAACAGAGTTTAGGCGCAGGCAAACTCAACACGGCTTCCTACGCCGGGGCCCGGAATCGAACTCATGACCTCTGCACTGTGATGCGGACATGCTAACCAGTCGTTCACCGTGCCACCTGTACAGTATTCATTGAGCAATATTATATCATTGTGGTTAGTAGTTTATAATGGTGCACAGTGCATCACACAGGGAGGTGTGACTAGCGTTCTTGTCAACTCTTGTTTTTGATTGCACTTGGTAATGTGCAGCTTAGCTCTGCTACTGCATAATCAGACGTGAATGAATACCTGGGTTTGGCTGATTGCACCTCATAAAACCTAAAGGCATGGCTCCCTCAATAGCAAGGTTGCTGGTATTAAATAAACGCAGGCTCCAATCATGGTGTTTGATCTTGTCAGTACCATTTGTAAACACTTAAGCTGCTGACCTGTTCATTTGTTGCATGAGTCAAGCTCCAAACAAATCTACTGTATCTGAATAGGCCTTCTGTACCCAACTATTTCGCTTTTGGAGGAGAAAGACCACTATGGCCATCAACACGTGGTTCAACGTCTCAAATCATTATTCGGAAGGCCTTTGATTCACTTAAGAACTAAGCTGAGCTCAGAACAACTCGCATAAAGTTACAGTTGTGTTTATTAACCCTTACAGGGACAACGGTTACAACAGTGGGCAGCCTATCATGTTACCAGGTTACAGGTTATCATTATTGGTGCATGAAAGGGTTAAATACAGTCGCTAACTTATTCTATACCACAAGGTTTTAAAACCACACCCCATGATTTGGCTCAGCAAGAACTGGAATAATTTTACTGAGAAAAATTCCGGGAAAAGCTCCAGGATAATGACTTTGAGTAGAAATATTGCCGAGCCGCTAAACTATCGAATAAGAACAGTATTTGACGCTTTCAGTTAGTTTATTGAGAAAACAAATTGAATTTATGCTTGGGTAAAACGTACAAAATATTGATCTTGAAAAGGCAATGCAGCACATACACTGCACTTTAATATAGCGTATGCTCATGTTCATTCACAGACGCAAACCAACTGGATGAAAAGACGAGCACATTCTTGAGAAATGACATGCTTACTTCCATGTATGCCAGATTTTCATTTATAATTCTTTTAATCCCCCTCGAGTCTATGAAACAGAAGACAACCGTGCATCACTCAACACTATCTCTTCCACACCTGTATTGTACACACACACACACGCACACACACACACACACACACACACACACACAACACACACACACACACACACACCAGTCGTCAGCTCATCATAATGATGACCCTGTATGTACGCCACCAGCTTCAAATCCATGTACAAGACCTGGAATTCTTGTGCCAACTTATTTTGCCTAACACAAACAAATGCGAACTTAAAAATACACGCGCAGAAGAAAGACAGTTGTGGGTGTGTTGTCCCAAGTGTGAAATGCAAGAGAGCGTGAGAATGTCGCAGAACTGCTGGGGGAAAAGATCACCCCTGAAGTCAAGAAGAGGTTCATTTGGTAGTTGGCTCATTTTGGTTCTGAATGTGGATGTGAGAGTGCAGGCACTATTCTAATGTTATCTTGGGCCCACCAAAATCCTAAAATGAAGGCAAAGAAAAATATGATGCTGACCATAGAACTGAAATTGAATAACATTACCATCTAGCAGTTATTTGGTGACATGCGGAACCGTGTCCTGGCAACTTAGTACAACATGGCAACAGTGGCAATAAATCAACATCATTAATATAATTTAAGTTGAGGAGACTCATCTCCCAGGCACGACTTGGATCTCAGTATTTACACGTGTTTTCAGCAATTTTTTTCAAGCACGTACTGTATAATGTATCCATCCATCCATTTTCAACACTGCTTATCCTGAACATGGTCACGGGACTGGACAAATTATTTAGAAACTAAATCTGAATTAATTTTACACTGTGTTTGAATGCGATTACAGATTTCTTTTTCAGTTTTCTTGTACTGCTTGTAACTTATTTTTACTTGTAAATGGCGGTTCATCATGTGAAAGAAGTATGATGCATTAAATGAATTAGGCAAGCCCCAGTCTGCATTTCCGTAGATATATGTGATTCGAAGTGCACCAATTGACTGATGAATGTACTGTATATACAGGTGAGTCATTTGAGGTGGTAAGATCCTGCATCCTGTTTTGACAAGTTCTGCATGGCTGTTATTTGAGCACGTGTGCATTTTGAAGAATGTGTGCCTAAACATGGCATCTTCTCCCACGTCATCCATCTCCAAATATTTGTGTTTTGATCATGTACTCTATAGCAATATCATATGTTTATTATTGTGATCACGATCACTGGAAGTTCAGTGTACAGTCATGTTATTCTGTCTTAACTGGTTTATGTATAGGGACTTCCACCCCCAGGCGCAACTTTCTGTTTCTTGAGTGCTTACTTAAAAGTCTGTCATTCTACCCAGTATTTTTGGTCCTTTATGAAGCAACACATCATTATCATTGTTCAATAGGTATGCACTGGACTGGACTACTAAATACTGATTTGGAAAATGACACCTAACTGTTAATATTTCCATTTATTTGATCATGTCAGAACCATCCTGGGGGGGGGGGGGGGGGAGGATGATGATAATTGTCGTTGTAGCTTAGGGGAGAAGCTGACATTTTTTCAGGAATCCGGTGAGATTGTCACAGCATGGGAGCCAATGTTACCTTTAATTACAGGATTGGGACGGTAAAGTATAAAAAGTCAAAGGGAGCGTGAATAGTGGGATAGTGAGTGGGGCAGCACGGTGGTCGACTGGTTAGCACCTTGGTCTCATAGTGCAGAGGTTCAGGGTTCGATTTTGGCTGCGGCCTTCCTGTATGGAGTTTGCATGTTCTCACCGTGCCTGCATGAGTGCTCCGGTTTCCTCCCACATTCCAAAGACATGCATGGCAGGCTGATTGAACACTCTTTAGGGACACTAAATTGTCCCTCGGTGTGATTGTGAGTGCGGATTGTTGTTCGTCTCTGTGTGCCCTGCGATTGGAAGGCAACCAATTCAGGGTGTCCCCCGCCTACTGCCCGAAGACAGCCGGGATAGGCTCCAGCACCCCACATGGGCCTTGTGAGTATTAGTGGATCGGAAAATGGATGGATGGCAAAAAAGAGTCAACAAATTGTTCGATGAATGAGTAAAATGCAACTTTTTGGTTGGAGCTCCAAAATGGGAGCCGAATGTGAGTGGGAGTCATGCTGGAAGGGAGCAGGACGGAATGGGAGTCATTTTCACTAGGATGTGACAGTAATTTATTTTTATTTATTACTATGGTCCGAGACTGGGACGGGACGGGATTTTTATCCGTGAAGTTGGGATGGGACAGGAGTGAAAATGCGCTCCCTTGTCGGCCTCTCGCTTGGGGTTTTCCAACTCCCTGTCTCGGGTCTTACAGTCTCTTACAGTCCAATAACTCAACACTTGGGCGCATTCATCATCCACTATAAGTATCAGCTTTGGACAGCCTGGGCAAAGTTCTACACACTCTATTGCCCACCAGGCATTCAGTCGCACCCATGCAAAGCCAGGGTGTCGAATTGGGATAAAAGCAACAAACACATCTGATACATACAGAAGGCCACTGTGGCACTGCTTCCTCTGGTGATGTTTGTTCTTCAAGGCAGTACATATTGATGATGAGATGATGACATGTGTTGCAATTTAACACATGTCAAGCTGCGGGTGACCTCACGGGTGAGGAGGGCACCGTGGAAGTTTCGGGCTATTGCCAGAGGAACATTCTGGACTCTGCTGTTTGGACTGCAGGTTGTTTGACCCATGAGAGACTTGTGGAATATTTCCATCTGGGAAAATAGCATTGATTATTGTATGGATACAGTGCCTTGTCAGTGGGGTGGTACTACTTTTGTACTCAACATATAGTATGAGCACAACTGTACTTCTACATCTTGAGAAGGGCAGGTATCTATTTCCCAGTACAAGTACAAACAGTTACGAGTTATTACTCCTATGAAGTACAGTAGACTTTGACTTCAACCATTTTGGACATTATATTGTCATATTGAAGCCTTCATATGGGTGAGATATTCATAGAGAAAATGAGAGTGTGAGTGATGCATACAAACTGTATTCTGTAGATGTGTTTGGTCATGATTAATTTTAGCAATGCTATAAGCATCCAGAACAATTGATCATTTAAGGCAAATTGGTGCATCGAGCAAGCGTTTTTGATTTGTCTCGTTTTATCTTTCGTTGTATTTTGTCCGTCTTGTGTTTTGTTAATATACATTTTTGTCAACTCTTATATGTGTCTCTTGTGGAATCCGCTTTTGTTCCGGAGCACTCCAGAACTCCTGACAGAGATTTTGTGTAAATTCGCTGTTTTCTACCACATAACGCTGCTGCTTATGTCTTTCCACTTAGTCATTGCTTCACTATGTCAAAATGACTGCTGTGAAAATGGTCATTGCAATAATAAAGCTTGTTTGTGGCTTTACACATTAAGAAAAGCTAAGTAAGATATTGAATATAAAGTAAAGCGTGAAGTCCATTTCATGTTGCAAAATGCTGCTTGATGCAAGTTTGATAATTCTCTCTTTTGCTAATTATTTGTCAAGAGTTGACGCTTGATTTCATTTTAAAAGGTCAGATGAACCTAAAATGAGAGGAACCCTCAAAACATGATCTGATGACTCAAACGGCATCTGATGCCAGAATTTCCTTACTGTAACATCAGGATATATGTAACTCATCCAGTTCAGAACAGCACTGCTATTTAGCCACAGGCAAACGCTCATGCAGGAGGGAGAGAAAAATGCATACAGAAATTCCGAAAAAATTTCAACAAGTCAACACACATTCTGGAAAATGAAGGTTAACATGGTGTCAGCCAGCCTCTCTGTCCCTTGCAACAGTGTTGCAAGGTTGCAGATTCATCTGTATGAAAGAAGGAGACTTGCATCTCTCGTAGCCTTGATGGTTGTGTACCATCATCTCAAGAGGAGATGAATCAACACTGACAAGCCAAGCAATAGCACAAAATCACTTATATGTGAAATAGGCACAGTGATTTGGTGAAGGCACTTCTAAAAATGTGGGTCTTGTTTGGGGCCATCTGCTGGGCCATGTGAACGAATGCCATGTTTATTTTGGTAAAATACAGAACTTTCGAGAATGTTCAGACTGGAGCTACTGTATGTATGAGATGCACCCATATTTTTGTGGGAAACCTCAGGCCCGACTACGCCTACAAATAGATTATTGTACACACAGGACAGACAGGTACACCACTTCAATGGAATGATGTTCCCTACAGCTTTGCCAAAACATCAGGTCGGGCTAAGACACACGGGCTAGTACTGTGAAAACAAAATCAAGTCTGTTTCCATCACTTTTGGCCACGCAAATTAATTGTGGTGTTTCCTTCAGTCACAGTCAACTGCCTCAAGCTTTACTCAAGGATTTCAATGTTTCTTTCGCACAATGGCACACAGTCAGTCACACATGACTTCTGGCAGACGTAACTTCATTGATGTAGCCGCGCTGGTCGACCTCATGGGCACATCTGGTCTTCCATCTCACATTCGTTTAAGTCACACAACGGAAAGAGTGAAGAGGAAGTAGAATGTAAAGGGTGTAACTGAAATACAGACATTAAGGCATTGTGGGAACGCTATCTTGACGCTCTCTTTTTCATTGTCTTCTATTCTTACCTTCTTTTTGATGCTTTGTGCGGGTGGAGGACTGTTAGGTTTTTCTGGTATTCTGACGCTAAGAATACATCAGGAAGAGGAAGACTCAGGAGGCAGGCATGGTTATCTTTCTTGCAAGAGAGAGTGCACTAAAACATGTCTCGGTTCACAATCTCGGAGCAGCTCTCCAGCTGGTTCTGCCATGTAAACCGTTACAGGTTCCGGGGCAACTCTGAAGAGATCGCGTTTGTCTCCTTGCATTTATTGGAAGGATGTCCTTGATACACGATCTTCTAATGGGTGTGGGGAGTATTTGCACATTTCACAACAGCTTCAGTAGAGGAGACTTTCAATGAGAACACACAGTTCATTCCTGAGGTGAACAGACGGCTTCTGCTGGAGGCCGGTGGTCCGCGAACACAGCTGTGAATGCCCCTCACATTGTGTCCTGGGATTGATGTTATCTTCTCACAAGCAGCAGTCACTTTGATCAGAAGCCGTTAACTTAACAAAAGGATGTTACCTTAAAAGCCAGAATAAGAGCAGCCTGAGCTCTCCCGGTCCGACAAGTCTACCATTATCAACCTACCCCATTGTAAATGAGGTATTTGCGAGATCTCACTCTGGAACAGGTTTTAAAGTTACACAGAGAGTAAATATGGAATAACAGAATTGCATTTATTCCAATAAGGACCTTATTTTATTTTCAAGAATATGGCAAGTGTTCAAAAACACTCTTACTTGGCTCTGTACTCGAATGCTTTGGGTGCATGATGCCCCCCCCCCCCCCCCCCCCTCCCGGCAAGACCTGCAGAGACATGCTGTCATATGCAAGTGATTTATACACTAATCCTTTTATAATCCCAACAAGAAAAGAGTCACATTGAAATCCACTGGTACTGGCACTTTCATTTTGTCAAAGGGCAAAACATTTCTATAACTGTCAAGCGCAAACATGTGATTCACAATTCATGCTATTATGCCACTTGGTGGCGGCGCGGTGGGCGACTGGTTAGCACATTCGCATCGCAGTGCAGAGGTCATGGGTTTGATTCTGGGCCCCGGACTAGGAAGCGGTGTCGAGTTTGCCTGCGCCTGTGTGAGTTTTCAAACCCTTTATATACGGCGCTGGGTATAGAGTCTAAAAAGTGGTCAACCAGGTAACAATTATCTCGAAGTACCACTGTATTCATAAATGATTCTGTATTTTCACCATTCACAACACCATTATATATATTTTTGGAATGAAATATTTTCAAGGGTTAGCCTTTGAGACTTAGTTTTTGTAGTGCATTACATCAAAAACACTTTGTAATAATTATATGATCGTGTCCAATCATGTTGAGTTGAGTGTGTTGCAGAAAGCTCGCCTTTGGGGACAGCACCTACAGAACATACCAGGCAGGACACGCAACAGCGAAGGGAAAAATGAATAAGTGCTTGAATCCCAACGTAATCACCAGGCCAAAAAGCTTTGATGGCATTTTTTTTATTGAAGAATTCTAATACACCTTCGCAAGTATAAAGCAGAAAGAAAAAGTCAACACTCCCGACAAGCATGCAAACAAATCATTCTTATGGCCTGATCAGCCCACAACTTAAATGCTGACCGTCTAGGGTGCGCACTTGGACTTGTTGATGGTGTTTTCAGCTGACTTGGAGCCCAAAGACACTTTACAGGTGTAAGCGGTGTCTGTGTTCCAGTCGGAAGTCTCCACGGTCAAATAGCTGCTGATTTTGAAAGTTTGGTCCGCCTGTCGCACGGCGGGGTCGGTCGTGACGGCGCCGCTCACTGGAAGACCGCGAGCCAACCATGTGACGTCTGCATATGGAGACGACTGAGTGGCCACGCAGACCAGGGTGGCATTTTTGGACTGAAGCTCGGCGCTGGCCGGTGGAAATACCGTCACCACGGGCGCAGGGAGATCAGAGCCTAGAGGGTTAAGATCCATTTCCTTGTGTTAGGATTGCAAAGGTGCAGAGAATCCCACCCAGCGACCCACACATACATCATGTCATACAAACCCATCAACATATATTATCTGTTTAAAATGAATGATGAATAACACTGCGTATATTAATTTATGACAACAAACATGCGGACAACCCACAGTTTTGGATCCCTGACTCCAATGAACCGAAACAGTAAGCTGATCTGAACTATTAAAAAAAAGAAAAGAAAAAAAAGCCCTGTATTCAATCATGCGTAATTGTCATTGACAATAGCTTGAACGGAATACTTTGCAGTGGTGTAGGAGTGCCCTGAATCATACTGAGAGGTGTTTCTGATATTTTTAGTCATAAATGTAAAGTTATATAATGAAAAAACCAATCTTAAAAAAATAACATGCATAATAATTATGTTATTTTGAATATAGTGAAGGCAACCACACAACTGACATAAATATAGGCCGCCTAAAAACTAACGAAGTAAAATAAAAATATATAAAATAAGGTAACACACTAAAATGAACATTTTTTACAATAAAATATAAACAAAAAAACTCAAGACATTATCGTGTACCTCGACATTAACCAAACGAATGAAACATAAATGGGCTTATACTTATTTTTTAAATGAGGTAAGTTTAATATTAGATGAGATTGATTCCAAAACAAAAAGGTGTACTTCACTATCAATAAAGACATTGGTGGCCATCATGAGGAAATATTGGAATAAATAGTACTCGTGTAAACCTAACCTACAAGATTAATTTTAAAAAAACGCCTGCTAAAATGTCTGGAAATGTTGTACATTAGTAGAGTAGGAGAAAGGATGAATTTGAAGGACTTACTTGTCACAAACAGCTTGGTTCCTCCTCCGAATACCACAGTGATTCCGTTTGTTTTCATGGCCATACAAAAACTGATGAGTCCGAGGACTCCTCCGCAACGTTTACGTGCCAGGCCTTTTTCATGATATTTCCTTTTGATCCCAAATACATCTGGATGGGGATATTCATTCCACTGCCATTTATCTCCACTCCGGTGGTGGTGGACCTCAAAATATCAGTCAAGTGGTCACCGAGATGGAAATGTCCATTTAGAGGAGCATCGTGAAGGTGAATCTTAGAAGAGCAACACGTTGGCCATGTAGAAACAACAACGCTTTGAGGAGGTGGGATGACCATGTTCAATCTGAAATCTCCACCTCAATTAGATATGGATACGTCCGTACAGCTTTTGTTGTAACAGTGATATAATTAAAATTGCGTATTAACATTGTTTTAGGATACACTGTATTTAACAGGTGTATTTTCATTTGAATGGGAGCATCCAGCCATTCATCTGCGCTTGTCCTCACCTGCATAATGGGTCAATTGGACCCTATCCCAGCTGACTTGTGGTCATGAAAGCAGGGAACACCTGGGACTGCAAACCTTGATGCTGTCTTAAGAACAATAGGCCCATAACCAGAATCCCTTCCTAATAATCCGCCATGTGAAACAAGTGCAGAGCGTGTTGGCTCAACTCAAAGCAGAAGTAAGAATGGGGAGTTTTTGCGACCCACAAAGTCACTGTGCTACGACTACACTAGCAGCACTGTCCCATGTGCTACAATAATACTCAGCAGAGTCTCCGACCTCAGCCTGTTTAATGATTAACTTGTAATTTGTCGGGGAGGATGATTTCGCATCAAAACGACTAGAGGGGAATCCTCCTCCCATTGCAGGTGAGGAATGCGAATGGTAATAATACAGCACAAACTGAGGAGCGTTTCCGGGAACCTGTTTATAAAAACTGACAACATAGCCGTCGTTCCTCTGGATGTCACAGTTGAAAACAACTTGTTGTCCTACAGGAACTGTCAGCACTGCCGGTGTCTGGGTCAGCACCTTGGCTGTGTCAACATCTGTCAAAGGAAAAAACAGAATCAACAACAATCTGCCATCACCTGACTCAAAAATGTCAACATGGAGGAGAAACATCAGAGAGCGTCTCACAAGTCAGCGCGCTGATGAGAAGGCAGAGGGTCCCCAGCATGGTGTCTTCTGGTCGTGGGGAAACGTCAGGCGAGCGAGTCAATGAAGCAGTGCTCGAAGGGCACGGCGGCTTTTAAAAGGGCCAGAGAGGAAGTGCTGGAGAGCTTCACACGTCAGTGATCATTCATCCAGCAGTAGGCTGTGCGGTTGGTGTGCGGGCCTTCAGTGGGGGATTACGTGACCTTATCCACCTCTTGATGCCACCATTATCACATCAAAATGATCAATGCGATATAAAAAACCGATATACTGTAAAAAGCATGCAAAGGTGCATCGTCTGGAGCTGTTTAGAAGCAATAATTGATCTGTTAACATGGCAAAAAAAACCCATGAACCATTCTTTTTTTTTTTAATCACCAGAGATGCAGAATATTAAGTGAATTAATATGGGGATGTTTTGCTGGTGAAATGCTGACATTGAAGAGTTCATTGCAAATGTAGTTTAAGTTTCCTATAGAGTGAAATCATAAAAGTGTTTCTAAACCCTTTTCAAATGTTGGATGACGATTACGGACAATGTACAGACTGCGGACTGTGTAGCTTAGAATTGTGGAGGAACAATGTTTAAAGTGTTAGTCGCCATTTCTTTTTTTCCCTTTTTCCATGGTTTGATTTTTCAAGAATCATTTGACAGATTTGGCAGGGTTTTTTTTTCTTCTCTGCGGTGTGTCAAATTTACAAGAGTTTTTTGTTGTTGTCTTTTTTCTGTTTTGCTGCACGCAAATGAAAACACCGCCTCCATTAGTGATGTCAACCCAAGTGCAAATGCTTTTAAATCCAGGTTAAAATCGGTACTTTTTAATCCCCATTTCTTTGATTAAGGTCTTTTAAAATATTTTTTCAAATCAGTCTCTCCAAAATGTTGTTCTTGCAACTGTACACTCCTTTTGCTATTTAAATTTTATTTCTTTACTTTTCTTTTAAACATCTAACTCTTTTGGTCGTACTTTTAATCATGTGAAACACATTGAGTTACCTTGCTTCATGAAATAAAGCTCCCTTGCCTTGCCTTTAAGTTACACCGGGCAACACTACTAGATAGGCTTGACAGCACGTAGAAGCTGAAATCTGATTGCCAACAAATCCAAGAAACCATTTTTCAAGTCGTCATTTCATCAAATAAAATGTAATCCCATAAATGTTCGTGGCATTTATTATGTGAGAACGCATGTCCATGGCTCACTTTCCATGAAATACATACAAGCATTAGGAAGGCATTGATTTCTTGCCCCACATAGATTAAAATTTCAATTTGTTGAGCTTTGACAAACTATTTGTGCACATAAAGGCAACGATATTGATTTTCAAGACTATTCATTAGAAATTGGACATCATTTTTCAGAATATCCTGCACGGGACATTTGTGGTAGCTGGGTTGTTGTGATGTTGATTGTCAGCTTGCATTTTTTAAAACCGATATCATTTAAACTTTCAGCGAAAATTTGCCCATCTGAAAGCGAGCATGTTCATTTGATTTTATGGGTATCGGTAAATTGTCAAACCAAGAATCCTATTTGTCTCCAGGGATGTTTGATGCAAAGATGCGTGAAGTTACTAAAGCACACATTTCTTGATAGGTCATCATTTTTTGGGGAAAAAAAATATTTTACTCAAAAAAAATTTTTACTCATAAAATAAAAGTCATTATTTGAATTTTGAATGCCAGACAATTGAGGGTGTGTGTTTGATTTTTCTTTTTCAAACAACCTTGCTCAGACTTACAGGTATTATTTGCTCATTTTAAAGCAAGAATCCTGCTAATTCTCCCAGTACAGATATTTGTTCATAAAGATTGCATATGAATATCTACTCTGTCCTCATCTGCTCACCAGAATGTTCTCCTATGAGTTACATTACTACTTGTTTCTGCAATGATGGACCAGATTGAGCTCAGCGTGATTTGAGAGAAGTGAAACTTGATCACTTCATTTGCATAGAGCCAACGTGGAGGGGAAAGGGGCATGCAGGTGCATCCTGGGACGGCAGAGAGTGGATGCTTCATTAGTCGAGCGCAAAGACTCAGTTTCTGTTTCATCTCTCATTTTATCTCAACACTATTCTGTGATTAAAATCCAATCAATCTGCCCCCCCCCCACACATCTCATCATGAATACATTATTCATAATAATTAGAAGAATAGCACCAATGCAAAATGTGGTTCACAACATCCTTATTTCCTGGAAAATGGAGGTAAGAGAGAAATTTACCCTGGTAATGGGAGTTTAATAACAGCTAATCGAAGTTTGTGCTCATAATGTCAACCCACTTTAAAAATAAACATACAATATAAATATAAAATAAAAAATATATATTCTTCTCATTCCGCCTACGTGCACAATGGAAGGTAGCAAAAGAAGGAAATTATTTTTTTGTGCAGTTTTTTAAGCAAAACGGGCGTGTATATATAATTTACAGTAAAACACCTTTTTACTTGGACAAAAGTTACTACAACTTGAATTTCAGTACATTTCAGAGGGTATCGTTTTACTTTTACCCAAATAGGTGCATAATTTGAATCAGGATTTCGAAATTTACAAAAGTCTTTTGTCACTCTATTTTAGTAAATAACAGAAGTTCTCTTGCCACCTTTGTATGAATCTTAGCTCTATAGATCTATGATTATTTCCCTCCGCCAGTCACTCCTCCCGCCCTTCTCTGTCCCGATTGTCGCTGTCTGATGACGTACTACACTCTGTTTTTACCATGGCAGCGGCTACCTTTGCTAACTGAAAAACAAAATGTCATTTTTGTAGCAGTTACAGCGTCCACGAATCTAGAAAAAACAACACATCTCTCAGAATGACGAACAGGACGTCGTATTTCTATGACCCCGACGTGGGCAACTTTCATTACGGTGAGTAACTGGGTGTGTTGATGAGCGGGCCTACAAAATGCAATGGATGCTCATCATATCTGTAGATTTACTTCGCTTCTCACGAGTATTTAGTCTCATGTTTATGTGTTTATATGAGCCCTGCTGTTGTCCTTGAGACTTATTTGCACTAATGTTTTGTATAATGTTTCATCTTACACAGTTTGTTTACCATTTGAAATTATTTTTTAAAAGCTGAGCATTTAACTGGAAATTTAGAATCTTATCCCAAACCGCAGTTGGACCCGAGCTTGAAGCTTTCATCGTCACAACCTTCACACACAATGTCACTGAAATGTTCCCCCCGCCCGAAATAAGGTGCCGGTCATCCGATGAAGCCTCACCGATTGTCCCTGACTCACAGCCTGGTGCTGCACTACGGACTCTATAAGAAAATGATGGTGAGGTCAACAGTTCAGCTTTACAATAGAGAGCTTTTGATCATTTGACCAACGTTTTTTTTACCCACCATGGGGGACTTGTAGGTCCTCTCCCGTTTGTTTTCATCTCCTTATATGTGCTCAGATGAGGGTTTAAAAACGGACAAAGTAGAGAAAAACTTATACTGTGGCAAGACACAAGATGATGACATTTTCCGTCATAAACAACTGTGATCGCTAGACAATTCAAATATCTCTCACCACCAAGCTGTGTGAAGACAAGCGGGTTTAAAACAAAAACTTTCACGTAATGACTTGGGTTCGCTGACAGCATGGATTACTTAAATTAAAATGACAGTGACTTTGCCTAACATAGCCGTTAGCTTGATGGCAGTCAGCTGCCACTCTAGTCAACAAAGAATCCTACATTTCTGTCGTGCTTGTACATTTAATACAGTATAATACCACGGCAGTCATCGACCGACATATGATGTCATGGTAAAAGTATCTATATAACTGCATGCTACACCATATAAAAAATTGCCAGTGTAAATTGTTTTGAACCATTAAAGTATATCATACTTTCATATTTTTGCAGGTGTTTAAGCCGTACAAAGCGTCACAGCACGACATGTGTCGCTTCCATTCTGAAGACTACATTGACTTCCTGCAGAAGGTCAGCCCTAACAACATGCAGGGCTTCACCAAGAGCCTCAACACTTTCAATGTGGGGGATGATTGGTGAGTGTTCACAGCCAACCATTGAAATATCCAGCCATTTACTTTCTATAGCACTCCTCACTCAGGTCTCTGGTAACCTGGAGGCTGGATGCACTCTGGGGTGGATAAATAATTAGTAATATATTGCTCAGACTTAGACTTGCACTGTCTGGACCACACGGTGACTTCTCACCAAATAGTTGCCATTTCGAAATATTTGTGTATCTCTGCAATTTGATTTGCCTAATTATGAGGCTGTCATTCTGTGTCTCAGTCCGGTCTTTCCAGGTCTTTTTGAGTTCTGCTCCAGATATACAGGAGCCTCGTTGCAGGGCGCCACTCAACTCAATCACAAGGTAACACCACACAATTATATAAAATGTATAAATGGACATTATTTCATGAGCATGTATCGACCTCACAGTGTTGTTTTTCAATCATTGTACCGGTAATTCTTGATGGCGCCTTACGTTACCTTCCAGATTTGTGACATCGCTATCAACTGGGCCGGAGGATTACACCATGCTAAAAAGTTTGAGGTCAGAACACACATGCGCACAAAAGCTGCGTCTGACATTCTAATAATTCCCGTTTTTTGACTACCATTGTCAGAGAGCGATTCGTTGAACAAGACATAGTTCTTGTTGTTCTGTGATTATTCAAATCAATAGAGCGCATGATTGCCTTTGTAAAGGCAGAATTTTTCATTTTTGCTCTCTTGCATAAGTGCACGTCTGACATGTTTTCGTAGTTGTTTTTATTATTTCTTAGTTATTTATTGGCTTAGCTAAGGTGCCTCTGCTGCGTTTGCAGGCGTCGGGATTTTGTTACGTCAACGACATAGTCATCAGTATACTGGAGCTTCTCAAGTAAGACGACACACAACGGGATGTTACTGATTGCTCTACCATATCACTCTACACACAGTCCTGTGTGTGTGTGTGTGTGTGTGTGTGTGTGTGTGTGTGTGTGTGTGTGTGTGTTATGTATTTAGATACCATCCCAGGGTCCTGTACATCGACATAGACATTCACCACGGCGATGGCGTGCAAGAAGCCTTCTACCTTACCGATCGTGTCATGACCGTGTCCTTCCACAAATATGGGAATTACTTTTTCCCTGGAACAGGTGAGCACTCTGTTGTAGCATTCTCATAAATGATTAAATGCTGCAGAATCCTCAGGGAGGGATGGGGAGGGGGGAGGGATAAGAAGACTACTTTGTCCCTGAGAAGTTAAAAGACTTTCTAGAAGCCCAGGGCTATGAATAATTTTGAGTTTGACAGGATGTATTTGAGCCTCGATGTGTAATTTGGACCATGTGTGTGGATTAGAGAAAATCCATCTTTCTGTTTTGAAAACGTATTGAAGAAGTAGGTCAAATTGTATTACGTGTATATTCAGTGAAATAATTCAAAGACCACAAGTAGCGTAAGAAAACGCTATGGATTCTGCAGTCGTGTCTGCAGACTCCATCTTTCTTTGGCTTTTTTTTTTTTTTTTTTTTTGCTTTGAAACCGTGCGCTGGTCTGTTTTCTGCAAGTGTGGAATCATGATGCGTACTGCATGTGTTGTCCAAGGTGACATGTATGAGGTTGGAGCCGAGAGTGGCCGCTACTACTGCCTCAATGTTCCTCTCAGGGACGGCATTGATGACCAGAGTGAGTTCCGCACCGTCCCCAGCAGAAATCAATCTGTTTTGCAGTTATGCTATTTGACTGTGTGTGAATGTCGGTCTATCTTTGTGTGTGCATGTGTTAGGTTACAGGCAACTTTTCCAGCCGGTTATTAAGCAGGTGGTGGATTTCTATCAGCCAACGTGTATTGTTCTACAGGTAGGCCAAACACCTAATTAGCATCTCACAGATGGACAACCCTAAAACGATGCACTCTTAAACCTTATCATGAAAGTTATTATTATTATTTTTTGTAATCTTTGCAAAGCATTTGGAACACTTGCACATCTCCTGCTTGATGAATACATCAAGTTCTGGACTGTCATCCACGTAGTTTTACATTTGCTGAAGCAGAACCAAAATTGCCTTTTCAGTGTGGAGCAGACTCTCTGGGTTGCGACAGGCTGGGCTGCTTTAACCTCAGCATACGAGGACACGGGTTAGTATTCTAACAGTCCAACAGTTATTTATTGTACCGCTTCGTATTCCTATTTCTTCAAAGTCCAAGTGTTTTGCAGCGAGTGCGTAGAGTTTGTGAAGAGCTTCAAGATTCCTCTCTTGGTCCTGGGCGGAGGCGGATACACAGTGCGGAATGTGGCTCGATGCTGGTAAGTTGTCAATTAAGTCGTAAGTCATGAAGTCTTGTCCCCATACGGTGTAGTGATCATAAAAACCAAGGTCACGGATCATCCTACAGAAAGTTCACGAAATCTAAAAACTCTTGAACTCTGCTTTGCATTCCAGGACCTTTGAGACGTCCCTCTTATTGGATGAGTCGATCAGCGACGAGCTTCCTTACAGTGGTGAGATGCTGCAACTTCATGTGTTTCGAATTACAACGGCAAGAACACGTTGAGGGCATTTGTTAGACTTTGGCGCCAGCTAGTGGACAAGCCATGTAGCCATGATGTAGTCAGCATCCGGGGATGATGTTACGACGCTTTAAACGTGTCTTCCAGAGTACTTTGAGTACTTTGCTCCCGACTTCACTCTGCATCCTGACGTCAGCACCAGGATAGAAAACCAGAACTCCCGACAGGTGAAAAATCCAACAAAACTATTGTGGTGTTAGGGCGTTAACAACCATCTCAAAGCACGTCTTCCGCATGTAACCACACCAATCTTGAATGGGTTGGCGGGCGCAGTATTTGGAGCAGATCCGTCAGACAGTGTTTGAGAACTTGAAGATGCTGAACCACGCTCCCAGTGTTCAGATCCACGACGTCCCCTCGGACATAATGAGCTACGAACGCACCGATGAGCCTGACCCTGATGAGAGAGGAGTCGAGGAAAACTACACACGGTCAGAACTTCAACTACGACGCTGACAAGTACCACAAGTGCGTTCATGAAACACACATCTGAAGTTTCGTTCCTGTTGTCACTCCTCCACAGGCCGGAAGCAGCGAACGAGTTCTACGATGGCGATCATGACAATGACAAAGAAAGCGACGTGGAAATTTGACCTGCTTTGAAGGACTGGGGCGATTTATAACCAGCGGTTTGCCTCCTGCCTTTTTATCTTAGGTCACTGACAATTATGATGGACACACTGAATATCTTGACATTTAAAAATAATATTCCTAGTTTCAATGTTTTGTATATCTGTTTTCATCAGAACTCGCCTGTAGTTTTTAAATGTGTCTTTTGTGATCTTGTTCAAACTTTATGACTGAGAGACACTCACCTGATATGCTTCATTTTTTTTCATTTGTAAGGTTTGGGCACAATCTTAACAATAAGCAATTGCCGATGAAATAGTTGATCTAATTCATCTGGAAGGCTCATGCCCAAGATGCTTTGACAGTCCGAACATGCTACAGTGTCAATTCCCTCTGACATAAACATTTCTCATGTGCCCCTCTGTTCATTGGTAGTACATCAACTTCCGTTTGTTGCTGGATTCTACAGCATTGTAACAAGTGAACATGTCACTGTATATTACACTAAAACATTATCTGAAGGACTGCCGTTGTGCAGCAGTTTAGGTAAGTCAGTGATTCACTGTTTGTAAACTATGAAACTTGGTTGGCTGATGCAATCCAGTCTTCTTTTTCGCCAGATTCTTGTGCTTTTGATATTTTTGCAGCATTTTTTGTTAAAATAAAAGGATCATGTCCAATCACTTTTTTTGGGAACCCATTCCACGCTGCCCGCTCTCAAGTCAGGCGAGTGTCCCATTGCACCGTCAGTGACCCTGATGTCGAACCACCATAACAGAGTTGACATCACAGGAGGTAAAGCAATGTTGATAGTGACTTTATTCCGCATTCATACATTGCTATGCTGAACAACCGACACCACAAATAGTGTTTCAAGAGAAAACACTCCTTCCTGCACCTGAACATTTTGTCAAGAGTCTTCATTTTGGCGCTCGGGTAAACCACACGCTAAGATTTTGCTTTCATGTGTGGAGAAACACTGATGATGCAGTTTAACTACAAAACATACCGGATTCAAATCAGGCAAGAGAAGCAACACAGATACCGGTAATTAAAATCTTAAAATAAATATTCACATACAAGCGATATTAGCAATCAACTTTAAAATCAAACAATACTGTATGCTGAATGGTGAAGGTTGTGACAGAGGGTTGCGAAATGCAATAAATAGTTCCATTTCCAGTGACTTGACATATTGGGGGAGAGGAGACTGGTGGGAGGACTTAAAGTGCGGTTCTGTAGTCCACAGATGCTGGATTGTGGGTAGCTTCTGTAGTGAGTGTCTACAATGTTCACATTTTAAATAGAGGGTGTCTTGAAGGTTGACAACTGGCTGAGGTCAAATCTTACGTTTCTTAATCAAGCTAATCTATGGAAAATGAGCTTCATGATGCTGATTTATGAGGAAATGTTTCCATGTAAACTGCGTGTGAGGACACAAGAGGCACCCGAACCAACTGTCACAACACAACTATTAATACACTTACAGTAAGTGACCTCAACGTACCATTTTGCTGAGAGACGCCATGATGGCTAGCGAGGCTTACACGTTCATTCCAACATTAGCCCTTTAGCCTGAAACACTAAATGCAGTCACGGACAACATCAAGACTCCAAGATTAACTTCTGAACACACACGGTAGCAAAACTTCATCTTATGCCAGTAACACAAACATTCTAAAATACCGCATCAGTGCTTCAACGCTTCTGAGGTGTGGGCGTGCGTGTATTTTGCAAGGCTCTACAGTTCCTCGCTCTCATAGAGGGGGGCAGTGTGCTGTATGGGGGGCTCTGCTGTCACAGCGGGTACATGGCTCAGAGATGACAGCAGGTTCAATGCCTTGGAGCCAGGGGGCGCCATCTTCATGGGTGGGACTGCTCGGCCTAGCAAGGACATACAGAAAAGGATTAAAAACGTTGAATTATAATTCTCTGAACAAAGAATTTCTCTGAAAAAAGAATTTATGCGACTAGTCATTTCAAAATGCGATTAAAGAAATCCAAGTGCAATCAGCAGAGGTGGTGTTGTTGGTGAAGGAGTTAACATTCCCGTCATGCCAGGAGCCTGAAAATAACTCTTCCCCTCCACACAATATGGAGCAGCACAGGCTGGGCGCCTCAACTGTCACATGTACTGTACGCTATGAACATAACATACGGCTCCTTATAAATCAAAGCTTTGCAATACGGACTTCATATATTAAACGGTATACTGTCGACGTCAGGTGTGGTGAGAGCTACAGCTTTACTTTAACCAAGACCAAGTGAATTATTCACTTAAAAGCAGTTGCACACATACATCACTGCATGTGGTAAAAGTGAATACAGTATTTCACCGCGGTAGACTAGTATGAGGGAACATGTTAAAAAAAAATCAGTTTACAATTAATCACTAGATTTCATCGTTTACAGTGACGCAATCATATTGAAGAGATTTGGGATTTTGCTAAGCAAACAGCTCTCAGCTTTCTGCGAACCACCCATAATAATTTGAATCCCAAAATGTGTCCAACTCTGCTTGATCAATGCAAGAAGGCTTTCAACTTGTATCAAATGACAATTGAGCACACGCAAAACAAAAGGCAGGTCACTTTCTCTGCCGTGTAAGCCGTCAACCAGCACACCGAGCAGGTGGTGTGCGGGTTATGTCATCGAGCAGAAACCCAATAGCCCCCTTGTACTTTGCTCCAGTGAGCCGCCTCTTTCCAATGGATGGACCTAACGTTTACGCTCGTGGCCCACATGGAGCCTTTTACGATACAGAGCAACAGCTCATGTGCTCAATTGGGTCTCTGTTTGATGGTGTCATGCGGTGTTTGGTTTATGCCTTTCAGGCTTGAGAATCGAGTGCAGTCTGGCGTTATATGCAGGGCATCCTCCATCTGTGGTTTGATTGTACCCCCCTCCTGGGGCTTCTCTGGTAACGACTGAGAGAGGAAGAAAGTTCAACGGACTTACAGCTGATATCCAGCCTGGCGTTGCATGTCGACAGGCCAGCCTCATTGATAGCAGAGAGCGTGTACCAACCCGCATCGGACTTGGTCACCCTCTCTATCAACAAGCACTGCCTGCCCGAGCCGTCTTGGTACAGGCTGCACAAACATGACAAGAGGACACAGTAGTCAACAGTCAAGAGACGGATGCGTGAACACAGAGACGGACTGAGACATTATACTTGGGAACGTTTGGATCCGGTTTGATGTGGAGGTCTAGTGAGAAGGTACAGAGTGAGCTCACCTCATCCTGGTTGGATCGATGCGTAGCATTTCTTTGTCTTTCTTCCAGAAGAGTTGAGGAGGAGGCGAGGCGTCCACCTTGCATTCTAACCTGACAGTGTCACCTTCGAGAGCTCTGAAGTTTGACATCTTTTGAACAAAGGAGGGGGGGCGAAGAGCCTCTTGGGCTACAGAGTGAAAACAACAATTGGCACGTCGTGGATAACGGATTTCATTTAAATGGGAAATGCAGTTGAAATACGTTTCGCAGCTGCTCCAAATCAAGTTAATCTGTCCTCCCTAACAGTTGCATTTTGCAATAAAAAAGTCAGAGGGTACAAAACTTTCCAATGCAATGGACACACAGTAATATCATGATGTGTATAATTTATAAATATGTGCGCATCATTTGTTTTTTCCATTTCACCCCAATGGAAGATTTGAATTTGAATTTCAGGATGCCTCCCCCCCAACACCCCCTCCCACGGTTGTCTTTTCAATGTCTACTGAAGAATGTACTGTAATGCCATTTTACCGATGACATCAAGCCTCAAGGTAAATCTGCATTCTCCTGCACGGTTCCTGGCCACACACTCGTACACGCCGGCATGGTGCACGGTGACAATCTCGATGATGAATGAATGCATCCCTTTCTCGCACACCAGCATCTTGTGGTAGTCGTCCGGACGTAATGCTTTACCGTCCAAGTACCAGCAGACATCTGGTGTCGGGAGTCCTCCAACCTGAATCAGATGAGTGAAAAGTATTTTACTTGCATGTCAGAACACTGCATCTGCTAAAAAAAAAAAAAGCAACTTCCCGCTACCGTTTCTTGACGCCCATAGTTTGTATCCACCATTTCTGAAAAGTGACACTTTCAATGGGTGTTTGCATGTCTCACCTTGAAGTCAATTCTACAGAAGCGGCCCTCCTCCACAGTGAGGTCTTGAGGGATCTGCATGAAGCGAGGGGCATAACATTTCTCCTGGATAGCGGATTCCTCGTTCCCCCGTTCATCTGTCCCACTGTGGTGCTTTCCCCTGCAAGGGAGAGAACCACTATTTGTGATCCCTGTGATTCACCATCCAGTGAGTAGATTTCACTTGCATATAACTAAACACACACAGTGGGGTCCTCTTTTCGAACTCCATTAGCTTTGGGATTGATATACCAATAAATGTTGGTTTGTTTGAGAAATGTTGGATTCATGAGAGTTTTATTTGTTAGCTCGTTGTTTGACAGATTTAACAGCTCTACACATCATTTAAGATTTTCGCTTACCGGTATTTTATTTTTTTTGTACCTTAATTCAAATCTAAGAATGAAATTCATGATCACCTGACTGAACTTTAATTTAGCTCCAGACAACCATTCACATTCACTCTTGAGCTGAGATTTGACCCTTAAAACATTTTTGGTATGAGGCCGCAATAACGATTGCCAATCTTTTTAGTGTTTTGCTACGTATTGGGAATTTTTGAGCTCAAAGTACTTGGCCTTAACTCCACCACCCTGTGCACTCGTCATACACAACCGAACTGAAGGCATTATTCCATCCCATCCAATTTCTCCAATAACTGCTAAATCAATCAGTTTCCAACGATTTATTTACAACATATTTACCATAGCCCACCAGTGTGTCTTCCTTCTGGTGAATCTGGCTGTAACAGAAAAAATCAATTAATCAATCTAAGTGAATAAAATAACCCGATGGCTTGCTCCAGCCTATATGGAGTACTTGCTAGCACTGCATTCATCAAGCACTGGCAACAAGCGCCGTACAATATGTGTCAGCATGATTAACTCTTTGGTGCCCTTAATTTGCGATTGAACATCATTTCAGGACATTGTTATGTTGTTCAAGTCGTTGGCAACATTTTGTGATTTGTGATGGCACCTGGTCAATTTGTGAGTCTGAAAGACTGTCTTGGTCAAACACGTAGTTGGCGTTGTCTGGACCCAGCAGTCGTCGAGCCATGCGCTCCTCATAAGAAAGTTTCTGCCCGAAAAGAACCGTCTTCGTTAATCGGTGTGTGTGTGTGTATATATATATATATATATATATATATATATATATATATATACACACACATGTATACATATACAGTCAAACCTCGGTTTTCGAACGTCTCTGTTCTCGACCAAATTGGTTTTGACCAAAAATTTCGATTTTTTTATGCCTCAGATTAAGATAAAATAAGATATCCGATTACGACCGAAAATCGGTTCTCGACAAAACTGAGCGCACATGAATACGCCACTTGACTCCTCTCGCCTTGCTTACATGAGGAAGTGACACTTCCTCGTGTAGCGTTCCATTGTGAGCAGACGTGTTCAATAAAGATTTTTTTTTAAAAAGCGTGGTTTCGGTTTTCGAACAAATTGGTTTTTGAACAGCCTCCTGGGACGGATTATGGTCAAAAACCGAGGTATGACTGTATATTGTTGTTGTATTGCTGCTGTAGACTGCAAATTTGCCCCGGGTGGGACAAATAAAGGTTATCTTATCATATACATACAGTATATAAAGTTTTTTTTTTGAAAGAAAAAACAACAACACATACCTGGCTGTTTTTTCTCCTAGGTTCTTTTGAACGTAGCTTCTTTTCCAGATCCTGGATGAGAGCATCTTTGGAACCTTGGATCTCTTCATCTGTGGAGCGAGAGGATGACGGCCGAGAAGCGACAGCTTTCTTGACAATTTGAGGCTTCAGAAGACTACGACAGAAAAAATAATTTAAAGTTTGTGAATAAGAAGAAATTGCGTTGAATAGACCAATCATCAGGACTCCAAGTCATTACTAAGAAATCCACCGTTTATCATGAAACATTCTGTCGATGGTATGGATTTGTTTGCTCTCACTTTGATATACGGGTACATTGTGTAGCTCCACAGTCACAGCCAACCCAAATTTGTGTTAGCTATATTTTTCCAGAAAAAAAAGGATCTACTTTGTACAGCTTAACCATGATCAACATTTTAAATAATTGAATTTGCATGCAGCTGAAGCAAGCATTGTCTACTGGCTGGGTGTAACAAAGCACGAATGTGAAACTGAGGTTTACTCACGTGTTCGACGTCCCCTTGTAATTGGCGGGCAAGGAGACCACGGCTGGCGGCTCTCTGTTTTGACTGTTAGGTGTGTTTGGCTGAGGCAGCGAGGTGGGAGAGAGGCTGGAGCGAGGGACGGGAGGGGAAAACGGGGGAGGCTGCTGAGAGATGGAGGAAGGAGAAGCTTCTTTTATGGGGGGTTGAGGGCTTGAAGGGGCTAGTGGTGAGCAGGATGGGGAGGCGGAGGAAGAGACGGTGGAGCTGGGAGACCGTTTTGGGTAAGGGGAGAAAGAGGATTGGGAGGGCAACACAGAACAGAGGTAGGCGGCGGAAGCAGACATGGTGTTCTGATTGGCTGGCAGAGTGGCGCTGCCAAGACCACTAGCGCTTGGGATGCTCGGGGTGAGGGTGATGGTCGAGCGCATGGTCACGCGTGAGGAAGTGGACGATGGCAACGTGGAAGAAGGGGCAACAAAGGAGTGACGAGGAGCAGCAGAGGAAGTGGAAAGAGGGGAGCTCAGACTGGATGAAGATGGGGACGACCTGCCTTGACCATTCACCTGCGTCTTATTCTGAGTCAGGCTCAGTGACTGAATCTGGGACTGAGATTGAGACAAGGCCTTTGACACTGACTGGCTTTGTGAAGACATCCTTGTAGTTTGGTTTTGAATTTCAGCGACACTCGAACTATGCTTGGAACACGTCAGGTTTTCCTGGGAATTATTCTGGTTCTCCTGCGCCTCCCTGATCACACTTTCGTAGCTGGGTGCCTGGAAGGCTGACTGTGACTGAATAAAGTGTCTGGGCCGCGCATAGTTGAAGGCACTGGGAGGGAAGGCGCCGGGCTTAAAGGTAGGCACGTCGGGCAGGTTCATAGCGTTGCCTCCTGATAGGGAGGACTGGACAAAAGAAGAGCATGAACAACAAGTAAACAAGGTGGAACAATTCAAGAGGAGATACGAGATGAGGAGCACATTGTCAGCTAAATGAGTTGGAAAAAACTTTTTACATTGAAACTGAGCTTGCTTGGAGTGAACAGCTTGGGCGTTGTTTGTTTTTCTTTGACTTGTGCAGGAGGTACTGGGGAAGACGGAGGGTGAGGGCCAGACAAATGGACTGTGACCTCGAGTGACCAATGGACCTCTGAGCACCGAGAAAACTGCTCCTGACTGTGACTGAAGTGGTCTTGACGAGAATGCTCGGCCAGCAGATCCTCTTGGAAGCTGGGTGAGACAGTACGCCAGTTTGAAATATCTTATTATGGTTTCAGCATATGAGAAGCAGAACAACAGTCAAAGACAAGGATAAGTGTGACACACTTAATATTGGATATCATCAACAGCAGCCTCTCTTCTGGTATAGTTGCCCAACAGTTTAAACATGCTGTGATCCAACCCTTGATCAAGAAACCTGGTCTTGATCCAGATGTGCTGTCAAGTTTCAGGCCCATTCCCAAACTGCCTTTCATTTCAAAAATTCTGGAAAAGTGGTGCACATGCAGTTGAATTTTTTCTTGGATAAACATAACATCTTGGAGGTCTTCCAGTCAGGTTTCAAGACGATGCATAACACGGAGTCAGCCCTGTTACGCGTTTCTAATGACATCCTCCTGGCAAATGACACTGGAGACCACGTGTGTCTAGTTTTATTGGACTTAACTGCAGCATTTGATACAGTGGATCACAGTATTCTGCTGACTCGTTTGCAGCACTTGGTGGGCATTGGCGGAAGTGCTCTTGAGTGGTTTAGGTCCTATTTAGCTGACAGAACCTTTTGTGTCAGCCTTGGTCTGAGTCACGCACTGCTCCCCTGTCATGTGGTGTTCCACAGGGCTCAATTCTGGGGCCTCTGCTGTTCTCGCTGTATCTGCTCCCATTGGGTTCCATCTTAAGGAAACATGGTATTCCCTTCCACTGCTATGCAGATGACTGGACTATGTCCCACCGAGCAAAAAAGACGCCTTCTCATTAAGGCCACTACTATCCTGCCTGGAAGAAATCAAAACCTGGATGGCACACAATTTCTTCAAATTCAATGAAAAGAAGACACAGGTGATACTGTTTGGTCCCAGTGGCCCTTGTACATCCCATCCTGTAGACTTGGGCCCCCTGTCTCCTTATCTTAAGTCAACAGTCTCAAACTTGGGCCTTAAACTGGACAGTGACTTCAAACTTGATCGGCAAATTGGTGCCGTTGTTAAATCCAGCTTCTTTCACCTTAGACAGCTGGCCAAAATAAAACCTATCCTCTCTCATGAATACTTTGAGACAGTAATTCATGCCTTTGTCACATCCCGGCTCGATTACTGCAATGCCCTTTACTTTGGGGTCAGCCAGTCCTCCATTAAGCGCCTTCAGCTGGTCCAGAATGCCGCTGCTCGCCTCTTTACTGGTACTCGTAAGAGGGAGCACATAACTCCTACTCTGGCATCCCTTCACTGGCTCCCCATACATTTTACAGTTATTTTCAAGATCCTCTTATTTGTTTTCAAATCTAATCTCGCGCCACCTTACCTCTCTGAGCTCATCCGCCCCTACACACCTGCCTACACACACGCCTCAGGTCTGCGGACCAGACATTATTAGAAGTACCAAGAACTAAACTGAGGCTCAGAGGGGATCGAGCCTTTTCCGTTGCTGGTCCCTCTCTCTGGAATGACCTCCCACTGAACATTCGGCAAGCCTCCTCACTGCCCATCTTCAAAACCCTCCTCAAAACTCACTTGTATTCTTTGGCATTTGACTCGGCATGACTTAGATTTGTTCTTGGTTTTACTGTTTGGTGCTTTCCACCGTCTTTATTACTGATTTATTTTACTGTTTATTGTATATGTTAAATTGCTCCATGTACAGCACTTTGTATGCAGCGATGGCTGTTTGAAAGTGCTCTATAAATACAGTTGAGTTGGGTTAATCAATGCAACTCTTAACTTATTTCATGATCACCAGTTGGTTTATATTTAGCTGAAGTATGACAATGACAAACGAGCCCATGTGTGTAGTTCTGTTCTTTGTGCATATGCCAACACACAATACGTATTATGGCCTCTCATCTTCAGTTGTCAATTTTGTATTTAAGTGACGAGCCTTCATGCTCTGTGACACCAAACGGTATTTGTTAATGTGGTTTAATGTTTTGAGGCGCACCAAAGGTTTCAACCACATCACATTCAACACCACAGTCAAACAGGTTTAATCTTATTAAAAAGAGAACTAAATATTTTACATTAAATTGACTGGTAAATGATTAACAAACCATTCAGCAAATTTCTATAAGTGTAATTCCGTAAGACAGGTAACGTACTGAAAAGTCTTGGTGCTTAAAGTGCAAATGCAATTCAGTAACGAGACAGAAGTTACAGTTCGGTGGGTAGGGCTGGGGCAATGTGTCTGAAAAAATGCTTCACAATCAGGGTTAAAAAAAAAAAAAAATAAAAATAATATATATACAGTATATATATATATATATATATATATTCTTGGAGAGTAGTTTTGCGAATCATTGACTTCAATTGAGAAGCAACCTTCTAATTTTGTGGAGCATTTTTTTTTCTCGAAGCATGTTTTTTTTCTAGACTTGCTTGCTTTGTTTGCATTTTGGCTTGGTAACATCTTGGCATCTCAGCGATCACAAGATATTTAAAGGTGACTGCAAGTTCCATTGACTGGTAAAACGTTTTTTTTTTTGCGATTTAAGAAAACAATTAGGAAGCAAAAGGTCCCATGATGATTATCATGCTGTTGTGAAAGCGCTATATAAATCAGCATGTATTGTATTGTATTGTATTGTATCATCAGTGTATATACTGTATTAACATTAATTTCAGCGTCATGAATGGGCAATGCTTAAGGGAATATATTTGAACAATTTCCAATGTTCATGGTGGCTGAATTGAGGCCTTGCAGACTGTGTGCAAGGGAGAAAGATTAAGTGGGCAAAGCTATATTGGTCAAGGAATTTGGACATCAGCTGGCAGGTGCAGGCACACGACTGGTGACTCACACACACACTCATGCATGGTAACACACAATGTTTGCGTGGCACGGCTAAGCGTGCACTATCCTTTTCGTCCTCTGTGACTGACAACGACAATAGTGAACAATGCAATCTGGTCATTGTGCTCTAGCATTTGTTGTCAACATTACCTCAAAAATAGACGCAAACGAGCTAGATCTTGTCACCTTTAACTCTGCAAATGCCCAATCACATATATGCATGTTTAAAAAAGTCAAAACAATCCAATCACATTCGTGTAATGTCATTTCTAATTTGGGAGTTTGAATGTGAGCTATGGTCTTCCTGTGTGGAGTTTGCATGTTCTCCCTGTCCTTGCTCTGGGGACTTCCTCCCACATCGCAGAAACACACGTTACGTTTGGCGAAGATTCTTAAGTATCCTCAGGTGTTAATCGGACTCTGAGTGGTTGTTTGACCTCATGTGCACTGCGATTGGCTGGCGCCCAGTCCAGGGTGTGCCCCACCTCTTGCCCAAAATTCACCACACCCACGACCTTAATGAGAATCAGCGGTAGAGAAAATGGATGGATGGATTGATAATTAAGTGATCTCATTATTAATTTTCTATTTTTTTTGCTTTGGCTGTTAAGGATGCAAACCTTCAGAAGCATCCACTCCCTTTAACAAGAATTTAAAAAAAATACATGAACTTAGGCATTGAACCTCAATTTGTCTTTAAATGTCACACTGTTGCCAAGATACACTGTAAACAAATGTTGAGCTGCAGCGAGGAAGGACAAAAGTCACCATGTCTGCACTTCCCAAATCATATAGCAGATGAGATTACAGTACTGTGCACCTCAGGAGACATTAAGATGGGACACATCACCCTCAGGAAATAGCCAAAGCATCTGTGCCGACATTCTCAGATGGTCCTGACTATACCGTTTCGTGAGACGGAAATATACCGACAGAGCCATTTGAAACAATATTTTCACATTTGTTTCGAAATGAACAACATAAAATAAACATGTCAGTGGAGAAAAAAAGAGACAAGCATGCGGGGGAGGGAAATATTACCGACCTCAAATGAGCTCATAATTTATTCTAAGATAGCACTTGGCTTCAATTTGAGCCGTTTGGCATGTAGTCTGCACACAGGGCATTCACAATTAGGGCCCTCTGTTTAGATCACGAAAAATGAAAAGGACATATTATATTAATTTGAAATATAAGGCCACGTATCCACGTTTCGCCTGCAGTGCCATGCACACCAGGGCAGTGGCAGCCCATTCCTTCAAAACATTTTGAAAAATCAACTCGACAGCTTCTCAAAATAGTCGCAATCTCAACATCGTTTTTTGGTGCCGTGTTTCTGTTTTAAAACGTAGTAAAGCGTAACATTGCAAACGTGACGCCCTCAAAAAGGTCGCGCAAGACCACATTTCAAAAGGCATTGTTGGGATGAAAGCTAGTGCTCGAGAAAAAAAAAAAGATTTTTAGATATTTCTTACCTTGAAAAGCGTCTTTGGATCTTTGTGTTTGAACTTGTTGGAGACGCGCGGTAATACCGGCCGTTTCCTTTCAACAATTGACGTAGACTGGCAAGAAGCAACAACAAACAGGTGACCCCGAACTCGCACGCTCGACTGAAGACTTGAAAGACTTGCAAAGTAACACAAGCTCCACCGGATTGCTTCTTCACAAACTACGTCAGAGCGGCAGCGCCATCTCGTGGTTTCACCCTTCCCACTGCACCTAATGCCTCCCCGAAACTATTCACTTCGAAATAAAATTGTTTTCTCCTCAAAACCTTCTTTGACTCATTTGTTAAATACATCATGCCAGTCGAGAGAATGGACAAAATATACACCAAAAAGTCCAAAATATAACAACAGTGACATCTTTGAAAAAACAAACAAACAAACAAACCTAAAAAAGATGACTACAATACACAAATCGGTTACCAATGGAAACAGAAATTAACGTGTTTGTTTGAGTATCATCCACTTATCCCACTTCACATGTGACGTTGTCTCCCAGGGAGCTGCTTGGCCAGTCGGGTAGGGCAGGGGTCAGCAACTCAAAATGTTGAAAGAGCCATATAGGACAAAAAAAAAAAAACAACCCAAAAATGTCTGGAGCCGAAAAAAATAAAAAAATAAAAAAATTGCCTTCTATAAAACTTACAATGAAGGAAACATGCTGTATGTATGTAGGAGACTGGACTGTCTCAGAATTGTTTCTGTTATTCATTCCTTTGTTCTGTGTTCACAAACGCCCCCATAGAATTTATTTTGTAATTTCCTCACTTGATTTATGTTTTGGTGCATTATTTTCGCTTTTCTTAGTGTCAGTGAAGTGATCATTAATCTCCGTTTTTCTGAGGCTGTCTTTGAACGCCTCTCAAGTCGAACGAGAAGAGAGAAGGCACGGAGTTGGACGCAGACGTTTCTGTTTATCGAGACTGTTAAAAGCATAAATAAAGTGTACGTTTTAAAAAACCAACACATCTCTCCTTTTTCGGAGCTGCAACATGTATCTATATCTATTTGAGCTATATTAGCCTACTATCAAAATCTTTTTTCATTTTCAAACATTTTTTTATAAAGCTCAAGGGAGCCACTAGATGTCGCTAAAGAGCCGCATGCGGCTCTGGAGCCGCGTGTTGCCGACCCCCGGGGTAGGGGAACAATCAGAGAATCAGGCAGCACAGTGGGGAAGTCTTCACAAGTCTGAAGAGGAGCACTCTGGAGCTGGACCCCTTACTCATTCGGGTCCATGAAGCACTCTGCTTCCTGCTGGCGAATAGCCAATAGCCAATAGCCTGTATCTCCAGCTGCTCCTCGAGGTCTTGGGACTTAAATTTGACAATAAAGCTGACTTGACTTGACCTATACACACACATTCATCTTTATACTAACAAATAGAAACTTTCTGACAAACAAAAGCCAAAGACCAGAATACCGCTGCTCAACCCGTATTGTTTTGTGTGTTTTGTTATTGTAAAGTGTCCTTGGGTGTCTTGAAAGGCGCTTATAAATAAAATCTATTATTATTATTATTATTATTATGTTGGAAGCCACAAAAAACACTGGTGAATTCAATTCAATATTTATTGCTGCCTTCTGCCACTTTGCATCCAAACATATGTTAGCATGCTATTAAAGTCAAGCAATGAAACATAGATTCAGTGCAAAAAAGAAACAAAAGTCACAAATCTTTAGCATTGATACAGGGTTTGCACATAGAAATAGCGGTGTTTGACATAAGTTTCCTTTCTTCAAAATATTTAATCTCATTGACCTCTTGGAATGGAGAAACAATGATGACACAAATGTCTCATGAGTTTATGTGACAAAACAAATTCTACACAAATCCATGAATTGTCCTCATGCTTTCGTGTATTCGTGCAGCACTAGTAGAAGAGTATGCAGCTTGACATGCCACCCGACTGCATCCAGCGACACAAGAAGCTCACTGATGCAGCTGCAGGGTTCTGCAGCAGAGCTGGGGGTGGATGGAATGGAGAGAGCAAACAACGCTTGAGAACAAAGATTGGAGGAATGAGAGTTTGAGGAAGATGAAAGTCAAGTGGAGGAGGGAACAGAGGGAATTGGAAGGAGGGATGAAACGTACCAGTTGAGACGAGACTTGTTGACAAAGTTAAAAGACTTGATGGTGTAGACTTGGGAGAGGTGAGTGGCAATCGGTGAAAGTGTAGGTGGAAGTGCAGCGGGCTCGCTAATTTCTGATACACCTTGAGTGAGATGACGCACCGTGGGCATGTCTGTTTCCAATAACCCGGGAATAACCGGCAATTATAGAAAAGACATTTCACCATTCATTGGAAACCCTTGATACCAAGCTAAAGGTCCATGTCAATACAACGCTCTTTGTCATCACGAGTAAAGCGATTCAGTGCAATGACTGTGTCTCATGAATGTTTTTTTTTTTTTTTAATCCACAATTGTGTGAAGTGCCAGTAATCGGCATGTGCAGAAGATGCAGTCTCACAGGGCTGCATGGCAGGGGATGCGGCGTTTCCTCAAAGAAAAAAAAAAAAGCTTATGTGGAATGGCACTGTGGGCCAATCTTCATTTTTCCTTGTAACTGCAATTTTCAAGGTAAGTTTGTAACATTGGTTGGTTGATCTTTTCTCAGGCAAGATACAATATTTGGTCACTTGCACACGTCGGCTTTTGCAGCACACCACACTTCCGTGAATGAAATCACAGGTCAAACAGGAACGCATTTCCGAGTGGTCGCTTGACAAAACCACCTATCTGAAAGCAGTCTTCATATTCACCTTTCAAACAAAACTGCATATGACATTCAGTCATTTATACAATTTGTTTTACATAGACATCTTCCATCTGTACAATGCAAAGACACAAAAAACAGAAATACTGTTTGGACTGCATTTGTTTGTTTTTTTTTGATTGCCACACAATCATTGTACATTTTAAACAAACTACACTGATTTGGTGGTATGTAATTGTGAAGCCTACTAAGTAAAAAAAAAAAGAAAATAATGTCAAAAAATTACAAAAAATGTGAATATTTTTTTTCATAACGAGCGGTAAATGAACAACGTTGAAGTGGCATGATCTTAATTTTCCTTAATAGTCACTGTTGAAACGAGGCCTTCTTTTTAGATCAACAACTTAGCAATACAAAAATGTTTGATGGTGCAAATCAAATTCACTAAGCAGATAAAAGTAAACAACGAATGAACGTGGAACTGCTGGTAGGATGTCAGAACCTCCCGAGCAAAGTGCATAGGGGCTCACCACTGAACACTGTAAAGTGTGGAAAAGAACATTTGTTTTTTTTTCCAACTGAGGTTCTTTCATATGAAATATTTAACAGCAGCCGGAACATTTGAGCATCTCCATGTGGCTGTTTGAATAGCTCCAGCAATTCTGACCGCTGACAAGCAATCTGGAATGTTATTAAAGAAAGTTATGAGCGATCACATGCGCATCCTGCTCGTCCCTGTTGAGGGGATCCATTTTTCCACACACACGTACACATTCATGAAGCACTCAGATGATTTCAACAGAGTAAACAAGGGATAATAAAGCTCCTATTTTTTCTCCCCCTTTTACTTCCGTTACCTGGATACTGTTTGTAAGAAGCACTGCAGCAGAACTTTGGAACGTCTATGCCAGAAGATAATGGCCATAAGCAAGTGAGTGATCCAGACAAGATGACCTTGCACACGCGGGGAAAAAGAAAATCCAGTGGATTTGTTGGACTGAAGCTTCAGACAGCTATTGATGAGAGCAGCTCCAAAGTGATGTCAGTGTGATACTCCTAACCCAATTTCATGGATGTGATCTAATTTCACATCCGGGATGTGACAAACTGTAGACAAGCGTGAAAATCTGAGATGATGAAGGCCTGCACACCAGCAGCTGATCTTGGAGCCACGGGTCCAGTTCATTACCAGTTGAAAAGAGAGTTCTGACCCAACGTCATGAAGTAAATCTGACTGCTGCCACCCGACTGCACTGATGCAAAGAAGACCTAAAACAAGAGACATGCACGGTCGTCATTCAAATTAATCTGCACCACAACATAATGGCTTCATTTCCATATTTCATGTTTATTCTTTTTCATTCATCGTTTGTTTCATTAACTCATGAAATGCGATTCAAGTCATTCATCGGAATAAAAACAGTCCGTGCCATGTACAAGTTTTCTCGTTTTTTTTAATGTTTAACCCCCTCAGGGACAGCGGCTACTGCAGTGGACATCTCAACATGTTATCAGGTTGCATGAAAGGGTTAATCATTGGGAGTGGTAGCAAAAGGGTCTGATGCTCTTCTCACTTAATAATTATGTCGCTTTCAAGACATTCCTACATTTTGTTTGAGTTGCTTTCTAGAATGAAGCCACTGTTCAGATGTTAGAGATGTCTGCCATTGAATGAGTTAAAAAAACGTGTAATACTTACAATAATAATAATTGCTACAAAGTATGTGATTAAAAAAAAATCTTGGAGAAAGTTGGTGCAATGTATAGTAATGACATACCTTGTCATTCCTTTCACACAAGAACTTGAGTTTCTGCGCCCTTTTGTGCATGAAAACCCCCTCCAGGTTTCCCGTGTTGGCAGACCTGAGCTCAATGGCCTTCTCTCCCCATCCCATCACCTGATTGGACTGGAGGTAAGCTGCACAGGCATGGAGGAGTCAGTGAATGAACGGTATCCACGTGGCAGGAAAGGGAAGTTGCATTCACCGTCCACAACTATAAGCTCAGGTAAACATCATCGGATTAATCCTGGATGTACGTTTTGGTCTTTCTTTCGTTTACTGCGGCCTTTTTGCAACATTTCTTCAAGGCCAAGCGGACTCAACAACGGGCGAAGAGAAAGATGTTCGGTGAAATACGGAGAACCAAAGTTAGGAACTGAAAGATTCAACAATCCGCACGACCGTTCACATCATCAGTTTTTGACAAACAGTATTTTGCGGATTTTACATTTTAACATCCTTTTTTTTTTTTTTTTAAATCTCAAGTGATAAGTTTAAATGTCTTCACTCTATACACCCCTGAAAATTCACAGCCAAGCACAGACAAATTGTGTAAAGTGTTACACTGAAACTCCTCTACAACGAAACCTACATGGGCGAAAATACCACCGAGTGTGAAAAATTCTTCATGCATTAACACCATTCCCACTTTCCTGCCCCCCATACAACGAAAAAAACCCTGTTGCGTTATACGAAATCTTTTTCTCTGCTCTTGCCTCGCAACGAGATTCACTACAACGAAGTCTAATCCAACAGCGACCTCTACTGCTTTGTTCGGAAATGGCAAAAGCAAGAAACCACACTGGTTTACACATGCGCAGTAGTCCAGAAAGTATTTGTTATTGTTAGTTTCAGACTCAGCAAGAACTTTGCATTGCTCAAATTGCTACAAAACGGACCTTTGGATGTCAAGCAGCTAAGATAAGAAGAGCTCTGACTCTGGAAGAGAGGGTAAAAGTGATCAAAATGAAAGACGGAGGAAGCAAAATAAAAGACATTATCCAAGAAATTGATGTAAGTGAAAGTGAATGTTGATCGTAAATTTTGCAATTTCTTTCCCTTTTTTTCTTTCTACACTGACGATATGAAGTGTCAAATAAGTGTATACTCATACTTATAAACTATTGGAATAAAAATAAAGAGTACACTTACGTTTGTGTGTGCGTGTACACATGCATTAGTGTGCGTATGTGTGTGTGTTTACATCTGAGATCAAATTTGCTACAGTGAAAAGCCACCTGTTGTGAAAAATTTCTTGCTGCAAACATGATTTCGTTGTAGAGGAGTTTCACAATAGTTGAAGGGGGAAAAAAACCCCTCACCGACAGATGCAGGCATCTCTCCCCATTGCAACACCGTATCCTTGATGATGCGGCCGTAGGTATCAATGTAGACGCCTTCGTCTTCGTAGCAAGCAAGAACCTCTGTTCCAGCACTGTTTGGCAAAATAATGATGGCGTGCGGATGGATGCAACCCTGGATCTGTGAAACACACAGACAGACACACGCAACCATTAGGAATTCTACTATAGTGTACGTCAAAAGCTAAATAGAAAGGCAAAACATGATTTCCACAGTATGAAACATTGCCAATTTAAATGATTCTAGGCATGACGTGGAGTACGTGATTCCCATCTGCAGATATAGTAGTTGAAGCCAAACTGAGGACAAAGGCTAAAATAATGGTGCCTGCAGATAGCTGCTAAGCGAGTACCCCATAACATAAGCTGGTGAAAGCCATCCGACTACTTTTAGAAGGCAGTAGATGTCGTAAATGATTCTGCACACTTTGATGCTTGACAGTCAGACACAGTTGCAGTTCTTACTGATCAAATTCGGCTTCCTCAATTGTTCTGTTTGAGCCAGCAAACGCGCTACTGTGGTTCTGACGTCACTTCGGCTCATAACCCAAAATCTAATCATTTCGAGGGAAGAAAATAGCGCGCTGCTATGCACAGATGGAATTTAAGAAAAAAAAGAGTTGATTATCTTAACACCAGTTGGTCGTTCATTATTAAGTGTAATGTGTGTTTGTTTAAACTAGCAAAAAAAAATTAAATTTCACCCACATAATCATGTGACTGAATTTTCAGTAGGACATTCAAATATCAAAATATTTGTTATCTGCAGCTCTAATTGGTTGGAAGTATCAAGACAATCATTAAGAGTAAACACTGCCAGAGTCAAGAAAAAGTCAAAGAAGCGTACATAATAAATAACTTCCAAGAACTGTATACAACAGTTCATGATGAAACTCAGTGAAAAAAGTTCTACAAGTGATGAAACCTGGTCTGAATTACCGACAAAAAAATTAAATAACTAATAACTACAATATAAAAATACATTCTTAGGATATTCTATCAAGTTTCAGCCAATAAATATTTTAAGCAAGGTCTTAGTGGCCCGTGCCAGCAGTAGCCAGCAAGGTGCGCACTTAACCAGGCAAGGGAGGACATTCTATACATCACCAGAGTGTGAGCCACCACAATCCTCAGCATCAGCACCGGCATCCACAGAGGCAACGCAATCTTGATCCTCTGCCTTGGAATCAGCATTGTTATATTGCTCGCGCAAACCGCCAGAGCTGATTCACAGATGTGTGTAGATGTTAATGGCTGCTACTTTACGTGGCTGAGTGACGCATTGTGTGTCTGCACGCCAGTGCTTGAGTAGGCGTCAAGTGTTCTCAAGGGTCCCCAAAGACAGTGAAGTACAGTATGCCTGTGTGTGTGTGTGTGTGTCTGCGCCAGTTTCGGAGAAAAAAGGTGGGAAACAACTTTGTAAGATGGTTAAGGCACCAGTTGGCAGACAGCTGGGTGAAAACTGCCTTAATATACTAGAGGCACACATGCACACTGATGCGCTCTCTCTCTCACACACACACACGCACACACACACACACATACACGCATACACAGGCATGCAAAGGAGGACAGGAAGAGTGTATTTTTAGAGCGTATTTCTCCCTCCAAATGTCCGATCATACTGCTCTCACCCTACCACCGATTCATTACTGAAAGTAGAACATGGATGAGGTGGATGAGTGTTGTGTGTGTTTGAGAGCGAGAGCTAGACAGAGAGAGAAAAAGAGACAGAGGGAGAGAGCGAGACACACATAGAAGTATGCCAGCACGCTTACAGGTTGAGACAGTAATCATATACTGTAGTAAGAAGAAGTACTGCTGAAAAAAATCATCATCATCATCATTGGCTGTGCAATATTTGTTATACAGTGCGTACAAAATAATGTAATGATAAAGCACTTACAAAATTTGGAATGTGAGACACGACAAGTCTGCCCACATGCAGCAGTGCAGAAATAAAGTGAAGTCAGGGGGTGGGCAAGTTATTGAGCAAAAGGGCCACACGAGAGACTGGAACCCTTGCCGGGAATTATGTAAACTTGTAGCTCTTAGTCTCTTTGGCCGACATTTAAAAAAATGTTTTCCTTTATGCTATTATTGTTCTTGTTATGATTATGATTATCATTATTATTGTGTGATGCTGAACAAATGGAATTTCACCCATGCAAGACTCATAAAGACTTGTTTTAGTATATTTCCTGCAAGACAATGGTGGAGCTCGAGTGAAAATCATGGATACAATTGTTTAAACAAGCTATGGAACACAAGTTTTTGTACGGAAGGAGAGGACACTTACATGTGTGGGCAGGTAGAGGTCATACGGCGTACCGGAATCGACATCAATTGCATGGAAACCAGACGAGGAACCATAGATGACCTTTAACCTTTGGCCTTCCTCCACTGTCAGATCAACAGACAGTGGCTTTTGTGGTAAAGACCTGAAAGACTGAAGAGAAGAGAAAATGTCATGATTATGACCCAAATTAATGGGCACAATAAGTCATATAAAACACAGTATATCCTTGGCCTTTTCCGAGCAAGGAAATCAAAGTAGCTCAAGCCATGGTGGATGCAAAGAAATGGGACACAGCTCTAATGAGACTCTCCTGAGAGTGGGGGTCTCATAGCCTGAATGGATCACGTCTGTCAAAGAGGGAGAGTTTGCTTGCGGACTGACCTCAATCAGTGTTTAGTCCGTTTATAGTATTGTTTTTTGTAGAAGTGAAGAAGTATTGGTCTGCTATGTTTGAGATGATGGGAAAGAATACAGTACATTGCAAGGGAATAGCGCTGACATTTCAACATCTCGGGAAAAAAAATCCATCCTGCTTTTGGGGGGCAGAGGCGCTGGCGCATCACCCGGCTGGCTTTGGGTGAGAGGTGGGAACACCATGCTTGGCACATATCGCTTCACAAATAGTCACACTCACATGATCATTTTATTGACAATTTAGACCCATCAATTAATTTGAATGAATGCAATGTGGGAGGAGGCCAGAGTGCCCGGAGAAAAGCCACACAAGCATAAGGAAGAACAAGCAAACTCCACATTACCACATTAAAACATTACCAACCTTAAAGGCCATGAACTTATGGTAGGGTTTGGGCGCCCAGGCGTAAACCTCCACTGCATTCTTCAAAGCAATTACAAGGAACTTGATCTTCTCGTAACGTACTGTACAAAGGGACACAAAGGCCTCGAAATGAAATGCACAAATAAACTCAAAATGCAACCTTCAGCTTCCCGTATGCCTTGGCTTGCAGTCTCAAGAAAAGTCCCAAATGTTAATCTCCTTACCCACTTTATAGTGGACACAACCTTCTAGATCGCCAACAGATGTCCAACCCTGCCTCTTCTCCACTTCCGGGTCATTCCGGAGGATTTTATTTCTCAGCCAGGAAAGATAGTAAAGGCGGAGCTTGTTCTTTTTACCTTGAAACACAGAAAAAAAAAGCAACTTTTTTTTTTTGGCTTTACAGTAAAAAATTCAAAGGTAATTTCTTCTCTAGCCCATTAACGAGAACTTGACAATGGTAATTGTGGTTACGGTAATTCCCCGGATTTTAAATATACAAGTGACAAAACTTCAGTATGTGTACCTGATATAGTAATGAGCACATTGAGTCCTTCCAGCACATCCATCTGCTGAAACCTTCTTCTGCTAATGAGCGAGTATACCTTCCCCTGGCCACTTCGGTCCAGCAGCCAAAGACCATTTTCTGTCCCCACCAACAGATTCACGCCTGCGGAGCAAACACAATCAAAATTCACAACTCATATTATTCTATTTAAGAAAATTGACATCTCTGTGATGTTCTGTATATGAGTCAATATCGCCACAAGGGCACTTTCACTCCTCAATACTCAATTGAAATTTAAATACATTTAAAAAAACAGATTTAAGAAAATGTCCACGCAGACAGCAACTTGTTGACAGATTGGATAATGACCCCGAAGGACATTTTTGTCTGGTTAGGCATTTTATGGTGGAGCTTAATTGAGCAACATGAATCAGTTAGCAAGCAGACTGTGTACTGTTTCACAAATGTATTTAGAAAATTGAGGGGCAACACAATAAATTCACTTGAATAAACATTTCTACTCATTTTTACAATATTACCGACAAATGGGCTGATGTGTGGACCAGGAGTTTGTCAGCAACATAAAATCAATAAAAATCAAGAATAGTTACGAAAACAGACATATCTGCAAATTTACTGGTCACAAATGCGCACGATGAACAAAAATGTACTTACAGTCTCAAATGTTATGGGCAAAATTCTAGACAACATCCAGCTACACATATATTATGATGAATGATGAAACATAAATGTAAATATTCACTCTGCAACTATCCACCACTTCAACAACAAATGGTTCTCTTTTTTTTGTGCCAGTGGAAGATTCTGATCAGGACACCAAAGGCACGTGGTAGTGATATTGACCCACACACTGTATCACTGTGTGTGGTATGATTTTGAGCAAAAGAAAATGACCAACCCCATAGTCCAGCACAGAGCACCTCACTGGTGAATTTCTTCTTGTATTTGCGAATCTCAGGACTGTCACTCTGTGGTCGAATATTGGTTGGATTCACATTCACCACCGAGCCCTTCCTGTGGTTCGCTCTCTTGATTGGCTCCCCCTTACTGCATACTGAAAACATGATGTCATATAACACTGGGCCTCCTGCTATTGTAACGGAAAGTAATTCATTACAAAGCTTGTATATTTGTTTAGGGATGTACCCACTTGGGCTCTGTGGTGGCGAAGAGATAGGGATCAATCTCGGGTCGATGAAGGAGAAGAAAGAGGAAGAGGAAGATGAGGTGTTTTTACTAGCCGGACTGCTGAAAACCTGAGGAAAATCAAATAAAGAGGAAAATTGTAGTCATTCAAAGCTACGCTGCATGAGCCAGTGGTTTTCTAAAACCAATAGCCCACTCAAATAATCAACCATACTCTTGACGGATGTGAGTACAATACAAAGCTATTGTAGTACAAGATCACTTCACTGCTGATAACTGTCTCAATACCTTCCTCTTGTGGACAAATAGAACTAATGCAACTTCTAAAACAGTCACATCGATTGATTGATGGACTGATTGATAGCTTGCGAGCTTTCATGGCTATTTTTCCCAAAAAGTGATAAATGAAAAAAATACTGTGACTTATAGTGGTGTTATTGAAGACTGCGAGACACGCTCCAGAGCACAAGATGTTCATCCCTCTGGCCTGAACCAGATGAGAGGCAGATAGAATTCTGATCTTTTACTATTTTTCAACATAATCCCCCCTGGAGTTCAATGCATTTCTTCCATCAATGCTCCTGTTGCCCAAATCTGTCCCAGAACCAGGTTTGATCACAGCCCTCGAGGAATGCCTCTACAGCAGAGGTGCCCAACCCCGGTCCTCGAGGGCCTCAATCCAGTATGTTTTAGATAGAAATAATCAGATCATCAACAAGCTCCGAGAAGCCTGATAAATTTATCGATCATTTGTATCAGGTATGAGGGAGATGTGCTAACCAGTCGACTACCGGGCCACCTTTGGTTAAAATGTACTTGCAAAACACAATGGATTGTACCTTCCATTTATGGCAAAAATGTCACAACATAATCTACAGTGAAGTCCACATTCAATGTTTATATAAAACTCTGTCCTGACTATGGGTTTCTGCGTTCTGTTACTTGTCACACTAGATATACTCACAGGTAGCTCCTGGTGTGTGGGGGATCGCAGTGCCGTGGGTGACTGCGTGTAATTCTCTTTTCGTGCTTGCTGCTGCTGGCTTAGTGCATTGCAAGAAGGACTTGCTGAAGATATTTTCTGCAGTAGGTCTGGCAGCATGTAGGTAGCATCGGATGTCATCTGAGAAATCTGTGGAGCAAATATTAATGCTATCAAGTTCCGGTACAATATAATTTCTCACAGCAGGAGCAAATAAGCGAGTGAGAATATCATATGTGTGTGTGTGTGTGTGTGCGTGTGTGTGTGTATGAAAAGACCTGGTTAAGATTCTGATGAGGCTGCAGCACAATGCCATCTGGTATTTGCTTCAAGTATTTATCTCTCTTCCCATTGGGGAAGCCACAACTATAAAGATAGAAAGATGTGAATCAATTAGAAATCATCTAATGGATGAAAGAGTGAGAAATACGTTTTCAAGTTGAAAAGCAATGAAAAATAAGCATGTTCAAGTATGAACTTATACTGAGACAAAGAAATAACAGATCACAGATCCAGAAAGCGACCTCCAACTTCTTTTTTGGAAACGTGTATGAAATGCAAAGACTTTACATTGGTCATACCGTACAATGAAATAGCGAACATAGTTATGGCTTGATTTGAGTTAGGACGATCTGACAGAAAAGTCATAAGAGGGTCTCCATTATTAGCTTTGGCTTGCCAAAATTTCAGCAGTCAAAAAGGTTCAAATGGATAATACAGTTTGTAGTTTGAGCACGTTTTGATGACGTATTTTCAACCTATGTGCCTGTGACCCATCATTCGTAAAATAAAACCAGAAGGAGGGGTCGATATGGGGCTCCACATTATATCTATCAGTCATTCATTCTCCAAACTGCTTATCGCTCACTCACTGCGGGCATGCAGAAGCCAAGATCAGCTGTCTTTGGGTAAGAGGCAGGGTACACCCTGAAATGGTTGGCTGCCAATTGCAGGGCATGTATATTTTTTTTCTTGGCAGACATTCCAAAGGTAAGTTTTATAAATAGAGTGTATTCAGGATATTAACTTAAAATGAGCCTTAAAATGGGACGTGTTTTTTTTTTTATGACCAAGACCAAAAAGAATGGCCCATTTTTTTCCTCTTCGTTTTCTTTGGTTGTTTTTTGGACCACTTCCCCTTATCTTTTTTTTCCTTCTCCTCTTTTCTCCTTTAAAAAAACTACACCGAGGGGAGTCTTTGATATACTGTATAACATGAACTTTACACCTATCTGATCGAGTTGATCAAATATGGTCAATATTTTGCATTTTATGCACAAGGGCTGATTGGCTGCAATTTGTGCCATCTATCAATGGCCTTATTGACCAGATGCGCAAAATAAGACATTTAAAATTTTTTTTTGTCTGTATCCTGACAGATTATTAGTGTTTTTTTCTGATTAACATCTGTGTTTTAGAGTAATCAAAAACAACCCCGTTGTAGTTATGAATGAACAGATGTAAAACAGCTCACCTGTTCCTCTCTTCTTCATCACTACTCCCAAACTCATCACTGGAGGAGGAATATTCTGTGGCCTTGTTGAAAGGGCCCACAACAGTCTTGACACCCTACAAAGAGATGAATTAAAGTACAGTATGCGAGCCGATTAAAAAAATAAAACAAAATCATCAAATCAGAGAGTCAAGTCAAGTCAAGTCAAGTCAACAGTATTTATAGAGCACTTTCAAACAGCCATCGCTGCATACAAAGTGCTGTACATGGAGCAATTTAACATGCACAATAAACAGTAAGACAAATCGGTAATAAAGGCGGTAGAAAGCACCAAACAGTAAAACCAAGAACAAATCTAAGTCATGCTGAGTCGAATGCCAAAGAATACAAGTGAGTTTTGAGGAGGGTTTTGAAGATGGGCAGCGAGGAGGCTTGCCGAATGTTTAGTGGGAGGTCATTCCAGAGAGAGGGACCAGCAACAGAAAAGGCTCGATCCCCTCTGAGCCTCAGTTTAGTTCTTGGTACTTCTAATAAAGTCTGGTCCACAGACCTGAGGCGCCGGGCAGGTGTGTAGGGGCGGATGAGCTCAGAGAGGTAAGGTGGCGCGAGATTATTCAGAGATTTGAAAACAAATAAGAGGATCTTGAAAATAACTCTAAAATGAATGGGGAGCCAGTGAAGGGATGCCAGAGTAGGAGTTATGTGCTCCCTCTTACGAGTACCAGTCAAGAGGCGAGCGGCGGCATTCTGGACCAGCTGAAGGCGCTTAATGGAGGACTGGCTGACTCCAAAGTAAAGGGCATTGCAGTAATCGAGCCGGGATGTGACAAAGGCATGAATTACCATCTCAAAGTGTTCATGTGAGAGGAGAGGTTTTATTTTGGCCAGCTGTCTAAGGTGAAAGAAGCTGGATTTAACAACGGCACCAATTTGCCGATCGAGTTTGAAATCACTGTCCAGTTTAAGGCCCAAGTTTGAGACTGTTGACTTAAGATAAGGAGACAGGGGGCCCAAGTCTACAGGATGGAATGTACAAGGGCCACTGGGACCAAACAATATCACCTCTGTCTTCTTTTCATTGAATCTCAAGAAATTTTGTGCCATCCAGGTTTTGATTTCTTCCAGACAGGATAGGAGTGGCCTTAATGAGAAGGCGTCTTTCTTGCTCAGTGGGACATAGATCTGGCAGTCATCTGCATAGCAGTGGAAGGGAATACCATGTTTCCTTAAGATGGAACCCAATGGGAGCAGATACAGCGAGAACAGCAGAGGCCCCAGAATTGAGCCCTGTGGAACACCACATGACAGGGGAGCAGTGCGTGACTCAGAGCAGCCAAGGCTGACACAGAAGGTTCTGTCAGCTAAATAGGACCTAAACCACTCAAGAGCACTGCCGCCAATGCCCACCAAGTGCTGCAAACGAGACAGCAGAATACTGTGATCCACTGTATCAAATGCTGCAGTTAAGTCCAATAAAACTAGACACACGTGGTCTCCAGAGTCATTTGCCAGGAGGATGTCATTAGAAACGCGTAACAGGGCTGACTCCGTGCTATGCATCGTCTTGAAACCTGACTGGAAGACCTCCAAGATGTTATGTTCATCCAAGAAAATTTTCAACTGCATGTGCACGACTTAGTGACATAGACTGCTTCATTTTCATTTTGGATGCATCTGAGTGCATGTGTTTCTGATGATAAAGATGTTTGGCGTAATTTACTTGACTTGGCTTTATTCACTAAGATGAAATTTACTTTTGGATCAGCTCTTTTTGATCTAACTTTGAGATGCCTGTGACAGTATGTGGTCATAACCTTACTTATTACACAGTCAAGAATGTCTTACTTGGAAATGTCGGCCAGTGACGTTGTTCTGTTGCCGCTTGTGCTGCTGAAGACGTTGCTGCACACGTGGACTCTCCATCTTGAAATTATCTACAATCCAAAAATCTAATTTGTCACAGTTTGGAGAGGAAAACAATACAACTTTGCAGTTCGACTAGGAAAATGTTACGTGTGCAAAATTTATTTTTTGACTGGCTTGTGTGGAGTTCTAAAATGGTTTTCTCGGAGTTAATGAATAGTGTCCCAATAATTCATTATTCACTTACCAACTGTCAAATATTTATTACTATTACTACTACTACAAACAATCTTTCTAGCAACAACAGATTTTGTGAAACAAATATTAAATTTCCGGGCGGCCCGGTAGTCCAGTGGTTAGCACGTCGGCTTCACAGTGCAGTGGTACCGGGTTCGATTCCAGCTCCGGCCTCCCTGTGTGGAGTTTGCATGTTCTCCCCGGGCCTGCGTGGGTTTTCTCCGGGTGCTCCGGTTTCCTCCCACATTCCAAAAACATGCATGTCAGGCTGATTGGACGCTCTAAATTGTCCCTAGGTGTGAGTGTGGGCGTGGATGGTTGTTCGTCTCTGTGTGCCCTGCGATTGGCTGGCAACTGATTCAGGGTGTCCCCCGCCTACTGCCCGGAGATGGCTGGGATAGGCTCCAGCACCCCCCGCGACCCTAGTGAGGATCAAGCGGTTCGGAAAATGGATGGATGGATGGATATTAAATTTCCATAATTAGTACATAAAGCAGTAAATCTCAGAGACAATCTAAAACGGCGTGCCGCTTTAAACCGGGGCCTGAAGCTAAACTGAGATGATCGTTTACTTTCAGCTGCGGTTTAACAAGACAGAAGGCAACTCGAACTAAATGGTTGCAGTTTAACACTGTGCACTTCTACAGTTAGGCAGGTAACAACCACAATAATAAAAATGGTGGAAGTCGGAACCTCAAAAGTAAGACGTACTATGTTTCTCGGGCAAGAATTCATTGCATTGGATATCATTAGAAATATACACACAGAATAATATTGAGTAATTACTGTTGGTCACAGGCACCAATAAATACTGTACACAAATTGCTTGCCTTATTATCAATCACTTTTTGAATCAATATTGAATGATATTGGCCAATGAATATACTGTGCTGCATTGACACTTGTGCTGCAATTTTTCTTTCAACATTTTTTCTCTAAATTTTACTGTTCTTGTGTCCAGTGTGACCCACACAGCAACAAATGTCAGAAAAGAAAAAAGGATATTTGATTAACAACCACAATATTTATTTAGTCATTTTTTTAATTTTATTTTCATCAATGACAAAATGATAATTCAGAGAGAAACTGACCTGGATTGTTATTGCTGATAGACACACCGTGAGAGACAGACCTAGAAGCTTGATCTGTCATAAGCACGGGAGTGCCACTAGATGGGGGGAGACACACGCAGACAAACGGAGCGTAAGCTGGAAATGAATTGCAATCACATACAGTATGCGGATATGCTGTTTCCTCAAGAACCAAGATTTGAGAAGTAAACCACATCCGATGATTTTCTAACTATAAATCTCAACAATACAGAAGGTTCATGACATGTGCAAACACAATGCCTTATCATTGTCTTTGCAGCACTGTTTCAACTGCATAAATTACAGTCAGTGTATTCAATGAGCACTTCACTCTGACCCAAACTGAAACAACTGTATTTGCTGTTGTGGGTAACTAGTCTACAATTATAGATATTACAATCAGTTGACAATATATTTAATTCATAAGGACAAGTGAAAAAAAAAAACAACCAAAAAAAAACCCAACTCTTAAGATTATGGAATGTCTAAAAGTTACCACAAGGGTGACATAAGCGACAACGGTAGTTAAAGTTCACCGTAAAAAAAAAAAGTAAAAAAAAAAGTAAGCCCTTACTAAGAATTTTGTTGCCTTAATCACTCCAAGTAAACCATATAAATCGGACCAATTTCGGACATTTCAGAAACACAGCAGATCTATAGAAACATCTTTCTACTACCTGGAAGCGGCCCTCTTGTGTCCCTTCACCAGTTCTCTGCAGTAGAATTTAGAGGTGGTTCGTTCTGGGACCTGTAAAATACAATCTATCAGTAAATTTTATTCCCTATTCTGTCTTGCGCCGGACCAACACAATCTGCCAATCATTTGAACAAACTGGAAAGAAAACACATGATTAGTTTCCCTCCAAATTATACTTTAAAAGAACAGTTGTTAGTGCTAAAAACAGTAAAAACTGCATTTTAAATTGCCTTTATTACACTTTGAGGCAAACATGAACTTTACGTAATAACTTCCAGACCAAAATAGCATGTTCCACAACAAAGAAATCCATTCAGAAATGAATGGTGTATGACCACTGAAACGCCAGGGTGGCTCATAATTTGAAATGAATACAGATCATTGAAAGTCATCATGCAGTAGCTTGAACCATGCACATAGGAGCGAGATCTCTTATCAAAATATAATGAATTACACTAGTTCAAAGATGGAGTTAGACAAAAAAAAAAAAAGGCCAGTTACCCTCAGTTTTTTTTTTAGGTTGATAAAGGCCTCAGTCACAGAGAGCAAAATAGTAATGTTTCTATATGTGCCATAGAATAAAAAGCATAAAAAGATATTTAATATTCACGGACCGTTTGCAATTACACCACGGAATACTCGGGTTCAACAGACCCCCTGTTGAGAAACACTGCTCTAGCAGAATCTCACAAAGTTGGGTAACATTTCACCCTAAAATGCACTCTAACATTTACAGATAAACTCAATTCGCAAACAAACTAAAGGAGGCTTTGCACGTTAAAAAAAAAATAAAAATCAAGATGCACCAGTTTTTACGCCCAAGCGCATATGTGCTGTCCACGAAAATAGAGCCCTTAAAGAGTCTTGTGCTCTGATCAGTATGGATAATCTGCAATGTCTCATTTGTATACCTACTGTATATATAGTACTTTTACAGTATTGGCACGATATTGGTATTGAAAATACTTCCCATTTTTGTCAAAACAAGCATCTGGTGATGCTTTGGCTTCAGATCCCCAAGGTCACACAGCCAGTCACAGAGAGGAAGTGACAACTGACATCAAAGCAAGTGAGTTGATTTCATACCATCCGTATTGCAAATTTTCCATATACTGTATACAGTGGGAGGAAAAAGTATGCGAATGCTTTGGAATTTCTTACATTTCTGCCTAATTTGGTCATAAAACATTGGGTGGTGCTTTTCTAAATCACAAGAATAAACTGAGACTGCTGAAACTAATACCAAATAAACAAATAAATGATTTAATATTTTTCTCAAGCATAATATGCAACCATTCACAGGACAGGGAAGAAAAAGTATGTGAACCCTAGAATATTATAAATGGTTGTCTCTCCTTTGGCAGCAATAACCTCAACCAGATTTTACCTTAATTTGTAGAGCAGGTGTGCACAACAATCCGGATGAAATTTGGACATTTCCTCTTTAAAAAAACTGTTATAGTTCAGCAATATCTCTGTGATGCTTGTAAAGATTGAGGATCGGTGAGCGGCCCAAAAATTGTGGCCCAGTCAGAGTTTTGACCTCAACCCAATTGAGATGCCACGGCATGACCTCAAAAGAGCAATTCACACCAGATATCCCATAAATCTTGCTTAACTGCAATGGTTTTTGAATGGAGAATGGTCCAAAATTCATCCTGATTGTTGTACATGTCTGATGTGCAACCTAAGGTAACATTTGTTTGAGTTTATAGGTGCCAACGGAGGGTCAACGAGTTCATAAATCCAAGGGCTCACTGACTGTTTCCTCCCTGTCCTGTGAATTCTTATATGATACGCTTGATAAAAATATGAAAATGAAGAATTGTTTTTGCTATATCAGTTTAAGGAGACTCAGTTTCTTCTCGTGAATAGGATTATGCAAACACATTGCAGGGGTTATGTGGAAATATTGAATATTTTTCCCCCTCCCCCGGACCTATGGCACAGCCGTGTCAAAATCTCAGCAACTGTGTGTCAACTCAAGTGCCTCATTAAAGCTCAGCGGTGTCAGGTTATGTGACACTGGTGGTGCCTTTTCAAAGCGGCACTGCAATCACAGGAGAGATTGAGTTATTAACCGGTCTGTTGACTCCATAAAGCATAAAATGTCTCCTTCAACCAGAAGCGCACACACTTGCTGCAAATATTAACACTCACTCATGCTTAGAACATACAAAAACACCACACGATGTGAGGGGCTTCACATCCAAGGAACAACACCTTCCTCGTTTTGATGGCTTGCCATATGATCACATTCACAAGAAAACACAACAAAGGTGCCCTTTATGTGTCGCTTCTTACAGTCAGCAATAGCTTTGTGTGCTTTCTTCCCGGGCAGTTAAAAAAAAAAAAAGATAAATTCCAGTACTACCTTAGGTGGTGTCTCAGAGTCCCAGAAGACATCATCAGAGGGCGACACAGGTGTGAACGGGGACAACGCTGAGATAGCCATATCTGACATAGAGCTGCTGTGAGGGGCAACTCGACTAGAGCGCAAATTGGCATTCTGGGAAGAAAAAAAAAATACACACATTGATGTTAATCTAAGATAAAATAAAATAAGATTTATTTGTCTCACAATGGAGAAATTCGTAAGTACTGTACTGTGGAACCTCTAAGTTGAATCACCCACCCCATGGGTTGTACAATTTATGAATTTGACCAAAACCTTCTTGGGGGGTGGGGGGCAATTGCTTTCAAATCACAATCATGCGTGATGACACTTGATGAGACCTCATTTTAGCAAGCATGCAGGCACATGAGACGAATTTGGCTGACCACTTTGTGCCACGCTTTGCGTTCCAATGTCAAGAAGGTGTGCCTTTGACATGCGCATATTACAGTTTGGTGGCAGAAAGTTGATCTAAACTCAAGGCTCCGCATCTAACGTTTGGCAAGCTTCGCGGGCGTGTGGTGGATGTGATCATATAAATGTGTGCAAGTGTGGGCATCAAACCTTCTGAATCATTGTGGAAATCAATTAAATGAATGCATTATTATGATTGCGGCCCGGTAGTCCAGTGGTTAGCATGTCGGCTTCACAGTGCAGAGGTACCGGGTTCGATTCCAGCTCTGGCCTCCCTGTGTGGAGTTTGCATGTTCTCCCCGGGCCCGCGTGGGTTTTCTCCGGGTGCTCCGGTTTCCTCCCACATTCCAAAAACATGCATGGCAGGTTGATTGGACGCTCTAAATTGTCCCTAGGTGTGAGTGTGGGCGTGGATGGTTGTTCGTCTCTGTGTGCCCTGCGATTGGCTGGCAACCGGTTCGGGGTGTCCCCCGCCTACTGCCCGAAGACGGCTGGGATAGGCTCCAGCACCCCCCGCGACCTTAGTGAGGATCAAGTGATTCGGAAAATGGATGGATGGATTATTATGATTGTCAGCATGACTTTATTATTTACATACATTATCCCAGGGGCCTGCATGCAACTTTGGAGGGGAACGGGGGTGGCACACAACCGATGGTTGGCAGGGGGCAGATACATGTGGTCGGCGGGCATAGTTAAGTCCCCAGCAGCTCATTCTGTTTTTAATGAGGGAACCCGCTTATGTTGTCTGGTGCCACAGTAGGAAAAAGCTGTGGCAATGCTCCGATCATGTACAGTTTGCTGATTCCTTTTCAGGACAAAGCTGTCGCCCATGTGAGAAGTGAGCGCGTCGCATTTAAAGGAAATGAGAGGAGTCAGTTGAGGTCTCACCGACAGTGATGCAAACCGCCGGACTATCATCCCCCAATCTAACCCAACGCAGCGCAGATTTACGATGCATGTTGCATCAGACTTGCATGGGTCACGAATATAGAACAGAATGTTTTCCAATTTGAACAAATCAAAATTCAAATGGTATAGGTTGTTCTTCGAGGTTTCACTGCACTGCAGTTAATTTTCATGACAGGACTGTGAAATACCTGATTAATATGAGCTCTCTGCATGGCTGGAGTACAAGGACTAGAACTGCTACCAGAACCTAGTCTTGAGTGCATCTCGTTGGGCAGGCCAGCAGCTAAAAGCATCCTGGCTATATGTGAGTCCTGGTAATCCACCTAAAACATGAAGCAGATTGTGCCTGTAAGTGTGCCATATACAGTAAAGTGGGTCCAATCCTGATGTCAACGCCTGTGGGGTAGGAAAACTGGCAATATCAAATAGGAGGAGAAACATTGGACCTAAAAAGAGGAGTTGACGACACTAAACACATGATAATAGTGTGGTTTCATGAAACACAAAACAATTTTATGATGGCCATATAACACTACCTTATCCTAAACACTTAACAAGCATTTTGGGTATAATTATACTGTGAATGTGCAGTTTAATGTCAACAGCCACTTAGAGAAGTCCTACTTTACTAATTGAGCAGCAGAAAAGGATGGTAGTTCCGAGGTTCCGACGATGGAAGTTCTTTATGCTGTATGACCAGCAGTCAAAACATTTCATTTATGTTCTTCACAAGGGTGAGGGGTACAGTTGGCGGTAAGGGGCAAAGATGAAAACAGCAGCATCAAAAGAGAAGTTCAGTGATTTGTGAACAGACAAGGCCACACCAAGGACAGACAGCCTGTAACACAACGTGAGGAACGGCAGTGATAAAAAGGTGTTTGATAGCCAAAGAAGGCAGGGCTTTACCGCTGAGCGCTGGCAGTTTGCGTTGCAACTGGACGAGGAAGCAGCGGCGGTAGCGGCAGGAGCACTAGTGTTCCTGCTGTTAGCCATTAGCTTTTGGACAGAAGCCTCTGGCTTTTCTTTTTGCTTGTGCCGGTCCCTCTCTCTCTCCCCGTGTCTGTTGTCATGCTGCAGGGACAGGAGCTGCGTTTGGTCTTTAGGCAGGGTGCGGTGTGATCTCCTGCCTGACGATGGCTGCTGATGTTGGGTCTTGGCTGGTGACTGGAGATGAAGCTGTGAGTGCTTGGCCTTAAGCTGAAGCAGCTGGTTTGGAGTCACAGCTCTCTATGCAGCAAACATGGAAAGCACATATAGTAACAGACAGTGCCAGGAAGCGACTAAATGAAGCAGAATTTGTGTACGTCCAAAAAGGTGGCGAATGGTGCAAAACCTATTCAATCCGCCTGTAATAACATTTTAAATTAAAGCACTCTAAATGCATGACAATAGCATTTATCTGGATATTACAATGGATAGGCATAGGTTACCAGACAAGTCAAACAATGTCAACCATAACTCGACACATGTCGAGTATTTGGGCATAGTTAGCCCAGTCAACACATTGCTCAATCAGAGCGCTGCCGTAAATTGGATGTTACAATACACAAGGAGACATTTTGGACTAATTGATCTCACCCGAACAGATGTGGAAGAAAACTTTGAGTGCACACCATAGTCTAATTCACAAGAATACAACCACGTGAGTATCTTCATCCTAAAAAGTCTGCTAGTTGTATGTTCACGAAGAAACGGATTAAAATTTTATTTTTCAATGAGGGCGTATACTCATTTATTTTGAGCACTGCAGAAGTAACTACTGGACATGTGGTGCCCTGAAACAGGAAACACCTGTCTCTGTTGACAGTGCAGAATATTTGACTCAAACAGGGTTGGTTCACAATTTAAAAAAAAAAAGAAAGTGAAATGTTTCATTTAGGTGTATAATCTCATCACCAGGCACAATACATACATGTTTACTGCATGGCCGTGCCTAATGTGTTATGAGGTGTACCATCCACTCCTGAAAGATGAAAGTGATACCATACTGCTGACAACCTATTGAAAATAATCGCAACGTTTTCGAAGGAATATACTAAGTGACAGAACAAGAGAAATAGCAGAAAAGAAGAAGGATGCATGCTGGGCATGCCGGGTGGGTGGGGGGGGGGCGCAACAGTGAGAAAACAAAGAAAGGAATAGTAGACATCAAGCAAAGAGTTGAGACAGAAAGAGGCTTTAGAACCAAGAGGAAGGACCTGCTGTGATAAACACTGGTTGAAAAGCTTGTCAGAATCTAACATCCCAGCTGCTTCACTGTGTGTGTCATGGCCTTCTCTCGCAATCCTAACAGGAGTACCTCTAAAATATAGAATTAAAAATGAATTATTTTCCCCTCGGCGGCCCGGTAGTCCAGTGGTTAGCACGTCGACTTCACAGTGCAGAGGTACCGGGTTCGATTCCAGCTCCGGCCTCCCTGTGTGGAGTTTGCAATGTTCCCCCCGGGCCTGCGTGGGTTTTCTCCGGGTACTCCGGTTTCCTCCCACATTCCAAAACACATGCATGGCAGGCTGATTGATCACTCTAAATTGTCCCTAGGTGTGAGTGAGGTCGTGCATGGTTGTTCGTCTCTGTGTGCCCTGCGATTGTCTGGCTACCAATTCGGGGTGTCCCCCGCCTACTGCCCGAAGACAGCTGGGATAGGCTCCAGCACCCCCGCGACCCTAGTGAGGATGAAGCGGTTCGGAAGATGAATGAATGAATATTTTCCCCTCACGTTACATCTAAATGAAAAACACGGGCTGCACTACCAGGGGTCTACAAAATCAATTCCATGGCTGACCTACATGCTGTCTTTCTACATTTTCTATTACTAATTGCACATAGTGGCAGTCTGCATTAGGGCAGCACAATACAGTTATTGAAAAATCCCCATCACCGCAGTAATGGCACATGCAATATGTGTTCCACAAAGACGTGCAATAAATTCATAATTCGTACTCATGGAATTGTACGCCTTTACCCTTACCTTTAAGGTGCAACCTTAAGTGTGCATCACCATCCAATAAGAAAACAGAATAGGGGAATTACTAACACTAAACTTTAAAATAATTTTGCCATCTAAATAAGTATTTTGTTCATTAGATAAATAATAATAATAATAATACATTTTATTTATAAGCGCCTTTCAAATACATTCATTTTTTTAGGTTCATACCATAAACCTCTGCAGATTCTTTTAGAGAACGGCACTTTGTCATTTACTACTTTTTACTATTAAGGTAGACACACACATGCATGTAGCAGCTTGTTTTCATGTCCATTCCGTATCTTTCTTCAAAGCATAAAATAGTCTAAAAGTGCATATGCATAAAAGGAAGTTGAGACACATTTTCATGCTTACAACTACAATGAACAACGAACTCAAACTTCAGAATGAAAAAATGAGTTACCTGCTCTGAGTCCAGAGGCCTGATAGACACATCAGCATTGTCCTGTTAAAGACAAAAAAAATAACACATACTTTATGTCAAGATCATTGACAAACAGGAGTGGCTTGTGATTTAGCCACCATCATTTAAGCAGGATTCAAAATCACCCTCCCTTTACGAGTGCACAAAGGCACATGCATACATGCATGTACAAATATGCACACAAGACACAAAAAAAATCATGAACGTATTTTTACCACCATAAGGCGCACATAAAAGTCTTGGATTTTCTCCAAAGTGGACAGGGCACCTAATAATGGGGGTTGCCTTGTGTATGCACCGAGTTCCAAAAATTTGTGAATGCTGCTGTGTGACTTCGGTGACAGGTCCGCTTTGACAGACTGATGTTGTGCCAACGCGTTACTTATATCGAGGAAAGGTGGGCGTAACTGAGGACAGCATGCAGACGTTAAAGTGGGAAGGGTGGGAGTGAAAGAGAACGTTCGTTTCTGATACAGAAGATTAGGATTTATAAAGTACAACCGAACTCAGGTTTGCTCCCGCTGCCTTTTTTAAGAACACACATTGGCGTGCATGCATGCTACCATATGTATTTTTTAAGCTAGCGTAAATTTTCCCATGCCTGCGTCCAATAATACAACGAGTCTTGTGTATCTGTTAAATACAGAAATAGCACCCGTAACTGCCACTCCGCCTTTAATACGGTGCGCCGTGTTGTCGTGAAATGCAGTAGGATATTCCAAGATCCGAAGATGACTTTTGAGAGGTGGGACCTAAAATATTCAGATTGCAAGATGGCGGGAAGCTCTTAGCCAAAGCCCTGTACTAAATATTTTACCATGACTTCTTTGTACATTTCTAAGGAAAACTCTCTTGATGCCCAAATAATTTATCTTTTTATCTGTCTTACATTTGCTTTTGTTTTGTCTTGCCGTGTTGTATCTATGCTGATCACAAATCTGCTCGCCCAATGAACGACTAGCAGTGGTTTACGTCACTCAAATGTTTGCTGCTCAACATGTTTGCAATCATGATAAGAGTTTTGTCTAAAAAATATTTTGAAGGAGGAAGGAAGGATGCTCGTGGTATTTCAAAACGATACTTAAACCAATCACTTTTCAACCAGTGTGTACATATAAGCACATTTTGACACAAGTTCTCATACAACTTGAATAAATATGTAATCTGTACCTGTTTTCTGTCAGTTTTCTGATATCTGTCAGTCTTTCGGATTCTGTTGTCGCAGTTATCAGATTCCTCCCCAAGCATAAGCTCTTGTAATTCTGCCCACTGAAAGGCAGCATCTGACAGCTGTCGCCTCTGTTGCTGGAAACATTCCAATGAAATCAAAGTTTATTCTATTTTGTTTTTAAAAGCTAGAAATGGCAAATCAAACAAATAGCACTTACGTCTTCTAACATTTGTCGTTTTTCATGTTGTTGTTGGATCCTCCTCTGTCGATCAGCCAATAACTGCTGCTTGTATTGTTCTTGCTCTGCTATTTGCTGCAGTAACACAGTTACACAGTTTTATATATCACTGTGTGGCAATGGTTTCTCATAAAATCAACTAACCTGGTGTCTCTGCTGATCCCCACCAACTCTGTGGCCTCTCTGTCGGCTCTCTTCTCGATCCTCTGTCTGTAAACGCAGAAACTCCCGCCTTAACGTCCATTCACCAGGAACATTCACTATTGAGCTACAGGAAGTGAAGGAGAGAATGAGACATATTAGATCAATCTTAATTCAAACCGTTATTAATTCATCAATTATAATCATAATCACATCAGATTTAGGTTGATAATAACAGAATAACGACCAAAATGATCAACCAACATTTATAAGTATTTCCAAATTGGAAAATATCAGTTCACGAAGCCATCCACTGTTTTTCAGTTTCATAAATAATGTCCTGTACTGTGGAGATGCATTTAGGAGTACTTGGAGATGAAGGGTCAGGGTCAGCCAGGTCTTCTCTGCTGGCCTAAACCCTATCAGTAGCACTAACCTATATGTATAACCTAAATTCTAACATTTGTCTCATGAAATTGTATAAACTTATTCTGAACAGTGTCTTCTAGTTTGTGTAAGTGGATGATTCCAGCCTCTATGTGTTGCCATGTTAATTTAATCTGCCCAGGGCTTTCAGAATCAGTCGTGCTGGCCGATGTAACTCAAACTATATTGTTAGCACTAAGAGTGCTTTTTAATGGATATGATTTCAAATTTGCCCTCACAGGGCCAGTTCGTTTGAACTTCAAACAAGCGAAATCCATCTGTAGGGATCTGCATGATTAATACATTTAATAATCAGCAGCTCTGGTGAGAATGGTGTATTTTACATCAAGATGTAATGTGATATTAAAATGAAAAATGAATTGATTCCAAACGACTCAAATGATGTGCGTAGCACAGTTGTGTGCTCTTATATTGCATTCCTGCATCGTGTTGATTTGTTTCTATAATTGCAAGATGACAGTGTAGGTATTTAGTAAAGGATTCATTTTGGGAGAGTCCCCTCTGAATCTGAAGCTAATAAATAGTCAGACATACTACGAGACGACTGCATTGTTTACTTTAGATTATACATGAAATAATCTTGTTTCCTTCTGTGTCAATATGTGCTACGTTTACATTTTTACAGCTGCGGTTTCTTTTCTTGTGGTGACATTTACCTGGGTTCTCCTTCCTCCTCGGTGACCTCGTCTTCTTCCTCTTCACTTCCACTGTACTCGTACTCTAGGCCCTCTGAACGGACGACAGGAAGTGCAAGAGAATAACGTGTTAACATTATTTATAGTACAAACCCCAAAAAGTAGTCTGAAATGGGTTACGAGAATGTGAATCATAGTACCCTTTGTAAATACAAAGTGTAATACAGTATGTGGAACCAGACTTCTCAAATGACTTTGCACGTGACCCAACCTCCTCATTGTCTGTTTGAGTTTGAACACTACAGTTTGTCTATTAAAGTCAGCTTGCAGTCTTGGAGAGATGATGTTAGGTAATGACTGGTGCCTGGAGGGGTTGAGAAGTAAATATCGTAAACCTCTGCAGATTCTTTTAGAGAGCGGCACTTTGTCATAATTCAACATCACAATTCATTATAGTGGACCACATGATATCAAAACTATATACCATATAGCATGCTATATACAAATATTTGTACATCAGTAGAGCCATGACTGTGTTTAATTTTTAAATACAATTTTATCCTTTCATTCACTGAATGAATGAATGAATGAATGAATTTTATCCTCAGTCCCAGTGATATGCTCATGCAAATCTTCCTCTGTGCCTCAAGGAAGCATATTGTATATGCATATGCAGGAAGATGAGCCACAGCAGCGTCAAACAACATTTGCTTCACATATGGTCCGGAAGCATCTTTGTAATGTGAACATTTAATTGGCACACCTTATGTTACCATGGAAGGGTGGCCGAATACAGGTGTTTGCAGAAAGTAAAGACCCATTCCCATGATGAACAGAGAAATTTCTCTGCTGTGCTCTTTGCTGGTGATGTCATTTGGCTCAAGCCACCGAGATCTGATCCAAAAAGCAGTTTGCTGAGACACTACATATAAATGGCTTAATGCCAAGTTTTGGTGACACCAAAGACTATTATGAAGGGTTAAAAGCTATGATCCTTTTGTTAGCATAAATCCGCACAACTGTACTGCATAATTTCATTGATCTTCTTTAATCAACTAAAGCTGTGCCCCCCACCCCCGTCCCACACACACTATGACTAGTCGTTAATTTACGCACACACATATTTTACCTGTCGAAGAAGATTAGAAACACATGGTTTTCCTCTGCTCTACTTCCTTCCCACGCAGCAACTCTCTCACTTAAATCCTTTGTTTAATCTCACTTTCTTTCTCTCCTTTCACTTTCTTTCTCTTTTGTCTCAAGAGTTTCCAGATAACAATGCATTCATCTGATGGCCAAGATAAGGGTATTCCACCTGAAAATATCAAGTCTTAATGTAAAAAAAAAAAAAAAAAAAAAAAAAACATGAAGTAGATCTGTAAATGTATTATCTTTTGCCCACTCCATGTGTTGCGGGTTGGCTGTGGCTCAGGAGGTAGAATGGGTCGTTCAGTAACGGATGGGTTGGCTGTTTGAATCCCGTTTGGCCCGAGTCATGTGTCGTCATGTCCTTGGGCAAGAAACCCCACCACCTCGCCTCTGGTGTCACTCATACTGGTGTACTGCTGGGTGTGAATGCTTGGTGGTGGTCAGAGGGGCCCTCGGCACATACTGGCAGCCTCACTTTCGTCATCCTGCCCAAGGGCAGCTGTGGCTACAGATTGTAGTTTACCACCACCAGAGCGTGAATATGTGCGTACATGAATAATGTATCTACTGTGAAGCATCTTTGAGTGTCCAAAAAAGTGCTATAGAAAACTGATGCATTATTGTTGTGCTCACAAAAAGGCAAAAGTATCCTCATGAAATCAAAAAAACAAAAAAAAACAGTGTCGTCTATATTTGTATCAACATATTTCATCATCTTGCTTTTCTTGTGTTTCATTTTTAAAACAAAACATAAGTTAGCAGCAGTGTATATCCGACAATAAAAGAAAATGCTGTCCCCTAAAACTAATCTACTCTGAAGCAGTCACAATAATCCATCCATCCATCCATTCATCCATCAGGTAGTTGTAGTTCCAAGAATTACAGCACACTGTCCACCGTTTGTTTTGACCTCAGCTAAAATTACTGTTTGAAGGACAGATGGTCTCATGAAAATGAGCCACTGTTCTAACTGCCTCTCTTCTGTTATGGCAATGCTAAGTGTGGCTTTCATTACCACAATGACTAGGAGCAGAACTGAATAAAGTTCATTCTGTCCCTTATTTAGAGAGGAAGCAAACAAGTTCAATTCTATCAGACAGTTTTTTTAGGTTGTTATTTAACTGACAGGTTTTGGCCTTCTTCACCATCTTCATGCCTGGTCTGATATTTGCCTTTTGTCCAAAATTCCATACTGTTTCATGCGTTTGCTCTCCGCCTCGATTTCCCGCACCTCCACCTGCCAAGTTTGCTTCATTTCCGAACTGCCTGCCAGAGCCGAGCATCTGAGGACGTTTGCTGACCTGCCTGAAATCAACGCCCACCCCCCACTATAACCTTTTGAACATTCAATAAATGACTTGCACGCAAAGCAGCGGTTCTCCAGTATCCGCACTTGGGTTCTCATCCCGCATCCTTGAACCCTAACAGGTAAACACTCTGATATGTATTCAAAAAAGTGAATATGAAGCACATGAGCTTTTGACATCATATGGTGTTGATAAAGGGCACTCAATTTACCATTATAATGAAATGGGATTTTTCATTTTTGGGACAATGATGTGTTTTTTGGCAAAAGTAAAATTAGTAACTCATTTGAATTGATTTGGTATTCAGTGGTTAAATGGCAAACACATATGCAAATGTGGATAGATCTATCTATCTATCTTTTTTTTTGGGGGGCGGGGGGTGAAAAGACACTATTTTTTCCATTTTGAAACAAGGCTGTAATTTTCCAAAACTAAAGAAAACATGAATATTTTGAAAATGCTCTGTATAACCCCTTTATTGTCAGTACAAGAAATTGTGAATGTTGTTCATCCACAGGATCCGTGGGCAAACAACATCCAATTACCTTTCTCCTTTTTCTTTCTGGTTCTGTCGAGGTGATCTTTGAGCATAATGCGAACTTGTCTCTCATTAGTCAAATCTCGAATGAAGGCATGCCTCAGCAGTATGTCCGTTGTGGGCCGGTGCAGATGGTTCTTAACTAGGCAGCTATCAATGAACGACAGAAAGCGCTTTGACCTGTGAAAAGATGAAAAGAAAAAAGACATGATGGGAAAAATGGATGATAAAATGTATAAGAATGTGACAAAAAAATTGGTACTTGTTCTTTCTGGCGGACTCCTCGCTCAAGCTCGCAATAGTCTTGGAGGGCATTGAAGCAACTTTCTTTTTTTTTTTTTTGTTGGAAATGTAAGCTTACCTGAACTTAAAATACAGTTATAATTGAAACGTATTCCTTTACAACAATTATTTCCAAGTTTATATTGTTATGAATGGCACATAACATGAGAATAAAAACACACAGCAATAAATAAAATACAGGAATAAAGAAACACTTCATACTTAAATTGCAGTAACTGTATTTTGTCAGAGAAATTCAAACTCACCCGTGATTAATTAGAACAGCTACTAAGAAAAACCCTTTTAAAATGTTCAGTTGACAGTCTGCCTTTTGCTCAATGTTTCCAATATGTAAATTATAGCCGACAATATTTGATAGATGTCTTACCTATATTTTTTCCGAGGAAGATCCTAGAAAACACATTATATGCCTGAAACTGCAGAGAAGCCGGGCAGGGAGAGAACTGCATCCTTTCGAATGTTAGAGCTATTGAAGGCTATCCTATGAACTTGGGTTTCTTCTGACATTAATAGTCAATGACAGACAGCATGGTTCTACCACCAGTTCAGTCTGAGGGGTATATTCATTATGCAAAGGACTGAAGGGGATGACGTAAGAGTGGGAGGAAGCAGACTGCAAACTTACATTGATAATTAGTCCTTTATGATTATTGTGATGGAGATGGAACTTGTGCTTTTTTTGTTTACGAGTTTACAAGTGCTTACGAGTCTAATCTGCCAAAAATGTGAATTGCACTAATTAAAATGGCTGATGGGTATTTTTATGAAATCATGAGACAATGTTTTTGAAGAGACAATTAAATAGATATTTTTAGCATAACCTGCATGTTGCCAATTTAATTAATTATAAATCACATTTATCTGAATATTCCTATATCTTAATCAGCAACCCTCATAATGACAAGCTGTATAGAAAATGGATGGATGTTTGTCCTGCCTTTTGTTTTAGGTCTGGTGTGTGAAACTTTCAACAGACTGCTTTTATTGCCTTTTTTTTCGCCAAAGGAGCATAGTAGCTTTTGTGCATGTGTGTGGAGGCATGTTTGCATGTGCAAGCTCACCATTTTTTGGACTTAAGTCTGGGTGGAGGGTTGCGCGGAATCAGAAACAGAGCTCTCATGGGATGCATGTCACAGAGAGCTACACACACAAGGGTTCAGGGCGGGACAGAGGAACAAAATATCAGTCAACGATAAATCCTGAGAGGGAACGTACAGTTTATAAGAAGTAATAATGCAGGAAATGTCTTACGAGGGGCTCCTTCTGCCATCTCTAAAGCAGTGATGCCTAAAGACCAAAGGTCACTCTGACAAGAAAGAAAGGGGAAAAAAAGTTTAAGACAGGTGCACACACAAAATGTCAGGATGAACTCACTACATTAGACTACTCGATGTGAACAGACTTGTAAACAGTGGCGGCTCGTCAACAGATAAACTCTTGTGTGACATGCGCAGTAGGTCCTTGTGCAATACACACTTATCAGGTACCATAGGACGCAGAATTCCACCACCCCCAGAGAATAACCTTTAAACTGAGTTACCATGAAAGCAAAGGTCATTTCCTGTTTGGCCCTGAGTGGTTCGTGCCTTTGACCGGAACTTGCCACATCCAGGATGGCCGCCACATCTGCTCTCTAGTTTTCTCAACTCAGTGAAAAGTTGAACGTGAAAATATTTCGAGACGAGAATGTGTAGCCTGGACCGCATTGGTCAGACCAGGTATGGTGGATTCGTGGACTTGAGGTGGTATCTCAATGAGCAGTGAATGCTTCCGAGTTGTTTACACATGGCCAATGATGGCTTTTCATCAGGGTTCGTTAAAAGTTGCTAAGATAGTCACCAGATGTTAGCAAACATATGGCTGCAAACCTTTTTTGTCTTTTATTTTTAGAAATTATTGGGAGAAGTAGAAATGTGAAATAGCATCATGCATAAATTATGTTTTGCCAGTAACTTCAGTCATAATGTTACTATGTTAACCACATATATTTATGGTCTAAATCTAAAACTAAATTCATCAGTTCATGCATTTTTGCACTTTATCTGTTGTAAAATTAAACAAATACAGTGCTGAAGGACAACAAAAACTAAAACAATCAAACGTTCTACCTTAATTTAAATCTTTGTTGTTGTACGTGTTATTTTATCCATGATATATTTTCGTAAATAATTGAACAAAGGGCGGCCCGGTAGTCCAGTGGTTAGCACGTCGGCTTCACAGTGCAGAGGTACCGGGTTCGATTCCAGCTCCGGCCTCCCTGTGTGGAGTTTGCATGTTCTCCCCGGGCCTGCGTGGGTTTTCTCCGGGTGCTCCGGTTTCCTCCCACATTCCAAAAACATGCATGTCAGGCTGATTGGACGCTCTAAATTGTCCCTAGGTGTGAGTGTGGGCGTGGATGGTTGTTCGTCTCTGTGTGCCCTGCGATTGGCTGGCAACTGATTCAGGGTCTCCCCCGCCTACTGCCCGGAGATGGCTGGGATAGGCTCCAGCACCCCCCGCGACCCTAGTGAGGATCAAGCGGTTCGGAAAATGGATGGATGGATAATTGAACAAAGAATCTGAATTATTAGAATTTTGTCCTGCCAATTATCAGAATTGTCATTGGCCTCAAAAAAATCCATATCGTTCAGACATGAATAATAAAATCCATGCATCTATCCGTTTTTTATCACACTTATCCTCACTTGGTTCGTAGGTGAGCTGGAGCTTATTCCCAACTGCCTTGAGGTAAGAGATGGGGTACACAGTGGACAGGTTGCCAGCCAATCGCAGGGCACATACTGTATATTGAGAGAGACAACTATTCCCACTCAGCTAAGGGTAATTTTGAGTGTTCGATTAACCGAAGAAGCATGTATTGGAAATGTGAGAGGGAGCCAGAGTATTTGGAGAATTTAGATTTGAACTCCAGACCTCAGTATTCTAAGGCAGATGTGCTAACCACTTGCTTACCATGCCACAATAATATACTGTACGTACAGAATATATAAATAGAGGTGATTGGAAATGGCTGGAATCTCTTTTTTGTTTGTTTGTTTTTTGTACAGATATATGCTGCCCTGTGTCACTTATTCAGAAACATGTTTTTTTTATACCCTGTAATCATATGTCGCTTCTGGATTCTCATCACAGGCAATGACCTCTGGAGCCATCCAATATGGAGTACCGATGAAGGTGTTTCTTCGCCCAATCGTCTTGTCCAACTGTGCGGAAACCCCAAAATCCACTAAAACACACATAACATAACACACCATAAAATGTTATGCGATCACTGCACAAATGGAAGGCAGTGGATTGTTGTGCCTGCAGCAATCTGCATGTGCTCAACATGCCACTGTGCATGTGTCCATGTGTCATACCAAGTTTTACTTCGGCATTCTCTGTAAGCAAAACATTCTGTCCCTTAATATCCCTGTGAATCACATGATGGGAATGGAGATGGGAAAGACCCTGGAGGACAAACATGCACAAAAAACACACATGCACACAGTCAGATGACAAACGAGGTCATAAACAGTCACTGAATAGGGTAACAGTATTTCAAGCTTGTTGAGATGCTTTTCCCCTTCAGGAAAAAATACCAGAGACTATTAGTTTAAGTGGTGGAGCCGAGTAGAACAGGATGCCAATGAGTGGCACAATGTTCAAGTGTGTGTGAGTGTGAATGCGTGTGTGTGCGCGCATGTGTACTCTCACTTCTTCAAAGGGAGTTAAATAAACAGAGGAAGCAAGTCCTAATTCTGACAATGACTTCACCGTGCGATGCTGAGTCTCTGGTAAGCTTATGCGTGTTATGATGTTGAAACAATAAGAAGACAGCATGGCTGTCGACAGCAGAAAAAAAAAATACTGGCAACATTCCCGACCACTTTGTCCGTCAGGCGTATAACTGTTCAGAACCCTTCTAGTTTATTGAGAAGGTGGTTCTCAGGACCTTGTGCTCCCTTATGATGAAAACCATAACACAGAAAATAGTATCAATAAATCCCTTACAGCAGGGATGTCACATTCGTTTTGGTCGCAGGCCACATTGTAATTACAGTTTCCCTTGGAGGGCCGTTATTACTTTCAACCCATTTGATCACTTCATATTTATCACACATAATACTGACACATAACTACCGGTAGTTGTACCAGTTCACCCATTCATCCACCTTTTCACCACTGTTTAGGGCTACTGATATTGATCTCATGCGGCAGTCTCAATGTACAGTGTATGAAAAACAGAAGCATAACAAATCTCAAAAGATTTGGATGCCAATAACACTTATTTTTGTCGATTTTGTGTATTTGTGTTACTTTACCCTGAGAACCTCTCGGCAGATGTAGGCAATCCAGTCCTCTTTTAGACAGTTACCCTTTGTTTTTTTGACCAAGTCTGTCACAGAGCCAGCTCCACAGTACTCCATCACCAACTAGAGAGACAGATGTCATCAGAGGTTGTGGAGGGGGGTAGGGGGATTATATTCATGTGTGTAAAACTGAGGCTTTTATTTAGAGAAATCTCTACACCACTGTACAGTAAAGGAACACACCCAGAGCTGGTGGTCCTGTCCAGCAAGACCTTTCTTAACAAAAGCTCCATAATAAGTTGCAATGTTTCTGTGGTGGGAATAACTCTTTAACATGTTGATCTCCAGTTTTATTTCCTCTTCTTCCTCCTGGAGAAAGAAAAGAGACAAATTAGGATCTTTGCATTTTCTTTACAAATGTTAAGATGCAAAATGATATTATACTAGTGTGTACCATCCTTTTGTGTTTAAAGTCCAAATATTTGAGGAATGATATTTACATTTTTTTTCCCGAGCATAACATGATAAACCAGGGAATTAAGATTAAATGTAAGTAATTAGGCATAGATCAGTAATAATGATTACCTCAATGAAACTACGAAGAAAATCACGCGAGGAAATCACAAAATAAATTCTGTAGGATTTATTTTGTGATTTCCTCGCTTGATTTTCTGTTTTGATGCATTATTTTCAATTTTCATAGTTTCATTAAGTACAGTAATAGTTCATTTACGTTTTTCAGAGGCGGCCATGAACGCCTCTCGAATTGAACGGACGCCTCTCGAGTTGAATGGAAGGAGTGTAGCAACATCTAGTGGAGGCATTGCACCTTATAATGCGATGCGTCCAATGTATGAAAAAATATTACAAAATAGCCATTCATTGAAGGTGCGCCTCATAATCCAGTGCACCTTTTAGTGCGGAAAATATGGTACATTAAATATAGCATGAAAAAAATCATTTGTAATGTGAATGCGACAAACTCATAATTTTACCGACGTGAGATCCTGACAAGCGTCTGAGGGGATCCAGGTGTTTGCAGAGTTAGAAGGAGAGGAGTTTGTTGGCAATATGTGTGTTGGATCATACATGTTCAACCCAGATGCTCAGGATGCATAAAATGGTGTGCCCCAAACGGCCAGACGTGGAGTGGAGACGAAACCCATCGAGATTGGAAGAATGGTATCTATATAGGCTGTGATTATTAGCCTAGCATTATTGTTTGAAATTTGATGCTGTGCTGTAAATTGCGCATGATGGGATAACCTACTTGGTCCATGTATTCTCGCTAGCACAGAGAGCACACTTCATAGTGGCCTGGTGTACTACATTGTCATCGCTAAGGTCATTGTGTTGCGTTGTAGGCCACCCCGCCCAAAATATCGGCACGGCTTCTGCAACACCGTTAAGTGCAAACCATTACAGGATTCCTTCCATTTACACGTATAATATGTTGAATCTAATATTTTCATAAACAACAGCCAGAGATTGATTCTCACACCGACCTTTTTGCAAACCCTTAGTCACAAGCAAAACGTTTGAGAAAACAGAGGTCTTCAAAGTGCTTGTAACAAAGAACGCTTGTCGACACCGGCGTGAGATGCATTCCCTTTGCGAGAATGAAGATATATCGTTGCAATTTTCTGGTCTATTTACGTGCCTTATTCTTTTCCTTGGGCCACTCAAACTGTTTGCCTAAATGTGAACAGTGCATCACCACGCAGTGCCAAGGCATTTTCCCAAATAACTCGATAACAATGGCAAAGAGCAGTTAACGGGACAATCGACAATGCATTACAATGGCTGACTGGCGACTCGGCATTCTTCGAATGACGTCACTCGCCACAAAAGCATTTTCATTGTGAAGAGCATTGCTACGGGTCTATGAACCTTGGTGGGTTGGGTTAAAAAAAAAAAAAAACACAAAAGTATGCTTAAAATATTTTTCGCCGTAAGTATTACTCAAAAGATGCTTAGCCAAGTTGACTTCACCCTCCACCTTTAAGACAATGCTCTGCTTTAAAATATGTTTGGAAATGTTATCGACAGCAGCCTGTTCCAAATAAATTTAAATGACTGAAATTCAGTATGAATTCTTGGACAGTGACCCAACAACTCACAGTCAAAGTTATTCTGTTGTTGACAAAGGTCGAACAGCATTATTTATCAGTATTTATTTTTATTCACTAAATCCAAAGAATGACAAAAAAAGGCCTAAATTCAAGACTGACTGAGGAAGAAAGAGGAAGGGGTGGGGAAAGGAGGTAAAGAAGTTGGATATGGATGTTCACCGCAAAGCAGGAAACAACTGGGCGCTTGGATCAGTCGCTGACCTCCTTTCAATTGACTCATGAACAGTGGGGCGAGAATGACACGGTAGAAGTTGAACTTTCACCCCCATCTCAAACACAGCACATCCTGCTTGTGTCTGCCCAGTGTCTGTGTGTACGTGTGTGTGTGTGTGTGCGTGTGTGTGTGTGTTGAGACAGAGCCATGCTCATGAGTACAGTCATGCTTTTTGGACGTAGAGATGGGCGTGCTTTCACTTGAAACAACATCAGCAAAAATGTTGAGGTTTGACGTAATGTGAGCTACGGCCAGTCTTGATCAATGTGCTTTATTTCAGAGTTTGGTAGCGCCAATAATTAAAATTTAAATTCTGATTGAGTTTTTCAGGGATTTAATCAGATTCCTATATTGATCACTAAATTCAGTCCATGTCTCCAAAGTGATCCTGATTTCAGAAAAATAAATGAGACTGTCATGCATTCAAAAGATCAGACATCTCGAATGTGGTCACACTGGCCAATGGTATCTTAAGTATTACTTAGTCCAGACGAAACTGGCAGTCAGGCCTACTTAACTACCAATACCTCTGATGACCAAGGAGCTCCCCATCCCCTAATACACAGCCTTTCTATTAATCTTATAATTTCAACAGTAAATAAAATGTTTAAAAAATGTTGGGGGGGGGGGGGGTTGGTACAAATTCAGCTGTACATGCATGCAACTATGTAATCCATAACAAATTTACATTTTACATTTTAAATAAATCACAGATTCTGATTCCGAAATTCTGTGTTGCTGATTTTTTGTTCTGCCTTTTGAACAACAAGTCTTTCTTTTAAGTGATATGTCATGGTAAAAATATATGAACCTCACAATATGAGAATTATGCTTTGGGGATGTTGGTAATATAAAAAAAAGCACATTTTACTGCATAAAAACGATTCTCGGAAAAAAAAATCATAATATTGAAAACAACTGCACCATTTTGTAGTTTTGTACATAACAGCACTGACACAGAAAAGGCTTTGGCCAGTCATTTAATTGTCATTTGTTCCTATTGGCAGTGATAGAATCACAATGACCTGAGGGTTGCCCTTCAAGTAGAGTGGGATGCCATGCCTCAGCAGACAATAAGTCGACTTGTGAACAGCATGAGACGTTGTCAAGCTGTAATTGATGCTCAAGGGCTCATGACGAGTTCGCCATGATGCCCAGAGATTTTGGATAGGGAGAAAGGTGCACATTTCTCTCCGTCCAAAAATGTGACATCTGTGTGTGATGCTTAATGTGTCTTGGAGACTAATTGTTTCAGACACAGGTAATTGCAACCACCTGGGAAGGGCCAATTGCAGCTCGGACCTGATTGGCCTGAAGCTCAAGTGAACTCCCTTTAAAAGAGGAATGAGGAAGTTCCCGGGGGCCGGACAACTTGGAGAGCATTGGTGCATGTGTTCTGCTGAACCTGGTTAACGGGAAAATCTCCTTCTTGGATCCTGGCTGAAGTGACTTTTTATTCTTTTTTTCACCTGGCCTGTTGTTTCGCCGCATAACAGAGTTATTAGGACGCTTACATTTTTTGTTGGGGTATACCCACCATTGTTGTTTACTTTAGTTTCAAAGAACTTCTTCAGATGAGGAAATCACCAGTGCATCCTTCTACTAAAATGCCCTACTTTCATGATATGATATCACTGTAGAGTGAACTTTTTACATGTTCCATAAATTTCACCTGAAAGACAAACATCCCTAACACTTTGTGAGTCGTCTGTGTGTGTGTGTGTGTGTGTGTGTGTGTGTGTTTATATTCTATATACAGTATATATATATATATATATATATATATATATATATATATATATATAAGGAACACTGTAAAGATGAAATGGGACTTTACCTCTGTGACTTCCATGACTTTGATAGCTGCCATTTGACCTGTTTTAACATGGCGACCCTGTTACGAAACATGAAGAACAATATTAGCAGGAGAATATTTAAGTCATACAATGTGTATTCGTTGACGTCAATGATCAATTGCAATAATTTGCCAATGATAGGTTTCTGCAGTCTGTTGTTACTTAATCATGATGCTCCCCATGCCGAAGCACAACAGTTCGGGGACGTGTGATGGAGAGGAAATGAGAGCCAAAAAAATCGACTCCCACACAGATACTCATATTCCAACATAAACTGTTGGTGTTTACTTATGCTGTTTCATTCACTCACCACTTCAACTCAAGTCCCTGTAGGAAACGTTCTTCCTGTTGACACATTTATTCTTTTGCGATACATTTAGACATGCTTGGAAATTTTACTGTGAACAGGAACTGTATCAAACCTAATCGAATGTGCAAAAGATAGGAAGGATTGCTGACTTTATTTTATCGAACAAAAGCATAATATGAAAATATGAGCTTCGTCCCGACCAAAGTCTTGACAGAGTGCCAAAAAGGCAACATTTTTAACAATATTATTATTAACAACATCCTGTATATCAGGACTACAAATGCCTGTTTGTTGTTTCCCCCTCAGTATTGAAACAAAGGCAGGAATTAATCAGTAATTATTTGTATGACGCAACTGTTAAGTGCACAATGATCTTCTAAAAAGTTAATTAGATATAACAATTGTATGTATATGAAATATAGAAGAGTATAGTGCAACACAGGCTCAATGGTAGTTAACTGTGCTGAACCAGTAGCTGTGAAAGAGACACACAACAGCTCATGGAACACAATGTATATTTATAAAACTGTGTGAGGTATTGTCAAGCCAACTAACCCTTATTCATTCTCCCCTTGACATTATTCCTATAATTGCACAGAATTTTGACATATGAGCACAACTGTGATAAATAAGGAAATGGCCTTCCTGCCTTTCCTGTCACGATGGCGTCTGTTAACTGTGCTGCCACCACAAGTTATAAATGTGAAATGTCCGACTGATTAACAGCATGCATAACTGACACACACACACACACACACTCACACACTCACACACTCAGAATTAATAAGCGCAAGTACTTTCTGACAGTGTCCAATACATCTCACATAGACTTAAGCTCCACATTTGTCGGAACAGCTGAAGGAATCAGACAAAAACACATTTAAATATGGCGAAATACAAATGCTGTCCATGACAGACACACACACACACACCTATACACACACAACACACGCACACACAGTGTCAGAGTGCTCTATAAATGTTGTGCCAGTGTAAAGGTTAAAATAATATATTTATGCATATTTTAATCAGATGTAATGGAGACATTTATAACACAGACAGCAAATGGTCAAAAAGACAGACACTTCTGACCTCTGTTCCTTTCTCTGTGTGAAACTGTACATCAGCCGTAATCTTCTCTCTGCCTGTGTGTCTGTCTCGTAAATAACAATCTGTAGGTCATATAAGTGTGGCAGGAAATTGGAAGTGCTGTTCTATTCTCATGTAGCTCCATTTTCATATTGTAACAACCTCATTTAGATTGCAAGCAAACCTGGAGGGTGATTGGAGTCATCCTGTCTACAACACACACACACACACACACACACACACACACACACACACACACACACACACACGCAATGGTCAGCTGTGATGTGCTTTGAGCTCAACTCTGCACCACTTGGTTAGTGTTGATGTTGGAGTAGGTTGATGTTGAAGTTCACCCGCAAAGCATTAAAAGAAGAAAATTTTAAAAAGTAGTATATTCATCCATTTTCTGAACCCCCTTAAAAAAAACATTCCATCCCAATTTCTATTCGTTTATAATACAAAAAGAGGATGTTATTTCAGATTGACGATGAAGAAAACACACAAATGTAAACTGTGATTCAGGTACTCGTTTGGTCTGGAACAATTGTGCAGTGTTTAGGAAAAGGGGAGGGCATTCATGCTCCATTGCACACAGGCTGGTTCGCCAGTTGGCTGCAGGCTAGTATAAGCTGTTGGTGATCATTTTTTTATCGGCAATGAAAGGCATGGATTGGCGTGTGCCAATCACGCATTTTTCCATGCAAATTGGCCAATCGCAATCGCTGGCTGATCAATTGGAGCAAGTTTGTAAAACTGAGTGGCCCTTCTATCACTACCAAAGCTTTGGTCCTGGTCATCATAGTAACGAAATCCATACTGTGGATTTGAATAATACAACCCCAATCCCCCCAAAATGAGTTATAACTACCAGACTGTGACACGTACATCTTGAGTGTATTGTAATTCTTTATCCTTCATGTATTTTGATGGATTAATGTTCGATAGGGCATTGGAGAAAGGAAATGATTTACACTGTTCAATAAAATATTAAGTCTCGAATTAAATGTCTCCTTTAGCAAAGATATTGGGAGAATTGCTTACTGCCTATGAATGTTGGAGGTGGGTATAAACTTTAAACAAGTCATATTGCGACACCCATGTCAGCAACACGCTTGGGTGATTCGCTGCTTTTCTCTTCTCTAGTTTTCATCGCTCTTCGAGCTCTTCCTTCCTCCCCTGTGCTCCGACTTTCTGCCTCTCACCTCTCTCTTCCTTCCTTTATCCTGCTTTGCTTGCTCCCATGGCTCCACTTAAGTCTCTTTTTTTTCTTTTGTGCCCCTTACAAAAGGATACAGAACGCAAGCTGGAAAATGTTGCCCAAAGTCCACTTTTACGGTTTGACCCCAAAACGAGAGGAAGTTGAGCTTTTGAAACCAAGTGATTTAAGGAAGTGGATTCAAGTTTAAGGATTGCATTAGGGTCCAGCCTGGTTTTTAAAGTCGCTGAGGTTTCACAATGTTATCAAACGCATCAGCTGTGGGAGCAGCATGATGAGGAAGACAAGTGACCCTTGACAGAAAATGAAATGCTAAACACACATGTTCGTATTTTGCAGCACATTTCACACTTCGTTTGGGGTGTTCTTGATCCGTGTGTACATCTTAGTTAATCTCTCTACAAGTTTAACTCAAACCAACGAAGAGGCGCACCGTTGGTGTCTGCAAGGTCATAATTTTTACTCAGACACACACGCGCACAGAGTGTCTTTCTCTCACAGCACAGACAAGTGACTTGCACGGAAGGGAAGTTCCTATTACAAACAAGGAAACGCCCTGCAAGTGTATGTGCATTTGCAAGCATGCGTTGAAAGAAAATGATGACTCGACCATGACTGAAAAGAAAAGGCACAATCTACCTTAAAGTGATACTGTATTCGATTGGCTTCAACTCATCCCATGTATTGCGTTTTTGTATTCTTTTTTTTCAAAATAGCATGCACATACAGGGACTACTGTTCTCAACTTATCAAAGTGAAAACAAGCAGCCTATGTGGACAGAAATAGAACTCCGGTTACAGTATTTCGGCTAAGTCTCATTTTTCTCTGAAGACTGTCTGACTTTTATAAGAAGGCTCTTTATTCGATTTGTCCAATAGTTGTGCTACGTAACTAGTACTGTTGAATACACGGCAGGGGTTGTACGGGTCCATGTCTTGTGTGTAAAAAAAACAAAAAACAAGGTCACTGAGGAACTAAGGAGTGTGCTTGGTTCCCTTGAAAGATGCTGTATAAACCAATGTTGTTATTATTATTATTATCATCATCATCATCATCATCATTACACGTGAGATATAACTGACCGGTCTGGAATGCCTTTCTGTTTCTAGAAATGAGCCATGAAGCTTTCCATGTATTATTGAAATTGAAGTATACATTGAAATTGAAAAATAAACTTGAATATTGTGAGCATTTTAGTCTGTATCTGTTGCAGTTGTGGAGATATTGACAGGCCAAATGCACTTTGTTTGAGTGAATTTGATATACCTCCCGTGCCTGTATCTGAAAACTTCACTTCCTGGACAATGGCACCTCTACCACTCAACTTGGCAGGAAGCTTGCCATCCTCAAGGTGGACGTGCTAACCAGTCAACCACCGTGCCGCCAACATAATGTGACCGATGAACATAAACAGATGCACACATGCAGAGATTCCCCTTTTCACGTACATTAAATGAACAAGCCACCCTTTCCAATTATCACACATTCCTGTATGAAAATCATCGAGGTTCGGTTCAATAAATAATTAATTAAAAATAATTATTTTCTTTTTTACGTTTACATACTTATGTTTCTACGGAGCGGGTTCAATGGAAACAAGTTATTTACTCAAACATTTTAATTTTTTTTCTTTTTTTAAAGCCAGAATTGCAGATGATACCTTGAAACCGCAATAATTTTGCTCCAAGTTGTCATACCAGAAATCTTATGGTTAAACTTAACAACATTCAATGGGGCACTTTTTTTTTGTTTTTGTTTTGCTCTCTTGAGTCTTTGAAAGTACCGACCCCTATATGTTGTATCTCAAGAACTATAACAGATACAGCCATGTAAAAATGCACTTCAAGTTATAAAGTAAATTAAGAATTCTCTGTCATTATGTTGGATTTGAGGTCCACCATCTTGGAATTTTGCATTGCAAATACTATTTTTGTGTTGGACTGGAAGAGTATACAGAAAAGACCAAATGGAATACTGGTATCACTATTTGAATAATTCTTGCTAAATTTTTAATTATCTGCTCTACTTTATAAACTCAATAAACATAAACTTATGTTTGAATATGGTATAAACACAAACTGTACCGTTGGTTCATTTTTTTCAAAATGTCTCTTCTGGTTAGCTCCTACTTTCCATCGGAATTCTCTTGCAGAAAAATTTGAATGTCCATATTTTCAATCTTTTGTCACCGAACTTTGGACTCGTCTGTTAGCCTCCACGCAGCTTCCACAGCAACACTTACCTCACCGGAGCCACTGGCAGAAGTGGCATGTTGTCAATGTGACCCATGATTTTTTTTTTCTTTAAATATCCGGAACACCACATGTTTCAACCGTAATGAGGTCGCCTTCAGAGATTCCCGTAATTAAATATCGTCAATCCGGAACAGTTGGCAGATCTGCATTCCACAAAAATGTGTGTGTGGTCCATACAGGCTTTTTACATCAGGCACAGTTTTTGTAGTAACGACAATGATAACGTTGCTTTGTTGTTCAAACTGTTGTGTGAAAATCCCTTCTTGCGTCCAGACCCGAGACAAACACGTTAGTAATAGTGTGACTATTTTGATTACCACAGTGGGTGTTTTGCCTTTCTTGTTTGCATGTGAAAATAATGTGTCTACCAAATGTTGGATTTTTATAGTGCTTCTAAACTTGTTTCATAAAGTTGAACTTGAGCACAATTACTTTTGAGGTTGACTACACGTAACATGTTGCGCCCTGTAGAGTCGGCAAATTTGCATTATTGCATTTTATTTTGTGTGCGTGTGAAATCATGCAAAACACCTAATTACATCATCCGAATAGTTTCTCTTCAGAAATATCTAGACTGGCATTTATTGTTGTGGCTAATTTGTCAAAACAGTGCTCATGTTATTACTGTATAGTATGATGGCGAATACTACGAGAAAGCCACATGGGTAATGCATGTCGATAGTGCGATTGAATAGTACATATTTGATGACAGAGTAATGCTTTATAGAAGCAAATGATTAGGATAGACAAACAACTATTCCCAATCACAATCACACCAAGGGACAATTTAGTGTTCAGTTCATCTCCGTGCTTGTTTTCTGAATGTGTGTGTGTGTGGGGGGGGAGGGGGTACCTGGAGATAACCCACAAAGGCACGGGGACAACATGCAAACTCCACACAGGAAGCCGGGAAACAGGGTTCAAACCTATGATCCCTGAACTGTGAGGCAGAGCAGATGTGTGGTCCAGTCACCCAACGTGTCGCTCTTACAGTACATCAAATTCTAAACACAAGATTACTATTCTTGATTTTTCGAGCATTGTTGATTATCATTATGTAAATTCAGCATGGCTGTATTAAAACCACAATATGGCCAATCAGTGTTATGGACATATGGGCAATGCGGAAATTATAGAATATGACGGTGACTCTGAATTACAATGTCAAATACAGTGACAGTGGTGGTACATTCCATTGACATAAGTCTCCAGTGATGGAAGGTCCGTCAATTTCTCACTGGTAATTAAAAATACATTTAGAGATTTTAAAAATGGTCGGACACATGCCGTAAAACAGAATCTGGCACTAAAATCAAATTGAAGACTGTAGTCTGTTGTGGTTATGTTATCAAATCATGTAGAATTTATCAACTAAATTACACTGTCCCATGAAAACATTGCTTTTAAAGCATTTTTTGTACAAGGGCATTGAAAAAAAAAGTCAAATGAATGATACATTTTAAATCAGACCTGTGTAAAATAAGTGGGGAAACACCCGCAGCTTTTGGAATTGATTGGGTGGTGTTACATGGAACTAAGACACCATGACACCATGAAGTGAAATATGACGACACCGAGCCAGTGGCATCTGGTACAAATAAAGCTTGACTACAGTACAACACAACTAGTCATCACATTTAGTATTCGAGAAAATTCCAGCAGACTCTCAACATAAGCATTGTCTTCTGAATTGGACATGCCACAACAGTCTGTCACCTCAGGTGGAACAATGCTAACTACTGGAGATGAGAGTGCTAACATTTTGTAGAAGCAGAAACTTCCATTCATATGATGGGAAGGGGAAACCAAGTATTTCAGCTATCTTATTCTTAGGGCGAGGGTATCAAGATTTATTTTTCTTCAAGTCACAGAATCCTGGGGCCATGATTCACATCCTGTTTTTACTGGTGAAGAAATCAATGAATTTGTGTCAATGTGTACTTTTCTACCCTTGAGTAAGAGAAATCTGTGAGTGTACACACACATGCCTCACATGGTTCTTTTGCCACATTCAGGAAATAAGGAGGCAATCATGACTCACACGCGAGTTCTTTGTAAAAAGTCATTCAAATTCACACCACATTCTCGCATATTAGGGTTTATCAACCAAATCGTTCTGTAAACTCTCACCGTCAGTGTCAATTCATATCAACTGTAATGCAATAAAACGGAATCAAAATTTCTCTGCTCATATCAAATGAGGCAATTTTCAATGAGACCATTTCTAACATTAAGATATCCTTTATTTGTCCCACACTGGGGAAATTTACAGTCTACAGCAGCAAGATTGTGGGTAGAAAGAAGAAAGAAGAAAAAAAAAACACCGTTCAATTAAGTGCAAAATAAATACAAATATGGATAAGTCGCAGTGCTATTTCCAATTGTTTTCACATCATTTAATTATTATTATTATTATTATTATTATTTAAATTCAGCAGCCTGACAGCAGTCGGTAGGAACGAGCGGCGGTATCTCTCCTTCTTACAGCGCGGGTGTAACAGTCTTTGGCTGAAGGAGCTACCTAGTGCTGTCAGGGCGGGCTGGAGGGCTGGGATGGACTGTCCATCATAGCTTTTAGCTTAGTTAGCATCCTTCTGCTGCCCACCTACTCCAGAGTGTCGAGGGAGCAGCCCTCAGTTCTAAGGTAACTGATGAAAAATGTAGTCTCCATGTTCTCATTAAGAGCTTAAACATCAGAATAATCACTGTAAAGTCAGTTAAAGAACAATGTATTTTAAACAATGGTAAAATAAAATCATGTTACTTTGAAATAATTTACAGTATTGTGCAGATCTCAAAAGACCAGATCAAAAGTTGTTACTCTATTGTACAACCAAACAAATAAGATCGCTGATTTAAATATTTGCAATATGTCAACATTCTCAATCATTTATTCCTACGCTGACTACGGCTTAGCTCTGGCATTCATTCTCCTGTTCAATACGAATCGTCCTCCTTTTATGTTCACGATACTTGTCATGAGTGTCACTTATTTGCCGCGAAAGAGGCGATGATTAGTGAGCTTTATATGAGCAGCTGCTATTCAGCCTCATCACTAGCCAGCCAGCTGCAACGGAGAAATGTGAAAGTACTAAAGTACAGAGGGGACGATGTGATGACATTCGGGCTGAACGATTTCAGGAAAAATGTGAACTGCAATTTTCTGTCAGATATTGCGATTTTCTATTCGACTGTTTTTTTCATTGTGTTTTAATTGAAGCTTCGGGGCAAAATTCAAGACGTACAGTAACATTTACAGATATGACAGAAAATTACATAAAACTTGAAAAAGTATTACTCCATGGCCTGATCATAATGTTCACACTTGACCACACTGCGGCCAGGACGACCCATTTTTCACTCAAAAACTCTCTCTGTGTATTTTGGGATCCGGAAAATGAAACGAGCTTGCATTTTCAAATTGATGCATTTGTTTAGGGGAAATCCCAGGATATAGCTTCATGATTAGCATTGGCTTTGTTCTTTCTTTTGTTACACGCGAAGCTACTCCTCATCCACATTTAGTGATGACATTACTTGTATAAGTGTAGCTTGTTTACCGCCGCGGAGGCAAGATGTACGGTAATCATTCAGAGGAGCTCGTAGCTTGTGCACATACAGTAAACGTGCCTTTGTGCTGCACAATTTAGCTTAGCACTGAGCATTCCCCCATTTTCGCAAGTTGCAGCGCGGAGCTGACTGGTGTACATGACCTGTCATGCATGACTAGCATGCCGCTTCTGTTTGGTGAGTTTTGCAGGAAAGCGGGGACCCATCGTTTATGTGTGACATAGTTGACACAACAGATTCAGGGTCAACGCTTTGGCGATCACGTTATCACGTTGTGTGGAATCGCAATTTTGGTCAAAAAACACGGAATCTTTCAGCCCCAGATGGCATCAACAAATGTTATTGTAACTAGTTGGCTCATCATCTTATGTCGGCCAATCACAAGATTCGCTACTTACAGACTCAAAGTTGATACCGTGCATGTTGTCTCGTAATCTGTGGCACATTTTCGACCTCCCGGTACGAGCGGAGCAAATGGTAACTGCCTAGAACAAAATACGTCCAAACAGCAACACTTGGCATCTCTGTATATTTGTTGCCTCTATTTTGCAAAATTCTAGACTTAAATTGATTTGTGTATTATAGCCATGTAGGTTATCGAATTGAAAAAGTGATGTGATTTACACTCCCAACATACAGCAGTGCGCTAAATTTGGCTTTGACCGCAAACCACATAATGCATCAGTGCACAGATACTGCAAAAAGAAAGTGACCCAAACCCAGAACTTTTAAAATGTGCCGTGCATGCCAATGATGCTGGTGTCTGTCGGCCTTTGAGTATTTTTCTGTAAGAAGCTTACACGTGTCCCTTAACCTGCAAATGGAAGTAGCTAAAATATGTTTTTTTGAAGTGACGTGGATATTGTGTAAACTGTTGTGTGCTTGCTGAGACAGCTGATGGATCTTGAGATGGTTTCTAAAATGAACAGAAATTTGGAAATGACCTCCAGTTTGGTTTTGAAGCCAAGAGGTCTCACGGCTTTTTTTCATGTGGTTTCATTCAGTGGTTTAAGTCATTCAGGGCTGAAAAAATCCAGAGACTCAAATAATTTGGTTAAAAAAAGCCAATCTCAGACTCAAAGCTCTGCAGTGTTTATTTTTCCACATGGACTAATGTTAGTGGAGACTCACACACCACTCTGTGTAAAATTAGTTGCGGCATGCCTCTATTAACTCTGTACTCCTTTAAGGGTGTCAGTTTCATGCATTTAAACACACAATATAAGACTTCCTTGGCCAATTAGATGAGCTGATTGCTTATGCGAAGACCACAATTCCTGACAGATATAGTTCAATGTTGATGTGGGTTGGGGAGCAGCTATGTTCTCGCAGGCTTAAACCGGAAAGAGATTTTTCATCTGGTGGATATATGTGAAGTCTTCTATGCCTTTGATGGGCGGTACTTTGCCACCTTTCCACATAATGCAACGGCAATTCATATTTTGAATCGCTGCGAAAACAGTGGTCGAAATTCGCCACTCATGAAATATTATAGCAGAAACCCACACATTGCAAGTGTGTAATGAGTAGCGCAGGCAGTTCAGTTGATCCCGAGCCCATCCTGCCCCACGACTGTTGTAATGGAAAAGCAAAGGGGACGGTGTGGTTTGGTGCCAGGCCAAGCAGAGTGATGTTGTGTGTTGCTGTTTGGAAAAAGCAGCATAATTGACAGGTACTCATTTGGAGTGTTATTGACCGTTGTATCACAGCTTGTGTTCGCAAATATGTCTTCACCACACAACCAGCTCTGATTGTCTTTAAAGGTCAACTGAGACACTTAGATGAGCAGGCTTTGTTTTATGGTCAAACATGGCTACAATGGCACAGAATAAGTATAACTCAAATCGAATGGAATTGTTGTCACAAAGAAATCGAAGATGGTGCATTGCTTCTTCAAATACTTTGTCAAAGCCATTTGTATCATCCATCTATCGTCTCCTATCGGTCATCTCAGGAGCCTTGATTCATTCACTCCCTTCGAGACACCATCCCCACTTCTCCTTTAAGCCTTCGTACATGTCTATCTGCTGTACAGTCTGAGCAGAATCAACCTCGACACTTATCCATCATTTAAACACCATATCCAGTACAGTAACAAGCTGCCATCCGCTTTGTCACTGGTGTTCCGTTTAACACCCACGACTCTGGACTCACTAGTTAACTGGCCCTCTCTTCATTCCCATTAAAAAAAATAAAATGAAAAAAATCCATGTTTATCTTGAACACACGGATTGGAAAAGACCCCACCACATCACCCCACTTCTGTTCACCATGCATACGATCATCGCCACTCTCCATTCAAGTAGTTTTATTGACCTCTCCCAAAGTCGAGTTAATGAACATTGGTTTACTGGATTTCTTTTTCAGTTATGAATGTTGAATTCCTCATTGTCCACACTGTTATTCAAGGTTTCATGATGATCCTAGTTCCACCTCAGGGAGTGTGCAATGTTATTGGCTGTAAATGCTATGGCCAGTCACAGTGAAATCCCTTTTTAAAGCATATTGAAATACAAATGTTGTATATTTGTTGGTTTTGTTGTCGAGTAGCATTTACGTGACCTCGAGTAGCATTTACGTGACCTCTTGATTCACTCAGCATTGACACAACTCAACTAAATACCATGGAACTCACCTTGTACACTTGACCGTATGTTCCATTGCCTACCACCTCCACCAGCTCAAATATACCTGCGGGATCCTACAGAAAATAAGCACACATAAGTGGATTTCATCAGTACAACAAAAGTTGAGGTATACTCTATACCATTGCTGCGGCTCATATTGCACAATTCAAGCTGTTCCAGAGGGTGAGGAAGTGGAATTGCAAATCTGGATGACATTATCACTTTCATGCACTACACTTGGCCCCAGAGGTTTCTTCATTTCCAATCTGACATGGCTGTAGTTATTTAAGCAGCTACATGTGTAACAACGCACAAGCATGACAACAGTTTACAACGACTTAGTTAAGAGTTTGTTTGTTTTTTCCTGTCGGTGTAGACAAAAAAGACTCTCACAGGCTTGTGGAGTAAGTGTATGAAAATCATCCCGAGTATGAACTTTTCAAAGCTTCCCAAGAAAAATGCTGCCCAAAAAATTGTAGAGTCAAGCTAGACCAGGGGTGGCCAATGTGGTGGTCTACTCTAAACATTACACACTGGTGAAGGGACATTGTGATCTTCTAGGAATGCTGTAAAGGAGATCATTTGAAAATGTAAACACTGACAGATTGGAAAGAAAGTGTTGTGTATGATATGCCGTGTGAGAACTGCTGTGAGAAATCATTTTAAAAAATCTGTTTTCACATGAACTAATTATTATTAATAACATCCATCCATCCATTTTCCGAACCGCTTGATCCTCACTAGGGCCGCGGGGGGTGCTGGAGCCTATCCCAGCCGTCTCCGGGCAGTAGGCGGGGGACACCCTGAATCAGTTGCCAGCCAATCGCAGGGCACACAGAGACGAACAACCATCCACGCTCACATACACACCTAGGGACAATTTAGAGCGTCCAATCAGCCTGACATGCATGTTTTTGGAATGTGGGAGGAAACCGGAGCACCCGGAGAAAACCCACGCAGGCCCGGGGAGAACATGCAAACTCCACACAGGGAGGCCGGAGCTGGAATCGAACCCGGTACCTCTGCACTGTGAAGCCGACGTGCTAACCACTGGACTACCGGGCCGCCCTTATTAATAACATGCAAAGGAAATATCAAAATGTGTTTATTTCAGAAATGTGTATGAAATTGGTAACCAAGAAGTAGCTGTCAGTTTCAAAAAGGTTGGTAAAGCCTGCGCTCGACAATATAGTGACACTGCTGACAACCACAGCCACACAAAAAAAAAAAACAGTGTTACTAGATATTGGCGAAGTTGACTCTGAATATAAAGTCTTCTCAAACATTGCTCATAACATGATCACACACTGTGATACGAAAACAATGCTGGCGATGACAAACACAGCGAAAACAAATTAAGGTTATAGTTAACATTTATACGGCACGCAACAGTTTGCAGAAACGCCTCATTAAAGGTGAAGTTGTTTGTCTTACTCTCAGTGCAGCAAGGTCTATGCTGTCCAGACTTCGCGTGGTATTTTCGGTCGACATCGCTGCCACTAATGTTGTCAAGGCGTTGATATCTGTGTTCAAGTCATGGACGCGGTCTAGTTCTCGCTTCGTCAAACTAACGGACTAGTCTCTTGGGTCCATTCTGAAGTTATGCTAACAGTATCAAGCTACCATATCAATCACACCTTTTCCGGAGTTACTTTTCACAATAAAGTAAATTTAGGAAGTACAGTACAATATATTTTACGAGGTGGTTATCACATTCTCGAATACTCTGTGTCATGTTTTCACTTAGTTTGGGAACATAGATCTAAATCTTTGATTTCAAGAACTTTTTTTTTTTCAAATATCTCCCTCTTTCGTCCCTCACTGATCTTTTTTCTGGTTCCCTGTTTTTTTTAAATTTGCCTGCTTCGACTCACATTACTCAGACGTCTTCTAACTTGATCTGTTCCTCCAAAAACCAACAGTTCTGCTTCCTCCTTGTTATACAGCGCCAAGAAAAACAAAACCTCAGTCATCAGATCCCAACTGAAAGGAAAAATCTTGATATGCACACCCCCACCCCGTCTAAATGAGATTGGTGTATCGATATACACATGATTAATAAATAAATAAATAAATAAAAAGCTCTGACACGATGATATTGCATAGTATGCAAAGAAAAATAAGGACTCAGTAGATCGGGGTCACAGACATGGTGCCCACGGGCACCAGTTAGCCCCCAAGGACCACATGGGGAGCATGCAGGCCTATTCCAAAAAATAGGTCATCAGTGATGGGACATTGTGATTTCCTTGGAATGGAGTAGAAGTGTTCATTTGAAAACGGGAACACTGGCAGGGATTTTTAAAAATAAAATGTCGCTTTCAGATATTTTTCTGTTTCCTAACTTTCGTGAGAAATCTTTATACTATGAGAAATATCTTTATGTATTTGAATATTATTCATTATAATAACATATGCATGATTAATGGTAGTTTGATCAAATTTGTAAATCAGTAGCCAAGAGGTAATGCAGTTTCCAAAAGTTTGGTGACCACTGAATTAGAGTAATATAATACAGTTTTGAGTTAGTGGATGAATGTAATTGTATTTTATCAAATGTATAGATGCAATAAAATATTGACAGAAGAATTGATGCCAAAAAAAGGTGTCATGACATAGGATTATGACCAAAAGATGGCAAGTGACTCTTTCGCGCTGTTTTTGTGTGTGTGTGTGTGTGTGTGTGTGTGTGCGTGTGTGCGTGTGCGTGTGCGGTGTGTGTGTGTGTGTGTGTGTGTGTGTGTGTGTGTGTGTGTGTGTGTGTGTGTGTGTGTGCGCGCCACAGTGAAGAATGCTCTCTCTGTGGTCTCACACACAGTGGCCCTGTTCACACTAGGGTCAGCTGCCTACACACACATGCACACACATACACGCATTTCTTACGGCAAATCAATCTGAACCACACGCCATTCTTTAAAACAATTAAAGAGCATTCCAGTGAGTGACTGTTTTCTGTTGCTCTTTCCAAGTTGCCATTACTTTGAATTCATTTTCTTATTTACAGGGGAACATTCGTTGTTGACCAAACAACAACAATGATGAACTGAACCTCAACATTTCCCAGCATTTTTTATGCAGTCATTTGTATGACTGTGTGGTTTTGAACAACAGGAGTTTCAAGAAACAGTGATACTAGTCAATTTGTAACGAAACACTCAAATAAATAAATACATAAATTAAATAACAACAACAAGACACCCAAGGACACTTTACAATCAGGAACAAAAATAATAAAACACAATGCGGGTTGAGCAGCGGCAGCCAAACGCGCCAGCGTTCACTCAACCCGGAAGTCAGAAAGAAACCACAAGGGTGGGAGAGGGGGAGAAAAAAAACCCACGCTCGAACTATCCTCATCTGAGGATAATTTGAGTCCAGGAAAAAAAAAAAACTCCAGCACAAGCGTATGACAATTACAACAAGTCACAAGACATGAACAATGAAGGCGGTGATCCAAGGGAGTGTATGCGCGTGTGATTGTCTGGTTGCGCGTGCGTGTCAGGCCGCAGCTGCTACGTCAAGGTCTTCTCATGGAGACAGTCTTGGCTTATCAGTCTATGGCCGAGAAGGAGGGGGTGATGGTACATAATAATAATAATCAATTATTTTCTTTACCCAAACACTGAAATCTATGAAAATGACCATCCCTGATAATGACTTTGAAGTAAGTCTCATGTATTTATAACGGACACTGACTATTGGGCATGACTGACCTCAGCCACTTTTTTCCTTGATCTATGGGGCAGAATTTATTGTTTTCCACAAATTCTGCCTGCCAAGAAAAATCCTGCAACTATAATGTGACATCAGTTGGATTTACTGGAAATCATGTAATTCATATGTGCAGTAGGTTTGGAACGTTGCCACAGAAAGATACAGTGGAAGTACTGGAGTAAAAGCTCATCAGACAATAAAAAGGATGACTGTAATTCAAGGCATTTGTTACTTTGTTTTTAATTGTATTAATTTATTCCCAGCAGTCCATTTTCTTCCCTCTTGCATAGTGCTTCTCTTGGCTGCACTGCTCCCAGTATGTGTACAGGAATATGTGGATGTTGTTTTTTTTCTATGTCCAACCTGATTTTAGTTTAAATTCGGTAAATCCCCAATGAAGGCCTGAGTACAAAATTCACAGCCAGTCACTGCTTAAAACATGTAGTGGAAACTGGTAATTTTTGACACACTTGAGGATGCTGCGGCAATGTTAATAAATTTGAGTTTAGAGAGAAACAAATTGGGAATATGCAGGCCATATATCTATTGTGGACCAATACTGAGAGAAGTTCCCAAATGAATTTCACAAGATGACACACTGTGAAATGAATGCTACATTTCAAAATCGTGATTACATCCTCAAATAATGAGTCAACCAGGACATGCCAAATGCCAACCTATGTACCTCTGAGGGCTTAATAATCAGTCTTCTAACACTCATAAATGATAAACTCACTCACCATAGATGCACCAGCATAATCTAATGAGACTACAGTACATCAAACATTTAGCCTTTACACTGTCAAAGTGGTGCTTACTTATTATTCATAATTTTTCCCTTTCAATATTAATAGAGGGCAATAATGTATCATTTAAAGTCAAGACAGTTGGAGTCCAGCAAAAGATCATTCAACATATTTCTTGGATACTCACAACATTAAATATGATTTGTTTTATTTCAAAGTCACTGCAATGTTTTGTTTTTATCATTCATTTTTTTTCAGCTGATTGGATGAGATTGATCGCCGCTACACAATTCCAAACGTCTACAATAGTGCTTCTATAGTCATCCATTTTGAAAACCCAATTATTATGTTATAATTGCTTCCTGGTCCAGTAAAAGGTTATTTCACAAAGGTGCCAACATAGTAGTATCAAATGCTACCATGCAATTCTGCAACACTGTAAAACCACAACACAAAACATCATGCTGAATCAAAACCTCACGAACATTTCAGAACTTTAAGTCCACACATGTTTCTCCATGGCTGCTCAGAATTTCAAACTTTTGATTTGATTCTCAAAAAACGACAGTTTATTTAAAACTCAGCACTAGAGGGTATTGTTGAGTCAATATCACTAGAAATTGCCTTTGTTGTCCAGTCAGAATCATCATGAAAATTGTAACTGATTAATGAAACTCCTATTGTTAGCAACCCCACGTTTGCACACATATTAGTCCCTTCACAGTTTCCCTTTCATTTTATACCATTTCTTTCCAATTGAATATACACTACATGACACCGGCATGTCCCACACACACTATACTATCAACAGTGTTAAGTGGTTAAGTGATATCACATCAACATATGTTTTAAACATGGTTTTATTGATCCCAACAAGTTATTTGATAAGATTAGTCTTTCTATCATGCATATTCTTTTTTTTCATACATATATTTAAGATTGTGGCCTTGAAACTGCTGCCCACCCGGTCATGAAGGTGTAACATCAACATCCCCTTTTGTCTGTCTGCAATGTCCACAACAAAAAGTTCAGAAATTAGAAATACCGTATGTTTGTTAGCCAGTCAGTGGCGGTTCTGGGGGGGGGGGGGGGGGGGGCAACGGGGGCCAGCACCGATTCTGGCCCCCCCTGTGGCCCCCCCTCCGAGCGCAGATTACGCAGTCGTGCCGAGTCGCCGACGCGAAAGGTGGAACCAAAGTGCGTGGTTTAACATTCTAGTCGGACCTTTTAGTGCGCTGCGCCATTTAAAAATGAGCGGGAAAATGAGAAGCAGTCCGCAGAGAAGGAAATTACCACGACACGAGTGCTATTTGCCGTCGACTTCACAGTGCAGAGGTACCGGGTTCGATTCCAGCTCCGGCCTCCCTGTGTGGAGTTTGCATGTTCTCCCCGGGCCTGCGTGGGTTTTCTCCGGGTACTCCGGTTTCCTCCCACATTCCAAAAACATGCGTGGCAGGCTGATTGAACGCTCTAAATTGTCCCTAGGTGTGAATGTGAGCGTGGATGGTTGTTCGTCTCCGTGTGCCCTGCGATTGGCTGGCAACCGATTCAGGGTGTCCCCCGCCTACTGCCCGAAGGCAGCTGGGATAGGCTCCAGCACCCCCCGCGACCCTAGTGAGGATCAAGCGGTTCGGAAAATGGATGGATGGATGGAGTGCTATTTGCGTGTGTGTGTGTGTGTGTGCGCGCGCATGTATGTGTGTGCGTGAGTGAGTGCGTGTGTGTGTGTGCGCGTGTTTGTGTGTGTGTGTGAGTGTGCGTGTGTGTGCGTGTGTGTGTGCGCGTGTGTGTGTGTGTGTGTGTAACTTTTTTAGTCTCCCTTTTTATTTTAATTTTTATTTAACAGGATCAATATATAAGACATTGCCTTTTAAAATTTGGATAATTATATGCATGTAAAACATTTAGCTTCAGTGTATTTGCAATTTTTGTCCCCGGCAGCCTGGTACCATATCATCCCCTGGCTTGAATATTCTCAACAGACGTATTGTTACGCTTGCAGACATTTTAGCCCTCCTAATACTGTTTTTTTCTCATCACTGTAATGTTATGACTACAATTTCAAAGTCTGAAGAAATAAAAAGTCAAATAAGATTTCGAATCTATCTTTTTAGCCCTGGGTTGAATGTGCCCCCCCCCATCAAAACCCCTGGCCCCAGCCCGGCCCCCTCAGTGAAATTGATCCAGAACCGCCCCTGTAGCCAGTACAGAGTTTGTTTTACAAACTAAATTATGTTAAGTGAGGTCCACCACTTACAGTAATATAAGATTCCTACAAGATGCCTCTCCCCACTTATGTTGCTGTTTGTATGCACATTGTCTGATTGTAATTTATTTACACAAGAAAAAATGAGTGGGCGATTGGCCAATAGTCATTCTTAACACCATAGCATCTACTTAATACAATGAATATAACGATCACTGGGATATTTCAACCTTTGGGGGTGAAATTGGGAAGTCTCAAAGGCACCTTATAGGTGATATTAACTACGGTGCTCATTTCCGTCAGATTATTAAAAAAAGAATGACTCCAATCATAACTTATCCTTTGAAAAAAAGCTGAAAAAATATTTGAAATGTACCGGTAGTCATTGTCATGATTCGGTTTAGGGACCAAGAGGTGGCACTGTAGGGCTCCCCCGGCAGCTGCACACCTGTTAGTTAGTTAGTTTAGTTAGTTAGTTCCGGCCGCTCCTATTTGGAACATTGGGCGACGAGCCTCCTCCATTTGTTCCGGTCACTGGCGACCCTTCTTGCTCCATGCCAGCTGACACCCATCTCACTGAGGTCTTCTTTGGCAGTCTGTCTCCACGTCTTCTTTGGCCTACCTCTCTTCCTCTTTCCACCCTCTGGCATCCAGTCCATGGCCACACTTGCCGGTCTCTCTCTTGGCAGCCGGAGTACGTGGCCGATCATTTTCCTTCTCCTTTCAGAGACAATGTCTGACAGTTCAGCCACTCCTGCCCTCTTCATCACCTCCTCGTTGGTGATGTGGTCTCTCCATGAGATCCTCAGGATGGATCTCAGGCAACGCCGATGAAAGACATCTAACTTGTTGGTAATGTTGGCTGTCTTCATCCATGTCTCACAGGCGTAAATCGCTGTTGGGATAACCACTGACATATAGAGGCGTAGCTTGGTGGTCGTAGTGATGGCTTTCGATGACCAGATGTTGCGGAGGCGTTGGAACACTCCCGCAGCTTTACCAAGTCTACTGTTGACGTCTTTCTCCACACCACCTGTATTTGAGATGTTACTCCCAAGATATGTGAAGCTGTCAATGTACTCTATGCCATGTTGGTGTAGAGTGAGTGGTTGAAGGTGTTGGTGCTGTCCGACGGCCATGGCCTTGGTCTTTTCCTGGCTAATTCGTAAACCGACCTTAACTCCGTGCTCATGCAGATTGTTGGTCAACTCCTGGAGTGCGGGCTGGGTGTGACTTAACAGAGCCAAATCATCTGCAAATTCCAGGTCAGCTAGTCTGCTCCCTCCCCACTTGATACCAACTTCTTCCCCTGTGATGGACTTCCTCATCACAAAGTCAATTATGATGATGAAGAGTAGGGGTGACAGAATGCAACCCTGTCTTACACCAGTGACAATGTCAAAATCATCAGTTGTGCCACTGTTGGTTTTGACACAACAGGTTGAGTTGTGGTACAATGACTTGAAGATGTTGATGTACTTGAGGGGTACACCATACAGCTGGACGATCTGCCACAGTGACTCCCGGTGGATGCTGTCGAAGGCTTTCTTGAAATCGATATAGTTGATCATGAGTGGTGTCTGAAGTTCTTGGCACTGCTCTATGATGTTTCGAAGGGTAAAGATCTGTTCGGCGCAAGACCTTCCCTTCCTGAAACCGGCTTGCTCTTCCCTCAAGATGTTATCCACTTCATCTTTAAGGCGATGTAGCAGGACACTGCAGAATACCTTGCTGGGGATTGACAGCAGTGTAATGCCCCGCCATTTATTGCAGTCTGCGAGGTTTCCCTTCTTAGGAAGCGTGACAATGACCCCACGTCTCCAGTCGGCAGGAACCTCTTCAGCATGCCAAATCAGGTTGAACAGGTGGGTAAGGCTCTCCACAACAGCGTCTTGGCCGTGTTTCAACATCTCGGCAGCTACCTCATCGAGTCCCGGTGCCTTGTTGTTCTTAAGGCCCTTGATTGCTCTGGCAACCTCAGTCTCGGATATCTCTTTCGATGTAATATTTAGAGCTGGAGCTGGTGTCTCTTGATCGAAATTGAAGAGCACGGGAGGCATTGGTTGGTTGAGAACCTCCCTGAAGTGTTCCAGCCATCTTGCTTCTTGCTCCTCGTCGCATAGAAGTGTCCTGCCATCCTTGCTCCTGATTGGCACGCTAGAGCTGCTCCTGGAGTTGGTTAGCTCCCGCACGATCTTGTATAGGGTCGTCGTGTTGTTGTTCTCGGCTGCTTCCTGTGCCTCTCTTGCTTTCTCTTCTAGCCACTGTCTTTTATCCTTCCTGCAACTCTTCTTCACTGCCCTGTCCAAGCGCCTGTACTCCTCGTCTTCCATCCTCCAGCTCCGGAGCCTCCTCTTTTGTTCTCTTTTTATCTTGGCCACTTTCCTTTCATCAATCAACTTCCAGGTGTTGTCTGTTATCCATCTCTCTTTGTTGGTACCCCTCTTTCTGCCGATAACTGCTTCTGCAGTTTCAGCAATGGCACAAGAGAACATACTCCACTGCTCCTCAATGTTTGCAAGGTGTTGTGATACCTTGAGCTTCCTACTCAACTCCTCACAGAAGCTTTCTGAGATGTTATCCTTTAGCTTGTCCACTGCGTAAGGTCTCTTGGGCTGCACCCTTTTCACCTTCTTCAGCTTCAGCTTGATTTTACTCACCACAAGGAAGTGGTCTGAACCCACATCTGCACCTCTGTGGGAGCGAACGTCGAGCAATGACGAGCGCCACCTTGTGTTGATGCAGATGTAGTCCAGTTCGTTCTGGGTCCCGCCAGCACACCTGTTGGTCATAACTAATTAAGGCTTTAAAAGGACTCCCAGCCCGAACACTCAGTGTCGGGTCATTGTTGCTTCTTGCTACTGTCATGTGTGTTGCTTCTTGCTACTGTGTGCATGTGTGTTGCTGTTTGATCTTAGCTTCTGTCATGTTTAGTTCATTGTTATGTTTTAGCTTTAGTCATGGTTTTTGTTTCATACTTTGGACTTTGTTTGTTTTGGATGTAGTTTTCTTTGTTTTAAATACAATTCTTCAAATACACCCTGCTCCTCCCTCCTGCCTGCTTTTTGGGGTCCACCACCACCTCGCAACGTGACAATCATTGTCTTTCCCTATTGCACCTGTTTCACTTTGATGTGCTTAAATGTTCTGTGTCCATTCATGTCTTGCCGTGCAATGATCCCATGCTGATTTACATCCATGGAGGAAAAGTCATTTGATGCAAATTATATTTCCTGACAGGCTGTAATTGGAAAAAAGGGATTTGCAGAGTATGAACTTAAATAAGAGGAGGCGATCATCCAGCTCCTGTACCTTATGGCAAGCCATTTGAGCATTTTCATAGTACCTAGCACCCCTGCAGCCAGGAGCATGATTGTTGGGTCTTCCAAATGATGAATGAGAGAGGAAGGAAAAGACATCAAGGGGGGAGAAGATATGAAATCTGCAGTTGAAGGGGATGATGATGAGGGTCGAGCAGCGTGCAGAAAGCTGTAATAGGCATTAGAATAGCAGGAAGAATCATTGAAAAATATATAAAACAACTCATGAATTTTAATTTTCTTTAAATTATTCCAAACGCTATATTCAAAGAATATTCAACACAATTTCTGTAAATTAAAAGACAACCACTAGACTTTACATTGCAATTGGATATAACACCCATCCAAGTAAATTATCATTATTGTATCAAATCATCTCCAATATCCAGAATTCATTGGTTCCATTACTGTAAAGACAATGACAGGTTCTCTGCTTAAATATCATGGTAAGAATAATAATCTGTTTTATTTCTTAAAGCTCACAAAGAACAATGCTGTTGACACTCCCTGTTGACTTTTACTGGTCCATCATGAAAGATAAACAAAATGACATGGAACAGAAACTATAGGGAAGAAATCACTCCTGTATAGATCTATGTGTACATTATTGAAGCTGTACAGAGATTATTGGAACAAAACGACACTTAAAACTAAGCCAGGTAAACCACTCACCTAAGTTAAAGAAGGATTAAAGTGTCAACAAAACCAAACAAAACAAATTAAATAATTATATTTAGGAGAACCACTCCTTTTTTTCTGTCACCCCCCGATTTCATCCCCCCATGTCAAAAGACGCTGCGACAAATGATTGTGTCATTTAGTCTACCTATTGGTTTTTTTCCTTCTTTTTTTTTCTCTTATATATCCAAATGTGTGATCATGCACATAAAAAAAAGCCATTTCCTTGACACCTGCCGATTCAGGGTAAAGGTTTTCCAGTTCATCTGTTCACCAGTTCAACCAGCTGAACACTGAAGTGGCTTCTCTTTTCCATAGCAATCCTCTTTCCTCAACAAATAAACAATCTGGACCGAGTTTCATCCACGTGCACCACCTTATACATCCATTTTCTATACCGCTAATTCTCACTGGGGTCATGGGTGTTCCAGTTGACTTCAGGCAGAAGGTGGGGGGCAACCAGGACTGGGCACCACTCAATCACAGGGCAGGGACAATTTAGAGTCTTCAATTTAAGCTAACCTGCATGTTTGTAGTTTGTGGGAAGAAACAAGTGTACCCAGAGAAACCCCATGAAGGCACAGGTGTGGGCGTACATGCTCGCCAGTCGGTCACTGTGCCGCTGTAAACATCATTTCACTCTTAATTTCCTATTTTGTTCTTCTTTGATTGAGACTGATTGAATCAATCAATTAATAAACCAATCAATCAAATGTAATCAATGGATGTCTTCTATAGAAGTACGCCATTAGAATCTTCTAGCTAATAAAGCACATATACTGTATGTACTGATAAGAATGCAATGGTGTCCCAAGTTTATTGGTTGTGATCATTCATTTTATGACCTGACCATGCGGGACATGAATTTTCTAACAACCAAATATTCCAAGTACGGTAACTTAAAAACATCAGGTGTCAAGCCCAACTTTTTTTTCTCCCCAAGGTCCAACACTCGAGTATTAGGTCTATACACTGGGGGGGGGGGAGTCAAAATGTGAGAATGGGGTTAAATATACAGTCGGTATTATAATTTAGTAGTATCTTAACTGATGTACTTCATGATCTACGTTGAAACAGTGGAAATCTGCGGTTGTGAGGCGATTTTAACAGTTATTCATTAAAATAACAGTATTACTGCTTGTGACTTTACTCTTGTAATTTTATTTATTTTTCTCTTCTCAATGTAGTACTAACACAAACCCATGGCTGGTGGATCACTAAAGAGTGTCTTCATATCCGGGATCTTTCTCGTTCACCATTCAAGACATCAACAAATCCTACATGTCCATGCGTCCTCCTCAAATTTTCTGTGGCATGTCTACTTGTATTGCAAGCAAATGTGTCCTTTTAAATCCTACTCCCCACTTGATATCAGTCTGTAACTCAGTGGTAGGGTCAGAACAAATATACAATCAGTTTAATCAATCAGTTTATGTTGGTCGAGAAGCAGTCCAGATCTCGTGCGGTCCACGCGTTTTAGAATAAGTGAGTAGTTTTTGTTCACGGCATGGATTGAAGAAACCCCAACCCATGTCTGCAGAAGGTCCAAGAAGCATTTGTCCCAAGTCAGTGAGAATTTCTTTGTAAACCAGTAGTCTTTAATCCAGAATCAGCACAGTTCCTGTCCAAAGTTTCTACCAGATATCAGAGCTTAGTTCTCTGCTGGTGAGTGGGACAAAGGTGTTGTTCAGGGGAAGATTGGGCTTCTTTCCAAGTGTGCTGCTCTGTGATACCTGGGGGGCACACAACATAACACACCGATAAGCAATTATCACCTTCAAAATCCAATGTTATGATTATTATTATTTATCTTATTGATTAAATGAATTTCAAATTCAATTTTCCCCAAAATGCCCCCATTAAGGTGGAGTACATCAAATTTCAGGGGCTCAAAATTTTTTGGATACAGTGACAGTCAAGTGATAAACGTAAATCCAACTAAATTTACTTGGATGAAAATTGTTTCCGGTTTCCGCCCTGGAAATAATTTTGCCAGGCTTTCATTCCATCCACCTTGTTTGTGTTACTTTTTTTCTCGTCTCCGGTTGGTGAGCGAGTTCGATTTGGCCACCTACCCGTCAACTAGGAAAAAAATCAAACTACCCGGTACTGCTTTACATTCAAACACTGAGTTGTTACTGTCAATGGAAGAAAGCAAACTTTTGCTTGGTAAAGGAAAAAAAAAACCCTCACCACATTAACAGAATTATAACAAGAGCAAATTCTGCAGTCAAGACATGCCTTCATGAATGTACTGTAAATACAGTATTTAAATCAAGATACAAACCACAGGTAACAAAACATGGATAACCGATCGAAACGAGGAACGCCTCCATTATTCTGAAATAATCATCTTTGGGCTGATGAAACATGAATACGGTTTCAAAGGAAGAGAATTATATTGAGAAGTATATGAACACGACTGATCCCTAGCAGACCGTAACATGCATTTTACTTACTGAAGACAAAACTGAAGTACCACAAACAAGTAGAATGTGATGGTGGCTCCAGTGAAAGCCTGGAAAAAGCATCTTCAGGGAGGTTTGAATTGAGTGAGGGGCTCTCTACTTTGGCAGTCACTGACAGCAAATTATTTTCTTTGAAGAATTCAACAACCCTTTCAAACATTACTTTGAAGCCCCTGAAAATATGTTTGTGAAACCTTAATACTGAATGTCTACATTTCTATCACATTGATTGTCTTGCTTGGAATCAATTTTGCTGGTGCATAAAGGCAAAATAATTCTCATTGTCTTCTTCCAAATGCATTTGGACCACACTCTATGTGGATAACATCGTGGCATTAAAATATCCACACACCAGTAAATTAGAAATACAGAAAAATATAAGGGTGTATGAAATTTCCTTTCTACATTTCTTTTATCCAAACAGACCTCTTCTTCCCCAGTCAACTGCCCTGAACCCCTAGGGAGAAAAGAGGGGTTTTAGTTGAAATAGGTTTCAAATCTGGGGACATGCACAAAAACAGAAGAGTTAAGGGTTAAGAAATAGGAAAAGACTGCTACGAGGTAACAACCAACTGACAGACATCAATGGAAGCGCCTTTTCTTCCCACCTGTCCATTCAGAATTGTCATGGGGATGTTGCAGTAGACATGGCGTCCCCCAGGGCCCAGAGTGGAGAACTGCATGGTGGATGGAGGTGGGAGGTGGGGCGACAGGGCAGGTGGCTGTGGGGGAAGATGAAACTCATAGCTACGGCAAAAATGCCTCATTTGGGCTGCGGTAGCCATGTGACCCCCTCCAAGAGGCAAGGTCATCTGGTTGTAGTCCGGGATCTCTGTTGCCAAGGGAACCTACAGAGGAAAAATCAGAACACACCTTTAACTTGTGTCATGCAGTCTGACTAAAAATGCCAATTAAATGGACGTAATGACAAGATGTATTTTTTGGGGGGCCTTGCATTCAAGGTTAAAAAAAAACACTTTTAAGCCAAATATACTGCATGGAAAGTGGAGAAATACTCAGAGGTAATTGTACAGTACCAAGAGGAGGAATTTATCAGTTAAAGAAACCACAAAAACATGCCTTTAAACCAATTATAAAAGATAATCAAAGATGACAGTCTATATTTGAAGTTGTTAAATTGTAACAGTTGACCTGATGATGTCCGTGCCGATTCTCACTTGGAGGCACCAGGGATGCTGAGGTGGTTGTCATGGCAATGGTGGAGACGGATGTTTGTAGGTCTCCAAAGAGCCCCTGCTCACCCGAGTCCATCACCTGTTACCACGGACAAGTTCCAAAAGATGTTCAAGAGGAGACAAAGAATTGATTCTGTAAATCACGAGAATTTACTTTTCAATGAGAGACTATGAATGTGATGGAAAGCACATTTGTGTTTTGGCTGTTGATGAACATATCTTTTCGGTTAGACTCCGAAGAAATATGGTTTATTGATTGTTGGACTAGGTAGTCTGAATGCAGACAATTGACAGTGGGCATTGTACTTGCGACGTATAAAGCGTATTGTTTTTTTTTTGTTTGTTTTGTCTTGTTTTTGTAATTAATTTGTAACATCCATTATGATACTTCAAGGGAAAATTCAATTTACATGAGGGTGATGGGGCTGAGGTTCAGTCCCTTGTTCAACACTAGTGAGGGTTCTAATTTGTTTTGCCCAAAGCGGTACTTGAACAAATACCCCCCCTTTTTTTTCTCATCATAATTTTAATTTTTATTCTTCTTTGAGTTCTTAATATATTGAGATAATCCACCTTATTGCTATTCAGTCTACAATGTGCTATTGAGCAACATAAATGGTTCATGTTCAATAGTGTTATGAAGACATGCTCATTGGCCAATGATTTGAAAAGACACTTCTTCTTGTACGTACTGTACATCGATAAAGCATACATGGTGGAATCATTTTCATGATAATAATGTAATAATTAAATTAATAATGCATCACATACTTGTCATGATTGCCATAACATCCAAAGATGCTTTCCATTGACCTTCAAATGCCCCCCACTGCCCCCCCCCCCAAATCCCCAAACTGAAAAGCAAAATGCCATCGGAGCCTTTTGAGGAACGTCTGAGTGCTTCTGACAAATGATTGAAGGTTTTTGACATGTTGCTGTTCATTATACTCTGCTTGGATTAGTTTGGCTCTAATTAGGGATGGAGTGTTTTTTGGGGGGCTTTTTTTCCACCTTTCCATTAAGCAGCAGAAACACATTTTTCTTATCAGAGGCTCTTGCACCAATTTCACACTAAATTAGCAATAATTGATGGCACTTTATGGACCATTTGTTTATTGTTTAAGTCTGAACCTGAGAGGTGCAAAAGAGTCTGATAGATATCAAAAAATATATTTACTTACAGAAAAAGGCGCGAGGCCGACAAAGTACAAATAATGACTCTGAGACCATAACCAGGATACCAATGAGAACAAAAAGCTCTTGCAAAAAGCAAGGAGATATATGTAAATAGCTTGTCACAAAAGGACGACAAATACAAACAAGAATATCTTCACAAAAAAATCAAGAATACGACTTACATGGAAAAATACAAAACAAGGCCAAAGTACTATGACGCAATAACGTGGAATGTGGAAAACATGGTCAAAATGTGGGTGCAGTAAAATGTGCACTTTGAAAAAATAAAATATTGCCTTAAAAACAATAATGGTGTAATTTGGTTGAACTTTGACTTGCGAGTCGGATGACTTATGAATTTTTTGAGATACAAGACGTTGTTTGGCCTATGTATGCATTTATTGATTTATTTCTTGAGTTAGGAGCAAATATATCTATTAGGAGTGCTCGAGATGGTGGCAACTATCTTCACAACAAGCAGCATTTTTTGGAAAAAAGAGGCCAGTTCATACTTGAAGCTGTTTATTGACACTGCCAGTTAGTGTTTTCTGTGTATTTTAACCAAATCCCATAGCTTTGTCTTACCTGCTAGTTTAATGCTAGCATACAAAACGTCACAGAGAATTAATTCATTTGACTCGTTACCTGACGTCTGGATATAGTCTCTCTTCGCTTAGCAGGCATCTCATAGACCACCTGTTTCCAAAACTTCGATGACAGTTCATTGTTCTTTGGACCCCTCCATTTGATGATGGATAAAACCTGAGCAGAGGTGATGAGATATTGTTCTCGTTCATAGTTTTTAATGACAAATCAGATCATCTTTCACTCTGTTCACCGTTCTCTGAATACCTTGATTGTATGTTTAAGTGCTTCCACCTCTTGGTAGTTGATCACACTCCTCAAATCAGCACATTCAATCATGATTACCTAACCACATATAAAGACACAAGTAGAATACTCGAAGGAGAATGACAAGCAGTAAAATCTCTAAATTGGGTCAATAAAAAAAACAATAATAATTATATCTTCCATTATTTGGCTTTGAGCCCTTTTGACACAACCTCATAGCAGCTGCAAGGCTACCTTGTATCTTCTCATGAATTGCGAATTATTGTTGTTGAATATCCAAAACTGAATAAAAATGTTCCTCATATCTAACAATTATAGAGGATCCTCAACCTCTCAACTCTTCTAGTTCTATCATTGTCCCAGGTCGGATTGTGTTCGACCATGGAACATCCATTGTAAAGTACAATGAAATACTGATCATTCAAAAATGTATGTCAACAAGTCTCTCAAGCTGTCGGTTTACCTTGATTTCCCCAGTGACCAGTATGGAGTGGAGGCGTGTTTCTATCTGAAAGATGCTCCAACCTCTCTTGGCCACAAACTCTGGTGTCAAAACGATGATCAACCGTCTGCTCTGCAGCACACTACGAGCTAGGTCCTCAATGTATGCTAAGAGAGAGGAACAGAGAGAGAGAGAGAGAGAGAGAGAGAGAGAAAGAGAGAGAGAGAGAGAGAGATATGGAGGCATTCAATTGTGAGTTGCATGTGTTTTCATTTTTTTTTTTTTAATGACCACATGCATATGAACATGTGCATTTACATTTAATGTTTTGTATGTTATATTTGGAGTCATTGCCAAGTTTTTTGAAATCAATTCTATGTGGGGGCGGCCCGGTAGTCCAGTGGTTCGCATGTCGACTTCACAGTGCAGAGGTACCGGGTTCAATTCCAGCTCCGGCCTCCCTGTGTGGAGTTTGCATGTTCTCCCCGGGCCTGCGTGGGTTTTCTCCGGGTACTAAGGTATCCTCCCACGTTCCAAAAACATACATAGCAGGCTGATTGAACATGCTAAAAATTGTCTCTTGGTGTGAGTGTGAGTGTGCATGGTTGTTCGTCTCTGTGTGCCCTGCGATTGGCTGGCAACGGTTCAGGGTGTCCCTTGCCTACTGCCCGAAGACGGCTGGGATAAGCTCCAGCACCCCCCGCGACCCTAGTGAGGATTAAGCGGTTTGGAAAATGGATGGATGGATGAATTCTATGTGGTTGGAAAACGGTTATAAAGAGACTGTACTGTACATAACATGAAATGATGATGTATAGATTATAATAGGAAACCTGCTTCCATTAACATCCCTGATTTAAGAAAAAAAACATCTGTTTTCCTTTTGAAAATAACAAAATAGAAGAAAAAGAAACCCTTTAATTTTAAATACTTCTAAATGGTGGTATAAAAATGTCTGTACACCGTGAATGAGATTTTTACTTTCTGGACCTGGATTTGAGACCCCTGCTTAATACACTAATTCGATTGGAGGTTGGCAGACTCCTGACTTTGATTAGCTCTTGGAGGACGCATTAGCCTTGGGGTTTAAATACTTTATTATATTTTTTTTTTACTCTGTCCAGTGAATATTTCCAATAAAAAAATCAAACCATACAAAGCAGACTGTCTATTGTTGTGACCCAGATGAGATCACATTTCATGCCCAATTTATACAGAAATGCAGGGACAGTAATTCCAAATGATTCAAATAATTTAATCCACATTTTGGAGATGAAGTAAAACCTTCCTTTTTTTGGTTCACCTCTTAAATTTCATTTAAGTGACAGCTGCATATGCAGGACATTTGGCTTTGACAACCGAGTCAGAGCAGAGGATAATTAATGGGGAATGACTACAGACAATTTTTTTAAATGCTTGCATAAAGAGTTGAGTCTTAAAAGTGCCCTCCCATCCATCAAGTCTAAATTTAAACAACCAAGTAAATATTTTGTGAGCTGCCAAAAACAATTTCCACAAATGTGTCTGTGAGAGAGCCATCTTTACATTTTGGCCAACTAATTTACATGCTACCGCTTCCACAACGATTTTGTCACCCCGTAATTTCGAAGCCAGCTCAAGATTGAGATGAGCAGCACCGTTAGCACAGGTTAGCCTTAGTGTTAGCATCTGTTGAATGGTGCATACTTGAATCTTTGGATACATTATTGACAAGGGTTGAGTGTGTTATTTGTGTCTGGCGTATGTATGCTTTGTGTACCACAATGATGGATTAATTACTCTAACTGGCAAGTATAATTGATCAACTTAGTGATGAAGAGAGACAATAGATGATACTAATGCAGCGTGTTATACCGGAGACAAATTCCTTGTGTGTTCTACATACTTGGCCAATAAAGATGATTCTGATTCTGATTCTGATTCTGATAGAATAGTTCTTCAAATGGTGCTTGCTTGTTTTCTCATCGATCTGGGCTACTTGTAGCCCTTGCCTTATCCCACCCTCCTAGTTTTGCCCGCTAACAATATGAATGAAAGCAGAGAGGCACAGAGTGAGCAGTATTTTTGTTGCTTTCGACTGAATGCCTCTGACAACACGATCCAAAAAACTTCAACCAGGGTGAAACAAATGGCTGTTAAGTGTGCTCTAATTCTTTATCCTTTGTGTAATTTGACGGAAAATGCCAGAGACCTCTTATTAACACCCAGGCAAACACACCTGCGAACTGAAGGAAAAAAAAAAAACGAAAAAAAAAACCATTACCTTCCTTGAAGAACAAGAGATTTGTAGTCAAGGGTCTGTGTCCTTGGTTATAAATTTGAGCTCAACATTTTTTACATCTATTGTGTTTTGTAGTCATCCTTTTTGATGCATGTGACTTTCTAAAAATAAAAAATAAATTGGTGATGTTTGTGACATCCTTAATTAATTTTCAGAAAACACGACACCCTTAAACGATTCATTTAAACAAGATTTGCATGAATTGATAAAAATAATGTTTCCAGCAAACCTTCAGCAATCAGTAATTAATTGGATTGGCACAAATGAAATGGAACATGTGTAAAATTAGGTATGCTTGCTTTTTATTGAATGGGTTTCTCCTCCATTTCTCTGTTTATTTTACTGTATTTTTAAAAGTCTTTAAAAACATATTAATTTCCCCACCCAGTAGTGGAGCCAGAACTCTTTCGGTGGGTGTCTCCCTTATTCCAAGCTCAGACTCGCAACTTCTTTTTGTCGTTCACAATGGTTGATATGTCAGATGACCAGTGATGGTGTCATAAATGTGTTCTGTGCCTTTGACTGAGCAAGCGGCTACACTGCAAGTCTGGCACCGAAGGCACCGGTCTTAAGGAGAAGTTGACCAAAAAGAGAAAGTCCAGGCAATAGGGAAAACGTTTGTGGGCATGTAGGATGACAGGACAAGAATCTGGGTCCGTGGGGTTCACCGGGGCTTCGCTCCACAAGCACAACAAGCACATGGTTAGTAAGCGTGCGCCTGAGATCTCGAGCAGAAAAGACAGCGACAGCATGCTGGGCAGGGAGTGGTGGGCATTTCACTCCGTCACACTATTGATCATTGTCTAGGAATAAATTGTGGGCCTAACATGTGACACGTCAGAATTTTTGTGTCATGGTGCATGGTTGTTCGTCTCTGTGTGCCCTGCGATTGGCTGGCAACTGGTTCAGGGTGTCCCCCGCCTACTGCCCGAAGACGGCTGGGATAGGCTCCAGCACCCCCCGCGACCCTAGTGAGGATTAAGTGGTTCGGAAAATGGATGGATGGATGGTTTGCAATTATATCACATTACACATTTGTTCCTCAAAGTGTCCACAATGGTGGCCTCCCGGTGAACATTGCGGAGAATTCTTTGCCCCCACAAAGAACAGATTTAAGACCTTTTGATTGAATTGATGATTTATCACTGGCAAATGAAACACAATGAAAAAAAAATACAGCAGTGGTTTGTGGTCAATAATTTCTTAAAAGAGTCTGTGTGGATGTTGTTGTATATAGACATTTTGTAGATCTTTTCTGTCAACTTGTTTGGACTGTTTTCAAGATCTAACCTCAAAATGTCATTTTGGAAACGCAGACCAACAGCCACATTTTCAGCTTGACTGGTAAAGATAGTTTGTCAGATGACACAGAAAAAAATGAAAGACAATAATGATAATCTCTACTGCATGTGAAAAAGAAATCATTTTCAATGAAAATACTTTAGTATCCCAAAAAGACTGCGGCACCCACATGCCGTGTATCTGTAATACTGTTTATGTGGGAGTGAGGTCAGAGCATTGACAGATAGAGCAATAACAGTCACATTTCCCCCTCGAGTTGGACGGAGAGTGACACATAACCCCAGAAATGATGACAAACAGTTTGCGTGTGCTATTATTTTGTGTGTGTGTGTGTGTGTGTGTGTGTGTGTGTGTGTGTGTGTGTGTGTATGTGTGTGTGTGTGTGTGTGTGTGTTTGTGTCGGAGGGGAAGCAAGAATAATGATGCTATGGTTTACATGACATATAACTGTGACAATACACATTCAGACATGCATACAATGTGTGTCAGTGCAATGTGAGTTAAGATGCATTCCCACATAAATTCTTATTCATTGAGACATAATGATAGACTCTGGATGGTTCAGCCTTGAGAGTAAGGCTGCCCAAATCTGGTCCTCGAAAGGCTCTATCCAGCCTGTTTTAGATGTCTGCCTCCCCAAAAACACACCAGATTCAAATGATCAGGATCCTATTCAAACTTCCGCAAAGTTTGATGATGAGCTGGACTTGGGTATCCCTGCTTTAGGGACTCTATGTGTGTGTGTGTGTGTGTGTGTGTGTGTGTGTGTGTGTGTGTGTGTGTGTGTGTGTGTATGTGTGTGTGTGTGTGTGTGTGTGTGTGTGTGTGTGTGTGTGTGTGTGTGTGTGTGTGTATGAGAGAGAGAGAGCGAGAGAGGAGCTGGCTCAATGACTGATGGCTACTTACTACTGCTCGGAATGAGATCTCTGTCTGGAAGAAACAGCTTGTATCCATAGTGTTTCTCCAAGACGTCAGGCAAGATCTCCAAAGCAAAGGTTTCCTCGTCACTGCTTGTTCTGCATTCAAATGCAACAAAATGTTTTTTTAATGCAAAGTCCCGTTTGTAATGTCAATGCTAAAATATGCAAGTACTGTAAATGTGATGTGGTACATTAATTAACAAGTAATTTCCACATCACAGCACCAACTCAGTTTGGCTTAGTTCAACACTGCTCAGTTTTGGTTTGTTCCAATAAACAGAAAAACAAAACAAAAAAATAAATAAATATCACAGCACACTGAACCCACAAGGCACTCTACAACAAATGACAAATAGATTTCTCCAGTATTTACTGCAACTCTTGCTATGTGGCTGCTGGGAGTAATTTCATTCAAGAGGTGATAATATTGGCCAGGAAAGGTTTGAAAATGTCTTTATTTTTTGCAGTTTCTTGCTGAGTCTCATTGTAATGTTACAATAATGACTCTGCTCAACTGATGAAAAACTAGTGGTGTTATGCCACTCTTAATGAAACAGTGCCTTACAATACCTGGTTTCACAATGTAAATGCTTCAATAGCAGGAGGAGCCATAGAAAGCCAACTCTGTGTAAAAAAATGGCTGTTTCTTAACTAACTGCAATTTCTTATAGAAGCTTGCACTTCACTGACTACTAACTTACCTCAATTAACCTATGGCCCACTTCACCAGCAGAGTGGAAAAACATGTATTGTATACTGTGTCTGTACTGTATAAGAAAATACATGAATACAGCATGTAATGTATGCTTACCTGCCCAAAGAGTCCAGATCCACTTTGGTATAAGATAGATAAGCATCATACTCCTTATTATCTGATCAGACATACAGGACACATAATGCAATTTTAGGTGAAATATGATTGGCCTTTCATTAAGAAGGCAGTGACAGTATTTGATAATAACTTGTGAATTGCAGCTTATATTTCCATTTTCAAATATTTCGGAGACTGACCATTAATGTGAATTTAGTGAGAGAAAAATAAATCCATCAAATCTGTCAGTATGATGCATTGCAATTAACTACAACCAATAACAAATACAGAAATTAAATAAACAACTCTCTTGATGGTGTCAATCAAAGGTGAGCATTAACTTTGTAAAGACAGACTTGTTGATACAGCTCCTGCATTTCGTCATTTCTTTTCTGTAAAGCTGATCCTGTTCAGATTGCGAGGAGCGGGAGCCAATCCCAGTTGAGTGGCAAAACTGACAAAATGGCAGTTAGGTATGTTTGCATTGGAACAGATTGTAACAGGAGTTGCCGGTCAACACACCATATCAGAGAAAAACAGAAAACTTACCATCTTCCGTTTCATCACTGCCAAAATGTCTCCTGTAGCATAGCATAAGTTCCAGGTTGTAGCACTTATAAAGGGCCGTGAGTACTCCTAGCAGCAATAATATGACACCCAGACCACCAGCCAACTCCAAACGATACATATCTGCAGTCAAAGAAAGAGGGAGGAAACAGAACAAAAATATGTTTTGATTAGTGACATATCCCCCCCAAAATAAAATAAAATAAACAAATACATACAATTAATGAGGCAGATAATTTTTCAGAGGTCACATTACTGCAGATTTGAGTGTGACATGATTGAAGCTCGAACTTATTGGACTGCCTTGTTGTGACACAATATCCTTTCAAGAATACACCTATTAAATTGCAATTATTCCTTCATTCGTCAGCGCAAATTATGCAGATGCTGATTTTCTCTTTTGATTTGATTTTGTTAATTATTTAGTATGTTGAACATTCCTGCCAATTATTCATGAACATTTCTCTGCTTTCTTTGGCAATTAGAAACTCTACCAGTAGATCCGTTCAATAGAGAGATCTGACTGTGAAAGACAGAAATAAGTTCAATTTGATAGTGTCTTTGTTCCAGAACTATGAAAGGAGCGATAAAAGCCTGGTTGATCTGGTATAGTGTCACTGAAGCTTCAATTACTGCTCAGTTAATTGGATCACATAATTACAGATAACTTGAAATCACAAGTTAGACAATCTGTGCCCTGGCACATTAGCGTGCCATGACAGGTTAATCGGGTCAGAGGTGGCATCATTGGTCTGAAATGTATTCACTGCAAAATGTGCATCTTTGTTCATCTATTGTAGTGATATACAGAGACTGGAAATAACTACATGCTAGATAATAGCAGAATATCCAAATAACCTGTGTATCCACCTGTTGATATTAAAAAAAAAGGGCTTCAGCTAAACAGGCTGAGATTTGATACGGAGTAAGTCAATTTTTTTTTTCCAATATAAACTTGTAAATGTTTTCTGAAGTTCATGTCTGGAGTTACGCCGTGAGGTTTCTAATGTAAATTGTAAAGTGTGCGTCAAATATGTGCCTTGGCACCACCCCCAAAAGTTGGGAAAGACTGATTTGTACCACAGTTCGAGTTCCTAAACTCTTCAGGAATTTACATCAGGATCTTTCAAGTAAGTAAATTCCTTGAATTAACAAAAGTTGAGCGTCAACACCTAAAAAGTTGCCTTTAATATGTGTGACTGAAGACTTCACGATGGCATGTTGCACCGGCTCTGTACAAAAAGTCCCAGTTAAGAATTGTAAGCGAGTGAGTTTTGACTGATAGTGTTATCATAGGCAGGAGTGGAGCGGAGTGGTGAGATAGTGATGGATGATCATGGTTGCTGAATGAGACCATTGTAAATGTGATCTATTACCATCTTGCTCTCTCTTGAGCACACGGGCAGCTTCAAAACCCAGAAAACCAGGTAGGCACTTGAAGATTTCACCACATCTCCCCTATATCTGCACACATCTTTCCACATCTCACCCACATCTATCGATACTGTGAAGGGAGCAGCTGCAGGGAAATGTGTGCATTCACTAGTGAGGCTCTATTGTGTGCAACATGTAAACAAACAACTAAAGACGCTTTCGGGGTACAAGGCCTCAGGAATGATGTTTGCCTTGTCTGAAGTGAAATAAACCTCCATCTATGTGTTAATAATCCACAGTAGCCATGCCGTTTTCGATGCCAAATGTGCTTCTCATTAGTTGCCGAGACTGTTGAACAGTTCAAAGCAGGTCATTTTCAATGTGTTCCTCCTTTTCTCCTCCCTGCTTCGACCGCCTGCCTGTGACCCAGGAATTGATCTCAGCACGCCTTCGTGAAAGACATCTCAATTTCAAAAAATGTGTCTGTAGTAGGTTTCGACAAATGTGGAAGCTTAAGAGAGCATGCTATGGGCTTTTCCTTTGAGGGTGATTTTCCATTGCATTGACACAACGGCAGACAAAACACAAAATTATGAAAGAACTACAGTCTGGCAGATTTTCTTGTACAATTAGTCGAATTCTCTGCAGGGTGAACCAAAAACAGAGAAAATCATTAGTCAAATGGCACAAGAACGACTAACAATAAATAAAGTGCTTGGAAGAAAAGTCATGACACACAAATTAACACTGAGACTGTAGCTAAAAATCCATAAACATTCAACGTTCACTCCATCACTGCTGCCTGATCAAAACCAATAACTTTTATTCCAGGAACAAACATAAAGACAACACATGCCTGTCTCACCTGAAGAATGGAGGTGTAAAGGAAGGAAAACTGAAAGTCTTTGATTTTCACTTCCGATAGGAGTGATGGTGAAAGTATTTCATTTTCACTTCCTGGAACAGGTTTTGCATTCGTCAAGCTGTTTTCATTCTTTAAATGTACTGCATTACAAAGTGTTACCAACGTCCACCAGTAGACGTCTCTCCAACGCTGTGACACCTGACTTCCACTCAGAACACATTCATGGTACTGCAGTACGTAATAGGACAGTGACAAAGAACATGGGGGTGGGGATGGAATTGGTAGATTTCTTAAATATCAAATATTTGCACTAATCTTACAGAACCTCAGACTGCCTCATCATAGCATTTATTTCAAAAGATTTTCTTTCTACCCTGCTTCCAGCCTTCCATCTTCCTCCCTTTCCCTCCCCTTTCCTTTAGCTATCCTTCATCTAACTGTCACACATTTTTCCATTACTAATGAATCACTTGTCAACCACTACTGCTGCTCAGGAGATCCATTTTAACATTGAATTGCCGTTTTTATTTTTATTTTTCTTAGAAGAGGAATTGAATGCAGCTAATTGTGAGGGCATGAAGTCATAAGGCTTTGCTGGATTAGCTATTGTACTTAATTATACTCTGTATGTAAGACTGACTTTCTGCATAATGTCAACAACAAGAGGTCTGTAGTTTTTTATGTTGGCATGGCTAACCATGTGTTGCAAAGCCCTTTGTCTAAAAGGAAACATACACACTATTTGTTTTCGCTGTCACTGGTAACCTTCTATGATGACATCACACACCAAAAAAATACACAAAATCCAAACGGTCTGATGACAAATAAAGAACAACTCCGAATAAAACAACCTGAAATATTTAACTGATTTTAGGGGAACCAAACATGTCCCAGTGCACTCCTCTGTTGTCATTCTGTCTCTCCAGACCTCCTTTTTTTCTTTCCTGTAAGACTCTCGTGGTGTTGGTTAAAGGCAGCTCTTTCTGCTGCTACAAAGCCTGTGTGTGTGTGCGTGCGTGTGTGTGTGTGTGTGTGCGTGTGTGCGTGAGTGTGTGTGTGCGTGTGTGTGCGTGTGTGTGTGTGTGTGTGTGTGTGTGTCGGCAAAACACATAAAACATAGATGCATTTGGCAATTACCTACTGGGTGACTGGTAGAGCACACTCCTAATTCCATCAGACATTGTGTGTGAAATCAAGCTTTAATAATGTGTCCTAACTTAGCATAACATGTGCTTTGTTTCGGCTGTTGTGTTGCGTTCAGGCACTCTGACATGACCTTGCTCCGAGGCGTCGCACCAGAAGGAGGGAAACAGAGAGCTTGCTATTAGCACGGCTACTGAACTTTGAAAAAAACAAATCAGCCCACACTCTTGGCAGAAATGGATTATATTGTAAAACGCATATAGGGTCTTTCCCTGACATGAAGATTCTCACTCATAAAGGGAGAAAATCAGAGAGGATATTTAGGGAGCCACCTCAAGGAGGAAGACGAAGATTCAGGAGCTGAACAGGAATAGGAGGAGGACGAGCCCGAAGACAATCTCCAGCTGCAAATGACTGGACACTATGGTTGAGAAACAGTGAACGATGATCTGAACATTTACTTCAGTCGGTCTGATCAGACAAGCACCCCTGCCCCCCAACACAGACAATGCAGCAGCACTGGTCAGCACCCTGTCTCTCCTAAATCCCCACTCTTGCTACACCAATCTGTTCCTCTCTACTAACCAGGTGAGAAAAGAACTGCAAAGGATTAAGGAAAAGAAGGCAGCAGGTCCAGACGGGATCGCTGCAGTTCGCCTACCCGCCTGGCATTGGAGTAGAGCATGCTGTCATGTTCCTCCTCCACGGACTTTTTTCCCCACATGCGGTATGTTGGGTATTTTCCGTATGGACACTGATGATAATGGCAAGGTATTGCTACCTATTCATATGCCTGACCCCCATCATTAGGAGATCATGGTCCAGTTGTTAATCTTCAGGAAGCATCATTCACCACAGCTGCCCCACATATGATCCAAATGCTCCATGTCAACCGTTGAGACCTTCAAGTTCCTGGGAATCATAGTCTCTCAAGGCATGAAGTGGAAGGACAACATGAACTTCCTCCTGAAAAAGGCTCAGCAAAGGATGTACTTCCTGAGGCTGCTCAGGAAGCACGACCTGCCACAAGAGCTGCTAAGACAGTTCTACACAGCAGTCATTGAATCAGGCTTGTGTTCCTCCATTACAGTTTGGTTTGGGGCCGCCACAAAAAAGGACTAAATCCGACTGCAACGGACAGTTAGGACTAAGGAAGAAATCATTGGCACCGCCTTACCCACACCTACAAACATTCCATGCCTGCCTTGCAATCTTTTTCCCGTTGTCACTGATTCATGAGACCACATCACAACCGGAAAATGTATGGAAGAATAGTGTCACTTTTTTTTTCCTGGTCCCAAAGAGGCTTGAAGATCATAGATTGGCATCCATTGAGTGTCCTCCCCCTTGCCAAAGAAAACTCACATTTTCCCCATGCCCATTGCCGAGAAGGCACGAGGTTCAATCTTTGTGTCATTGGCTTCAACCATGAAATAGCTATTGGACTCTTGCTGCTTGCCAGGCATGTAAAAATATCCAGATATAGGCCTCTTCAGGTCCACGAGCCGGAGGCAATTCCTCTAGTTTACTATCCGGATGGCTGAAAGCTGTTTGAACATTTTCTTTTCGATACTATTACTTCAAGCAATGAGGCCTAATTCGCATTGACACAACGGCATTAGCAGTCCATTTTGTCAAATATATTTTTTTAATTTTCTTTTCTGAAAACATGTCCTGTAAGGAACACTCTGGCCAAATTTCATTTTGGTGGCCAGTTTGAAAAAGGACCGTCATGTTGAATTATTTTCGTATCAAGCTCACACTTTTGTCTGAAATCGTGACCGAAAAGAAACATTCATACTAAACGCTATACTTGGCTTATATGCTCCACAAATAAAAGTTTTTTTCCATTTGTATCTGGACAACGTCTGCCTGCATCACCGTAGTTCTCCCCCAGAGAGGTCTGCCTTGCCCTAGCAGCATTTAACACTGTGCTTTCATCTTCTGCCCACGTCATGATAAATGCAGTGGCGGTTCTAGATAAATCTCACTGAGGGGGCCTGGCTGGGGCCAGGGGTTTTGATCGAGGGGCACATTCAACCCAGGGCAAAAAGACAAAGATTCAAAAAATTATTTGACTTTTTATTTTCATCAAACCTTTAAACCTTTGCAGACATAACATTACAGTGACAATGAAAAACAGTATAATAATTACAGTAGTACTGAATCAAGTGCTGATAAAAGATTCAAATAGGTGCAGATCTTGTGGAACAGTCTTAAGCTGCCCCTACTATTACAACAACTGTATTCTGCAATTTTGGTGATTTCTGGCAAACCGTCTGAAGTGATTCAAGATTCAGTTCTTTTGACCTTCCAGACTTAATGCAAAGTACACCAAGATTGCTTAATCTATCATCATTCATAGTGGACACGAGGTATGTTTTCCCATGATTTAATGTGGAAAAACTCCGTTCTGCATTGGCGGGTCTTCTTTACATTTGTTGATGTCTGTGGAAAAAGACAAACCGAATAGATGTAAACATAATTTTTGCGTGGACAGCATATACACTAACTTGCTACACTTACACTGTTTAGGCACTCAGACAGACATAATTGTCTAAAATGTATTCATGAATGCAATACATAGCATTCATGCATTAATTCATTTATTTATTCATTAATTGTATTCAGTAAATATAAATTAATACATAAATACACAGCCTGACCAGGGACTAAAATTGCAAACACACTGAAGCTAGATGTTCATCTAATTGTCCCAATTTTAAAAGGCAATGTCTTACATATTGTTCCTGTTAAACATTAAAAAATAAAAAGGGATATTTAAAAAATTACACGCACACACACACACACACACACACACACACACACACACACACACACACACACACACACACGTGCGCGCTCGTACACACGCACACACACACATGCAGACAGTCTCAGTTTCCTCATTCTCAGGATCTTCATCTGTCTCTTCATTTTTAACTTTAAAATTTTAACAGTGAAGAGGAATTACACTTCAGCAACCCTACTGTTGCGGGCCTGCTTGGTTTTGTGTTGTGGTCTTACCTTGACAATATAATATCATTCGTCGTCGTGGTAATCTTGGGACTGCTTCTCTGGAGGCTGCTTCTCATCTTCGCACTCATCTTTTTTCAGTGGTGCAGCGTGCTAAAAGGTCCGACTAGAATGTTAAACCAGGCACTTTAGTTCCACCTTTGGCGTCGGCGACTGGGCGCTACTGTATAGTCTACGTTCGGAGGGGGGGGGGGGGGGGGCACAGGGCGGGCCAGAATCAGTGCTACAGGGGCACTGGCCCCTTTTGGCCCCTCCCCAGAACCGGCACTGGATAAATGCCTCACATTCTGTGTTGTGGTTTTACCTAAAGAGTGTAATAAGGTTTGTTGTGTTGCTATAGCACCTTCCAAATATCACCAAGCTCATCTTAGCTGAGTAGCTGAAACAGCTCCCTGCATGAGATGACTCCATTTACAGTCTGCCATTATCTACCTTGTGACTGACTTCTAGAGCAGGGTGCTACTCCGCTTATGCATTATGCACTGAGTGTGGAGGAAGAAAAATGATTTCCCAATAAACGGGTATACCCAAGATAGACACAAGTCAATACATTGGCTTAGTACGTCCATTGCGGTCATTTTAATGATATGCTGTACATTACCTCAAATGACTGAAGTGTTGAAAGTATTGACATTTTTATTTGAGAATATCTTTTATAGCAAGAATATATTGGAGTATTGGAGGTACGAATGAGTTTCTATCACCATATTATTGCTGAGTATTTCGAGCAACATTCTGCCACTGTGATTATGTGCCGCTTCTTCAGACTACGACTACAACTGCTACTTTATTTTACTCTTGTCTTTGCGTCACACAGAGCAAATGATAATCATTTCCAGTTGATGCGGTCCAGTTTCACAGCAATGCAAACTAAACCCACAAAAGTCACCTTTTTTAAAATTTGTGTGTATATCTCAAGTACAGTAACATGCTCATACCCAAGAACACGCCTGCCCCCAGACCACACGCATGCAAACACATTTCTCTTCATCCTACTTATTATTGTGTTCAGCAATCATGACCTACCCTGATGACCCCCACTGGAAAGGTGAGTCAGTATGATCTTGCTGAGCACATGTGAACATGAGTGTGTCTGTGTATGTGTGTGAGTGCGTGCATCCTGAAGTCTCTGGGGTGCTAGTTAAGTATACTAAGATAGATTTGACACCCAAGGCAAAAGACAGTGGGACCTGTTTTCAGTTCACTGCCTCCCTCTCCATCTCTCTTTCATTTTTCTGTTTCATTTCTTGTACGTGTTATTCTGTGTTTCCTCTTGCTATTTGTAGGTTTATTTTTGTGGTCATTCTCAAACCAATGTCCCAGTATATTCATATCCAATTGCACACCTTTTTCAGACCTGTTGTCCAACGCAATCGAGGAAAGAGAGAATTCCCCCTCCCCTGCACTGTGTCACTATCTCTTTGTCTCTAGTTTTCTCTCTGTCTCTGGCTTGTGGCCACAGATGCCACAAGGCATGTTGTAAATGTTTTACAAAGTAAACTCTCATGCATTTTTAAGCTGAATCTCAAAAGTGGCAATGATGAGATCATGTTTTTTCTTATCTCATATTCCTCGGTCATTCCAGGCACTGTTTGGCTGTGCACGTTTTGGACATCACCTGTCCGTCCAAGATATTAGTCATTTGACCATGTCCCTCAGGGAGCTCTGAGGAGACCGAGTGTGAGGCGGTTCGGATGAAAAGCAGCACCTCCAAATGGTGCTCAGTCAGAAAAGGGTATCACGTCCTCTCCATCCACATGGATGAGACCCTTCCCCAAGTGGGAGAGTTCAAGTAAATTGAGGTGGAGGATGAAGAGCGGATCGACAGGCAGATCGGTGCAGCATTTGCAGTGATGCAGATTCTTCATTAGTCTGTCGTGGTGAAGAAGCATTTGAGCCAAAAGGTGAAGCTCTAGATTTACACTCCGTGTTCCTACCCTCGCTTTTGGTCACGAGCTGTGGAGCTTGACTGAAAGAACAAGATCGCGGATACAAGCGGCCCGGAATGAGTTTCCTCAGCAGGGATGTCTGGACTCTCCCATGGAGATAGGGTGAAAAGCTCGGTCACCCGGGGGTGGGGGTGGGTGTGGTGGGGACGGGGGAGGGGGGCGGGGGCTCTCGGTAGAGCCGATGCTCCTCCACATTGAGAGGAGCCAGATGAGGTGCCTTGGCCATCTGGTTAGGATGCCTCTTGGACACCTATCTGGTGAGGTGTTCTAGGCATATCCCTATGGAAAGAAGCCCCTGGTATAAACTAGCCAGTCCAAGACCGTCCAGACACAAGGCATAACCCAATAGTCTCTCAATCATTTTCCATTTGGCATATAAATCACGCACCTATGTGGACATCTCATTGCTGATGACACTGTTAGATCTCTGTTTTCGGCTAATTTCTCAAGTTTTACAATTGTCGGACTCTTGTGAGAAAAAGGAAGACAAGTGGCAGGACATTTGTACCTTTCTTCTGAAGTATAGCACTCCCACGGCGCCGCCCTATGTGGTTCTCCACGTAGCAGGTGTAATTAGCCAGGTCAGTCTCCTCGATAGCGTCAAAAGTTAAGGATAGCTCAACTTCCTTTTCCCCCAAATGCTCCCTTAAAATCCTGGATAAGCAAAGATAGAAATTCAAAATTACATGTCAGCCATGATATTTTCAACATTGACTAGAACACATGGAAAGTGTTTTTTGTTCATGTTTTAATGAAGGACAACAGCGTTGGAAATTACATGAAGAATACAAGGAATGAGAATATTCACAATGCATGGAGCTTTGAGACAGGTAGGTTAATGTTCCCAAAATTGCTGTGCTAAAATTTTTAAAAGGAAGACGCATAAGGAAAGAAGACAAATAGGCAACAGCAAGGACAAAAGAAGAGGAAAAATGATATAACAACATAGAAAGGAGTAAATGATGCATAGAGAAATGGAGTTGAGTTGAGTGCAGCGGAGTAGAGTGCATTAAAATGTAGGGCAGATGGAGCAAGAAGGCATGTGTAGAAAACAGTACAGCAGGTGCAAAAAGCTTCTGTCCTTATGGTGAGGTCAGATACCGCATAGGCCTGCAAGGAGGAAGTTGGCAGGAGGCAGATTGAACTGGCTCAGGGGTTGACCTGTGTTTTGGAATCGGATTTAGGGTCAGGCTAAGCTATTTCCACTGAAATCAGAAGCCACATGGCTGCTGCTTGCCGCAACAGCAAATTTGGTCCAGGAGAAGACCCAAAGTCCCGCGCCACCAGCGGCATACATTTTGTAAGGGTTGTAACTATAGAAACCAGAAATCTGAATAGACCAGTTGGTACAGTACCTGCCAGCTGCTCGCCCCGAGAAATACTGCAATTGAAATGTGTTTGAGAATCGCTACGTGCTGAGCATGTAGACAAAATATTTAGATACATTTTACATATTTCATACCTTCTTCATTCATATTTGCATGTGAAAACAACAATGCAACATTGATTTGCAATTGTATTAGTGGATGGACCTCTTACACAAATTTGTTTTTCTAAAATTACAATGCCTACTCTTGGTCAATACCACCACATTTAGTCAATGAAAATCTGAGCGATTAATTGTTCACACTCCCGGTTCGACAAATCGCCAGAGACAAGTTGAAATGAGCAATGGTGTGATTCGCCATTCCGGCGAAGGGCCAATTTGTCTGTCAAAATTTCCCCGCTAATCGTCAAAATGCAAATGTCCAAATAATCCTGCAATTTTCTTCAAGGCCAGTTCCGCATATGTTTGGTGACAGTATTAACACAACATTGCTTGGGGGGGGGGGGGGGGGCAGCTAGTGAATCTGATCACACAATGTAAACATATGCCAGCGGTCAAAATGAAACGAAAGTGGTAGTCAAGTCCAAAATTTAGTTTACAATAATTTGTTTTATGCACCCCCAGTAGTTTCATTGCTTTTTATTTGTTTATTTATTATTATTATTATTGTATCCAGGCAACACTACCCTTACAGAAGACCTAGTTGAAAAATCTCCACCATGTCAAAAATATGTGGGCCATGGTCCCAGCTACTTTACTGTATACTGAGGTCAAAACCATACGAAAGAAAAAAAAAAAAGACTAAAACACATGACTGCAATATTGGAAATCGGTAGTTTGGCCTGCAGAACCAGTTTAAAAACGTAGTCTTCTCTTTTAATCTTCTCATATGCATGATTGGATGTAGATCAACCTTGAATGTAATCGAGACTCTTCTTGGGTTTTGTTGTTTCTGTAAGGCTTCAAGCATGGGTGGTTTCGATGTTTCAATTCAACTATCTCCTATTAATGTAACAAAGCAAAATTTAGATGACAATCTGAGGAATTTAATTGAGGTTCAGTCTTTCAAATAGATGTGTGGTACTTAAATCTTTAAAGATTGAAGTGAATTAAAACTATTGTCCTCATACATCAGAGTCATACAGATTACTTAAGAGAAAGGATTTCTCTAAAAGTCACCACATCCTTTCTGCCACATTTACTGTGTAACAATAGATTAGCAATACATAGCAGGTGTGTGTGGGTGTGTGAGCGGAAGTGATATGGACAGACACTGTGTGTTCTATTTTTATACCAACTTTAACTGTCAATGCAAATACATTGTTGTAAAAACAACTGCATGAATCTGTCACTATCATCATGAATCATAAATCCCCGTTTAAACAATGGGGGTTGACAACAGATGGGTCATCTGGCTGACATCTGGACATAAACATGATAAAGAAGCCATTTCGTTTGCCCTTGCAAGGCTAAGTGAATTTCTGAACGTTGCATATGTATGTATTGCAATTCAATGCACATGAGTGAACAGTGAGAATGCTCAGTTGCAAAATTCTGAGTAGCTGGAAAGCAAGGAAGTGAATAACCTGAGACCTTCTGTGCTCTTGGGGGAAAGTGTTCCATTTAAACTACTTTCACTTGTTGTCAAGACAACTTGTTGTCTTGTATTACATTATATATTGACCGGAGAGAATCCACCTCTCTGAAGACGTCTCCCTGCAGCGGTTTCATCTTGTTAAATGGACTTTTATGTCATTCTAACTTCGTATCGCACAATATTGTGTCAAATGTTGCTCACTCGGCATCCATTGCAGCCTGGTCATCGTGGAAGGGCGATTCCCCCATCTGCGGCCCCTTCTCAAGGGTTCTCATTCTTCCCCAAAATATTTTCCTGACCCTCCTGAGGTTAAGGTCAGGGGATGCCATTAATATTTGTCAACTGTGGGCATGTGAAGCCCTTTGAGACCGTTTGCGATTAAAGCCATATGAATAAATGTGACTTGACTTGTATTGTTGTGCATGCGTGTAGTCAGGCTTTATTGCATTGAATCAACACTGCACATTGGCAACTAGTGTGACGGCAAGGTGGAGGGACCTAAACATCACAGCAGGAATCTCTCTATAAAAATGTAATAAGTCAGATTTGGAACAGTAGATGATTGGATCATTTGTTGCCAGAGGACTTGATCAAGAGATGGAGAACTCATCAGGTAAAGGTTAATTAAACACCACAGGGTATGATTAGTTTCAAATTTAAGTACTCATTCTGCTATTTTCTTTCGTACTACCCTGGAACAGAAAACCTTCTGAGGCCAATCGCTGGCTTAGTATTGAGTCCATTTCCAAAGATGAGGCCCTGAGACCTAAGACGGGGCTTATTAAGTATGAAACAAGACACCGGAATTAACCTTGACAAATAATAGGGAAATTAGGATTAGAAGTATTTTCGTTGAGTTTACAATACATATTCTTATTACCACTGGGTTGATGACACTTGGGTTGGGTGGAAAAGAACTAGAAGAAGGATTTTGGTCACTAATTTACACTAATTTATAATTTCATGACAATATTACAAAAAGCAACTGTTTTAAAATTATGAATAAAATTGGAGAACTCTCGATGAGTGCTCTGCAACCGGCTGACGAGCAGCCCAAAGTATATTCTCAAGAAACTATCAACTTGAATCGTTTTGTGGATTTGTGCATGCCACACTTCTATGTCACATTGCAAAGGTGCCTCGAAAGACAAGTTGTGTCAGAAAATGAGATGCCAACGATAAAGAAGGATACACATATAATTTGAAATATATTTACGGCAATATTTTGTTTACATTTTTGTTATTTAACTTTTGTTTTACTCAAAGACTTAAGGTGAGGTCTAGGGTGATGGCCTCACACCCTCTTTGATCAGCCGCCGTTGCATACAATGCTGGTTAATGGTACAGTTCAAAGATTCTAATCGTTAACATTCAGGCACCCGACAGGTGGATCAGTGCTGCGTGTTGCTCAATCTTATCCTTGTCTGCGTTTGTGAGATCCATTCCAGTTCCAGACTGGTCCGGAACCATAACAACTTCTGGCGTGACTCAAGTGCATGTGGTGTCCAAGTTCACAATAAGCCTGTCCAAACTCACCTTTGAAGTCTGCGAATAGTCCTTCTGGAATTTAGAAACCACGGGCTGTTGAGTTGCGCCGGACGTAACGTCACGTATCTGAATTTGCGGCCAAAAATGCGGCCTTCGGAGGACGTAGCCTTGTGAATTTGGACATAGCCACTGTCTCCTGGTTGGCCTGAATGAAGTGTCTGGGTTTGAGAGAAGTCTGGGCCTCCCTTCGTAGGCTTCTGCCCCTGCGCCCTACCACTGGCTAAGTGGAAAATGATGGATGGACGAATGGCTGGAAGATTCAGCGCTTGTCCCTTATCGGCTAAAACAAGCATTAGTAAAACAAGGCAAGAAACAAAAATTTAAAACAAAAACATTCCTTTGTTTTCAAATGCTAGAATGTTTGAGATTTCTGAAACCATTCCAATATAAAAATAGGTTTTAGTCACTCACCAATCCTGAATCATCATTTATCCTTGGTGTGATTTGTTTGATTAAGAACGAGCATTCACACTCTGAATGAGAGGAACTCCAATGCGGTTGTGGTGAGACTGCATCAAAACAGTCACCAACATGAAGGGTCAAACTGTTGACCTTCAAACACATCTTCCATGTGTCAAGTCGAGTCAAGTACAACTTTATTGTCAAATGCGCTGTCATACATGTGATTAAGTTGTTGCCATACATCCTCACTTTGCTGCCTTCTTTGTTCCAGTGCCTGTGCAGTCTGACTTGTCAATGCAAAATAATGCTTGTCATTACCTGACATCACTTTCTTTAATGTGTCCTGCAAGCTCTTCAACAAACTTCTCTCCTTTCATCCAGTAGATGATCGGTCTCCTGTTTTCTCCACTGTAGCCAAAAAAAGCCTTGCAGTCCAGACTGAGAGGCATTCCTGCAACACACATCACAATGCTATCACTATGCAACCCCCCCCAGAAACACAAATTTGCTCAGAAAATCAGACAGCTTTTTAAAAAGTTTTTTTTTTGTTTCTCCCCGATTGCCTGAATCCAGAAAGATGTCACCTTAAAACCAAAGACGATTTGATTTATTGCAGATATAATCCTTGATATCATCAGTATCATTGAACTAGCTTCATCCATGAGACTAAAGTGTGGTCGACTTCGACAGGTATCTGTCATGGTTCTGTTTGTGACTAACAGGTGGCACTGTAGGGCTCCGCCTGCAGCTGCACGCCTGTTGGTCATTGTGTCATTAGTTTGCTTTTGTTTAAAAGGACTCCCGCTGTCGGGTCATTGTTGCTCTGTGCACGTGTCATGTTTTGTTTTTTGTCTTAGATTTTTGCTGTTTTGATATCTTGTGATTTTTCTGGATTTTATTTGAATGAGTTTTTGATTTAGTTTTCCTGTGTATTCCTGTTTGCATATTTGTTGAATACATCTTGGTCACTCCACCCTGGTCCTCCCTGCCTCCATGCGTTTTAGGGTCCTCTGCACTACCATCACGCAAAACATGACAGAGATTTGTGAAATAAGTGAACACTCAAGAGGCTGAGCTGCACCTTGGAATGCATCATCTCCAAGGGCCTCAAACACACTTTCATAGTAGCTATGAAACACAAAGGAATTGAGCATGTTACCCTCATTGGGGGAGGGGATGGGGGATGAGTAGTCTACATAAAGTTCAAACACAGAAAATCCAAATTCATTTGAAAAGCATGTTTCTAAAATACTGGAAATCCATTTTAATTAGATTACAACATGAGATGACAAATGACAGAGCAGCATATTTAACCACCATGAATTATATGCTGTTAAATTAATTTCCTCAGCCTGACATCTTAAATCACTTTGTGTTGAGCAGTTGGAGAAGCATGCTGCTTTGTGCATTTACACTCATTTTCTTAAGAAAATGCAGGTCACCCCAAATGAGCAAGCACTATTCTTGTCATCATGGCAACAAAAGCACATTGTTTACTGCTGATTGTGAATGATCACTGCTTCAACAAATCATAAACTGCTCGCAATAATTAAAAACATCCATGAAATAGACTGGGTAAATGAAAATAGAGTGGGACAGTATCAAGTTAAACGTCCAAGCTATGCTGTGGTCGATATAGAAACTTGAACAACTGAGAGGACTCGAGCCATTGCTCGAATTCAACCACTGCCTTCTCAAAGTTAAAGTTTTTGGGGTTTTTTTTTTGATGAAATGAGACCGTGTTGGTTGCTAATCGAATGCTGATTGGTTGAAACGAACATGATGAATTTTACCCCAAAACACACATGAGTCTTTTGGTGGTTTGGGGTGGACCTATCGTTTGAAGCACATTTGACTATATTATGACTTGATGTCTTAAAATGACGTCCAAAATAAAGAAAAATGGAAGAACATTTTCCCAACAGTGCTTACCTGATTTTTTTTTTTGGGTCACTTTGTATGACTATAAATCCGAATGTACACTGCTATATGCTTTGAAAAAGCTGTAAAATTCTGATCAAATGTGTATGTGTGCATGTTTGTGTACATCTATCTATCTATCTATCTATCTATCTATCTATCTATCTATATACAGTATATATATATTTACCTCCCTCATCTTTTTCCACTTTCAAACATTTTTAATAAAGCTCCAGGGAGCCACTAGGGCGGCGCTAAAGAGCCGCATGCGGCTCCAGAGCCGCAGGTTTGCCGGTGTACATGATCATAACTAATAAGCCCTTTGAGGATGTGTTTGTGTTTTCAGCATGTTCTGGTGTGTGAAATTATATCGTTTGGTTACCTTGTGTGCATTTAAATGGCTGGGTACGGCTTGTTAGCCTAATCAAAAATACAACCTAAGAAATGTGGTGTGCCTGTTATGCAGTGATTTCAGTCATCGTTTTGTTTTTGTGGCTGAAAGAAAAGGGTGTTGAAAAGAGATAGAATGAAAGAATGTTGCTGTGCCGCTGTCACTAATGTTAGGGAGGTACCATAAACCGAGCTGGTGCATCATCATTTTAGACTGCTGCTGATTGCATCGTTGCAAAAACACACCCACCTTGATCATGTGTGTGAGTGAGACTGGATTGTGTATCTCTTGTCAGGAAATTTCAGTACAGGTCCGTTTTTAAAAAGCAAGTCATATAACACTGTAGTCGAAAAATAATTTTGTCTCTGCAGCTTTAGTTAAGCCTGACTTACTTGTCACTGCTTGTTAAAGGAGCCTCTCTGAAACATGCGCAAAAAGAAGCAACTGAATGTGAGCATTATTACAGATGTGTGTTATTTCTGACGCCACACACCAAGCTCGACAAACTGCTGGCGATGAGGCATTCCCATCTGTTTCCTTCTGCTTGCAAAGTTGTGAGCTTTGAGCCTCAATGTCAGATTTCATTTCCATCTGCATTTTTGCTTGATTTGTCCACATTAACTAAAATTTAACTGACAAAATCTCATTTGAGTCATTTCAAGAAGCCCGGTAACTGTTTTTGCTAGCAAGCAACAACGTAAGACCGGATCTCACTGAGTGGCGAAGGTCCGCGTGTGTGATAGCATACAGCGACTGCCCCTCACCAAATGCCATTAATCTGTTCCATCCATTCGAAAGGTATATGCCTTTGTGTAGTGTTGCATGCTACTGTCTACATGTGTTGCAATAGTTTGTGTTCAAATATAGGGTGTTACAAGCGTTATAACTTCCATTGATGCTATTTTGTTACCATTAACCCATTCCTGCACCCTGCAACCTGATAACATGATTAATTGTCCACTGTAGTAACCGCTGTCCCTGAAAGAGTTAAGCCAGCAGATGTTAAGGCAGTGGTGTCAAACATACGGCCTGCAGGCCGGAACTGGCCCCCAAGAAGGCTCGATCAGGCCCGCAGAATCATTTAAAAGTGAAAAAATGCATAAAAAGAATATAAAAAAAATATTTTTAAAAAGGTGCGATTCATGGAGTATGTTGTCTTCTACTCTGATCAAAACAGTGTGTCCCCTCACTGTTTTGATCAGAAATAGAAGACATTTTTTTGATCAGAGAAGAAGACAACAGTGTCATGTTCCGTATTTGACAGCAGGGGGCAGGCGTTAATGCTTGCCGCCTGCACACCTGCCACCCATTTGTCGGTGATTGCACCAGCTATATCTAGGCGCTCCGGCAGTCGACTCACTGCCGGAGTATTCCACGCCGTGCCATTGCTGTTGCCTATACCTTCTCGATTGAACGCTACTTTAAAACTATTGATAATTGTTGCATTCCTTGATATCTCTCGTGTGTAATTGTAGTATTTGCCTAATCTTTCTCCTTGCCGCTTTTTCGCAAGCGTTTTCTGTTGTCTCGTTATAATTATTTCCTGGTTTTCATTTTTAACCAGCGTTTTCTGTTTTCTGTTTAGACTGGGTTTTTTTGTTGTAATAAATATTATTTTTGTGACAAAGTTCCTTTCTGTGCCTGCTATTTCGGTGACCCACTTATTCCCAGTTTGTTGTTACGCACGAAGCGATTACTCTGTCGCTTCGAGCGCAACGTGACAAACAGCAGCCTCAACCTATCACTGAGACAGACCCAACACAGCAGACGCTATCAAGGACATGTGATTACTTTATTCTTTACACATTTAATAGCACTCTCCTTATTTTCTAAGGTGTAGGAAATCTAAGGTACTTCATGAAATGTTTTGTAAAAGATATGTTCATAAAATTTCAACATTTCCCTCATGTTCTTTTGGTGCTTTAGACCAAAACAAAGGAAAGACATATTATTTTGGTTCTTTACAGCAGAAAATGGTATAATTTTAATGGTCCGGCCCACATGACATCTACCGAGGGCATATGTGGCATTATGTGGTTTGGCTAAATACACATGTACTTGTCTTTGCTTTGTTTGATATGTCTTTGCTCTTTTACATAGAAAAATTATTTGGATTCACTCTTCTGGCTCCTGTGTGGGCAGCATGGATATCGTTCCTTCTCAGTAACAATGTGAGTTTGTGTGGTTGCTTGTATCTTTATGTTCCCTGTGATTAATTGGTGACCAATCCATGGTGTAGTCTGCCTTCTGCTCAATGTCAGCTGGGGTAGGCTCCAGCTCTCTGCGACCCTCAACAGGATAAGTGGTATTGAAAATGGATGTGGAATAATGTCATCTCTTACAAATTATCAGGACTGTTTGAAAACTTGGACAGTTGCAACCCAGTTTAATGGAAGATGATAATTGACTTAAATTGTTTGTATAAATGTGCCCTGCTATTCCCTGGTGACCGGTCCAGGGTGGACTCCACCTCTTGCTCAAAGTCAGCTGGATTAGGCTTCAACTCACCCACACCCGAAAGAGCACAAGCACTATGAAAATTGGAGCTTCCTGAAGCCTGTCATGAATAAGACAGCCGCCCTTCACAGAATTATTCACTGCCTTATCTGCTCTCCTCATGCCATGTGTATCCCTTCCATGAGCCAAAATGCAAGATGTATATTTCTTGTAAAAACAAAAAACAAAAACAGACACGTACACACACACACATTGAAACAAAGCATGAATTGTACTACTACTACTTTTTATTAAGATGGCTAATTGAAATAATGCACGCTCCCACACACGTCTTCATAGCCCCCTTGATACCTCTGAATTTCTTTGGGAAAAAGGGAAATTACCCTTATTTAATGATCATCTTGTGATAAGTAGGTCATAGCGAAGTGGAGAGGGTTGAATCATAAATTACATGAAATAAAAATAAATTGAATGACATAGTGGACAAGCGCCCTGCAGCAAGAAATTGTCTCAGACACAAATCTTGGCTCATGAATTTCTGGGTTGCATTTGGAGGTTCTTCCAGGTACCTTTGAGGGTTCTTTTAAGTGCCCAAAATCTGGATGGTAGACTGAGTGCAGGCACAAAATTGAATGTAGCTGCGGTTGTCAATGACAATGGTTGTATTTTCTTTGATCAGTGGGGATCTCAGAAGCAATTTCCTATCATTATCGGTCAGCGTCAAGCAACAATTTGATTTTGCATGATGTCTTGAAAAAGATGTCAAAGGTAGTTGGAAGAAAAAGCAAGCATTCATTGCTGTCACCTGCTATGTACCGGTAAGTGTTTGTATTTTACATGGGAAAACTTCACACAGGATCATCCTGGCAAAGATTCAAACCCAGAACCTCTCAACTGTGAGGCAGATGTGCTCGTGACGACCACAACATGCTGCACATGCCTTGAATTTGTCGAACATAATTATTCGATAACATTATAGGCCATTTCCATTTGCTGCGAGACAAATCACAGTAAGAATTACAATAATAACATCAAACACACAAACTAATGAGATCCAACTCAAGAGCAGTTGATCAACGGTGTCTTTACAAGGGATTAAATTCTCTGTATTTGAGCTTATTAGATTTCATAATGAGTAACATAGACTTCCATTTTTTTGGGGGGGTGGGTGGGGGGGCAGGGAATCAGATTTGCTCATTTGATTCAGTGTCACTTAGTTCAAAAAAAGTTGTAAAACTAATAAAGAGTACTGTTGGTTCGTATTTAATTAAACATAACTTAAAAACCACACATGCCCTTCTCCGGTCCAACATATGCAACTGCCGTCCATTTGCTCATATATTTGTTGGTTTGAAAAGTGCGCATGCATGGCTGTGTGTCTGTGCGTGTAAGTAAAGCTGAGCTTTGGGTCTTGAGCATGTGACATTTCATCCATTTATATCCAGCCTCCAACAAATGAATGATGTTAAATCCTTTCTTATTCTCGTATCCTCAAATGCTTCAGTATTAAATCCGTTCTGTGTATAAGGCAGTGACACCTTTCCAAAATCACATCATTTTTGCCAAATGCAGCTTCCAGATTTGTTAGTTTTAATCCTTTTCATACGTTTTAGAACTTTATTTTATGGGTTGCTCTATTAATGTTATGAAGTGACTGCGCAGTTTTTGTAAAACATTTTCTCCAAATCATATTTAGTCAGCATGCGGTATATTTTGATTGTCACTTGACCTTTTTGCCTTGATGCAGTGTGTAATCTTGGGTGGTGATCCTGTTTCTTCTGCTCAGTGGCGGGACAAATGTTGGTGTGCGGTATAGGGCATTGAATACATCACAATACAATACAAACTTGAATTGATTCTATTCGGGGTATGATAGATGTATAAAATTAACATTCTTCACTCACTCTAAATACATGACTGTTATTTTTTTGTCTGTAGCTACATCTGGAGTTAAAAACGGTATTTAAGAAGGTTGAAATGTAGTTTATGAAGAAATCTTACCTGTATTTTGGAAAAAAAAAAGAAAATAATAAATGAAAGCAAATTCTAACACCACTTGTGTTTTTTTTTCTGTGAAACACCTTGGAGAGTAACAGTAAACAAATGTCAACATTGAATATCTAGATAATTAACTTACTGTAATCTATAAAATATCAAGAAATGATACTTTACGCATAATTCATCATATTTATAGGCCCTTATCTGGCTGTGAAAAGGCTGTTGAGATGCCCAATAATATTTGGCAGCACAGTATTGTTGGAGTGATATGATTTAATAAATATGTGACGGCTAATCATTTCAGCAAATATTAAAGTATTTCTTTCTAAGAGGAAATGAAGACGCCACAAAGCGAGAAAAGAGATTTGACTATTCCACCCACACTATTCTATCACGCCGCCTGTCATCGATTTTATCAGTTCCCACACACGTTCAACCTTTTTAGTCTTCAGAGCAAAAATATTCAAAACCCGAGGTGATTCCTAATAGCTCTCCCCGGAAAGACAATCAATTATATGTTGTTAAATCCTTTCTTATTCTCTTATCCTCAAATGCTTCAGTATTAAATCCGTTCTGTGTACAAGGCAGTGACACCTTTCCAAAATCACATCATTTTTGCCAAATGCAGCTTCCAGATTTGTTAGTTGTAATCCTTTTCATACGTTTTAGAACTTTTTTTTTTGGGTTGCTCTATTAATGTTATGAAGTGACTGCGCTGTTTTTGTAAAACATTTTCTCCAAATCATATTTAGTCAGCATGCGGTATATTTTGATTGTCACTTGGCCTTTTTGCCTTGATGCAGTGTGTAATCTTGGGTGGTGATCCTGTTTCTTCTGCTCAGTGGCGGAACAAATGTTCAAATAGGGCATTGAATACATCACAATACAATACAAACTTGAATTGATTCTATTCGGGGTATGATAGATGTTCTCATCAATTCTCATTCGATGCCCATATTTGGCAATTTCCCGACAGCTCTAATTAAAAAGTTTCCTTCTCTTATATACCTATTCTGGACATTTGATTGGCTAGGGGACTGGCCTCATTAAGAAGCGTCTTAAATTAACAGATGAAATTAGAAAGGAGATTAGTGGCGATATGCTTGACAAGGTTAATTAAATGACCAGTCAGAAGGGCTTTGTAAAATCTAAACCGGCAGTTTAAGAGCAGCTAAAGCAGAGCTGTTTTTTGGACCGTTGTAACTTCATTTTCCGCTGGGACAAATCATTTGAAAAATAGCGTTACCACCACGATCAAAACAAACAGAGCGACAGTTGGCTTCCACTATTTGACTAGAAGTTTTTTGGTTTGTTTTTAACATGACCCTTTCCAATGGATTTTTTTGAAGACAGCATTGACCTAACCTTGAAAGGTGTCTGCAATTGCAAGAAAGCGATTTTATTCTTAAAATAAATCTCACCTGCCGAAGCTTCAGTGGCTCTTGTGGTCACTCGGTGACAAAATGTACAAACTTGCACTTCATCCTTTGATAGCAATGAACTATTGCAATCTAACTACCACTGTTGACTTTCCCACAAAAAGAAAGTCGCAACACAGCTTCAATTTGCGGGTCACATGGATTGAGCTTCAAACGACGTACATGCATGCGCTATGTAGGATGGTCGGTCACCTCAGTTATAACTTTTTAATAATGTCACAACCAGAAAGACACGATTCTCCGTTCTGCATCCCTCTGTTGGCAATCTTTTTTTTTTCTTTGTATTTTGGATGGGTTTTAGTCAGCGGGTGGGGTACACCTGAACTTTTCGGCAATGTTTTTACAAAATCAAAAGCTATTCTGATTAGCATGTAATACTGCAATTGAAAAGAATTTGATGTTGTTTAGCTGTCAGCAATTCCTGCGTAGATTTGGCCACAGTATCATTCCAGTATTGTTTTGAGGTACTATATTGGATTGGATTGGATAAATGTTATTGTCAAATGTACTATGTGTAATATGCAGGTGTAATATCAAAGTCAGCATTTTGGTATCTTGACAACACTAATTTTGGTAAAAGTCAAATGCTAGACAACTGCGGCCGGGGTTGCAAGACCTTCATCAATAGCAACATTCAGACTGGCTGATGCCAACTATGCTCTGAGCAGAAAGTATTCTGCTCATAAGAATGTGCAAGACTTTTTGTTTTTAAACTGGGGAGACAAAACAAACAGGAGTGCGAGCAGAGCAGGACATAGCAGTAGAGTTTTATGAAATAATACGTACTGGCATGCATACTTGCAACATATGTCAAGCCTGTGCCATTGCTCTGGGTGTTGTTGCTGCTGGATGGCAGATATCCAAACTAGCACAGCCTCGTTAACATTCAATTCATTATTCCTCTCAGACCGATGAATACACACCCACATGCACATACACGTCCTGGTTAGATGGATTTTTAGAGGTGCTTACTGCTTCAGAAAAATCTGATTCCGACTCCACAGGAATGTTATCCCGCAGAGAACGTCTTCATTTGTAAAATCGAGTGAATGAGAGGATAGCCAGCATGAAAATAATTGGAAACTGATGGAGATATTAACATCACAGGACCAAACAGCAAATGCTCTTAAAGGCAGGCAAGAATTATAGATTCAGAACCCCCCCCCCCCAAAAAAAAACCTTTGAGGAGAAAACAAAACTATACTACAGAGTTGCTGGCTCACAATTCAAATTGTAAGAGTAGAATTATTAATTAACCATACTGAATGTTCAGCAAAAAGCTGGAAAATCTCTTTCGAACCAGTAACTTTCATGAGTTTGGGGAAAAGCAGTCAACATGCAAAGTTAGCAAACATCAGGTAAACAAAAGTATTTTCAAAGTAGTCAAATTTGAAGAAAATAATATTTCATATTTTGTGTATGTATTAACTTCTATTTAGTGATCCTTTGGCATTCAAGTGGGCACGTTTTACTGAATCTTAGTAACTGATTGACAGACTTTCAATACCAGAATAAAAACATTAGGAGAGAACGGCAAAGAAAGGCAACCAAACTCACAAAAAAAAAAAAAAAAAAAATCATCTCTTGACAATGTGGATTCACATGTTTGCCTCCAGAACTAGGTAGGAGGTATAACGTATGACGGTTTCACACATGGTGCTTCTGACCGAGAGGACTTCTCCAAACTCGATTGTAGTGCTTGTTATTTGTGTCCATAAAAGTACAATAAAGGTGAAGGTAAAAGACAACAACTCTATTCACGACAGTAGATCATGAGAAATGAAATAAAATGAAAAACAATGTATAAAAAGAAAAAAAAAACATTTGGCAACGCTGTTGCCAATGAGAGCCATGAAGCATGACTCACTCATGCTTTGGCAGCAGCATTTACCGACCCTTTTTTCTCTTATGTTTCTTGTCGGTTTAACTTCTCCTTCTATCACTTCACTCAGACAAATGTTGTGTCTTGTGTTATATTTTACCTTCTTAAATATCTTCTCCCATTTGTGTGTTTTGAATTAGGAGAAACCAAGACTGTGCAAGTCTCTACTTGACATTTAGAATGCTATTCTTAATATGCTCTTTTTCTTTTAGCCTGTAGTTTCAACCAAAACAATTCTTCAAATTAAAAGCTTTGAATTTCAACCACTCACATGCTCACAAAGTACATGAAAAAAAATCCTCAAAATTACATTTATATTGTTACAGGCGATGTGTAAAAAACAAGTTAAGAATTTTACTCTGATTGTCACAGCTCTTCCACGAAAGGTATATACAGTATACCATTGATTCAATTTTGGAATTGAACACAGACTGGACTATCGTGGCTCTTTTGCAATTGTAAAGTAATTTCCTTCTATCCTTCCAATTTCATTATCATTGATTTGATATATCATTTCTTAATCCTCATGTTTCATAGTTACTGTTTTGTTTCTCTAATAGACATTGGGAGATGGCAATGTCCAAATAAATGGCAGAAGGTTAAATGATTGCACAGTGTATATCAAGCAATGCCATTGCATAAATGTGGACCATAAAAATCCAACTTGGCATAGCCTGCTGCACACCACTTCTAGTTATCTCTCTAACCATTTGAAAGGAAATACTGACACGTGCACAACCATTTTAAAGGATGTGAATGAGGAGATGGACTGAGCTGAAAGGAAGACAGTGAAACTGTTTGAGATCGTGGCAGCAGTAGATAGGACACAGACAGATGGAAATAAAGTGAGATCGAAGCAGACACCTCACAGGGACAGAAGGAGACAGATACACTGAGATAAATGCTATGGGGGGTAAAACCGAGACAGATGGGGGAGGGGTGTGGGAGAGGGTAGAAAATATACCAACTTATCTTCACCCGTTTTTCACAGTCAAACTCTCACTGATAGCTTTTCCACTTGTGAATGTGTGTGTTATTTTCCTCTTCGATATACTTCATGGAACGATGACAGAGGGAGAGGATAGAGAGGAATTTGTCCTGAGGGAGTAGCAACATACATTACTTGAGAAATAGGCTTAAGTGACCCCAGAAAATAAAGTGCTTATTGTGTATCCGGGAGAATAATCTGTTCTCAACCTTTCTGACACCACACACACACACACACACACACACACACACACACACAAAAAAATGAAACTTTGCCCGTGAGCAACTGGCCAACTTGCCAGATGCAGTGTGTATTAGACAAACTGTTGTTGCTAATTTTCTGAATTTGGTCGACATGGCATGAATATTCATTGAAAATGTTTACCATGGACAGAAATCTAATCCTGCAAGTTCTCCAACAAAATGACCCAATGGACTTTTTGGTCGGCTTTTTGAATTTACGAAGGCCTATCTTATGAATATTTGAAGAGGTAAAAAAAATATGGAGATCACAATCATATCGAATCTTACTGTCCAACACTGATTCACCTGCATTATACCTGTATATTGATATGGATACACTCTTCAATCAAGTACAAGAACTGTAGGTGTCGGCACATGATGTTCTCTTGGTGATGTTAATATTGTTATGCCCGTTCAAGTACTGTCAACACTGTTTACCCAAATCACAGAGAGGCCTTACAGTGTTAAACACATTCATCCTAGGCAACCGGCTAAGATAAAATCCTTTTTTTTCTCAGCAGCATTTCGAAACAGTAATATGTGTCTTTGTTACATCTTGGCTGGAGTACTGTAATGCACTTTATTTTGGAGTCAGCCAGTCCTTCCTCATGTATCACCAGTTGGTCCAAAATGCTGCTGCTTGCCTCTTAACTGGAGCTCGTAAGAGGGAGCACATAACCCTAATTCTGGCTACCCTTCACTGGCTCCGAGTACATTTTAGAGATTATTTCATGATACTTTTATTTGTTTTCAAATCTTAAAATACCCCCACCCCAGTTTACCTCTCAGAGGTCCTCCATCCCTGCGGAACACACACTATTGGAGGCGCCGAGGACTGAGCGCAGCCTTGGTTATGTAGGCAAGCCACCTCACTGTCCATTTTTAAAACTTGTTTAAAAACACATCTTCATTCTTTGGCTTTCAACCCAACAGAAGACTGACATCATTCTATTGTTTTCTGATGTCTAGTGTATCTGTATTAGAAAATGTAATTTGTGTTATAATTTCTTGTTTTAACTTTCTTTTGTTGTTGTATGGTTGTTATTTTATGTTATCTTTAAAGTGCTTTATTACAGCTGCAGCTGTTGTGAAATGGAGCAGCTTCTCGGCAGCACGCGTGTAGCAGGGCTGATTTTAATTTCGATTGGGGGAATGTTGGTGCTATTTGACTGTCGCCGCTCAGCAGCCCCGGGGCATTTGTGTTTTTTGCACCTGTAATGGGCAGCATCTTTCAGAGCCCCATTTCGTTTAGCGGAGATGTAGGCACTGTTGGAAAATCTGCGTTCGTGCGGTTGGATGGATGGCCGGTGGAGCCAAGGATTAGGATGGAGGAGCGTCAGCGCGGAGCGCTGATGCGTATTTGCAGCTCAAAGTTACTGCTTGGAAATGAAGTGGATTTACATGTGACAGGAGAAGTGAACCAATCTCTTTTTTCGTCAATGGACGCGACAGCTTCTTGTTTACTTTCAAACATAGCTGATAGCAGGTGTGTGCACATTTTGAGCATCACATCTCTGATCCACTGGTGATAGGAACCTTTGATTTTCTCCTCTTTCATTTAGAACTGCTCTAAACAACAAAGCGTAAGCAGGAATAGTGCACGATTGCATTACTGTCCGTGTCTTATGTTATGTGTTGTGTTATATTGTTTTGCTATTTTATGTCAACTGTTGTGTAAGGCGCTTTGTTATAGCTGCAGCTGTTGTGAAAGCTCTATATTGATAAAAATGTATTGTTTTGTATTGTATAAACTGAGCAATGTGAGGAAACATTGCACGATACATTGTTAAACACTGAGAGGTATAGGTATAGAAAAAAAACCCTACATTGATTTCCATTTATCCTCCACAGTTTTATGTTGTTAGAGCTCTGTAGTTTAAAAATGCCAAATACACGGAAAGAAAAATGTTCATCCCATTAACCCAGGAGAAAAGCACATAACCATAATTTGTAGATGAATTCTGCAAGTCTTCTGAGCTACTTATGACAAGACAAGTATTAATTCAAAACCATGTTCATTCTCCTTAAGCTGCTAATAGATTGTTTCACAAATGCAGCTTGGGCCCACCAGAGTGTTTTTGTAATGGAAGACGTCCCTGTAACTCCTCAAGCTACCTTAATTATTCATGGATCTTTTTTTTTCTTTGCATATTCAGTGTACGACTCGTATCTCCAATCAATCTTTAATTATGTATTTCATCTGCCTCTAGCCCACATTAGTGAGATAATGACTAAAATTAATTGTGTTGATTACCCAATGGTATTGTGGAGTGATGGACAGCGGCAACACGAGACATGGGACAGATAGGAGACTAAGAAAAGTTGAGAAAAAACCTGAATGGAGAGGAAACCAGAGTCAGTAAAAACATGGTTGAACGGCTATGTGGAAATTTGAATAACAGGTAGAAATGAGCAAAATGAACAAGGTAACTGTGCCTGCTGGTATTACGTTGCAGAGCTAAAGACAAGATTTTTAAAAACCGCGCGTGCGTGTGCTGCATGTGTATGATTGTGTTTGTGCGTGCTTGACTGTGTGTTTCCAGTGTGCATGTACACTGTGTTTACTGCTGTTGATTGTGTGAGTAGGTGGTGAAACTGCTTGATTTCCATTAAAAGGTGTCCCAGCTGCAATCTGTGTACAGGGGCCTAGGGGACTAGGGACTATTTGCTTGCTACTACATCAATGTGGGATTAATGGAAACATAAACACCCATACTTGTACACAAACACCTTTCTGCCTCCAGTGCTAACATCGTCAGAGAGAGCGCTGCACAGTAGGTGAAGCACGCGCACATGCACATTCAATCATCCGGTACTGAAGCACAACGTGCACTATACAATTACCACAAGAACATTTGAAACAGACTTAAAGGGGAAGTCAACCCAAAATGTTGCTTCACAAATATGTTCAACGCAGCCCCAAATTCTGATTAATATTATGTATGTGAAATATGAGTTATGCAACAAAATACACCCGTTTTCATTTATCTTAGGGGGAAGCCATTTTAACACTCGACTGAAAGTGACATCACAGTTGCTCAGGGCATAGGCTACAATCAATCATGGCTCAGCTTCAGTGGGAAGAGAAAGTGGAAAAATGGCAGCCCCCTTAGTAACTACAACCGGGTTGATTTTGCTGCTCAACTCCATCCGCATATCCTCATGAGGGTCACGGATGTGCTGGAGCCAATCCCAGCTGTCTTGGGGCAGTAGGCGGGGGACACCCTGAACTGGTTGCCAGCCACTCTCAAGGCACACATTGACAAACAACCATCACACTCACACTCACCCCCAGGGACAATTTAGAGTGGTCCATTAACCTGCCCTGCATGTTTTTGGAATGCGGGAGGAAACCGAAGTACCCGGAGAAAACCCACGCGGGCACGGGGAGAACAGGAAGGCTGGAGCCGGAATCGAACCTTGCACCTCTGCAATGTGAGGCAGACAACATTCCTTTGGTACCCCTGACAAACCGTTTTACAATCTTTTTAAGAAACATTGGTTCATGTGATAACTATAAAGACACATTAATAGTATTATACAGAAGATTGATAGAATGACTCATCTTCAAGAAATCAAGACAAAAATAGATGGAATTTGGATGGAACTTTGATGGAGACTACTTAAACATAAGGGAAGAAAAGGTGCACAGTGTGCAGTGTTTAACATATATCATAAAGGACTTGGTACTCACCGGGTGTGGTCTCTATCCCCGTGTCTTGTCCCTGCGGAGGGAAAAGGACTTTCGGTGGCTGGGTGGTCTGGAGAGCTGAAGGAAAGCGGAGAAAAACTATCAGCGTTGTGGGAACATTTTCACTTCATACGTTCAACATAATTTTTCAACTTTCTGCTGTGAATCCTCTATTGTAATTAAAAACAATTTGAGTTAGTTCAAAAAAAATTGGCGTTTCCCGGAGGAAACATCTGTAAAGAAGTTAGAATGACTGATGATGCTGTGGATGCCTGTTCTCCTGGGAGGTTAGCTTGATTTAATTTGAATGGTAAGGAGGAGGAAACAGACATGCTGAGAGGCTGTTTGAAAAAGTGTAGTTTGCAAGTTGTTGGTTGCACCAACACGTCTTCCTTAGACTAAGCAGAGTCTGAGGACTTTGAGGTGGGCTCTCCTATACCTGGGGTTGAAGTCACCGATTTGGTTCAAAAGCTCCTCAGTGGCAAAGCCCTGGAGGTGAATGAGATCCACCCGGAGTTCCTTGAGTCTCTGGGTGTTGTGTGGATGCCCTGGTTGACACGCTTCTGCAACATCGTGCGGTCATCGGGGAGAGTGCCTCTGGATTGGCAGACCAGGTGGTGGTCCCGTGGAACAGTGGACAAGCTCTACACCCTTGGCAGGGTCCTCGAGGGTGCATGGGAGTTTGCCCAACCAGGCTTTGTGGACTTCACAAGGCATTTGACCATGTCCCTTCGGGAGTACTGTCGTGGGTGTTTTGGGAGTATGGGGTACCGGCCCCCCCAATACGGACTGTTCGGTCCGACTACCAACAATGTCAGAGTTTGGTTCGCAATACCGGCAGTAAGTCAGATTTGTTCCCAGTGATGGTTGAACTCGCCATGGTCACCCTTTATCACCAATTCTGTTCATAAAATTTATGGACAGAATTTCTAGGCGCTGCCAACGCGTTGAGGTTGTCTGGTGTAGTGGCCAGGTCGGGAATGGGATCTTACCCCAAGTGGCGGAGATTAGGTATGTTGAAAACAAAATTGAGAAGAAAAAAAAGTCTGCGAATGTGCAAATCTAGAGGTACTGAACCACAAGTATGCATTGAATTTTGGAAAGATGTTCTACCATTTGTACCAAGAATACTTTTCCTCCATGTTTTAAATGAAGACTTGATTTTAACGATGTTGTATTTGTTACCCTTGATAACTCTGGACCTTCATGTAATCTACTCCTTAATTGTGGCTATTGACCAGCACAGTTAATTACTTAAACCAGTTTGGAAATGTCTCAGAGGAGTTCGACTTCATATAGACTTTGCTTGTCAAATCAAGTCTGACATTTTCCATGCAGGCAGTGCACACAGTCCTGCACAAAAGGTCAGACAGAGCAATAATCACCAGAGTCTGCTTTTACAGCTTCTACAGCAGCCATTGCAAAACAGAAATGTGATTTTTCTTTTCTCCCCCTTAAACTTCCCTCTGTACAAAATGTGTGTGTTTGCACATGTGTGTCCTCAGATATGAATAGATGTGAGCGTCTGGCAGTTTCAGAGCACACAAGTTACTTTTACAGAACTGAAGACGACACCAGATGCTTCAAACAGACTAAAACAAACAAATCATGTGCTGCATTTGCCTCATCAAATAGAGTTTTCTCTGTTGAATGTGTTTGACTGTGTAAGTTTTCTTCCACATTTTAATTTTCAACTAGTCTCAGGACAGAAACCTTGAAAAAAGTGGGGATTTGATATTTGAAACTGTATTCAGAATCCCGAGGCCAGCTTCCCGGCATGATGTTAAATTATTCATGCTCTATGGCATACAGTGTTTTCATCCACCAATGAAATGAACACTTTTTTCCTGACCTTCTGAGGTGGACAGTTGCTGAAATATGTCATAATTTATTTTGCTGTCTCTCAAAAGCAAACATCACATTGTTTTTCAGCTTTTCTTACAATTCTTTTTTTTCTTTATTTTTTTTCGCGGATGAAAAGAAGTATAGGCGACACAGTGCTCGACTGGTTAGCACGCCGGCCTCACAGTGCAGAGGTACAGGGTTCAATTCCGACTATGTCCTTCCTATGTGGAATTTGCATGTTCTCCCGGTGCCTGCTGATCCATCCATCAAGCCATTTTCAACACTGCTTACTCTGAACAGGCTCGCAGAGGGTTGCTGGAGCCTATTCCTGCTGACTTCGAGCGGAAAGCGGACTACACTCTGAACTGGTCGCCAGTCAGTTGCAGGACACATGTAGAGACAAACGACCATTCACACCCACATACACACCGTGACTGAGTGGGAACTAGACAACTGTGTACCACTACGCCATCAGCGATTCTAAATACAACAAAAAAACCCAGACATTGGAACACAAGATATTAACCAAATTTTGCAATATTGCTGAGTTTCCCCATCAATATCTCAAAATAGCACTAACACCGGTGCTGCAGAGGATCCCAAAAGAATCCTTCCCCAAGTGTATAATTGCGTGACGTCTGGGAAAGTCCACTCAACTACAGGGGCATTAATTACAGTACTTCCAAGGGAAAATAAAAATGTAGTTTTGGAATTTGGATTTGAAATATATCTTTTGTGAGTCCTGCAATTAAAACAAAACAAAACACACCAACTGTTTGATTTGGTGGAGGGTTGTCCCTTTGCCAGTAATGTTGTGTCGTCACTGAATAAGTCTCTTCAAAAAATCATTACCAAGGTGCCTTGACACCAGAGAACCTCTGTCATCTGAACATGTGCCAAGAACATCTGATAAATGAGTCATTCAAAACAGCTAAAAGGTCTGTTCTGAACAGAGGGCTGATTCATGGCAGCGATGATGCAAAATCCATCTAAAAAGGTACTGTTATTATGAGGATCTGATGTTTTGTGAAATAGAAATTAGCATCATTCTGAGGCCACAGCCACGCTGAGGAGACAAATTTGGAGAGACCCGAAGGTGTTCCCAATTGTATAAAGCAAATGTGTGTTTGAGGGTTTAATGCAAGCATGACACACATGCTGATGTGAGGAAAAAGTGGAGCTCACTGAACTGCATGTCTGTTAACACCCATGTACCTCTATTATCACAACCAGAATAAAACCTGCACACACACACACACACACACACACACACACACACACACACACACACACACACACGCACACACACACACACACACACGTCTATAATTATACTGTATATAATTTAGGGGTTGCCAATTTTTGAAGCTGAGAGCTACTCTACTCTTTAGGAAGTTATTAATACAACAGTTTCAGACGCACTTCTGAAATGTGTTCAAATTACCTTTAATAGTGGTAGTATTAGGTTCTAACCTACTCTATTTAACATGCCAATATTAGCTCATTTAAACTAGTCAAAAATCAGAAAAAGAAATCAGATTGTTTTTTTTGTACATATTAACACACTATGACACAAGACAAAAATAATTTAATTCAAACACCCCCACCAAAACATGCATGAAATCGGCCAATTTTGCACTCTAAAGTTAAACGAATACTTCACAGTTTCATGGACAGCTACTACTGTGGACAGTTTATCATGTTATCGGGTTATAGGGTGCATTAAAGAGTTAAGGACGAAGTATTGTAAAACGGCGACGTGTTCTGCCTGTACGTCATCTCTTTATTGTAGGGTTTAAGAGCTCAAAACATATATATTTTATTTGCTCCATTTTTTTAATGATTAATTGGCCGATAAATCAGTTATCAGAGTGTTACCCTGCCAAATGTCAGAATCAGCATCAGGTTAAAAATATCCTTATCTGTCTGGTTGTAGAGGCTGTAATTAGCAGTTATTGGTATTCAATTGTGTGAAGACACTGATCATATTCATGATTTGTCAGAATATTAGCAAAACAGATACATATCCATCCATCCATTTTCCGAACTGCTTGATCCTCACTAGGGTCGCGGGGGGTGCTGGAGCCTATCCCAGCTGTCTTCGGGCAGTAGGCGGGGGACACCCTGAATCGGTTGCCAGCCAATCGCAGGGCACACAGAGACGAACAACCATCCGCACACACATTCACACCCAGGGACAATTTAGAGCGTTCAATCAGCCTGCCATGCATGTTTTTGGAATGTGGGAGGAAACCGGAGTACCCGGAGAAAACCCACGCAGGCCCGGGGAGAACATGCAAACACCACACAGGGAGGCCGGAGCTGGAATTGAACCCGGTACCTCTGCACTGTGAAGTCGACGTGCTAACCACTGGACTACCGGGCCATATCAATCAGCAATATTTTATGTCTCAATATCTGTTCACATTTTCAAAGGATAGCAACTACAACATTTCTGAGAAATCACAATTGGCCCAACACTGGTGAGCTATTTTTAGAACTGGCCAGGGGGCTTCTCATGTAGCCGTTGTTGGTAAAAATACTGTACATGGCCTTCTTTTATGTGGCTCTCAGAGTTTGAGACTCAGATAAATGACTACCGGTAATTAAATGTATTTTGATTTAAATTTCTTCAACAAAGATCCCACCAGTTGATGTATCTAAATTGTCTCATGACCCTCAAATTTTTGGTAGAAAAGTTTTGGTTCCAGAACCATAAAATAGATCATCTAATTTAGAATCTAATTTGACTAGACTGAAATGCGCTTCACCGTAATAATGGCAATTTAAGACAGCTACTGATGATTCTCTGCAATTGGCCGGGTTCGATTCCAGCTCCGGCCTCCCTGTGTGGAGTTTGCATGTTCTCCCCGGGCCTGCGTGGGTTTTCTCCGGGTGCTCCGGTTTCCTCCCACATTCCAAAAACATGCGTGGCAGGTTGATTGGAAGCTCTAAATTGTCCCTAGGCGTGAGTGTGGGCGTGGATGGTTGTTCGTCTCTGTGTGCCCTGCGATTGGCTGGCAACTGATTCAGGGTGTCCCCCGCCTACTGCCCGAAGACGGCTGGGATAGGCTCCAGCACCCCCCGCAACCCTAGTGAGGATAAAAGCGGTTAGGAAAATGAATGAATGAATGAATACTGATGATTCTCTTTGGATAAATTGTTCTTGAGAGTCTAACAATGACGAATCCATTTTGGCCGTGACCCCAGTGATCTCTGTCTGAGCTGCAGGCTGAAATGTTCCATTGAGAATGCAAGGGGAAGGAGATTAGATGAAGATGAAACATAAAAAATAAAAAGGAGGAAATAACAAGACATTTTGAAAAGGAGATGAAATAAATGCAGCGAGGGAAAATGAATGTATTATTTTGAAACAGTCACCTTACTTCAACCACAGAGAGCATTGCAGCCAATATGTATAGTCTGTTGCAGCACGTGTACCTGTATATATCTCCACTTCAAACACACATTTCATGAAGACAAATTAATTGAGCATTGACCAGGAAGAGGATTTAATGGAATTGATGCCAGATAAAAAAAAATTTTTTAATGTATGCGCTATGATTTGAAAATTATCCAACATGCATCACAGCTGGTTTGATACTGCAAACAGAATCCATCAATCAAGAAAGGCTTGTGTGCATTTCTGTATTGGCTGTTGTCATCTGCATTTCTGTGAATATGGCTGATGTGTTTATTTTTATGCAAGACTTGTTCGTACTTACAAAAGTGAATGTTTCAACCACTTGCTGAACAAAAAAAACTAAACAAAAAAACCCTCCATTATGTAGCCAGTGAGGATTTCCATCCACCGATCCATCACATGGTTTGCCCTTATTAGGGTCACAGGTGTGGCTAGAGCCTGACCTGACTGCCAGTCAATTGCAGGGCACATATAGAGCAGACAAGCAACTATTCACACTGAATTTCACACATATCATCAGTTCTGAGATTTCATCACATTTTTGTCATTTCTGAGGAAGCCGGAGCATCTAAGCCGAAGCACGGGGAGAACATGCAAGCTCCATGTTGGAAGGCTGGAGGCAAAATTTGAACCCAAATCCCAGAACGATTATTCCGGGCTTTACTCTCTCTCTCTTTCTCTCTCTCTCTCTCTTCTCGATATATATTAAGGATGTCATAATATTCTCAATCTCACAGTAAAAAAGTGCCTCAAAATCGTCATGGTCTAGTCTCTATTTAGAACAGTGAGCCACTGTGTTGGAAATGTAAGTTTTAGGTCAGCTATAGCACATCGAATAACCTGGCTGCTATGGCCACAAAGCAATCTCTCCACTTGTTAAAATTATGCAGCACATGTAAGCCATGTGACCATCTGAGCACATCACAACTAAGGCAGGTTAGTAAGGGGCATACATAAAAAACAAACAAACGGGGAGCAAGAGGGAGCTAAATTGAACGGAATGACACATTGATCATTGACACTATGAAGGCAACTTGCAGGCCTGAGTCTCAGTTGGAACCATGCCCTATCTGATTTAAATATCGATCAGAAGCGAGAAAAGGAGCCGAAAAATATTCTTATGTTCATTCTAATCATTCAAGTCCTCTCTTCGGAAATGAAGAGATCTATACGGTAATTTAGAACAAAAATCTCACATCCTGAAGATGGATGATGATGATGTGTGTGCACGGTCAAAATGGTATGAAGGTATTCCCTTAAGGACGATGTCCTCACCATGATATGTGTGTGTGTGTGTGTGGAACAAAATGAAAAACTATAGTGTGCCTCAGCAATGCTCAGCCATTATCGTTGTTCCTATTTCCCCCAGCTCTCAATTTTTTTTTAAATTTTGTGTGTGTGAAAATGAAAACGGAATATGATTGAGACAGTGACAGTGCATTGACTAATGACAGAATGAACAAGCTCATTATTAAAGGTCTTATCACCTCTCAGCAGATGCGCTTCCACACACACACAAGCGCACACACACACACACACACACACACACACACACGCACACACGCACACACACAGACACACACACACACACACACACACACAGTGGATGCTCAATGTCATCATAATCTACATCATAGAGGTAGCCCACTCTTTGAAAAAGCTGCCCAAGGATATTTGTAGATCATAGGTTGTTACCTGGTTGTTCCATATTGTTTTAAACAGAAATGCACGCAAAGGGCAAATGTAATCAGGCCCACTCTGCCTTCCCTACAAAGCCAGCAAAACACCAATTGTTTGAAGCCTCTAAATCAGGGAGTCACTAACGTGGTGACCAGGTAGACAAGCTGCTTTTCATCTCTTTTTAATTCTGCTGCACTGTCCGGAGACAGTCGCTGGTACATCCGCCTGACCTTGGTGCAGGAAGAGCGGGGTCAGTTCCCAGTCAGTGACGGTGTAAATGTATGTGAATGTGTAAGGAAAAAGAATGGTGTGTTGAATTTATAAAATTGTATTTTGTCAAGTGGTGGCACAAAATAGAATACATTTTTTAAGTAGACTATACAACTACTTCAGCCCAAAGTCATCGGGAGGGGCTCCAGCTGAGCCATTAACTTGAACAGGATAAGCGCGATTGAAATGGATTGATAATCTCCAAAACAGACCAAGTGCTCGTGTTGGTATGCCTCTTCTTCTTTCTTGCCTCATTGTGGTTCCCAGCTGACTGGGTCAGAAGGGGGGGTAATGTAACGTAAAGATAAAGTTCAAACCTCACGAATTTGAAGCTTAACAAACATCCTTATTATTTATTGTTTGCTATGATTGTCAGACAGAGCAGTTGGAAAAGGTAAAGTGTCACTTGAAACTTGCAACAAACACCCTGACAGTTTTCCTAACGGCTCACTGGGATTGTGTGAAAGACAGCAAGGAGGCAAGTAAGCACTCTGCGATCATCGCAGATACGAGAAAGATAATTAACTTAATCTCCATGGATGCGTGTGTCGCCTCAAGCCTCGGTACTGGAAATAGTGTGTTCCTATCCTCGCTGTCAATGTGGCCCGCAGCAGTTAGGTGTGAGTGATTTAAACCAACGAATTAGAGTCTCTAACTGCACATGCACACTCTCATTCTTTGTCCCACACATTGAAAAATAATTTCAACTTGCTTGTCAAATGCTGAGCCAAGTTCTCATATTTGGTATAGCTTCACGAGTGTGTTTCTTGTGTATTTCTCTTGATGTTCCCTTCCCACACTTGAGTGATGGATAAATTCTCCATCTCTCCATCAATCTATTCCACTTTGTAGTTGCCAATGTATGCAAAGTGTTAAATAAGAAAGAAATGACTGAGTGCTGCACCTGAAAGGTGGAGACTGGTTTCTGATTTTAAAACAAACAAACAATTGATTATGTGAATAGAAACATTTGTGAATGAGTCATTTACCTGTGGAATGTTCTGAAAAACATGCTACTTTAAAAAGGATATTCTTGTCAATTTTCATTGTCAACTTATAATAACAATAATAATAATAACAATAATATTGGTGACCCGGCGGTCCAATGGTTAGTACATTGATCCCACTGTGCAGAGATACCGGGTTCAATTCTATCTCCGGCCTCCCGGTGTGGAGTTTGCATGTTCTCCCTGGGCCTGTGTGGATTTTCTCCGGGTACTCCGTTTTCTTCCCAGCTTCCAAAAACTGATTGAACACTCCAAATTGTCCCGCGGTGTGAGTGTGAGCACGGATGGTTGTTTGTCTCTGTGTGCCCTGCGATTGGCTGGCAGCCGGTTCAGGGGGTCACCCGCCTACTGCCCGAAGGCAGCTGGGATAGGCTCCAGCAGGCTCCGCGACTCTTGTGAAGATAAAGCAGTTCAGAAAATGGATGGATGGATGGATGGATAATAATAATTGTTAATATTATTATTACATTATTATTATTATTATTAGTAGTAGTAGTAGTAGTGATAGTAGTATTACTTCTTTTTTTTTCCCATCCATTTCCACATCATTTGTTGTCATGAGTCTGTTTTAGGTGAGTTGGAGTCCAGCTGACTTGGCACACAACAACAAACAACCACTCACATTCTTATGTGTCAACAGTCGTCATGAAATCTGAGCCGACCAAAGTTACATGTGGACTATACATCCATCCTGGGGCCTTTTCTGTTTAACAGCTATGTGCTTCTAAACCCCTGCTGCTTGTGAAGTGGGTGGAGTTCACTGCCACCAATCTCAAGTCTGTCCAAAAACAAGTTGAGTCAAACTAAATAAATAAATAAATACATCAGTGGGAATATGGCTCGTATCTTCAAATAGTTAATCATTCGTATCTGAAATAGATTCACTTAATACAGGTCTAGTGAGAGTCTGAGTTTTTTAAAAATTAATTCTTTGAGTAAGAGGCCGGGTATACCCTGGACTGGTCCCCAGCTAATCCCAGAGCACATGTAGGCGAACAGCCATTTACACTCATACCTGTGGATAATTTTGAGTCTTTACAGTTTACATGATCAAACAAGCATTTATTTTGAAGTGTGGGAGGAATCACACCCGGAGAAAACCCACGCAAGCATAGTCAGAATATACAAATTCTATCCAGGCCGGCCAGAACCGCGATTCAAAACCCCATTATGAGGCAGCTGTGCTAACCACAATATCACTGTGCCGTATTTATTTGAATAAACGGAATTAACAAAAATGGAAAGAATATTACTTATTTCCACTTTTTTTGCAGGCCACATAAAATTCCATGGTGCGTCACATCCAGTTTGATGATCTCTGAAACCTGCGAATGCCTTTGACATTTCGTTCCCTTTCAACCAGAATGGATCTGAATGATACGGGATTGATGCCTGTGTGATAGAGAAATCTATGAACAAAATTGTATCATGTTTAAAGTTTTGGTTAATTTGGGCATGTCTGGACATGCTCAGCGCAAAGGTGTCGGCCGTTTGGGCGGAGGGCCTTTTCTTGAGTAATCACGTTAAAGCAAGGGGGGCGAAGGCTAGATTCAATCACAGAGTGGGAATAAACAAATTGGGAACAAAGAGTTGTTGAATACCAAAAGACAGTTTGGGAACAGCTGACGCGCCCAGGTGGACATTTGTCATCAGCAAAGTCTGTGACTTGTGTATTCGGGTAGATCAGATCACTACCGAGGGGCTAGACCGGGGGGCGCGGTATGCAAATCTCTGGGGCAGTGTCTTTCTTGTATTTTGCAATAAAAGTTCGAACCGGCGGAGAGGGAGCCGAGTGTGATCGCGGAGCAACTAACCGTCGTTCGCTCTCAGAGATCCGCTCCCGCCGATATTGAAGACAATTTTCCTGTGTGCCGAGTCATTTCTTTAACTTTGTCCGAGAAAATCTCTGACACTGTGATACCAGCATCAAGTATATTTAACAGGACTTTCCATGTCAAATTGAGATTCCTTTTGAAGATTCACTCCTCTGCATTGAGTAGCTCATACAATTCGAGATTCCAGACACTTTGCTGCTTCTTATATTGCAGTGGGAATTCTTTTGATGGGCAGAGTCGGGGGGAGACAAGGAGGGCTTGTTTAACAACTACAAAACTCAATTTGTTTTCCTTTTATCTTGCATCAACCACCACCCTGAGCACCACATTCTGTTGTGGGGATTTCCAGACACTCAGATTTAAATGACTTCAATGATATGCAAATGCTATTTGTATCAACCCAGCTTGTCTGTCCTCTTTCCAGGCTGTAAGTGTCCTTCATTTTTTGGTTGGAAGTGATGGTATTAGAGGGACGACGTGACAGCTGCATGATGAGCATTCCCAGTTCCCAACAGAATCCCTGCGGGATCTTTTCACAATAGATCAAGTCCAAACTTAGTCTCACCTTCAGGGCTCGGTCCCACTGCTGCTCTTAACTCCAGAATGACACAATATGAGCTTTGGGACTTTGTTTGCTCAATCCCTGAAATGACGAACCTCATTAAGAGAGCACAAATAGCTTTTTAAAACACATATTGAATTTTCATTGTGTTAAAAAAATACTGGGAAAATTGTTAAGAGCTGTAATAAAAAGGGAATGCCTTTGATGTCTTCTACGGTCTTATAACTAGTTTTTTTTATTCTCTCTGTTAGCTGAAGCAGGATCGTCTTTTTTTTCTGTGAAAACTGCACTTTTCTCCCCCTTTACATTACTCCACATCTTCACGCTCAATGATTTTAGCATCCTATAGGGCTCAATTTTAGTGGCTGGGGTAAATCTTGCACGGCGCGTGGAGTTAGTCTGCATGGAGGTGGGTAAGACCAGAGGCCGTATTCCTAAAGATTCTGAGTAAAAATGAAGAGTACATCCTCGTAAAGATAAAAGCTATTTCTGAAGAATCCTAGCTATTAAGAGATATCCTGAAGTGAGATCTACAAAAAGCAGGACTTTGAAGCGGCTTACGAGTTCCCTAAGCACAGGACAAAATGGCATACAGAAGAGACGGGTAGATATTCTCCACACACTAGATGACAGTGATATGAAAGTCAGGATGAAAAAAAAAATCCATGTCATTCACTACACCCACACTTTGTGCATATATTAAATGAAATTTGGGGAAATTTAAAGAGCGCCCCTCAATATTGTACAAAATTGCTTGAATCATTCTGAGTGACAAATGGAGGTCAGTATACTTTACTTGTCATAGGAATACATGTTCAATTTGTTTCTTAGGTCAATCACCATCATACATTACCCCCCTTGCTATTTTATGACTGCAAAAAATTCACCATGTGCCTGCCTTTATTCTTTTCAAATCACTTTATTTACAGAGCACTTTAAAGCAACCATTGCTGCATATAAAGTGCTTAACAAGGAGTAAAAGTCAGTGAAAAAAAATAATTAATAACACAAACACAGCAGACACCATAAAACCCTCAAACAATGCCAAATCTCATGCTGAATCACAATAAACCACGCCGAGTTGCAAGAGAAAGTATGTGAAAGCTTTTCATCTGAAACTGGCCAAATTTAAAATGATCTTCAAGTAAGCCTCAAAATTAGACAAACATGATTTGCTTAAAATAAGAATACACAACTATACAAGGTGTGTCAAAAAAGCTCCAGGAATCGTGTCAAAGAATATATTTCTAACAAAAAATACACAGTCAAAATAATCCCCCTAGAGTCTAATACGCTTTCCAGGCCTTCTTACCAAAATGAAGGAGTATTTAAAAAAATATATACTGTATATTCTTGTTTTATTCGCAACACTTGTTCCAAACAGTATTTATTCATTCCCATTTCTCAGCTATGTAGGCTACCTCACTGCCAGTCTCTGGGATTCGCTCCGTCCTCTTTGCCATGCTTTTGGATTTCTCAAAGGGATTGCTGCTACTAAATATGGTCAAAAGGAGACGTTTCTCAATGCAAATGAGGCTAGACGTGCATGAGTTTGGCAGTTTAGAACAGGTGCGATTTATCAACATACTGTACATTATTTAATGGCGTGCGTATGCCAAATGTCTGCACGTTTGTGGAGATTTTTTTGTACTTACACACACTCTAAATTTCAGCTCTACCAATGAATTTAGGACCTGTTCTATACACTCTTTGATAAATGACGCCCCAGGAAAGCAAAAATGGGCTTCAATGTCACCTTTGTCAGTGCAGGGGGAAAAAAACAGAATATAGAGCACAAGGTATCAACTGTGCTGCTAATCTCCAGATTTGTTGGTCTTAAATTAACATCGGTGCATTTGAAGCAGGAAGTGCTGTTGCAAATTGCAGTCCTCTGGAAAGAACGGCAAGAGAAGGACCACAAACAGAATAGGCACAAATATCTGCAGTATCAACCTTTGGGGAGTCTGCTACAAGCCGATTAACATGGGGTTCCCAGGGCAGTATCGACACGGACGGCTAAAAAAAAAAAAAGGGTTGCCAGAGAGGAAAGCCACCCGAAACATCAATGTAACAGGAGATAAAAGCTGATGGTTGTGGCTCAAGTGTGGGTATGCATGGACTGGCACGCTGCTTGGAGACAACAGGGTTGTTCAAGTTAGCGTGATGGTCTGACTCCCGATCACTGATGATTTAGCTCATCTGCATCTACTTGCTGTCTCAAATATCTAAGTTCACTGTAGACCACCTCTGGGAATAATTTAATATATTGTGTGTAACTCCATTAAAATTATGTCCAACTGTAGCATCTCACCCCGCGACCCTAGTGAGGATTAAGTGGTTCGGAAAATGAATGAATGAATAAATGTAGCATCTCAACATAATGCATATATAGTACACAGTAAATACACATTCCAGCAAGACAAAGTGCTAGAAACAAATACTAATCAATTAATGAACAACTTTTTTTAAGAATACAGGTAGCAGGGTAACAACATCTAAAGTGTTTTGTGTTTTATCACACAGCACTATGCAGTCATATGATAATAAGGCTGGACTTTGGTGTTGGTTTTACTTGTATGTGTGTCACAAACTTCGCAACTTCAGGGGAAACTTTGCTGGCTGGAGGAGAAGGTAAACTTTGTCATGGCTCCATGGCCGTGGCACACAGACACAGTCCTTTGAGCTGCTGGCCTCCAACCAGTTTCTCTGTTGTCTTTACAGCTAGGCCAAACCTGGTCGGAGTGTAATGGAGCCAAACTCATTCACAAACTGGCTGAAGTCACCCAGATAATGGCTATTCTCTCGCTCTCTCATGTACTACTTCAGAATACTATTTAGTTAATTGAGGTGGTTACTCATGTGCTCCATATTTAATGGAGTTACGCTCCCATCCCTCTTATAAATCACTTTAAATCACTCACAGACACTTTAAAATCACTTCTCACTCTGGTTGATGTATGAGTGGTACAGTTGCATCCCACCCATCATCTACAAATGAAACATGATGAATTCATTGGTAGTCTGTTGTTTGTATGAAATGACTTCAAACTAAAAACAAAAGAAAAAAAAAACGTCCATAATCAATCCATCGTTGACAGTATGAATTATTGGGTCACGGACTGTGAGTGTGTTTACAGTTGTGCATGTGGATAGGTGTTGAATAACAATTTCTGCTGTTTCTTATCAAGCACTGTATTGCGCTGTCGGTTTATCCCTGCGGATTATGATATCACATATATGGTACTATGTACTGTTTGCGCATAAATGAACAAAGTAGTGGCAAATATCAGGCAAACAGCCAACGCGAGCATACTGCATGTGTGTCTTTGAGGTGCGCCCGTGATAAGAAATGTTCGTAGGCAGGCCAAATAGAACATATTGCAGATAAAGCTGCTAGAGGGGGTCTGAGCGACCACTTGGCACCTCCACCTGTGGATCAGATAACAAAGAAGTTGAGCTCACACCAAAGTCCAGAAGACAACGGTGCTTGCATGTTCACTTATTTTTGGGTAAAATTCCATTGAAACAACTGCGACATGTATCGTTTTACATGCAGAATTGTGATTTGAGATTTTCATTCGTGTGGACAGAAATACTCTCCATGAACCCACTTGGGGCAAAACTTGAAATTAGCTAATCCCATGTATATAATAAATATATCTAATATATAGAAATAAATCAACACTCTGAAATATTCGGATCAAAGGCATGTTTTCACTGCGATTGCATCTGTTTTATAATTCAATATTTATACATTTGTGTCATTAATTAAACCTCTCAAACGTATTTCTATGGGCCTAATACTGTTCACAAAAGCAATACTAAGCAAGCAAAGATTGTGCCTGTGATGCCTCAAAATGAACCTTCTGTTTATTGAGAAATGTGCAGCTGCCTGCATTCAGACCTACTTTGCTCTTGATTCATTTAGTTGCATCAAGCACATTTCTTTGCGCTCTTAGCAAGAATAATACAAATTTACAAAGAGGAGATTAACATTGAACTTTTTCAGATTGCTTCCCACCATTATCTTTGCAGTTGGACAACACCGTGTCACTATCTTAGTGTTGACTGGATGGCCTATTGCAATCTTCAATGCGTTATTGGATTTTGGAATGTTTCACCCCGTTGCATCATAAAACGGCTTTCCTGTCACAGAGCATCATATTTAGCCATTTACGTGTGTCATACCTTCATTTTATAATCCCTCGAGAATTTCATTATCAGCCCAGAAGTGTGTGTGTATGGAGTGGGAGGAGGGTTGGAGGGGGGCAGTCATATTATGTTTAACTTGCATTACGAAAACAATAAAACAAGAAAAGAAGGTTGGGAATTGTCTGCTGGATTTCTCTGTGGCATTGAACACTTTTAACATATGGTTAGAGTGAACCATGATGGTGAAATTTTAAAACTCTTCAGAAACAATACAACCTCAAATTTACTTGAATTTGATCATCTTCGGACCCCCGCACACTGAGCGATGCGACGGAACTCCACTCAACGCTCGCGTGGTGTGCAGAGTTCTGTAACAAGATTTCATGAGTGGCCAATCCTCGGCCACTGGCTTTGAGGTGATTCAAAATTTGATGGGGGTGGCTTTTCACTCCCGTCCCATGCCACAGAAAAAAAAAATTAAAATCCTATCTGGGCCCAGTGCTGGCAAATTGTAAAAAAAAAAAAAAAGAAAAAGAAAATAAAGTGCCGGTTATATTCAAATGAATGCGAGTGAGCGATCCCCCGCCTTTCCATATATCCCGATTTTTTGCTCATGTCCTCTTTGGTGGTATTATAAAAAACATTATAATACAGATAAGATGAAAGAAACAAATTAACTACCTGGAGGAAATTTCACTTTAAGCCCATATCAAGCTGAGGATAATATGCACATTCCGTTTGGCTGCAAGAGGATTTTCGCGTTGAACTTTCAGCCAATTAATACGTTTTTATAGGGGTCAGTACGATGTGTCAAGGGAAAATGAAAACATAGATGTCAAACACTCTGAAATCCAGTAGCTATCATGCACACACACACAAACACACACACACACACACACACACACACACAAACACACACCCACACGCACACGAATACACTAATCAGTGGTTAATTCTGCCTTCAGTTGGGACTAAATTAGGTTAAAGAAACTAATTACAGTAACTGAACATTCCCAACCATACTGCCAATAAATGTGTGTCTGCGTTTGTTTTTAATTATTGTGCTTTTTCTTCCTTGCAGTATGGTTTTATAAAAGCATTATTGAATCATTTATGAATTCTTCTTTGAAATGCTCTGTTATTTTACACACGAGCATATTGAATGGATGTATCCCTGTGACAATAGCCTCATGTGTATGCAGTAGACTGCGTCATTACTGATGTGTGTGAATATAATTTACTCCGCTCGGGTGTATTGGGAAATTAGAGTTGCAAAATTAATTGTGTTCGCCCTAAAGGCCCTTTCCAATATTACTTAACATTGCTCGAAAGAAGGACTGTACATAAGTGAGGGAATGAGAAAGAAAACCTCATTGAAAATGATGACATTGAGATTGTTATACGTCTCGAAATTGATAGATGGCATTTTTATCATGGAGTCCACATTCTTGATTTTACTCTCATTTTGCTTGTTTGGTTTGAACTGTCCCAATAGTTTTGTCCGTATATGCATATTAAATGTTGAATGGTCATGTGTGAATAGGACCAAACATTAATGGCAGGTTCACACGGCAAGATTTAAAATTTTCGGCAAACTTCCAGAACTTGAGAGGTCAGAGGGGAAATTTCGCAAAACATCTTGAGATAAAACGTGACTTCAGAGTAAACAAACATGGTGGACAAAAGTGGTGATAGTTTGTGGTTTGATTTTGGCAGAAAAAAAGCAAGACCACAAGCAAAGTCGTTGGTCAAAGGAGTGGAGATAGCGCAAATAGGAACTTTCCAAATGTTTTGATTTTGGATTCGCCAACGTGCTTCTTCACCTTGTCACTTGTAACAAGATAGACTTACAGTATAAGTGTTTCCCGAAACATGTTCAGAAACATGCCGAACTTTAACAGATTAATCTCAGTGATTGTGCCTCATGTTGCTTATGCAGATGTGGCCTAATTTAGATCAGAAAGGCATCATGAAATGTCCTCTGTAAGTACACATTTTAAACAGATGGTAATGTTTTAAAAAAATGCTCTGAGCATGAACTAACACGACTGCAGCTGGGCAAGACATATATTGGAAACAACTTGGGGCAATTTGACGTTTCCTCTCGCGTCCTGCAGTCTAAAGCCACCTAGGGCGACACATGCCGAGGCCAATACACAACTCTCTTATTTACTGAAGCAACCCAGAGCAACTGCTTCTGACTGGCAAGACTTCAACAGAAAATCTGTCCAACATTTATCAAGCCTTGCCCCAGTGTAATGAGAGATGGATAAAATGGTGGCGCATAATACAAGGGAATAAGGCAGTTGCAGACACAAAGGCCCTGGGCCTTTTATTTATTTATTTTTTGCCTGACCTCATTCATACAATTCAATTTAGAAAACCACATTACTACCCGCATATTGTGACACACTCTTGTCGTACTTAAAGATTGAAAGAATTCTGGCATTTGTGGGGAATTTAGCCAACTCCAATAAAAGATGACAAGATTTGTTCATTTGATGAATTACTTGGTTTGAATGGGGGAATTCCACTTATGCAGTTCCATCATCATTCCCAAAGCACAGAAAACAAAATGATCAGAGTATGTAGTACAGTTGCTGCAATGAAATATAACATCCATCCATTTTCCGAACCGCTTGATCCTCACTAGGGTCGCGGGGGGTGCTGGAGCCTATCCCAGCCGTCTTCGGGCAGTAGGCGGGGGACACCCCGAACTGGTTGCCAGCCAATCGCAGGGCACACAGAGACGAACAACCATCCACGCCCACACTCACGCCTAGGGACAATTTAGAGCTTCCAATCAACCTGCCACGCATGTTTTTGGAATGTGGGAGGAAACCGGAGCACCCGGAGAAAACCCACGCAGGCGTGCTAACCACTGGACTACCGGGCCGCCCTGAAATATAACACAGCTACAATAATATTTTTTTTTGGCATGTAAGCTTTACATGATGTAATATTTAAAAGAATCAAGACTATTAGCAGAGTTTGCTTTGCACAATCTATTTATTCCAATTGTTCTGGAACTGAAGGGGACAGATAAAAATACATTAAGTGAATTATAATTTTTTCAGGGTAGATTAATTAAAGGCCCTCAGACAACAAAGTGTATGCAGAAAAGTGGTGAAGATTGCACGTCTGTGTCCTATGTGTTGTGTTGTGTTATTTTTGTTATTTTGACTTCAAAATGGCGCCGCGTGAGTGGCTGCTTTTCCAGCAGCTCCTATATTTTGTTGTTCTACTTCTTCCTTTCATAACTTTGCTGCTGTGAATCGGGAATTTCTCCATTGCGAGACTAATAAAGGTTTTCTTATCTTATCTTTCACTCCACTGAAATTATATATATATATATATATATATATATATATATATATATATATATATATATATATACACATATATAGCAACAAAAATGTAAACTTTTGCAGGAATTTTTGCGCACCACAGGAACTCTTCTTTCAAAATTATGCCATAATTTACCCGGGAGAAGTCCTGAAAGAAGTACTGACTGCACAAAAAATCTGACTGGACGATTTTATTCCTGTTCTTTGACTCACTGAAAAAGTTACTACAGTGTGAATTTATCTTTTCCTCAGAGGATGCTGCACGCAGAAACAAGAACGATTATGCAAAGAGTATTTGCTTTTGTGAAGTCAAGATGACAAATAAAAAAAGGTTAAAAAAAATTAAGAAAGAGGAAAAAAGACTCCATTCTCTCTCTCTCTCTCTTTCACACACACACACACACACACACACACACACACACACACACACACACACACACACATGTTCATCCATTTTGCGATCCGCTTTATCCTCGCGTGGGGTGCTGGAGCCTATCCCAGCCGTATTGGGGCAGTAGGCGGGGGACACCCTGAACCGGTTGCCAGCCAATCGCAGGGCACACTCACACTGAGGGACAATTTAGGCTAGAGTGTTTGATCAACCTCCCACGCATGTTTTTGGAATGTGGGAGGAAAGTATGTGTTAATGCTGCTTTTCAATATCGGCCTAATTTGGAGTATTGGACAGATAAAAGTGATCTAATTTTCCCCCCCATATTGGTCCAATAATTATCCCCCCTCCCACACCCCCAAACATTTGTTCACTTTTGAAAACAAACTCTCCACGACTACAAATTCCAAACCAGTTGTGTGTCAAATGAACGCAGCACAAAGACATATTTGATGTTCAAACCGTCAATGCGATAGCTTGTTTATTTTGTTTTTGTTTTGGTTTTCAAACCATCCAAAATTTTGAATTTGATGACTGATATACATGCTAGGCTAGGAGAGGGGCATATTGACGACCGTGTTACGCCAACTTTCTTTTTAAGAACACTCGATAAGCGTCTGGGAGTGTTTGTTGAACATTAGAACATTTTGAGCTGCCTTTGCTGGTCAGTGTGAGGGACTTGTATTGACCATGCAACTATCTCGTATATATGCGAAACCTCTCTAAGATACAAGATGGTGCCAAGAAAGAGAAACTTGTTTTAGCAAACACCAAGAAAAGAATGATTACAGTTTTTGCCCCATTCATCCAGAATTTTATCCAAAAGAGATGTGATGAGCTGAAGGTTAAGCATCAGTAAACGTGACCAAACGCTGCTATAAATATTTGACGTGATGAAAACTAATGAGTCGTACAGTCTGTGATGGATCGAAAGGTCAAGGCTTCATTCAAATTCAATTTATGTATTGAGTTGCTCTTTGCGCAAATGATGAAATTTAGCTCCCGCTGTGAGGTCGGCAAATGGCAAATTTCTAAATTTGCTCATTGTAACATTTTCACAACGACAGAAAAATAGCCTACATGTTCTGCCCTGCAGAAGGAATCATTCGGCTTCGTTGATTTATCCAAACATTATTACTCGTGCCGCAGCACACAACCGAGTATCATCATGGAAACTATCATGATTTCTTCTGCTACACTAGTTTAAGTGTTTGGTCAAATGACTCAACACTGAAAAGATGTGTGTTATGGCTCGTTTCATCAATAGACATTACACGCCGACCTTTTTACTGTGGTCTACAAGTCAATATTTCAGTATTTTCTGCTTCTGTCTCTGCTGTGTTTGTGGTACTGCTTGCCAAAGTCTGAACAAATTCATGTGGATCAAGCTGGCAGTTAATTGAAAAGGTGTCAAAATTTCTCATTGTCAGTGTCTGACACACTGATGGAAAACAACATGAGGACACGAGCAGCTGGAGTAACAACTGTGCACGCACGCTTGCACACACACCAGCTTATCTTTTTTTCTTCTTCTTTGCTGGACTTGGAAAAATTCTTCTTCACATTCCATTTTAGTCGGATACATGAGACAAGGACAGATGAGAAATTCATCTTGTAGAACGCCTAGCCTCACCACCCCCCAATCACTAATTTACGTGTTACACTGAAACAAAGTGGTGATTACTTAACAACAGTGACTTAAATTTCTCTGGTTGGGGATTGGAGAATGCAATGCACTGAATCCATACATCCATCTTCTATACCGTTTATCCTCACTCCGCTCGAGGGTGTAGTGTAGAGATTCACGCGGGTCACCCTCGAGTAGTTGCCAGCCAATCGCAGGGCACTATGGTTTTGCATCTCGACACAAAATATGAGGTTTCTCGAGACATGGGGTACGATACAATTAAAGGATGTAACAATTTTAAAATGTAATGACTTGATTCAGTTCGATTCGGTGGGATTACGTTTCGATTCAATATGCTACAGTTTTTGTCATGTTTATTAATATGCAACGTGTAAATGCTTGCCAACGCCCAAACTATCGCTGTTATTTAAATTCGAAGACACAACATATTATCAGCAATGTCAAATTGATTAATACCAATTCATACCTGATTCACATTTCTCAACAAAAAAAATTAATACACATCTCAATACATCAGATGCGATTCAATGATGGAACGATGTTAAAATGTAAGAAGTCGACAAAATGTAACGATTCAATTGGTCAAATCAAAGCCGATTGTCTGATTCTCACCGGGTTTTGTTCCATCCCTCATTAAACCAAAATGTGAAGCCGATATATTTTACTGCACGCGTGCCTTTGCAGCACACTCTACTCTAAGAAGTGTGTGTATCATAAATGTTTCATGTAGCACATACAGAATTCCCATAAAAGAATGTGCTTCCAGATTGTTACCACACAAACAACTCTTAAGTTAACATTTATGCACATAAATGTTCTTGCATACTTCATGTGGTTTCTGTTAAAAAAGTCAATATGATGACTGAGAAAGGGAAGGAGCGACTGAATTTAAAAAAAAAAAGACAGGACAAAGGCAGTGAGGGGTACTTGTAATTGTCTCTAATTAATTGCCGGCTCATTATTCACATTCTCGTCTCCCCTAATGTCTCACTCCATGGTACCAGACAATAGGCATTGTGTGTGTGTGCATGTGTGGTATTTGAATGGTGTCTGTTGTAAAGGAGTAGTTAATGAAATGGGTGGTTATCAAGGCAAACAGGCTTCATTCAGTCCAGTTTAATGACCTATGTCACATTTCATTTCCTCTCTTCCTCTTTATTTCTCCCCTCACCCACTCGCAGTTATTTTCAATGCAGTTTCTGAAAACACAAACACATACCGGAAAACGTCTTCATTTTGCACTCTTCCTGTATACCGGTAAATGCCTCTGCAGATAATTCTGAACAAATCCTCGGTGATGTTACCGAACTTATTCAGTGTTTCAGGTCTTTCAATGTGCCTTCCGCCTTTGTGACCCAGGCGGCGCTTATCAGACTCTCGCTCATGTCCAGATGGCTGAGCTACCATTAGTCTATGGCTCTCTTCTTTTAAGCCAGAGCCATCTTTAGGCTGTCGCTTCAATGATATTGCGGATGGATCTCTTCTTTTTCTCACACTCGATGCCTAAACTGCTCAAAGCTCTGAATAAGGAACGCACTGAGAAGCCTCTACATCCCACCCACCTCCACTAGGAGGCACCTCATTCCTCAAACAGCCTGCTCACAGTCACTGACCAGCTTTGTGCATTTGATGAGCTTCCTCTCATCCTCTCGTGGGATTCTTCCGAGCAGTTTTGAGAGTTTGCTTGGTTCGCTAAGACTGGACGATGATGGCAGGTCAATCTAAGGTTTCACCAGTGCATTACCCCGCTGCTCAAGGAAAGTCCTCCATCCATATTTTAATGCTATATTGGCAGGTTTGCTTGATTATTGTCGAAATGGACAGCGTCCACAAAATGCAAGCAAGCACTCAGTGACTGTCATGTGAGGGCCTGGAACGTTAACATCTTATCTTTCCATTGTGGGAAAGTATCGTGTCTGCTGGTGGTTGAGAGACAACAGGAGGGTCAAAACTGAGAATGCCTCAAAATCAGGGTCCTCCTCAACGCACTCCTCTGTCTTCGGACACATTCTCCTCTATATCACTTCCACTGGCAAAGAGCTGTTCCAAAACCTCATGGACAGTAAACCTTTTCCCAGAGTACATTTTCAAGTGAGAGAGCATGCAGGTTGCAGTATACAGAGAGGGCTGTTGTGCAAGCTTCGAAATGTTTGCCCCTCCCTTATTTTGCTTGAACTACCAATGTCCTTGTGGGAAACTATCAGCTCTCTATCAGTTCTCGCACAAATAGTTATTTTCTCCACCCCCTGTAATGTAGCAATTCAAAAGTATCAACTCTGCACTTACAGATGCGGGGGGAAAGTTAGGTCTCTCTCTCTCACACACACTCACACACACACACACACACACACACACACACACACACACACACACACACACACACACACACACACACACACACACACACACACAGGCACAGGCACAGGTTTACTGCAGCTAAAACAACTTGGGGTCAAAGTGACCCATGAGGATCATCAATCCGTGCAATATGTGTTCAGGACCTTGAAAAAAATAGCATCATGCATTTTATGCTTCATCAGTTGCCCCCATCAAATAAGGAAAAGTCATGAAATATGGAAAAAAAAAAAAGAAGTCAACTCTTATTTTTTGAATGCTAAACATTGACCCCGAGGATAATAGAAAGGTTTCACTAGATACCTGACGGGGCATCTTAAGTGCACGAACATCATGACCGTAGCTCACGTGTACTGTTGTAAAATGCTTCTCCTGCCACCTCCGATTCATACTCCTTGACAATGCCATCGGTGAATTGTAGATGAAACAAATTTTGAATGAGAATAATAATTAAAAAAAAGAAATTCACTTGTTGATTTAATTACTAAATATTCATTCTTTATATACAGTATTGTAGCAGTGATAAATAGTAGCATTCACAATAAAAGTTGAAAATATAAATTATTCCCCAAGTTGTATTTAACCCTTGTTTGTGTGATATTGTTCACATCTCATGCAGAACCCATTTTCCAGAAATGTATTTAAAAACTTTTCCTGACTACATTGTGAAGTCAGCGGGAGCGTCGAGTCTGCTTGATCAATTATTCTATACATGTTGTTTTGCTTCTGAAAGAAGCCAACACACAGTGAAGTAATAGTGTCTGAAAGACACATATCTAAACCAAGTTTGTTGAAGTTCACTTGAGGTCAACAGCCTATTATTTAGTCTAGTGTAGCAATCCGTGCAAGCATTTGCATAATTGCTCCAATTGTTTTCCCCCCCAAACTTGTTTTTCCTGCACTTTTGCGGTTCTCTGCTTTATTTCTTGCAGAGGTATCGATGTGTGAGAGACAGAAGGGTTCGTATGAGAAGAGTGGCGAATGCAATTAACTTGACCCCTGGGATTTCTCCGTTTTGTGTGTGTGTGTGTGTGTGTGTTTGTGTGTGCACGCGTGTGCGTGCGAAGAAGGTGGAAAAACAAAATTTATTTGTGTATACAACACCAATAGACAAATTAATTTTGTGTTTGTGAATGAACCTCGTGACTTTTCTCTTTTCCAGACCAGTGGCTGAATTATATTAAATCATGTTTCAAAAACTAATGGAAACACACACACACACACAAACACACACATATATATGGAGCTAATTTACTTCAGATACCTGAGTATTCACAAGTCTTACATATAAGAAAAATAGTCAGAGACTGTTTTGTCCCCATTTGTCAGTCCTGAAATGTTAGAACATCAAGCAGTGCTTTTATTGTTCTCTTCATGGGTGCAAATGGCTCCGGGGACAAGGGGGGGGGGGGGGGGGGCAACACATCTCCCTCGGCTTCATAAAAACCACGATGTGTCCTCTCCACCTTCTCCACGTAAGGTGACAAAAATCTCTGAATAGAGACTGCACATGAATCATACAAGCCAGACACAATTAATGCTGAATGTCTTCTACTCATGTAAACAATAGGTGCATGTTTTGTTGTACATTTATAAGGTTGAGAAGTGCCGGGAGCACACAACTCAGGCGTTATAGTGTTGCTCGAAGTTTTGGCTCTCGGTTGAATTTGAGCACATCGTCATGGTAGAGCTGAGTCTTCTCACACTGTGAAAAAAATGAGGTGTTTGCCCAATATGAAAGCTCGAGGGAAATATTACCAGTAGATGTGCGTAACTTATTTTTCCATCGCTAAATGCATCTTGTGTCATATTTCTCAACACTCGCAAAATTGAAGCAGTGGATGCTGAACATGTCTGTGGAGATAGCTTCTTCCTTGTTTTTTTTTTGGGGGGGAGGTTTAGCCAACATGTTTTTTTTTTTACAGTGGTGGGGCTGGGGGTCAGGGCGAGGTCCCAAGTATAATAGCTGTTGGAGCGCACAGAAATAAGACAAAAAAAAGAATAGAATCACACACAAAAAAAGAAGTTTTCTCACAAAACAATTTAAAGAGACGATCATGTCCTATGTGGCGGCTTGGTGTTCCAGTGGTTAGCGCGTCGACCTCACAGTGCAGAGGTCGTGGGTTCCATCCTAGCTCTGGACTTCCTGGGTGGAATTTGCATGTTCTCCACGCGCCTGGGCGGCTTTTCTCTGGGTAACCCCCCCCCCCCCCCCCCCGCCTCCCCATTCCAAAAACATGCATGGCAGGCTGATTAAACACTCAAAGTTGTCCCAAGGTGTGAGTGTGAGCGCGGATGGTTTTTCGTCTCTGTGTGCCCTGCGATTGGCTGGCAACCGGTTCAGGGTGTCCCCCGCCTACTGCCCGAAGACGGCTGGGATAGGCTCCAGCACCCTTGTGAGGATAAAGTGGATCGCAAAATGGATGGATGGATGGATGGATGGATCATATCCTGTGCCTGTTGATGAAAAGTGGCAGTTAATTGTTCTGTATTGTTGATTAGTTCATCGCAATAACAAAAGATTGAGAATCTACACAGACAGAAAGAGTAAATGGCATTTGCTCTTATCCGAATCAAGCTAAATGTCAGCCAAATACATTTTTATGTGGTAGACACATTGGCAATTTCATTTCCATACATATCCTTTCATTATGAGCACAAAAACAAGACCACTATTTAAATTATCTATCATGACTATCAGGTCAGGAATCCATTTGGAAGGGCTGGGCCCTGAACTGAAGAACCATGAATTTGGGATACAAACTCTGAGGATGAATGCTAAAATGGGCTTCATGCAACTTTAAAATGGTGGCTGGAATAACCCCGCAGCTCTTTACTTTTAAATAAGCTCCAATAACATCCCAAACAGTGACAGAATATTCTGTTCTTTGTGTTGTTTGTCTCTTGCCCTCTCCTGCCTCCAGTTAGTATATGCGTGAGTGCGTGTGTTCTTGTGAGAGAGAGAGAGAGTGAGACAGAGAGAGAAAGCGAGAGAGAGAGAGAGAAAGAGAGAAGTAATCTCATTTGTGATCCTCTGTCTTTGGAGAACAGAGACAATTTCACAATGAATTAGGAGGTGAGTCTCTAACTAGGTCACAGGCCAAGTGTGCACGCAAAAACACGTACGCAAACTCTCATTACAAAGTGGGTCCAATTGCCAAAGTGTCAAGTGAAAGAGTGTGAGAGCAGAAGACTCGCAGGAAGAAGACAAAACTGAAAGACAGGAAATTGAAATCAGAGAGAAAAAGTGGGGAAGAGTATCAACACAAAAGGAACGGTTCAAAGGGAAGAGAAAAGTGGGCAGTCAAAGGACAAAGAAAGGATTGTGAGACGTTAACATTTGGGTACAAAATGGTCTGGAAGAGAGAGAGACAAGAATGTAAGAGAGAATAACCCGTATATGTGTTTGTAATGTAGCAATAGGCTCAAAATATTCCAATGAGATTTTAGAACATTTTGCACTGTGTTGTAAAGGGCTCTATAAATAAAGATGTATTTTATTGCACTGTGTTGTAATTCCCACACTGTCTGCCACTCTGTCAATAGACGCAAACCTTTACTATCTTAGGCGTCTGTATTTCTCACCGGTATTAGATTTGGTCAGAAGGCTGTATACTTCAGCAATGCACATTTTAGCTTGAGATGGTTCTGAAAAATGCATGAGACTTTCTTTGTTTGTTTGTTTCTTTTGTGATTTGAAATGGGTTACTTGGAGCGAGTGCGGGGGAAACAGGGATAGAACATTTGAGTTCATGGAGAAAAATGTGCTGAGTTTAGCCTGGAAAGTAAAGGACAACAGGATTTGATGATAATGTTTTGCATGTGTGAAAAATGACGATACACAGGTTGACCTCTTAGCTTTTTTTTCCTCTTCTGCACGTGTAATATTCAAGATGAACACTTTTGTACATCCATCTAATTCCGTATTATAGTTGGTGAACAGTCGAATTTCTGGTACAGGCCCAGAAAGCAACCACGCCCATTGGCAATCTTTTTGAGCCGACCTGCGCTGAGGGCAGTGCGACAAAGTAATGTGAACGCTAGTGTAATGACTCATGCGCACTATAGCAATCAGCAGCAATTATCTAGAAGTAGCAGCCCAACTCACAGCCGCCATGCATGTGTGTTGAAAATTGGTCATAACTTGCTCATGTCGCAACTTGTAAAGTTCTGTGTTGCTTTACAGGTTTACAGTATGACCATAAACACATTTCACTATACTGTACATAATTCAGGCTATGAGTTTAAGGAAATGCTCTGTGAAGTAAATATAGGCATCAGTGTTACTTTTGTACAATGAATATCAGTAATTTGACCAGGTTAGGCTGGTTGAGTAATCTCGGGCCCTATAATGTCAAGTATAAACTTGACAACATCTCGCTCATGGTCCGGATTAAATCAGTTTGCGGACCTGATCCAGCCATACATTTGACACCCATGGTCTAAGTGTTCACAAGCCGAATGGCAAGGGGTTTATAGAAATTCTGGAAAATTCTATTTTCAAAAAGCTTCTGTCATGCAACCCTTTGAAATTCTGTGTTGAGTATTTTCTAGAGTAGACATTCCGGGAAATCAACAGATAAACACTATTGCAAGCATAAGTGATTAACCCACTTCCTTGAGGCACATCTGCTGATTACAAGCTGAATGTTGATGAAGCAAATCAAGCCAAAATCTTCCCGAACATATTCTGGTTGCACGACGTTGGAACTATTTTCAGGACACTATTCCAGCTAAAGTGTTTGCAGGAATCAAAATCATCGCCACCAGCTGATCTACAGGCAGTGACTGTGTCTTTTCTACTGTCGTCTATTTAATATTGAAAGAACTGTGATTAAAGGCTGCTGCCAAAAGACGCACAACCAACCAAAGGATCAAGGATAAAAGATGTTTAGTTTTGCGACACACTGGCAGATGTCTTACAGGCTGATTCATTCAAGTATAACATCGGAGAGTACCAAGACTAAATCATTGGCTTGCGAATCCACGACAGAAGAATGTGTGAGTGCTTCCATTATAATGCTCTCAGCGGCCAAAATATGAAAAGCAATACAATAGCCAGCAACGGATTGCCAACCCTGAACACAGTCTAAGAGCCGACCTCTGCCTCCTTGCCCTGAACTGGGTGGTGGAAAACCCGAGTGTAGTTCCGCGATGAATGGAGGGAAGAGCTCAGGCCATGTATTGATGGGTCAAGAGACTCAGGTTAAATGCAACCGTGGAACTATCATGGGCGTATGTAAACGTTTACTGGTCAAAAATTGACAAGCATTGGTGAAAGAATTGCCTGCAAAGTCCGGGCTCACCTCCATAGCGTGACGGATGGGGTAAATTTCGTTTTTGGCAAAGGGTTGGGGTAGGTGGCACCCCCATGCTAGCAGGTCGAGAATCCAAGGGGGGCCCTTGGGTGCCCAGCTGCTCAACACGCTGGCCTAATCTTTCAAACTATTGAGCCTACAGGGCAACCATGCCATGGAGCTCTGTTAGCGCACTTCCCTGTTGATTCAACATTCCTATATTTGTCTGAGTCTGCGAAATCCACGGTGGTTGGATTATTCTGTCCGAACCGAAAAATGTTTTGGATTCCAGGAATGCAGGCTCAGACAAAGAGTGAAAGAGTAAGGTCTAGAACACTACACTTGCAGAACCACAGCAAGCAAAGTCAATAAATCCGACAAGCAACGAGGCCACTTGGCAGTCCTGAAATACATGGCAGGCTTGATTGGCAAACGTGGAACAGGTGCGCCCGCTGGAGGGAAACGCCCTTCCCTCCAGCTGGGGCTGAAAACAAAACAGACACGCAGACATGACAGATAAAGACGGCGTGGGAAAATATAAGTTTAAAGTCACAGATACATTTCAAATATCTTAACATTAAGCAACAGAAAAACCATTACGTTGACTGACTATTTTAATTCAGCAAGTGACTGTCTTTATCACAATATTACTCCAGTACATCTCTGGCCTTTCGCTCCCATGTGCCAGTGATGATGTTCCTGTGATTAATGGCTCCGAGGTGGAGGATGTCCATAAATTAGTTGTTATTTCCACATTTTCCACAGGCTCTGCTCAAGGTGTTAATTGGCTTTCAGTGAGTTGAAAGACACCAAACCGTGATTAAAAAAACAGTCTCGAAGACTTCTCTTTGAATTAAAGGCATGTGTATCAGTTGACAACAAAGGAGTCGTTTGTTTTTCCATTGTTATGGTGATGCATTGTGGGCCACACATCACAGTCCACAGTTCTGAGGTTGGGGGTTGGAATCTGAGCTCTTGCTTTCCTATGTGGTTTGCATGTTGTTCACAGGCTTGCGTGGATTTTTTCAGAGGTTTTTCTTCCCACATCCCCAAAACATGTTTGTTGATTTAATTAGACACTAAATGGTCGATATACGTGATTGTCAAGTCAAGTCAAGTCAACTGTATTTATAGAGCACTTTCAAACAGCCATCGCTGCATACAAAGTGCTGTACATGAAGCAATTTAACATGCAGAATAAACAGTAAGACAAATCGGTAATAAAGATGGTAGAAAGCACCAAACAGTAAAACCAAGAACAAATCTAAGTCAATGCCAAAGAATACAAGTGAGTTTTGAGGAGGGTTTGAAGATGGGCAGCGAGGAGGCTTGCCGAATGTTCAGTGGGAGGTCATTCCAGAGAGAGGGACCAGCAACAGAAAAGGCTCGATCCCCTCTGAGCCTCAGTTTAGTTCTTGGTACTTCTAATAATGTCTGGTCCGCAGACCTGAGGCGCCGGGCAGGTGTGTAGGGGCGGATGAGCTCAGAGAGGTAAGGTGGCGTGAGATTATTCAGAGATTTGAAAACAAATAAGAGGATCTTGAAAATAACTCTAAAATGTATGGGGAGCCAGTGAAGGGATGCCAGAGTAGGAGTTATGTGCTCCCTCTTACGAGTACCAGTCAAGAAGCGAGCAGCGGCATTCTGGACCAGCTGAAGGCGCTGAAGATTATGAGTGTGAATACTGGTTTGTCGATTGGAGCCCGACCAAAGACAGCAATCACATGACGTCACAAAATGTTGCCAATTGATCCTGCAGCCATCATATATCACGGGGCAGACAAACACTTGGGGTTCATTTTGTTTTGTAATGTTTGCATCAATTTTGTTTGCTGTGATTGCAGCATTTCTTTCTGTGTTTTTTTTTCTGCATTTCCATCTTTTTTATTGTTTGCAACATTTCTATATTAGCAGCATTTGACAGTTTGCACAATTTCTGACGTGCAGTGTTTTTGTTTTGCAGTTGTTTTGTGTGTTTTTTAGTTTGCCTGTGTGTATTTGTATTTTTTTGTTGTTTTTGTCTTTTCTTGTTTGCATCGATTTTTTAAAATTTATTTTTTTGCAGCAATTTTGTCTTTGCAGTCTTTGGTTGTTCGCCGTACCTTTCTAACCACAGGTGAAAAGGATATGGTCGTAGTCCAGTCAATGGCAAGTAACTACCGAAAGAACTAATGCAGAAATCTTCACTCATTGCTCCATGTCGAACTGCACAAAAACTTGTGACTGAAATGCATCTATGACAACTCGAGTCATTGAAAATGCAAATCAAAATCCCTTGTTTGTAAAATGTCTGGCTGAAGGTTTGATCAAACTGGTGGAAACAAGAACAAAAAAAAAATGCATTGGAAATCTAGGTGGGGAGAAGATATTTGTAAAATTTATTCTGCTCAGTCATCCACATGGCTATTGGCAACCAACTGACAAGTACTGGCTAAGATACAATACGACATCACACTTTGACAGTTCAATGTTCCAAAATTTTACATATACAGCAGAGTAATGCAGTTCCACTGCAATGTCACATGTCCGTCGAGCAAAGGCAATGTTTAAGCTTGTGCCAAAGAATAGAACTTTCATTGCTCAAAGGCAACATATTGAAATTGCATATGCAAAAACAAAACACAAGGAGACGTGCACTCATTCGCAGGCACTGCAACTTTATCCTTTCAGACTAAACACTTAACTGCTGATGGAAGTCAGACATTACTGCCAACTCAGGCTTAAGTCAAAAGAAAATGAAGCTTGAAACTGAATAAATTTCATCCAAGAATGTCACAAAGGCACAAAATACAATTACATAAATTGAGCCAGTCACGTACAAAAACAAATGTGGTTTTGCATTGTTCACAGAAGGAAACTTTCAAAGTGTATTACATCAGGGGTCTTCACTTCTATTCCTTAAGGGCCCATTTCCTGGATGTTTTCCATCTCTACGGGCTGCGAACACACCTGATTCAAAAGACTAGACAACCAGCAGGGTCTGCATAAACTGGATATCGATTCTGATCATTTGAATCAGCTGTGTCGTAGCACGGAGAGATGGAAAACATCCAGGAAACCGGCCCTCGAGGAACAGAATTGAAGACCCCAGCTTTAGATAATGAAGATGTATTACGGAGTGTCTGCATCTGTCCTGTAATGGATGCTGCAGTTCAAGACTGCAGGCTGACTACATTTCCATGACATTTGTATAGTGTGAGGCCATGACTCCAATCAGCACTACGGAATTGATTTCTGTGACAACAGCGGCCGAAGGCCAGAAACAGGCCTTTTCTAAATTCGATCATGACACTAAGCACCATTAGGCAGTAACCCGGGACTTTTGCCATGAACGGCCCGGTCGCCCATTGAATTTGTAAGAAACCAAACTTGACAAGAGATGTTTCGGATATCTGGGCTTGCTCCAAAGAAAGGCCATAAACCGTATCTCACGCTCAGAACAGCTCAAAACAGAAAACCATTTGTCATTTTTGGGTGACATCCAGGGGACAACAGCTTAAACTGAATGCATCGAACTTTTCTGTTGTTTGCAATTGTTCTTTCCTCCCCGAGCCATCGCCTTATTGTGGTGGACAGGTTTGTATGTCTCAATGATCTTTGGAGCTAAGTTGACTGGCGCTATAGGCCCCTGTTAGGGTCACCCACAGCAAACAGGTACTTGGTCATTAACCGAACAAAAGCATGGCTCAAAAACCCCGGATGACAAGAAACACATGAATAGTCTGTGTCCTACCTGTGACTTTGAGCTGTGTTGTCCTCCGCACCAGTCTGGATCCATACTGCAACTCACAGGTGTAGTTCCCTCCATCCTCCTCCTCTACCTCTGGGATCCATATGTGTGTATTGTTGACGATAATTGAACTTCTCCATTCGACCCGCTCACACTCCTGACAGGGCACACATATGACTGATCAAACGGCAAAAGAAAGGGTGAGATGCTCTCATCCCACGTGTGTCCGTGTGACATACCTTGTACCATGTCATTTGAGGTTGTTTGTATGGAGCCAAATAGTCATCTATGTCACGACATGTGATCATTTTGCTGTGGGTAATCTCCGCTTTCTCTAGATAGCGGATGTTGCTGCTGAAGCATTTCCCCTCATCACTCTCCTCCACAGTCATGGACATAGACACCTTCATGCAGTATGTTGAGTTCCTAAAGAGACAACAGACATCAAGATCTAATGATGATGACTTCATTGAAGAATCTCACACTTAGAAAAAAAAACATGTTCTGCTTGGATTGATCACTTTTGCTGAACCGCCTGTCCTCATTTTGGTCATAGGTGAGTTGCAGCCTATCCCAGCTGTTTTAAATTTGATATCTCACTGGCTGTATCCGAATTATGACTGGCTCCCCAAAGGCTGCATTTCCGGCTGCATGACGCCACTTCCGGCGCGACTCGACCGCACGAGGTGTCCAAACTCACATTAAGCCTGTCCAATTTCGCCACAGCTACATAACGAGAAGCCTTTGAATGCGCCAAAGGACCCAGCCTGCAAATTGTCTTTCGAGAATTTGGAAACCACATGTGGTCATGTCACGCCTTAATTGATGTCATGCGGCCGAAAAATGTGTCCAAAAATGCGGCTTTAAGAAGACGCAGCATGTGAATTTGGACACAGCCAATGAGTGGCGAACGTTTGCAAGGGTCTGCCCACAAGTGTCTAGCGTTCAATACAGTGGGCACCGAAACGCAACAACTGTATCAAACGGTTCGATACAGATACATGTTACACCACTAAAAAAAATGTGCAAACTCAAGCTATGATCTGCACGATTCAATGATGCAGCACATTATTGGATGTCAAAATCTGTCAGGGTAATTTAGTGTGTGTGTGTGTGTTTATGTATGTGTGTGTGTGTGTGTGTGTTGTGCCAAGTTCACCTCTAGACACAAAAGACCTCCTTGATATCAGTTATTTTCACTTCACGCACACACGCGCGCACACACACACACACAAGGATTTTTCCAGTCAGTGACTTAAACAGGACCACTGAGCATGAAAAAGAAGAATGAAAAGCCTTTCATCCATCTCTCAGTTTGTCTCCTCTTCATCAATCCATCTCCAGCCAGCAGTTTTCTCCTTCGGTGATTCACTTACCGTTAGCAGCATGTTCCTCTAAGTTTAAAAACACTGTCATCTGTGAACCTTTATATTTGTTGATCTCACTGCAGAGTTAATGGTTTTCTTTTTTAACGGACCATGCTGTATTATTTCAAAATATCACACATATTGACTTTGGACACGATGACTCAGTTTTCAGACTTGCCAAAGTCTGATTTTATCACATCTTCCTGCACATGGCTTGAGATGGATCATTTAACTTCACACCATAAGCGTGAATGTGAATTAAAAGGAAAGCAAAATGGATCCCCCCTCGCAAGAGGCACTGAATAAGAACATTAAACTGTAAAAATGAAAATATTTATGGTAGAACATTATTCACACTTCACATACATATATAGGCACACATTCTTGAATCTTTTATGGTATTTGTTTATGTATGCCTATCATAGACATGGAGTTATGAAGCACTAAAATGCTTTCATTCAAACCTTTTCTGTTATTGAAATGATTGTGTTCTGATCGTGTGTCATGGTCCGCCCCTCTCTGCTCATTGAAACACAAAAAAAAAAATGGTTTGTTTATCACCCAACAGTGACAACATCCTCTAGCTAATACAGTAATGTACATTTACATGTGTATGATATCTCACATTAAGCGGCTAAACCTTCAACACTGCAAAAGCATGTTGTGCATGCTATGCATCCTTTCTGAATGTTAATTTTGTTCCGGCTTCTATCAGCATGTGGCTGCATATTTCTAATGTGGTGCGTGCGGATTTCAGCTACCAAATCCACACAAAGCTAACATAGCTTTGTGTGGATTTGGGTGAGTCCAATAAACAAAAGGCTTCAGTAGCTTCCATTTCACATGCACTGTTTATTTCTTAAAGTTGATGATATAAATACGGTAGATCAGAAATTGTCATTTTGATTTGGTAAAAGAAAATTAGCGGTGAAGAATATGCAGTTTCAAACCCGACAACAACAATGCATCAAATAGATTGGAGCTATTTATGTTTCTTGATACATTTTGATCGAAGCAGGTAGTTATGAATCATAAAGGAGACATACATCACCTGACATAATAAAGTTTTGAGAACATTCTCAATCAAATCAAATACAGGGCTTGCTTACCATTGTATTTTTCATCTGTTAGACTATGATGGGGGTTTTTTTGGGTGGGAGGGGGCAGTAACTGACAGACGAACTGATGGACTACTGCCCTACCGGTGAAATTTACCGACGGAAGTGATGACGCAAGTGCAGCTAAAATCGCATGATTGCAGTTGAAATTCACCAGTGAGTTTGGTTGGCTGTTCATCTCAAGGCCTGATTGTTTGACTTCTTTCCGAATCTGTTCCTTCCCTCGTCCATTAATGAGAAATCCCGAAAATGTTTCAATACCTTAATTGAGGACATAATGATGATAAAATGAAATTAATTGATGTGGTGTTTAAATATGATCCTTCTTTTATATCTTTTATATCACACTTCACTCATCACTATTTCAAACAATTGAGGCAGGCAGTATGTTCTTTTTTTTTTCTTTTTTTTTTTACGTTACGATGTCATGTTGATGCATAGAAGAGCCAGTGCCAAACTTGTTTTTTTTTTTTTATATTTGCTACATGGGCACATATCCATGTAGACGCACAAATCCTCTTACCAAGCTTTTCCAATAACCCTACTTACCCCATTTTCCAAAATTGCTCAAGCAATATTCACATGGATACTTTCAGCTTTTTTGCACCTCCTTAACTATCTACTTTGTATTATATTTTGAAGAGATGGACTGATAGCCCTAAAGGTGACTCAGAATTAATTTTATCCAGCCCTTACCAGTACAACTACTTTGGCTTTGTTAATATCTCCTTGGTGGATCATTGTTCTTTAGCCCCCTTTGTACATGTGTAGATGTCCATTTCCAAAATGTTATGTCTTTATTAAAGACCTTTTCATAAAATGATACGACAAGCATAGTCAGACACCTCAGTGGACTCATTTCCATCTAGGTGTACATAGGGGGCTGCATCTAGATGGGTCAACACACCCTAAATGGATCAGGGTACAGGTGGATTCAACACATTAGTCCTCGACACTGCTGACTATATGTGACCTCAGTTATGACTTAAGTGCAACATCAGACACACTAGTGTTGTGCTCCCAGGAAGAAAAGTGACTCACTCATCTTTTGGTCTGTTTCACACACCTCTCCCTTGTCATTCCATCTCACAATGTCCATCTCAAATTTTATTGGCTGAGTAGCATCACTTTCTTGGTGAATTTCCATTGCCATACAGTGCTATAGTAAAACGCTCAAAAGCTACACATATCACAATTTCTGGTAAAACTATTATTCTCTAAAAAGTGGTCAAATTTTAAGCATTCATCAAAGTATTCCGCAGCAGTAATAGAGCTGAGTCAGTATAAAGCAGACCTGGATTATACCTGTGTTTTATGGTCCAGGGAGCACATCAAGCCCATGCACAATCACTGTCATAATAGGATTTCAATAAGCAGTGTATTTATTTTGAAAGTAGTGCCTTTATTCTCTGGGTGCATGTGTGAGTGGTATGAGCGAGGAACAAATTGGGCCTTCATTGTGGCTAAAAATGCTACAGGGTCTTTTCTCAATCCAATGGCTCCTCCATCCCCTTTGATGACTGTGTTGTTTTGCTCTTTGGCCTAATCTATTGCCAGACCTACAAAATCACAACCTGCAAAAAACAAAGTTGCCCTTGTGAACTCCCTGACCAATTCTGGATGTTGCTTAAAGACCCCTTCACAGTTTGTCAATAACTTGACATCATTTCCAGGGTGCGGCTTCGGTGGGGGCAAAAACATCTTGCATGAAGAATCTCCCAAATAATGACAAACTTAAAGTAATTTCAGTCCCAACTAAGTCTATTGCCCATATCATTGTCTATGCTGAAATTGATAGTACATTTCATGGTAGTACATTTTATGTAAAATGAAATAGCGTACCATAGCCGTGTGCGATTTCTCTGACAGCCAGAGGCGGGAATGCGGTAGGATTTCAAGTTTTTGTGTTTGCTTTTATGGTCTTGGCAACCAGAATCACAACCCGATGACATTTTTCAAAATACAAAATGGTTTTGTCTACTCCTATCTTCGGTTCTTTTGACTCCAGGTAACACTGTGACATCATCGTGACGTAGGCCAAGAAAGGATCTAAAGGCAGAATCCCATTGATCGGCGAATGTTGTTGTGAAGGTCGCAAATGTTGATTTGTCAAATTTCTGATGAATGTTGACAAAAATCAGCAACATTTACTTTCACCGCAGGTGATGGATTACAATAATACGAAAAAGAATTCTTTGTGTAAATCATAACAATGGAAAAAAACAAACAAAAAAAACACCTTTATTACAAATTGGTGCAGTCTGGCCCTTGGCTTTAAATTTCTCTTTCACAAACTGTTTACAAATGCTGAAGGCTGTTTTGGAGACGCCCTTATTACCGAACGTCCTTGCGACAAGAAAAAGTGAAAAAGTGTTTGTGAGAAATAAAACAGTTTCCCTCCCAACATTTTTGCAAGCTTTTACAAATCCCAACGAAACCCCAAATTCACGACGTTCACGAGCATTTGCTGTTAGGTGAAATACAGTTTTAAGGGATATCATGACGGCAAGGATGTAAGTCGCCAGTCCTGATAGTGATTCATGATACCGTCACTGTTTTTGACAATTCAAAGTCAAATGTGGAACCGAGGAAATAAGTAGGTGTTTGGGGGGGGGGGGGGGGGGGGGGAATTGATTACGCAAATTGAAGTGAACATAATTTCATTATGTGTTCATAAGGCGAACATAATTTCACATGTATGTGTTCCTATAATTTGGCAAATTTTGGACAAATGAGATGCATTGTACTTCAGGCATTATACAACAGTTGAGTGGAGAAACAGTTTTAATGCAAATGACAACACAAACCAAAACAAATTTAAATTAAACTGTCAACATAGTCATAGAACTGCAACACCGAATGGATGAAAGGTAACGTGACTCAGCACAAAGTTGAGCTCGGGTATATTCCACATAGGGTTTATGCACTGCACTCAAAATATTGCTAAGCACCTTTGTGCGTTTTTATCTCGAGAAAAAAAAAGCCAATTGCCTGAAGTGTAATATGAATTCATCACCAAATCATCTTGTAATCCACCGTATCAACCTTGTCAATAAATCAAGTGTCCTCCTTGCAATTACCTTCCACTGCTCAGGCTAGGTTGCTGCAGGGCACATTGAGTTATGGTGCTAATAGAGGGGGATGTATCCTGGCCAGCAGGCAGCGTGTTTATACCTGGATGGAGCTGCAGATTAATTTGGCTATCAATCTAACTAACAGGCAGCATGGGGGAGGATGACACCTGCGCACACTGAGGTATCTGCACAGAAAAGCGCATACATTTAAACTATGGCAAGATTTTATGAGTTGCATTTTCCATTACATGCGTCAGTGATCGTCCACTGCTGTTTTTATTTTACCAGACAATCAATAAACATTCAATTTATTGAGTGACGATGAAAATGATAATCGTTGCTTTTCTCTTAGTGGGTGTCAATGTGGTCGTTTCTTTTAACAATTTGCTGGGAAGGTGGTGCTTCCCCCTCCTTGATCTTTGCAGTGGCCTGAATCGATCTGGAGTTTATGGCAGTCATAAAAATGGGGCTTTTGCCTTAACCTGTTTTAGATTATAACAATATTACACCGTCAGATAAACCACTGCATTAGGTATCCCAGAAGGAAAGAGATTACCAAGCATGATCTCATTTCAGTCAGGTTATCCATATCCATATATCGGTGCTGTAAAATAAATGAAATGCTAAAAAAATGATTGAAAATCTTAAAATGCCTCCCCCCTTCTCTCTCTCTTTTCACACTCTCTCTCTTTCTATATATACACACTGTATACATTTAACTAAGGACTGCAAAAGACCTAGTATAGTAGGACAGCTTCGTGGACTATTGAAACATTCAAAAAAAAAATTAAAAATCAACATTTGTGCTGCACCATTGTAATAGATTAAGTCCATATCATTCGATTCTGCACCTCATCATTTCCAGCCAAGGCCAACAATCACTGGGAGTGCAATAAGTGTCATGTCCTCCATGTAATGAGGTGGAAAGGAAGGCTTTGAAAGTTGGGCTGGTGAGTTGGCATGTGGCAAATCGAATTTTCTTGCAGGGGCTCAGAGGCCTTTCTGCCAGAGAGATTTCTTATTCATGCACGTACTGAGGTGAGGAGACTTAACTATTAACATTAAAAATATTGACCATAGATAAAGTCATGGAAAATGTCTGCCAAGCGATCCAGCTACATCGATTGCCCTGGACTTGTTGTTGTCCATGCTGGCCACACATGGACACAATATATTTTTTAATATTATTCATCAATGTAATTAACTCATTGAATACCACCCCTTTTCACTGGAGCAACCCCCTCAATCCCTCACATTTTACTGACTTTTGACTGATTTGCAAGGCCCACAGAATTTTCTGTTCTATGGCTATATATACATGCAACCTGTCAAAAGAAAGGTGAGACTCTCTTCTTTCAGCAGAAAAAAAAGTTTGTTTCTATCTTTCTCCGTTCGTTGGCAATCAGCATTAGAAAACTGCTAAGTTTTATGGCAAAGGCCGATTTTCTGCAGAAATCCAGAGAAAATGAGTTTTTTGTAAAAGCATGCATTTCAAGCATCATTTCAAGTTTTACACTATGTTTTGCTTTTGTGGCAGCTCAAATACCTCAATAATGTGTTCCTCCTACAAAAGAACATTACAAATAATGTTTTTGTAGCAAAATAATTTATTTGCACACAACAAAACTATTGAACTATGAACAAAAGTGCAGCTGTGGAGAAGATGGTTTTTGGCTTCCATCCAGTTTGTCACCACATCGATTCATCCCACCACGTCCAGATGCACGACCTATAAATTATAGAAACATAAAAAGTTGCAAATATATCTTGCTGCAGAGTGAGGTACAATAATTTTATTTACCTTTCTTTCCACCACCAAAGCGAGGAGTCGTCATCTTTTGGCTTCTGGTTGGACAATCTGTAATGTATAGAAGTATGTACAATTACCACACTTTTATTTTCTATTTTTTTTATTGTTGCTTTCCACTTACATTTCAACATCTCTCACACACACACATACATGCTCGCACACTGCTATTTACACCATTCATTCCACGTTGCTCAGCATCCAATTTGACATGAAATGGAATATGAATTTAACACTACTGGTTTTAGCAGAGCTGAGCGGACCAAATGTGTCCTGTTTTTTTTGTTTTGTTTTTTTAAAACCTATGGCGACATGCACGTCAGCACATTTACGGCGCATATTTTCATCCACATCTACGAGACGCATCAACCGTACATAAATGATTAGTGTTACTGGCAACTTCATAGTACAGCGGGGAATGTAGCGGTACATAAAAGTGACTGAGGAGGCATAAGAAGTGATGAAGTTTTGAATGGGAACTTGCAAGCTAGTCAGCAGTTACCTCCTCGTTCCAGCGGCTCTGGCGAGGACTCTCAGCTGCTTTCCGTTATGTCCGAAGGCACGTATTCGTCCGACATATCGGGATCCAAATCGCTCTCCAATTCATCGTTTTCGCCGTCGTCTTTATGAGACGATTCCAACGAATCGCTGACGTGTGCCCGGCGTCGGCCATGCGAAGCAATGCAGCCTTTTTGCCGTCATCGCTGGAAGTCGCCGGGGAGACGATTTGTGGGCGATGTGGGGCATCGGGAGGCACAAAATGCTCTGCCAAGCGATGATCGCTGACGTGGAGCAAGTTCATCTTCATCAGATGAACTCGAAACTCGCCGTGAGCTATGCGGGCTGCGTGTAGCACGACATGTTTGTGCAGGCCGACGTTCGTTTGAAGGGTGCCGCTTTCGATTAGTGACCGAAGCGTCATTTTCTCTTCCACACAAACACCATCTCCTTTGTTGTTTTGTTTCGAGGACGCTTTTATACCGAAAAAAAATCATTTTTAGTTAGTTATTTCCTTTTCTCCATCGTTGCTAGTTGCTAATGTTCCAATCCACTATCCACATACGTTTTTTGATTTTTGCACCACTGCCACCCGATTGCCATTTTTTTGCTATTTAACATTGCCGTCAAGCCTAATCCTGTGGTGAGAAGTTGCATCGGACTCTCTTGCACCCTCCCCCATGAAAACACGTGATTGACGTATGAATACGTCATGGGGAGGGAACGGCTATGCGCTAATTGACGTATTTATACCCCAAAGGGTGTAAATGAGTTAATATAATTAACAAAATAATTGTACACTATTACTAATGTGTACAATACTACAACCATGACTCATTTTTCGCTCATACGCGTCATCTTGAATCAACCCGGGATATTTGTCAAGCGCACAACATAGATCATGGCAGCAAGGAAGAGTCGATTTTCAAGACCATTCAATGCCTTTGTTTATGTGCAGATCGTATTGACAAGACGGTTGCCATGTATCGTCTTTGAAATATAATGGGAAGATGACAATTTGTCGGCACATCTCAACTGGCATCACAAACATCAGCAAACCTGAATGAATCGAGTGCAAGGTCGCAGGACTGGGACAGACCAAAAAGGTGCTCCTGCCTTATTTCTTCAAATACCCAATTATTAATCCCCTCGTGCTCAAAGAATGACTTGTTACTGCGTACGCATGTTTTGTGCACAAATTTGTGCATGCGCATGGTTGGTGAATTAGGCCCATTGAGAGCACGCACAGAATAGTCTTAAACAACATGTAGGCAGTTGACATGTTTGGAAAAAGACTGTGTAAGCCTTTGGCAAAATTGTTGGTGATTCTTTATACAGATCACAGCAGCCGGTTAATTTAATGGGAAAATATATAAATTTAATATTTGTATATATATTTTTGACTCACAAAGGAGAATACAGTAATCCCTCATTTTTCGCAGTTAATTGGTCCCCCTTGCGAAAAGTGAAAACCCGCAAAGTAGTTTTGCTTTTCCTTCAACTGGCTTTGGACATTCCGTTTGCATAGTCATGCTCAAGTCACAAACATCCACAGTGTGTTTTCACATGGGGCTACGTTACTTGGACTCTCCTGATGAGTACTGGGTCACTGCTGAGGAGGCCAATTTCAAGATAATTAAATGGTTTGTGAAGGAAATCATTCCCACACTACTTTTAGTGATTGAGACCCTTTTTTTACACACATGAAAGGCCTACTTTGAATATTGTCGAAATCAAATCAATAGCCTCATTATATACACATAGCAGTCTCTGTAACGGTAGACCTCACGGCAGGTGGTCTTTGCCTCTGCACTCCTTTGTCTTTAAGCCTTCCTCCATATCACCCGAGCTCAGATTGTGCAGTATTTTAGAATACCAATAACAAAAAAAAAACCAAAACGTTGAACTTCAATGCAATTAAACCTTTTTTTTTCTTTTCTCAAAAGCATGGCTGAAGCTCTCAAGCTGGCATGAACTGGCACGTGGCCCAAACTGGCATGAGAGTGGTTCTGACTCAATGGCTGCCAAGTCATAGAGGACTGCCAAAGACACTTCAAATGACCGCTCTCTTTTTCTCTCCTGTACTGCCTCTTCCAATGTCATTGTGCGGGCCTGTGCCTGCTTGCTCTCGTTATTGTTAGAAATTTGAGGAAGAGAAGGTTAAACATTTGTCTGGCATTACAAAATACTCATGTGATTGTGTGTAAGTTTCTTTTGTGTGAGCTTTCATGGAAGTGTAATTATCCCGTACAGGAAGACAGGTGGTTGTGCTTACTAGAAAGACCACATGGGAGTAGCTGAGATAGAAGAAGGCTACAGAGGCGCACACATACCCAAGAAACAGATGGCAAACAAATCTCATTGACAAAAGCTAAATGGCGAAACAGCTTTAAGCAATTATAAGTGATAATGACACCGATATTTCAGAAGAGAAATGCCATTTCAGTTCAAACATTTGAACAATTTTACTCTTCCAATATTACGGAAACATTTTTGGGGAAAGCACTTCCTTTTCAATTCCCAGTGCATAAAGCTCCACGAAGACATAGTTGGTTGAGTCTGGAACCCTGATTTCAATTCCATCAAACACCTTTGGCAAGTATTATTATTATTTTTTTTTTTTTCCAAGATGGCGCCCGAGTAGGCAGCCTTCGGCAAGTGCTCTTCAAGAGCCTTGCATTTTTGTTCTTTTTTGGTGTTTTTGTCTTTTGTTTTGTCAGATGTTGCTTGTTGTTTCATCGTGTGGACCTGATATGGACTCTTTTTCAGTGTTTTTTGGCCACGACATTCGTCAAAGGAGAAGTATCTGTGCTTGGTGGTTGCGCCTTCTCTGCAGCACGCCTGTACCGGCACAGATTTTGATTGGGAGGAATGTCGGCGCCATTGACTGTCGGTGCTGGACAGATCTGGGGCGCTTGTGTTTTTTGCGCCTGTAATGGGCAGCATTTTTCACAACCCCGTTTTGTTCAGTGGATATGTCGGCGCTGTGGGACAGTCGGCGTTGGTGCGGCTGGATGGATGGCTGCTGAAGTTGAGGATGAGGAGAGAGGAGCGTTGGCGCAGAGCGCCGATGCGTATTTGGAACCGAGAGTCGCCGCTTGGAATTGAAATGGATTTCCATGGGACAGGAGAAGTGAACCAATCTCTTTTTTCGTCAATGGATGCTACAGCTTCTTGTTGACTTTGAAACTTAGCTTGTAGCCGACGTGTGCACATTTTGAGCATGACCTCTTTGATCCACTGGTTAAAGGACACTTTGATTCTCTCCTCTTTCATCTCAAACTTCTTCAAACAACAAAGCGTGTGACGGAAAAGTGGTTAGGACTGCACGACTCTCCGTGTTTTATGTTACGTGTTGTGTTTATTATTTTACTTTATGTTAACTGTTTTGTTAAGCGCTTTGTTACAGCTGTCGCTGTTGTGAAAGCGCTATATAAATCAGCATGTATTGTATTGTATTGTATAATACTGATTATGAACCAGGCCCATAAATCACTGCTATCTGTACTCTCAAATCATCCTCTGGATGTGGGCACGCTTTCCTACAAGCTGTGATGGGGGAGCAACTTCAAACCTCGTGCATGTTTAGATCTGTCAGCGTTGATCCATCAACCATACTTTAATTTTGTCCATAAAGAAATATATGGGTTATTTTTTTTAAATGTTGGCAACTAAAACTGCTGGGTGGCATTTTGTTACTGGATGGACAGATGGCACTACGTACTTCAGAAATGTGAGGATAAGAATCATCCAAAAATGGACAAGAATTCACATAAATGGTGAAAATGTGGGTTTGTAGTTAAATTGTGTTTCGAGAATGGACAATAGTTGTTCCGCATTTATGATGAGATTTCACTGTTTCTGCCATCTGTTTACAATATGTGAGATACCAGATCGTTTCAATCCAACAGAAAGGTACTTTTAAAGCCGAGCACTCTATTTCAGTTCTTTAATTTTCATTGACTCGAAGCAATAGGAGTGCAATTCTTGTACTTCCAGTGTGTATGTAACCGACCGAGCCTTTTCAAGACATATCATGCATCTTATTACATTGGATAAAAATGCAGCGGGATAACCTAAGGAACACATCACCATTAAATCATTTGAAGAGGGAGTTACATGCTGCTTGGAATTGTTGTCAGTGAAAGGTAAAACTGAGAACAACAAGTAAAAAGATGTAGCCATGAGTATGATTCATCCATCCATCCATCCATCCATCCATCCAATCCATGTCTTGTACCTTCTCCATATAAGGGTCATGGGTGAGCTGGAGCAAATCCCAGATGACTCTGGCTAAGAGGTGGGGTGCACCCTGGAATGCTTGCTAGACAATCGGCAGAAAATCAAACACATTCACACCTATATATAATTTAGGGCAAGGCTGCCCATTGCGTTGTTCGCAATCGACCAGTAGCCTGAGAAGGGGGTGCCAATCAATCGCATGGCATTAACACTCCCAGTTGCTATTGATATAACTGCCTAGTGGTAGTGTATGATTTAAACAAAACAAAAGAAAAATGTACACTCCCTCCTGTCATCTGTTGTGAAATTTGTCACTTGATTGGCATGCAGTGCAGTCGGTTTTCAACCTATTGCATGCCCCAACGAGCATGCACATTGCAAGGCCGCTAACTGGGAAAACTAGCAGTTTCCATTTGGTTCTGTCTACTCTAAATTTAATAATTAAGTATAAAAATGATTGGAGGAACTCATAAGCCAAGTATTTCCATACACAGTGAGAGGAAAATGTTTGTTCTCCGGCCGCCTCTGTGGAGGGTGGTCTTGGACTTGCTGCAGAGTGGGCAGGCCAGGAGGAAGCGGGCGATGTGTGGTTTCCCCAGCGCTGGAGAATGACCTGCTGGGAGGAGCCTTCCACTCGATGGCGCATGTCACGGCGACCAAATGGTGTGTTGGTGGTTGGGGTGGCGACTGGGATGTCCAGCTGACCAGTGCATCATGCCGGTCGGGCCGCCCAAGGTGCTTTCTAGCCGACTGAAGGAGGGAATGTGGAGCACCATTTTTGGGCCATCGATAAAAATATTAAGTCCCAGTACCGTTCTGACAAGACTGATACTCATTGGGAGGTGTGTGCACGGCTCGGTATCACAGCTACTTTCCGTCCTCCATCCACTGGCTGTTTCCATTCAGCGCAAGTCATCAAGGTAAACTAAGTACAAAAAATGATGACGAATGCAAGGAGTCTCTCAACTTGTGCTTGCAAAGTGTTCTACATTGTCAAAACCTCAATACATGACTTATTATTTTCTTGACCAGACTGAAACAATCGTAAAAAGCAATCGTAAAAAGTGTTAATTTTTTAGATTTCAAAAAATGGCCTGTGGAACCTTTTTGAGAGACACATTTGACTTTGGCCCATTCTTTCTTTTTTTTCCCAGAGAGTATTTATTCTCCCACGTATGCTCTGTTTACTTTGATATTATTCTTTTATGTTCATGAGGGAGGCTCAATTTCCACTTAGTTACCTCTTCTAAGACCTACAGAATGTCCCCTGACTGAGGAGCGCAGACATTTGAAGGAAATAGGTTCCTTTTTTCTTTCTTTCTTCCTTCCCCACTAACACTCCAACACAAATCCAACCTCCTCTATACAGCTTTGTGTCTTGATATTTTTTTTCAAAATTACCCTCTCACATTATGCTTTTGTCTCTTTATCCCCCACTTTTCTCTCTTCTCTTCCACTTCCAAGAATTCAATTTCACCTTCTGTCTTGTATCAACCTTTTTTGCTGCAGCTTGGGTCTCCGAAGATCTTATTTTCCAGGCCCCTGATAGGGATTTCAAGTAACTTGCTTGTTCAACTTTGCACCTTTGGCTTTGCAATAGTGTCTTCAGATTGTGCCTTTTTGTGTAACAATCTGCCCTCACACGCACGCACACACGGGTAACGCATGCCAAGTGACCGCGGGTAACGCATGCTATGAACATTTTTTAGGCTGAAACTTTGAATTGCTAGAATAGAAAGAAATTGAAGAAGCCATAATTTGTCACCATGTAAACCAACTGGCCATGAAGATATAGAGCCAGATTGTACCTTTTGCAAATAGGCACAGAATATGGACCCAGATGCAGACAGGACACGACTACAGAGAGAAGGGCTGGATGCAGTAAACATGGAAGAATGCTTGACGTTGCGATGTGCACTGAGCAACTCCAGCTTAAATACTGAGACAAAATAAATGTGAGAAAATGAAGGACCATAGCACCTGACAACCTCAAGGACCAAACGCAACACTGGAATTCTTAGTTACAATATTGTTTGTACATTTGAAATATATTGCAACTGCATCCAAACTTGAAGTGCAATCTGACGCTACACCTTGACTTTGTATAAACTCTGGCACATGTAGGAGGAAAAACGCTTTAGTTGATGGTGGAATGTGCGCAAGATCAGTGTTGAGAGGGGATACCCACATTTTAGAGTCGCTCTACACAGAGCACATACTTTATCTGACATAAACTTGCATGTAAGACAGACTTAAGTCGATGGAGCACTCTGCGCGGTACTCTCAGCAGCCAGAAAAAAGACAAGTACAAAGGTAATTGATCAATTGAACAACGTACAACCAGTGACTTTTGTATTGTTGCACATTACAGTAAGTCTTCGAGCAGTGCATGAACCTTCTGGTATTGCAGGTTGTTGCATGTGAACGTGTGTGTGTGTGTGTGTGTGTGTGAGAGAGAGAAAGAATGGGTAAGACAGGGTGTTAATAACAGCCCCTCAGACAATGACAGTCACCAAGCCCTAATTAGGTTGTCATACAGAGAGAGCAGGGTACTGGGTGGGGGGGGGGTGGGTGGTTATTAAGGAGGATAGGTGTCAGGCCCTGGCAAGAATGGGAAGTGGGCGGATAGTGTGGCGGGGTACGATGGTGGTGTGAAATGGAATTTGGTGCAGACAGACCAGGAAGGAAGATGCACTGGATGAAATAAAAGCTGGGGGGAATCTGCAGATGATATGAAGATGGAGAAAGCTGGTGAGATAGAGGAAAACAGCTTCTGTGTGGAAGAAAAAAGAAAAAACGGAGTTGGGGGGAGGGATGGGGTAGAGGCAGTAGAAGGTGCAGAGGAGAAAGGCAAATTAGATAGAAATAGAGAACGGTGATTTTGATTTAGCATTGGAAGGATACTGCTGTGTTTCAATTCATTCAACGGCTGTACGATCACACGTCTAAATGCAGATGTGTGAACAGTGAACTTGGTTTTGTTTACACTCTTTGGCCATTCAATAATTGTGGATAGTTGCAGCTTTGCTGTCGCACATGTGGTCTGAGTCAATCATATAACTGAAGAAAGATGATGCCAGCGGTACCAATTTTAAATTGTGATGTGTCACACAAGACGACTTGTAAGTGTCTCGAAGGCCACATGCATACACTACCTTAGTACACAGGTGTAGAAACCATTATCTTCCATTTCGGCAGACCTGAACCAGATGGAGTCATCTTCTTTACTCAGCCTATGGCCTGAGAAGATGATGGGCTCCTGGAGAGTGCACAGAGAATTCAGTGTAGAGGGATTGTGCAAAAAGACTTGCTACACTAGAGTTGTATTTATCAACATCCCTTCATGGTACATTTATTTATCAATGTATTTTTTTAATGTATACCTTTGGTTATTAGTTACTTTCTAAATCGAAAGCATAAAGTAATTACAGCAAAATACAATGAAAAAGCTGATGTAATTTGTTGAACAATACAATCATCTCTTGGTTTTAGCTGGTTAACAAATCTATTTATCAATAGTTATGCGCTGAAACCAAAATTAGAATGATTTAAACAACAGTCAGGTACAGTATTTGATAGTGAGTGAGCAAAACTATATTTCTCAAATACCTCAGCATCCCCTTTGTTCTTGTACCAGATGAGGCGCAGTTTGGCATTTGTGGCCATGGTGTAGTTGGTCCGGATGTAGCTGTAGAACAAGGCACATTTCACCCTTGCTGGCTCACCGGCCAGAACGTGGTACTCCTTCAGATCCACTGACCAGTCGATGCACCCATCAACTGAGGAAAGAGAGAAAGAGAATACCATGTTGATGATCCAGTGACGGACATGCTGGTCAAGTGAGAGGAGCAACTGAAACAAAAGAAAAATGTTCTCAAAACTTTGGGAACCCAACAAAAGCAAAATATGAAGCAACAATGTTAGGGTGAGACTTGGTCAGCCGCAATGAACCAGAAACAAGTTCCAGAAGCAGGTAACATGTCAGCATAGAATAGTATTTTCTTTCTTCACATTCTCAGGCTCCTGTGATCTCCTGTTTGGAGTTCTGGGGCACTCCGGATTCCACGACCGTAGAGAAAAGATAAAAGTAGACAAAAAGAGAGAAATACTATGTGAAACGTGACGAGAAAACTACAAAGCAAAGTCATGAAGGACAAGAACATACAGGCACTTGTAACAAGAATCGTGACCAAGGCCGAATAATCCAACATCCAGTAGTCGGAATGAAAAAATCATTTCTATTTCGTTTATTGGACAAAGTAATCAGTTTCCTGAATGGAGATCCTGACGAGCGTCAAACCCAGAGGTGTGGCGTCACACACACGCGGGGCTCACTAAGTGTACAAAGCCAGTCAGAAATCGTTTCAGAAAGCAACGTTTCTAACTTATCTGAGGGTATCCAGATGTTTGAAGAGTTGGAGGAAGAGGAGGTTGTTGGCAAGATGTATATTGGACCATACATGTACGAGCCAGATGCTCAGCATGCGGAAAATGCTGCGCCTGAACGGCCGGATATGGAGAAGAAATGCGTCCCATTGTGATTTTGAAGGATGGTAAGGTATATAGGCTGTGGTTATTAAGCTGGCGTTATCCTTTACAATTCGATGCTGCGCTATGCTGTAAATTGCACACAATCAGATTACCTGCTTGGTCCATGTATTCCCGCTAGCACACGTCATAGTGGGTTGGTGTCCTACATTGTCATTGTAGTCAAGTTAGTTCTGTTGCGTTGTTGGCCACTCCACACATAGTATTCGCAGTGTTGTTAGTTGTACACTATTACAGAGGATTCCATCCATGAACTCATTTAGTGTGACTGTTTTAGTACAGGATTACATCCAGGTACACGTGCAATACTTTGAATTGTATGTTTTCATAAACAACAGCCAGAGTTATTCATTGATTAGCACACCCACCTTTTTTGCAATTCTGGTTGAGAAAACAGAGGTCATCTCAGTGATTTGAACAAAGAATGCTCATTGACGCCAGCGTGAAATTAATTTGCTTTGTGAGAATGAAACTGTATCGTTCTAATTTTCTAGTTGATTTATGGGTCAGATTCTTTTCTTTTGGCCACTCAAACAACTGGTTGGCTGAATGTGAACAGAGCATTGCCACACAACGCCGAGATAGTTCGCCAAATAACTCGATAAAAAGGACAAAGAGCAGTTAACGGGACAATCACCAATGTATTACGATGGCTGACTGATGACTAGGCATTCTGTGGATGATGTCACTTGCTGGAGATTGGCGAAAAAGAGCATTTTCGTTGTTAAGTGCATTGCTATGGAGCCAATTATAAACCTGGGTGAGTTGCGTAAAAAAACAACAACAACAACAACAAAAAATGTGAAAGTATGCTTGAAATTGTGTTAGCCAAAAATATTACTCAAATGATGGTCAGCCAAGTTTACTTTGCACTTGATCAAACAGCATGCACTGCTGGAGGGAACGCCCTCCACTCCAAGAGAAACTGAAACATAAACAAAACAGAATCATGACACTTACACGTTTTTCTTAGTCTTAGGCTAAGATGGATGTTTTTAGTTTAAAGCGCAGGCCGTTGGTACTTGCTGTAAGGCCTTGAAGTAAAGCTGTTCTGTCGAGAAGAGATAAAGCCTCCTAGCCGTCATCCCCCCGAAAATGCCTCACCAGCTTCATTTCCTTATTGTTTCCATCCTCTTTGTTTCCTGGCCCCAGCAGAAATGTGTACACAAGGGGCACAAATGCAAAACAGCTGTCTGTATTTCCTGACAAATGTCTGATGATTGATGAGTAACCAAATGCCGGACCATTGGATCATGTTATATGCGCGTGTTGCTGAGTTGAGCATATAAATTAGTTTTGGTAAAAATTGACTATTGAAAGGGAAAGAAAATCCAGACACAATCAGATGGATGACATTAACAAGCAGAAAAAGAGAACTTTTAAAATGTAATTAATGGAATTTAATCCCCCATGGATATAAACCTCCTGATAAAGAGAGAGAAAGAACGATTCATTTGATTGACGCCATTTGCATGCTTCAATGTGACATTTTTCTCGGAAAAGCAGAATGAGCGGCTCTCTGCAAATTGCTTAGGATGCACAACATTACTAGTAGAATCCATTATTAAGACTGGTTAAACATATTACATTTAGTGATTAGTGTTTTACCTATAATCATGTAAACAAGTACGATTTACCAATACTTGAAATGCTTTGCATTGCAGTCGTGATGCTGTTCAATCTCAATGTAAATCTGTATCTATAATCTGTTTGTATTCCATTTGGATTAAATGTATGTGCAGTTAAATCACTGCCAATGATTTAAGGACTTCATTTGTTTGAGGCTGTGGAAGAAATTTAAAGCCCCACACTTAATTGGGAACATTTATAGATTTAGCAATAAGCATTAAGTCTGGGGAGATTTAGCATAGTCGTGCGGCACATTCTCACAGGCGTACAGTTTAATACCAGTCATTCAATCTTTGAATCCCTTCTCACCAAACACTGCTGCAAATGTGACTGCCAAGTTACTTGTATTTAAGCAAAACTGAATTTCCACTGAGCTCCTGTGACTGTTTTTTAAATACATATAATAATGAATTACCTCTAATTCCCATGTGCAATTTATAAAGTATATACTAATTATGTCATATATTAATTGCTATATTGTTATAACTCGTTGTACGTCTGATTATCAGTTAGTGGCCAGCCTTTATGTTTAATCCACTTATGTTACATCGGCTTGCAATCTCCACCCCAACCCTTCTGCGTGGGCTGGTTACCTGTCCTTGTGTAACACCCGATGTCACTTCTATGCGATTAGTCTGGCTCCATTTAATTCTGTCACTGTCACAGCTTCTGCCTAAGAATTGTATTGTGTGCGCTGTTGCATGTCAGTGTGTCGTTTAATGTGTATTCATCCTTTTCTTGCCTTTTCTGTCATTTGGTGAGAAAGGAATGAAGGTTATTTTGGTTCCTGTCTTGCTTGTTTCATTATATCAAACCAAATCTACTGAGAAAGCTGCTAAGCCTTCCACAATAAGAGAGACTTAGGCTTCGGCGTTTCAGAATCTCTCTTGCACTCTGGCCTTCCTTGTTACACTTCACATCAAGGTGCCAAGACGAGATGAGAAATGCTTTCAATAGAACTAATCTATTGGGCATTCTCTGCACCGACACACCATCACCCATAGATGGACTGGATTTGATAGAGCTGTGTATACTTTCCCTTAAATGTCTATTAATTCAATATATGCTGATAGTCGTCCGTATCAGATGATCGGAGAGAAGCCTTCTACATTATTTTACACCTATAATGATACCTCAACAAGTCAGTTGGGTTAACAAACTTATTTCATGCCCAACCCCACCCCGCCATCCAATCTTTCTAAAGAATGTATGTGCAGAGAGCACGTTCCTTGCTGGCATGGCACAGGAGACTATTTCTAGTTATGATTGTATATACTCATCATTTGGAAGTGCTGGTTTGTCAAACTGGAGGTTTCATAACACTGGGACGCCAAAGGGAGTTCTCTTTCGGTGGGGCTACTGTTTTCTAATGGCGCTGATAGAGAGGTACTGAGAATGCAGACCTCTGGCAACTCAAATGTTAAAGTTTTACGGCTTATTTAAACACATGTGCACCAACAGTCAAGAAATTCTTGCTTGGCCTTTACGACACCCCTACACCCAGTCTAACCTGTATTGACCTGACAGGTTTGGTGTAACACTCGACATTCAAGAACACACCGAACGCATGCACGCCTGGGCACACACATACTCAGCTAAAAAGAAAACCTCTCTGGCAAAGGTATAAATCACTCTTTATGGATTGTCAGATGTGTTTGTATGATCTTGCTCTCCATGCAAATGATATGTGTGCATGTGTGTGTGTGTGTGTGTGTGCGTGTGTTTTATAATCGGAGAATTAATAGAGGCCAGCCAGAGTTGACCATTACGAATGAATGAGCTGACAAGAATCGAAGGTTAACACCCTGTGATGGGCATTTGGGTCTGTTGGACTGTTGGCTGTTTGTTCATTTGACAAGGGTCAGAAACACACACACTAGATACAAATATGCTTCTGACATTGCTTTGAAAAATATGCCCCCTGTGACAGAGTCACGAGTAGGCCATAAGATATCTGCAGGCCATTACAAAAGTAGAATCACATTCATTCACCAGTCCTTCTTAATGTGCTTATGCATGAGTGGGTGTATTATTTTCCAGTCATGGTTACATGTAAGAATGCATGGAAGACTACAGCTGTGTATGAATGTGTGGGCTGGCTGTTAGTATGGCATGGTAAGCAATTCCCTGCAACTCAATCTGCATATGGATGCTCTGACTTTATACAACTAAAATAAATCTAAATGAAAAAATATTTGCATTTACCATTTACGTGCTATGCCACAATAAAATCACTTTTTTTTTAATGAACCCTAAATTATTATACGCAAAATACTGACATATCAGTATTCAGTGTGATAATTATCAGCACACACCTTTGAAAACTGACATTAGAACTGACACCAGTGCCAAACACAAAATTCAGGGCCCGGTTCACTAAGATGCCAAATAGCGCTGAATTGCATGTTCACGCTGACAGATTGCATGTGTTTTTGCTGGTTTTGTTGCACATTATTTACAAAGATTACAAGCATTTACTACAATACCTTAGTTTGCGCTAAACTGCATGTTCACTCAATCTAACAGATCAACTGCCCTGTTCCAAAAGTGGAGGAGACTGATGTATTTAAAAGAGGATTTTGTGCTTCAGGTAGCGTTGATTTTACTTTTTTTTTTTTTATCATGGAACTTCTGGTAAAAGCGCAAAATTATGTGTCAGTGGAAAATATAAAAGAACTTTGTTGTTCGGTTTAAATCATCCAAAGTGTGCAGCAATTATTTCTATTTCTGCAATGTCTGGCACCGTGTCCTCGTGTGTGTGCTGACAGGCCGTGCAAATGAGAGATGCCGCAAGTGGTGGCCGGGAAGTCTACTTCCATCCCACAACTGTGCACAGAGCTGCAAACGCCCAACTACACATAATCCTACTGACGCAAAATTAAGCCAAATACCAAAACAAAGAAAACTCCACCAATGCATACAGTTAGACTGCGCTTTGTGCCAGACTGGCACCTGGCACAAAAATAGGGCCCTTTGAGTTTTTTTGGTGCAGCGTATATGATAGATGCCAATCAATAATGCACATCTGTTCTGAAAACAAGTACACAAACAAAACTTGTTGGAAATATGTCCTTTACGTCACTTGAACCCCCAAAACTCAGAGTGCATCACATTGTTGACTCGAGCAAAATCTGTCACTTCAGCTGCGTCACGACCACCATCACCACCTCTCTAAGTGACTCTGAGGAGCTGAGCTGTGCCCTCACTCAGCGGCTGACACAAACAGGAGCTTCCTAATTAAAAACTGCAGCGAATAAGTCCTTCATCCGTTATTCTGTCAATTTTGGAACTGTACCCAAAATTCGATCGTCTTCAAGTTTTCATGATAATAAACCAGCCTGTCGAATAGCGAGGCATGTAGAAGCCCAAATTATATATTTACAAACACACACACACAAACTCCGTTTATATGGCTACAGGTCACACAAAGCTCAGACAAATACTCAGAGAGATGAGCTTCTTTCCCAGAGCTATTACTGCAATAAAGAATTCAAAATCAAAACCTTAAGAGCTGTTGTGAGAACCGTCTTAATCATCGACCAGATGAGCAATAACCACAAATCTTTTTTCTGGAATGTATGCTAAACTGCTGTGAAGATAAGAGTAATATTTTTTGCGCTTCAATGAATTATCACCTCTTCATATAATGTGAAATAACTGCTACATAGCCTCACCCATTAGCTGATTATTTTTCATTTGCAAATACATTTCTGCATTATACATATCTTTTTAAGATTGTTTTTTCATTTTATTTCATGAGCAGTAAACATTTTTATAGGCACCACAAAGAAACAACCTTAAATTTTGTTGCCTTGTATGACAATAATCTTGATTCTGTAACGATGATTTGCAACAGTGATCATCAATGCTAAATTCCACTCTGCAGTGACAGTCTCATCCCACTGACAGGCCGAATTGCAGTCACAATGTCTGTCCTAGAAGTGTGGGTGGTTATTCATTTTAGATTAGGTCCCGACACAGAAGTGTGTAGAATTATGAGCATAAAAGACAAATCCTAAACTGACGAGGATACGTGAACAGAGCTGATGAGAAAAATGAAGAGAAATGAATCCCATTGCTCTGGGAGGCAAAGCACACCTTTGTCTGCGACCACATAAAATAATAACATCCCACACAAGAACTATATTAATTCTGCCATTATGTGACACAGCTCTACAACCAATGGAGGTCTAAACATCATGACAGTGTCAATCAAAATTAATAGTATGTTTGTACGGACAAGTGAAGGTTTGACAATCACAGTGATTTTATGACTGATATTTTCAACCACAAAAAGTAGCACATTTGGCTGCACACACACAATTTGCATCAAGCTTTGTCTTGTTAAATTACTTGGACAACTTCTAAGTGGGGCGGCCCGGTAGTCCGGTGGTTAGCACGTCGACTTCACAGTGCAGAGGTGTCGGGTTCAATTCCAGCTCCGGCCTCCCTGTGTGGAGTTTGCATGTTCTCCTCGGGCCTGCGTGGGTTTTCTCCGGGCACTCCGGTTTTCTCCCACGTTCCAAAAACATGCATGGCAGGCTGATTGATCACACTAAATTGTCCCTAGGTGTGAGTGTGAGCGCGCATGGTTGTTCGTCTCTGCGTGCCCTGCGATTGGCTGGCAACCGGTTCAGGGTGTCCCCCCGCCTGTTGCCCGAAGACGGCTGGGATAGGCTCCAGCAACCCCCGCAACCTTAGTGAGGATTAAGCGGTTCGGAGAATGAATGAACTTCTAAGTGTAGCTAAACAAACAAAAAAAGGGTAAAACTTGAAATCTGTGATGCACTGTTTGGGCTTCTCATGAAGCAACATATATCTAACTATCATGCCATCATGTGCTTGGGGGAAAGTAAAATAGGGCGATGAGACAAAATGACAATAAAGAGAAAGCTGAAAAGAAACTGGTGAGACAACAGTTCAAATTGAGAAATGGAACTCAGACACTTAGGCAACATGACGGAGAATAGTGATTAGATCGACAGCAAACAAAGACATACTTTAAAACAAAGAAAGAAAAGAGCTTTTGGAGGAAAACAAATGGAATAAACTGTAGAGAGGTATGCAATGATGAGACTGAATTGCTAAATTAACAGTGCATCATATTTCATTAATTTTGGGGAAGACAGCAACAATTGCCACCATTCACTGAAATGACCCGAATGCACAGAATGGCAGAGCAAAAAGGTGATTAGTCACCTCTTGTGAATGGCTCCGGTCAATCCTTCGATCGTGCAGAAGCTCACAAATTGTCTTGCTGAATGGATGATGTCACAATCATTTTTATTTTATTTTTTTGGGGTGGAGATGGTAAAAATATGTTCAGCACAGTAAAAGATCTATTCTCCCCACCACCTCTCATTTTGCCTACACCTCCTTCTCAACATCAAACAAACAAACAACCCCCCCCCATCATTATTACACACAGCTGTGCCGTTTTACATTACGCCTTTTGAGAAACAATATTTAAAGATACAAAATCAGCCACCACAATTTGTATCAGGATTTATAAATAACATTTCACATGCTAAATGTTATTTGGATCTGCTCCCCCAAGTTTTTGGTTGGAGCTGCTGTTGGAATTATTTGGCATCTACCACCCATGGCACAAAATTAAAACCTTCCTCGCCGCAGAACCACGAATATTGAATTCTGAAACCATGTTCCTAATCTGCTGTATATGTCTGTTTTTACATGGAAACTTTTCTTTGCCCCATTTGTCACAATGTCACTGGAGCGTATGGCATGCATTTTCCCACATTTGTCATTTACAAACACATACACACGAAATCAGGGTCCCGCGGGCCTTCCTCATGCCTGTCATTAATAAAGAAATTGTTGCACACCTGCTCACTGACAGCACCCAGCAGAGAAAGAAAATGGAAGTCAGGTACTGTATTGTCAAGGTGTGTGTGCAGCTTTAGCAGCTAACACAAGGTGAGAGGTAAAATTATAATAATAGATATGAGACAGATAATGAGACAGATAAATATATTACGAACAAAAAACACTAGCTAGTCTTATGTGCTAACATGTAAGCTTGGTTTTGTTGTCATTACAAGGAATCTGCATGATTCTGTGATGCAATTATCAAAGCATTGAAAAGTAAGTTAGTGCCTCAACTTGTTGGCAGCCATCGGCATTAAGAAATTGACTCTATGCATGCAACTTCTCGGCATTTTGGGAATGGAGATGTTCTAACTTCCGGCAGGTAGTCTATAGCATCCCGATGGCATCAAACTCTTGGATTGCACTTGTCTGCTGGAATGAGCATCTTGTGAGTGGATCGAAATGTTGACTGCTGTTGAACTGTCAACCGAGATAGCATTTAGCAGCTAACGCAACCACAGGCCACCAGTTTGACGAGCAATGTGAATTTTGTTTCTTCTTTTGTCAGAGGAGAAAGAGCCCATCCTCCTGTCCGCTCGAAGCAACATGTAGTCACTACCACAAACAAAGCGAGAAACGCATCGTGATATTTCACATTTGGTCTGAATGTAGCATCGGTGAAGCTGTAGCAGTCCGCACTTCCCGACTGCCTAACAGTATTTGCTACATACACCATTTTAGAAAGTAAAGTGTGCTTCATGACTTTTACAGATTTACAGTAATACCATTCACAATTCTCAAGAATCACACATTTCCAGGATTTGAAGACAGCCTACGATGTCAGTGAATCATACCTCTTGTGTGTCCTTGCTCATTGCCGCTAATGCGCGGTGAGCGGGTCAGAAGTCTGGACAAAAGAATGTGCACCGATTTTTTAAAAGTACTGTCCTTTATGTGCTAATTGTAGCACATGAGAGCCATGGTTAGACGTATGTACAGGATACAGTACTGCTGTAAAGTACACATTTCCAACGACGGATAGTAACTGACACTATTAGAGGTGACAAGAACTAAGTACTAACTAGTAGAAAAAAAAAGTAATGTACTTGATTTTTGATTCCATACGGTTAAAATGTATTAAACTAATACATATCATTTGAGAACAACATGGGAAAATTACATAGATTAACCACATTTTAATCAGGTGCAACTGATGTACATGTTGGAATTAAATGAATCCAAAGGATCTTTTTTATCAGTGTACTCATCGTGACCTTTTCAGTTTCTCATTCTTTAACTTGTTTTTTTAATATTGTGTGTGCGTATCTGTGTGTGTGCTTATCAGAGCGAAGAAATGTGTTTTCCTAATAAGGGTACCTGTACATACAGACAAAGAAAATAAATGAATGTTGCAAGGAAAAGACTCAAAGCCGAGGTGAAATTAATTGACCTGTTCCAATGAGAAATTACTGTTGAAGCTTGTTTCAATATTTCAGGTTCATTCATTCAAGAGGTACAATAATTGTTTTCTAGATTATTATTATTTTTTCTTTTACAGGAAAAAAAACAGCACTATGAAATCTGTGACAGTGATTTTCCACTATCAATAAAATGTAATTGCATTGGAGTGGGAAATGGCAGCTGAGAGAGAGCTATTTTTGTTTCTGCCAGTCTGAGTTGCACTTGGGAGGACACTCAGTCACCCAATCTGCAAATCTCTTGTCTGGTCACCTTTACGATCTATCTGCTCCTCACCCTCCACCGTCCGCCATAACACAAAATGCAGGACAGAACTGTCATATTGCTTCATGTGCAACTCCCCATCTCATACCTGTCAACTTTTCGGAGCGCCAACCTGTATAAACTACCAAAAAAAAAAACTTATAAAGAGCAAAAAATCCTTATAACATACCAAAGCATTCTATATGTCAAAATAACGGCAGAAAAAAACCACGAAATTTTGAATTATATTTATTGTAGATCTCCATAATACAATGTCTGGTTAATGTCTAATCATCATTCTACTGAGTGGCATTACTGTGTTCAGAGTTGTATTCCTGCGTTACGGAAATTTTCAGAATCCGTATGATTTGTGCGATACGGCCATATACGTAAGATTCACCACAAAATCCGTATGAACTATGGCTAAACCGTATAAGTTGACAGGTGTGCCATCTAGATTGCAACGCAGTGTCACCAGATGGGAAAGTTAACTAAGGCACACAGGTGATTTATCTGTGTTTGCACAGATCCAATCATTGCTTTCTCATTGCTCCATTAAGAGCACTCCCACTGTCACAAGCTCTTTGTTTTGTGAAGTGCTGCACAAATTATCATTGGTATTTAATGATGTGCTTGTAAGTGACACCGCAAATGTTTCATAATGTATGCTCTCATTACAAGCCACGTGTTTGTCTACAAATGCACGTCCGTGATGCAATTAATGTGACCAAAGTGATCAAATTTAAAGCCCATGTAAAAAATGAAAACAGAGCTCAACCTACCACCTCAGGTTTTCTCAAGTTGTTTTTTTAAAATCAATTCCAGTTTCATAAAGTTATTGATTGTATCACGTACCTGTAGCACGGAGCTGAAAAATTCGATTTTTACATCAGTTGCATTAAGATAAGAAAACATTTATTTGTCTCACAGTGGAGAAATTCGCAATTTACAGCAGCAACATTTTGAAAAACAAAAGGTATTTGCACGCACAAAAATAAATTTTAAAATCAACTGTGCACAGTATGGAATAAAATAGAAAATATAAGATAAAAGCATATATGCAACTGCAAATTTGGGATAGTCAACGTGTATAGACTGCATTTCCGTATGTGGAGTGTTGGATTAACTTTTTAGACTAAAATTCGCTGAATATTGAAGCCCTTAGAATGTCATATTATATTTTGGACTTCATGTTTTTAGTCACTGATAAACATATATGTGAAAGCACAGATATGGAGGAGCCCAGATAGTAGGCAAACTCATTTTAACCTCTGGTAAATGATTTCAGCGTACATATTAAATTATCGTATTGTACTATAGCTAACATCAAGTGCACATCAAACAGCCTTGCTTTACTGTACAGCAGAGTTTAGGTCCTGGAGCTGTTAAGGGTGCCGAGTCGTTTGTACGTGGTTTGTTTTTACACAAAGTGGTTGTGCTTTCAGAAGATGAGGGTGTATTTCAGCAAGAAATACATCTCATGGCCAACATCAGTTTTTCCTGTTCCATGTCATTTTTCATGCTAATGAGCGTGCTCCTATTGCTCTGCAAGTTTAGAGTTGACATCGGTTTAATGCAACTCATTTATGGAAGCAAATGTGGGTTCCAAGAAGGAAGTAATTTAAATTCAAGCTAAAATGGAGAGTGACACACTGAAGGGAGTAGATTCTTTTGTATCCACTCCGCTTTGTTTTCACTGCCCAAGGGTGAAAAGTAAATACAAATTCTTGATTTATTTTTATCTGTAATAACATGTAATGAGTCATTCCTTGGCCTGTGCTAAGTTCACTTGAAGTCAAGAGAATCTTTGCAGACAAACACAACTGAACTATCTCTTCTATGAAATCGAGCATGAACCTTGTTTGGTGATATCATACACTGTTTGGTACCGGACCGCACAGAAAGAATAAATAACTTACATTACCTCCGTTTTATTCATATCGGAATCTGAGAGGCACTTTCAAGAAAAAGAAGTTTACATCTAATAGACAGTATCAGGAGTCCTACTTTAAATATGTTATCTCAACACAAGATTCCCCTGCACCAAGCCCACTTTGCATAATATACGGCGATGGTGAGTCGTATTTTTCAGGCACTTTGTATTTGCGGTGTATCTTATTTTGAAGGCACATTTAAACATCACCATAGCGACCAGAGTGTTGCAGCCAGATACGTTCCTCGTGTCATAATTCGTGTTTATTATGATGTTTAGAAAATACCTCAGTTTTCATGCTGTCTTATCATATTATTTTGTTGTATTTATCCGGCCTAAAAGGCCGGTGCCTGAAAATACTGTCTGAAATTAATCCGGGCAATGGGGCGAAAAAGGTTGGGGACCGCTGGTCTAAACAAAGCGATTAATCAGTCACTCGGCTTTTGTTTGCAGATTATTACTTTTAATCAAATGCTCTTTGTTGTTTGGTAATTTTGAATCTTCTTGTAAACTGTGCACTCCTTGATTTATTGTCGTCCAAAAAGGCCTGTTTCAGATTTCCGCTCATGTGACACCAGGAGATATCACCATTGTTCATGACAGCCCTTTTTTTTCAACTGCCAGCTGCTTTGCCAATTAAAGGGAACCTTTTTGAATAGACAGAAGAGTATTTTAAATTGTTACTTTTTCTTTTTTTTTTGCCATGAAGTTTTTTTTTTTTCCTGTGGAAGAACTGAACAGATGCACAGAAGCACCGGAGAAGAGAAGCAGCGAGTGATTCTCAGAAGGACAGCGAGAGAGTTGCAGACACTGCACTTCTAATCAGATAGGAAAAGCCCCAGTCATCAAGGTTTAAGCTCAATGTATGTGTGTGGGCGTTCAGGCACAGTGAGTGCACACTACTGAGTGTGCCAGAGTGTTCGCGTGCAAGCATATAAAAGTATGGGGCACGTCGAAGCGGCACGGTACAGTATCTGTATGTGTGGGTGGACTGCAGTGTGTGTGGCTTGTGTCACTCTGCTGATGAGTTTGTGTGAAACACAAGCTGTTAAATCACTGCTGACGCACAGCAAGTGTATTTTAAATAATTTATGAAGATCAGATATGCACGTTGATGTGTTCCGGACCAAAATGAAGAGCGAAAACCCGGAGTCTCAGAAATGTTGAGCTATTCAAAACCTCTCAAATGCTTAAAATGGATCGAATAATAGGACCAGAAGTGAACTAAAGTATGCACCGATATAACTTAAGTGCAAACTGCTGCAGTTTGTGGAAGTGTGTGTGTGTGCGTGTGCGGTAAAGCCAAGTAGTGATCTGCATCCTATATATTCAATGACTCAGCTGATGGATGGATGGATGAGTTTCTTTCTCTTAATATTTTTGCTATTACTTCCAGTGAAAGTCGTGCTTTTTTGGTTTTTATTTTTGAGAATGCTGCAAGAATAATGCTTTTAAAATTACGGTAACATGACATCCAAAACATATATCCATCCATTTTCCGATCCGCTTATCCTCACAAGGGTCGCGGGGGGTGCTGGAGCCTATCCCAGCCGTCTTCGGGCAGTAGGCTGGGGACATACTGAATCGGTTGCTAGTCAATCGCAGGGCACACAGAGACAAACAACCATCCGCGCTCACACTCACACCTAGAGACAATTTAGTGTGTTCAATCAGCCTGTCATGTATGGTTTTGGAATGTGGGAGGAAACTGGAGTACCCGGAGAAAACCTACGCAGGCCCGGGGAGAACATGCAAACTCCACACAGGGATGCCGGAGCTGGAATTGAACGCGGTACCTCTGCACTGTGAGGTCGACGCGCTAACCACTGGACCACCGGGCCGCCCACATGCAAAACAATAATAGCAAAACGAAAATCCCCTCGTAGCCTTCACATTTAAGAAGTTATTGGCGGCTATCTGAAGTCTTCATCGCAAACGAAAGACAAGCTTGACTAAAGCTCCAGCAGGAATATGTAATAAGATTCAACATATGCACAACTAATTAATAACTGATAGGATGAGATTTGACAGAGATCAATTGGACAGTTAATAGGATTGCGCTTGTTAAATGAAATAGAATGGAAATAAATCAAATGAATATGATCTGGCTGAAACTGGATTTGACATTACAGCCTTTGATCTGGAGTTTCTTTCAAATCAGAGTCAAAGGAAACCAAATGTTTTGACATCAGATGGGAATTTTCTGGCACGTTAAACCATTTACAAATGTCATCGGCGTTAAGAGTGAGAACACAAAATAAAATGAAAGACACGACGGACTTGAAGCCGCATCAAGCAAACCAACCATCAGGTAATTTCTTGAGTATAGCTGATTATTTAGGAGGCAGAGAGACCTGCGCTCTGGATACAAGAACAAAAATATGAATTGACCCCGAACATGTGCTTCAGAGGGCAGTTTCGATAATAATCCTCTCAGTAAACAGATCAGCACTCTTTCCGACTTCCCTTCTTCTAGTCCAGACTCCCTCCGGAAAAGCAAGAGATTTTACAGCAGCGGAGTCCAAACGTCTGCCAGCTCAGAAGCTGATGATGCGCAGGCCTGCAGCTACATTTCAAAATATCCTCCACAGATTGTTTTCCATTGTTGTTGTTTTTTGTATGAGCAATGTTTTCACATACATTCCGTGTATCCAACTCAAAAGCCGAGTGAATGCAGCAGAGGTGAACAATGGAAAATGCAATGGCACAGCCGCAGGGATGAGATTCCTCTGATGCTCACACAGTACATCTGTGCACACATAAAAATGACACAATGCCATCTGGGATGTTGGTCCAACTTAAACATCTATCTTCAGTGACATCTCATCCCATGTGTGCGTGTGTGTGTATACATCCGCAGCAGATTGAAATGGTGCACAATTGGTGTAGTGGACATTTACGTTTGAATAGTTTTGGGGGCAAAATACAAGAAGTTTAGTTTTTGGGGTCTGACTTTAGCCTCGGCTCATTTATCAAGCAGATGGGAGGACATCTGGGAACAAACACAATGATTTCAGGTCGCAGGGCGGGGAATGAAACAAGTGTTTTATTTTTGTTTTTGTTTTTTAATGAATTAAATTGAGAGGGACATTTGCAACTCATTCGTGATATTTGCCTCAATGTAGACCTTTAATACATGAACCCTTAATGAAATGTCTGCAAGTGAGTCCATCCTATCCTCTCAGTGCTTTTAAATCCAGGTTAAAAATGATGTTCTTCTCTCATATCTATATCTAAGGTCTTTGAAAGCATTTTGAAAATCCTTATTTTCCAAAATCATGTTAATGCATTGTATGTTCTGTATATTAATTTTAGTAGGCTACTTTTATCTTGTTACTTTGCTTTTAAACGTGTAACTTTTCTTGATAAATATGTTGAAATGTTGTACTTTTATTTGTCAAGCACATTGAGTTAGCTTGTGTATGAAATGGAGTACATCCATAAAGCTGACTTGCTTGCCTTGCCTAATTTGCCATGAACGATAGTCCCGTTAGTAAGGTTCTCAAAAGCCTTCACCATATGATATCTGGTAGAGCAATGCAAATTCCCCCATTGTGGGACTAATACAAGTTACAGTAGCTCATCTTAATTTACTTCATCGTAAGTGGAGAAATTACTTTCCAAGGGGATTGCTCATGTTTTCTGTAGGTGATATTGTTAGCTAGTATTAGCAGTTGCTCCTACACACATGTGAAGCTGGTATACTTACTTAAACAGCAAGCAATGTTTTTTTTAATGTTCTAAACTGAATGTGTCCCAAGATATTTTCGCATGTGACCCATAAATATTGAACCAACTGATATGCCACTTGAAGTTAAAGCATTTGGAGTTTTTTTGGAACAAAGAGCCCTAAAGCATGTTTGAGATGAAAGGAGCTGTTAATCCCCACGTTGCCTAGTTAGATCAGGGATAAAGTCAAGACATTCCCAACTCCAGAAAACGCTTGCAAAATATCAATAAACCATCTCATGGTTCAGCAATGGCACAGCAAGATCTAATCGGACAGCAGCAATTACACACACACGCACACACTCTCTTACAGCCCCAAAATGATACAAAGATGATCAAACGATAAAGAATGGAGGTAAGGGAAGGGGAGGTGGGGGGGAATAGGGGTGGTCAGAGTGGACAGGGGAGCAGATGAGGATTGAAATGTAGAGTTAGAATAAGAAAGGCAAGATGGGAGAAACGTTTGCAAGAGGAAAGAAATGAAAACAAGTGGATAAGAGGCGGAAGACGATTTAACCTTGTTGTTAAAGTGCTCTAGAAATATAGTAGAATAGGTGCATTGGAATACGAGAAGGTGGCATCAAGAAAAAAAAGCCACCAAATGAATATAACAGAGAAGAAAGGGGTTGAGGTAAATGAAGGGATTATTTTTTTGCAAGGCAGAAAATTGTCAAATACTGTAATTGGCTAATGCATGCAGGAATGGTCGGATCAAATGTCACCTCCGAAGTAGAGTTCATTCTCTAACACCGTCTCCATTTGATTAGTGGTAAAAGTGGACTTATAAGAGCAAATGTATCGCTCACGCACACTGACATAACGTTATGATTGCTTGCAGAATCTAATGAGCGCCCACACCAGTGTTGTAGCAAACATTCTGCATTTACAAAGGTAAATCTCAAAGTTGATTGACACTGTATGAATCTGACAATGTGTTGATTAGTGCCAGATTAGTTTGGAGTGGAGTAGCTAAATGGCATGTAGCTAACTAAACTTTTAGAAGCATCTCTCCAAATTCTACACTATTGCAAACTACTCTACGCCCACATCAAATAATATGTCCAACTAAAATTGCTCTGTTAGAAACATTGTGTCAATCAAAAGAGATTTTGCAAAGGTACAATTCTGTTATTCGCTCACGTTCAAATCTGCAAGTGGTTGGCTGGTGTGCGTATATACCGCAAGTACCATAAATGCATTGGCTCAAACATAAACAAATACAGCTTGCATGCACTCAAACATGCACATGTGTGCAAGTATGGAATACACCCATTCACATCTCTCTGCACATGCAATAATGAGAGAGCTGCCTGGCCTTTTAAATGAAGAGGCAACATGTGGTGAGCGCACACAACACACAGACCTGGAGTCTGAGTCAGTGTTCAGGGACATCATGCGTGTTAACGGACCTGTATGATGATCTTATGAACTTCATTTCCTACCCCTCAAACTACCCTTTGAAAGTCTGTCAAAAAGTGTGTGGCGTTCCTCCTGAGGTGGAATTCTGTTCCAGTTCCAGAGTCACAAATTTACACTCAAAGCCCCCTTATGTTCTCTGACATCATGCCACCCTCAAACACACTAATTCCTAGGCAGGCGTGGGTTTCATTATTTAAATAGGTCAGGCGAGGATGCACGTGCCCATGAATGAGTGGGTGCGGTCTTTGTTTTCGAGCGGAAGCTGGGCAGCAGCCGGGAAAACGTTCCTTTTTTTTTCTGCATAACTGCATACTGTTGCAGCAGCGCCATTCTCCGTCCATTCGTGGGGACGGAGACAGTCACGGTATCTTCCTGATCACAGGAAGCAGCTTTCTTGCATGCCAAACAAGGCTTGTGGACTGGTCCAACACCTACACACACACTTGCATTTCCAAGAATACTTGAAATTCAATATATGGTTGGCAAAATGTAACAACACATATGATAGATGTATTATTAAGACAACAACTTTTTCATTCTGTTGGAGGTGTCCCCGAATGCAGGGAGTTTGTCTTCATAGACAAACTGCAAACGGAATAATGGGATTTTCCTAAAACATCTGCTGTTAACTTGTGCATGAAGCACAATAATTACCGGCCCATATATTCACCGTAAAATTAAGGCATTTGCTAAAATGTCTGTGAGGAACTGATTGAAGGGCTCATGCTGGAGCGAGAAATTTTGATCGGTGGTGGATCTGTGCTTGTGTTTGATGGGACAGAAGGACAGCTAAAAGATGATTATGATTCTGAAAATTACTTCATGTTTGACAGGGTTCAAAGTCTTACATCTATTGAAACTTAATACAGAAATAAATATTGACAAATATTTGAATAGATTACGACACATTGAAATACGGCTCCGTGACACGTAATTATTTATTGAAATCTACATTTAACCAGTGCGGCACAGTGGTTGACTGATTAGCATGTCGGCCTCACAATGCAAAGTTGCGGGGTTCAATTCCGGCTACGGCCTTCCTGTGTGGAGTTTGCATGTTCTCCCCGTGCCAGTTGTAGCCAAGAAAATGGTTGCATGATCACAAATCAGCCGCTTGATTTGACTGGTAACAGTGAATGAAAAGAAATAATAGTTTTAAATCTCTGGTTTTCTGATGTACAGTACGTGTGACTCAACCACGAGGTGGATCGATTTTTTGTTTTTTGTTTTTTTTCTCAAAATACATAAGATGTAATGTGACAGAGTTAACAAACAACGAGAACATCTCAAAGTAAAACTAGATGGTTATCACAAATGCTTTGAACTAAAATCTTCTGCCTTCCATTATTTGCTGCGTATACTTCAATTTGAAATTTGCACAGAGATAACCTGAGACGCACCGGCAAATCAATAAATACCATCTGCTCGTTTCATTCTCTCCTTCTGTCCCTTGGATTGTGTTTGCACTGACATTATTGGCATCATTAATTTGAGCCTTATATATGTTTGTGCGTGTGCTGGTGTGCAAGAAAGAGCATGTGCCTTCCCGAGCAGCGAGCTCGTCGCTGCAAGGAACTTAGTTACAGTGGCCAATTAGAGGCCTTACGCTTCCGAGCGCTTCCACAGTCACACAGAAACACAAACACTAACAATCCAGCTCCTGACCAGCGTGACTACTGTATATATAACACTGTTGCTAAAAAGAAAAGGATTTCTTAATTTCACTCACATGCATGCCATATTATATTTCCGTTCTGGTATTCTCTTGAATTTAAAAGCTACTTATTAGAGCATATTGTTTCCTCCGACTGGTTGACAGATGATGATCTAAGTCAGTGTCACTTGTTTTCCAAGTTAGAATGTAGACACTACAGAAACATTTGCACATCTCAGTTAAGTGCCAGAGCTGTTGGATAATATATACAGTCGCACATATAAATTTAAAAAACGTCGTTTTTTTATTGTTTTAAAAACGCATTGTGCAGTTTGTTTTCTGTGTCTGTTTTGTATATTGCTTTTAATACACGGTAGTGTGCCTCCAGATAATCACATGTTCAGGAGAATAACAGACATGTTCCAAATACTGTATTGTGGGACTGCCAATACTTTTATAACGATACGCAAAACATAAAATGCCATTTGATAAAAAGTCAACATATTCCTCTGAGGTAACAGACATCACTAATCCGCCACCCCCTTGCTTTGTGCAGGATTAGCTCAAATTGCTTTGTGTTTTCTTTTTGTTCCCCGATGCTATCTCTGAAAGTGAATCAAACACACAAATTCTTGTTTTAACCTATTTGGACCCTTGTAAGGTGATGCGGCTATTGTCAACTTAACTGATCAACATTCCACCGCCCCCAATCGGATTACACGGACAAACACGTAGCTTGACACTTATTCAGTAACTGGACTCTGGAGAAAACCAAGAGTTGGTCCTGTCACTTTCCACATTGTCCAAGATAATAATTTTCAGGCAAGTAACCATGTTTGGTCAGTTAAGAAGAACAGGCGTTTTACCGCCAAAATAGTGGAGAAGCAAACGATTCTGAAACTGAACCTTGATTCTGAGGATCACTTTTGTTACATCAATACTTGTGAAATAATGACCGAAAGTCTGACTGAGCTAAAGATTCTATTTTGGGCTTGATCAATTTTGAGTCATCAGCTCATGTATCGAATGACACTGTGGCCACAATGTACGTTCACTGGCAGAAGTTCGAGACGAATCCTTAAACCCTGTGTAGTTCCAACAGTAATCTGACCGTGTGCGAACACAGGCCTGTTAAAGCTTGAGGCCAAATTGAGTAGGCGGCCTCCAGAGATGCTTCTTCCCTGAATGGCCGGCGAGGCTCGTCTTAAAATACAAAACATATTCAGCCACAGCTCACCAAGCATATCACTTTCTTGTCTGCACCTCTTAGCATTGAGCGCCGTTCTCATCTCTACATCGCTATCTCTGTGCTTTTTGCTTTAATGATAATTACAAAAGACAAAGTAAGACAGTACAGCAAAGCCGTTGCCAAAATAGCAAGTAAAAGGTTCCCAGCAGGGGTGACATCCGTCCAGCTTGATTGGATGCTTTGTGAGTGCTACTGTATGTGATGAAAACATGACAGCATTACTGTCGCTAGTAACAAGTGCTTTTCTGTGTCCAAGCTCAGTTTTGATTTTCGAGATCCAAAATTTCACTGCGAAGGCGTGGAAGAAAGCAACCCACATCAAGAGCTCGTCCATTCGACCTCATAGTAGCAACGATGAAGAAGACGCTTTATATTCAGATTTCCTTCTGCCCCAAAGTCACAATTTTCCCTTGAAACCAACAATCCAAAGAAAATAAAACACACAGTGATTCGGGAGAGAGAAGTGCAGCAGGGTTTGGTTGATGCAAAAATGTGCTGCAGAGGTTTCAGTGGGATGTTGAGAGAGCATTGTGAAAAGGACGATTAGTGTTAAATTGGGGTGAAAAGCACCTTACAGGTAGGACTCAATGGTGTGTGAGACAGAAAGCAAGCAGCCACCCTTCACTCAACACATGGATTCAATGTTACAGACACATTGACACTGGGTGACCTGGAGGCTTAAACCCTCAAAACACACAATTGTTTTTTTTTTTTTTTTACATTTTTAATGTTGAGATGGTTTCCTCACCAAATCTTAAAATGACATTTTCACAACAGTTTCACCATTTTCATAAAGTTCTGATTTTAAAACTACAGGGGTTATCCCTCAGTTTGTCGTGTATATGTAATAATAGGATGAGGTGATTACGAGTTATTATTTTTTTACGATTTCACTGTCTGAGAGAGCGTATTGAAACTACAATGTGACCTACAACAAAAATAAATTTGACAACCCTGATTTCAAAAATTTAATTTAGGATAATTTGTAATGCTCCAACTTGTGTTATTTAATATTTATTTTGCATAAAATAATCTAAATGTTAATATTCATTTCTCAGATATTTTAGTGGGGCAGATTTCACCACCTGACAGAGTTCACTCACAACTTTATGAAGTTGTTTATACATTCTCTGGGAAAGCATTGTACTGTAGTGGATTTCGTCATGATAATTTAACCTTGTGGTAATATCATTAACATTTAAACAGGGAACTAAATGAACAGATATACATGGCAATACTAAATGCTCTCGCTTCTCAATCTGGCCAGGACTATTTTTTTAATCACTATAATATCTCAATAGATCTACATCACTTTAAACAGAGAAAAAAAAACTAATTATAATTGGTCAAGGGTTACTTCAAAAGATAAACATCACCAGCAGAGTGTCATATAATTCCCTGGAGATTGCCTACACTGTTCAAACAATGCCAATGTTGATTAAACTGAACTAATTTAATTCAAATTTAAAGAGAGTGTTCTCATTTTTCTGCGGTTGTCTCTGCCTCTCTCTGCTTTTCTCCCGCTAAAAAAAACAAATTGTTTTAATCCGTGAAATATTTTTCTCTCAGCCAGTTAGGAAATAAAGGTGTGTCTTCTTTTGTTTTGTTTTTTTTACATTTTTGAGGGTTACTTCAAAAATGTATTGCGATACACGTACTGGTTGCCTGTTATGAAGTGTGTTTAGGAACGTGTTCCAAAGACCATGATATAAAAGTATTATGAATTCCATACTTGTGGAATAGTCCAGACTAAATAGGTTTTAAATAAAATTCAAACAAACGAAAATTCAATAGGATATATATATATGTGTGTGTGTGTGTATTGCAATGCAGTATTGTACTGCCTGTGTACATTTGGAATGTTTGGAATGGAGTGCAATGTCGTAAAGTGAAACACACACCCCAACATTTTTTAACGCATCACTATCCATATATATATATATATATATATATATATCCTATTGAATTTTCGTTTGTTTGAATTTTATTTAAAACCTATTTGTAATTTGGGTGCTCAATACAGCACCTTTTCTCTTTGCAGAGAGATCTGAGAGTGATCTCCCTATGGTTGAACACACACCACCCTAGTCTTCCAGTTCAGAGAAACTCTCCCCGAGGTCCATGCAATGTTACAGTGGTGTGTCAACCAGAATATCCCCACAACACTTTAGGAGCTCCAGGAGGATCTCATCCACACTCTGCCACAGAGGAGCTTTTTAACCACCTTGGTGACCTCAAACCCAGAGATAGAAGAGCCTTCCTCAGACACCCAAGACTGTACTTCCTCATGGGATGGCATAGACACGTGGCACACCAGGAGCACGCTCCAGCACCCCCACCAAGGACTACGAAAATGTTCGGTATTATAAACTGCTATTTGGTCCATAGACACAACAGTCAGGAACCATCCCCACCCCCAAAGCTGGAAATAGGCTACCCCAAACATAAAGGCACCAAATTGGGTGGCCCCTCCCACAAGTGGTGAGCCATGGGAAGGTGACATTGAGGCTCACCTCAAAGCTTAAATACTGAAGGGGGCGGTGGTGACGCGAGGGAAAACATCGACCAAAGTTTGTGTAAAGGGTCATTTAGTCCTATTTCGTTTAGTCCCTCATCTCGGACCTGTTTACCCTGGGTGCCCCCTGCCAACTTCGCTCCTAGCATCATTGGGACACGCAAACAGTCCACTGTGATAAGATGATTGCTCAGGGAGGAGTGGTATAAACCTACTCCTAATAAAAGGACCTCCTGCTGTCTTAGAAAGTGTGCGTTAAGATGGATCCTTGAATGATACGTATCTCCAATCTGACAGGATAGCATCAATACGAGGATTGAATGTGCTCTAACTTTTTTGCTGAGCTTCATTAGACTATCCAACATACTGGCTCCTATTGTATTTGCATTTTTTCAGGCAAGAGAGCACAGTTTTTTGTCACTTTCAGCCAGGAGACACTCGCTGTTATTGTCCTTCTATGGCTCTTGAGAATGTGTCGCACATGAGAGCAAACAGATGCAGTTCAAAATGCAAAATTTTGGGACATTACAACGTTATCAAGCAATCACCACTCTGTGTTTCTCTGTCGTCCATGTCAAACAGATTGTTCAGTCACAGAAAACTGATTATGTGGCACGATTACTGAGAGTCGCACATTACTCGGGCCACAGCCAAGGGCTCAAATTCATATCCTCATGTCTGCTTCGCTGCATTCTGGAATGAAGAAGTCCTCTGACCTCAATTTAGACTATGTGTCTTCAGCTCAAACCCCACACGCACACATACACAGACACACACCCTGCACCCCTTTAAATCCTTGGGTGGCTGTAGATTGGGTAGGAACTTCAAAGAACCATATAAGCACTTTTATAGTTTTTAACTTTCACTTTTATTTTACACTCTATGTACTTTGTATTGCTCCTCTTAGTGAGTTTTCAAAAACACATTATAAATGTGTATTCCTTTATGCTTTCTAAAGCCACACACTGAATCTATGAACGACATTTGACAATTTAAATTTAGGTCAGAATGGACACCACATGGCGGCACGGTGGCCGACTTGTTAGCATATCCATATCACAGTTCAGATGTCATGAGTTCCAAGGGCTCCGGCGTTTCTGTGTGGAGTTTGCAGGTTCTCACCATGGCTGTGTTGGTTTTCTCCGGGTACTCCGGTTTCCTCCGAAATTCCCAAAACATCCACGGTTGCTTGGTTGAACACTCGAAATTGTCAGCAGGTGTGAATGTGATTTATTGTTTGAGTGCATGTGCCTTGCAGTTGACTGACAGGATACATACCACCTCTCATCCAAAGTTAGGCTCGAGTGCACCCGCAACCCTTGTGAGGTTAAGTGCTATGGCTGGGTGATATGACTGAAAAGTACATCACGTTATATATTTCATTTTGAGTGTTCCCAGGTGGGAAAGCTGGCGGCACTGATGTGGTCACTCGCAGCCACCCTGGCAATGGAGAGCCATACCTCGTGTTTGTGGATTTTCTGCACTTTCAGTTTTAAATAATGTCATGTATTGTGTGTATGTGCGCGCACGCACGCGTGTGCATGCGTGTGTGTGTGTGTGTGTGTGTGTGTGTGTGTGTGTGTGTGTGTGTGTGTGTGTGTGTATTGCAATGCAGTATTGTACTGCCTGTGTACATTTGGAATGTTTGGAATGGAGTGCAATGTCGTAAAGTGAAACACACACCCCAACATTTTTTAACGCATCACTATCCAATACATGTTACTCTGATGTGTATCGTGTTCATGAAATAAGAATTAAAAAGAAAAATTAATCAACAAAATGGAGTGGTGATGTTGGGCAAAATCATTATCAGCTGCAAATGAGAAGTGATGTAGTAACACCAGTAGAGAGTTGCCTGTGAGACTGAACTATGATTTTTCCCATTCTAAAATGTTGTAAATTGCCTGCTGTCTTTGTTGACAGATATTATTTAGTTATTCAGTTTACCCTCAGAAAAATATTTAGGGTTGCTTCACTAAATGAGCTACTGAGTATCGAGAAAAACAAGCTGTGCCCTACATATAAATTCAGCAACTACAAGACCATTGCTGATTAACTTTCGTTTTCTTGTTTTTCTTCCTTTAATCAGTTCATATTGCAACGTAGATAAGATTCAATACAGCACATTGAACAACAACATAGGAACAGCAAAGAGAGCACTCTTTACCGAAATGTGTCATAAAATGTGCATGCGGTTACAAGACTATTAGGGGACAGGTGTAAAATTCCACTGTGTTTGTCTGCTATAGGGAGATAATAACCGTGAGACCGATGACATTTTAATGAAGTGGACAGGTGGAAATCCTGGAATGAACCATATTGTTGCTCATTACTGGGCCTTGTTATCCAGCACATTCACACTCACCAGCACGCACACATTCACGCACACATTCACGCACACTCGCGTGCACGTGCGCACACAAACATACGCCCTCACAAAGACAGAAGGAGACCTGGTGTTGGCATCTATCCATCATTTGTGTGTCTGCATGTGTGCGCGTGTGCATGTGTGTGTGTGTGTCTGAGCATGATAGATAGGTATGAGTGCAAAGGTCAAAATCTCTTTGTCCAGACTCAATTAAACACCTGTTCACTAGTTGAATGTATATGGCCTCGTGGCCTTAGGCTGCTGCCATTGTTTAAAGCAAAGGAGGTAAATATGAACGAAAATTAATTCATAAGAAAGAAATAACCATTGTGAGAAATTTGCCAGGAAAATAAATTGCTTTAAAAAAGATGCTCTCCCAATGCTTGCAGACAGAGAATGTTTTTTTTTTTTGTGAGGATTCGTAAAAGGTAGCATCAGCCTTCTTTATGATTGGTCGTTAAATTCATACATTTACCTCAACTATGAAATGGGAAATCCTGTTTAAGTGAGTTTATATCCTAAAATTATGGAATGTTTGTTCGATTTTAAACAGAATGTGATTTGGTGTAAAACAGGGATGTCAAAATCAATTTAATTGCGGGCCACATCAGAGTTATTGTTGGCCTCAAAGGGCCACTTAAGCCCTATTAACACGCAAAGACTTCGTCATCCATACACATGGGGTGAACATAATCACTTTGGTGTTGGTCTCAAATGAGCACCAGAGGTTGTTGTTCGGTGTTTATTTATTTCCCAATACACCAACCTCATGGATGAACTGAAAGATGTACAGCACTTCTGAGCAAACTAGGGCCCACAGGTCACATCCAGCCCAATGGCGGTCTCTGCCTTCTTCATGAGGTTAGAAAAAACAATTATTTGCAGTGTTTATTTTGATGTGCATTCGGGTCAACAGTGTAAGTGAAACCAAACGGTCTTCAGTGTCACCAAAAGATATCCTCCGACCATTCTAGCTGTCTAGATGTCTGTCTGTTTGGTTTGTTTTCATCCCCAGCTGGAGTGAAGGGCATTTCTTTCCAGCAGGCGCACCTGTTCCGCATTTACCGATCAAGCCTGCCATGTCTTTTTCTGCCAAGCTGCCTCGTCTCTTGTCGGATTATTGACCTTGCTCGCTGTTGTGCTTCCAGTGTTGTATTCTAGACCTCTCGATCTCTTTCATAATGGCTCTCGTTTTGTTATAGAACTTTCTAAGTATTATTATTATTCCTTTTTATCGATCTTGATCTTTGGTTATGGTCTTGTGATATTTCGTCTGTGTTCGCTTGTAGCTTGCCTTTGCAAGCACTTTTTGATCCATGCGTTGTTTTTTCCAATACATTGAACATTGGCAGATATGTATCATATAAAAATATGGCCAATTGGTATTTATCTCGTTCATAATTAGTGGGCGAATTCACGAATGCGATCAGTGTCTTCTCAGAAATGAATATCATTAATTCTAACATAGTAAGGTAGTTTGAGCAAATCTATCTCAAATGTGCATCTCGTCAAACTGGTAGCCCTCCACATTAATCAGTCGCGAAGAAGTAGCTCGTAGTTTCAAAAAGATTTGTGACCCCTGATCTACACAGTATTTTTTTTTTTTGTAGCTTGATACAATAAACGGTGACCATAAATTCAGTGATGCACTGTGGTATCTGTATGATTATGAAACCTCAATTACCCCTTGAGGATCATTCCTCTTGGGATATCAAACCATTCTAAGGGGCATCCGTCTTTGACAGATGGGCAGAAATCAGAATGTGGTGTACAGTGTATCAACAATGTATAAAAAAAAAAAAACCCTTTCATCCGTAATCTTTGTCCCTCGTCGACGATTTGTTTTTTCACGAGGCATCAGTGGCGTGAGCTTGCCTCGGGCAGCAACATTGTGTCACACACCACTGCTTGATTTCGACATACAGTATGTTAGTGCAAAAGGATATATATAAATAAAACTGAGTATCCACTAGCTTCACCAGAATTATGGTACAGTATTGATAACTAACGGAACAGCAGCCTGGAAAAAACAGCAAATAGAATCTAGTCAGTCGCCTTACTAACATGCTTTTTTTTTTTTAACTATTGTTGTCAATCTGAATGGATGAGACTTGAGAGGTCACGCATGTGAAATACTCCAGACTCCATTTGAGAGAATTTGTGTCTTTGGGGTGCACAACACATGACCTCAGTATGTTGAGTGGTTTGCGGTAAGTGCTGTCAATGTGACTTCAAGTCTCTTCCTCTGACAGCCCAGCCGTGCAAGAGAGTCCCATTGGAATGCTTCTGCTCCACCTGTTGAGATATTAGTGTTCGTGCATTTTGTTGGAGCACACAGACACAGCTAAATAAACATGAAGCTTTGTAATGCCATCTTTCATCATGAAACAACTGAGATCGACTGCCAATCTAGCATAAATTTGAATTTGCATAACATGACTGCTCTGTAGAATTACAGCCACTTGATATTTGCAGTGAGAATTTTGGATTGCTGTTTTTTGTCATCTGTGAATAATATTTACACGTAAAACAAATATTGATAAAATAAAGTACCAGTAATTGTAATTGGGTTGATTGGCAAGTCCACACCATGGACACTGTTGTTCTTCATGGTAGAATATATCTTATTATTCCAAAAGGCTTTGGCAGTTCTGTCAGCAGACTGTCTTTGTTTACTTTTTGTATTGCGTCTTAGTGCAAGAAATCCCAGCAAAAGGGTGAAATGGTGAAACTAAAACTTGGGTTGGCATTGTTGTGCTAACTCTATAAATCCATTTATGGTTTTACAATGCAGTGGTTGAGATGTAAACTGGCACCCCTTGAGCTACATTGTCCATTGGTTAGGTACGAAGAGGGTTTCTCTTCAGTGCCCATGTTGTAACTGCTGCCCTACAAACCTGGATGTAAGAGCACCACAAAGCCACCATGAAGAGAAGCTTGGGCAATGGCTGTGTATGCTTACAGCAGGTACAGTGTATGACATTAATTTCTCACTACCTTAAAGAAAGTGTTTGGCAGCCACGCTCAAGTGCCAACATGCTATTCCCTGTCAACACTTTTAATCAAATAAAATAGAGAGCTCTTTAACGAGCCAAAGGGGTGTCAGTGCAGTCACTTACCGTATGGCAAATGCTCTCTGCTTCCAGACTTCTGTCATAGCTGTCAGGGCAATCGAATTAGCATGACTGAAGCACTTAACATTAACATCAGTATGGGCAATCGCCTTTCCACTAACTGCAGTTCTCGACATTTATGGAAGTGGTAATGATCAGCCCGTAACCATTATCACTCACGCTCACTGTTGGTTGCAGGTGCACTCGTTGCAACTTCCCCTACGCCATCATGATGGCCACCCCCCACCCTCCACCCTTCCATCTAATTGGATTTTATACCTGTCCACATGCTTCATCTGTCCATTTTAATAATTTCATTTGATTCAGCATAGCTCTGCCAAGACACGTAGATTATACAAACTGCAGGTGTCGCGCGCACCCCCCCCCCCCCCCCATACACGCACACACTTTAAAACGGTACAGTGAAAGTACATAGTGCCATGTCAGCAATAGTGACAAAAGACGTGCACCTGTTGGCATCGAGCCATTGCTTGAGTTCGGTATTTGCTTGTAACAAGACTGCTAACGTAAAATCCACAGCTCACTGTGTGTGTGTGTGAGAGAGAGAGAGAGAGAGAGTGCATGTGTGCATACGTGTGCTCCGTGCTTGTTTGTGCCAGACAGGCAAAAGAGGGAGAAAACACACAATAGTATGGGCATAATGAACACATTTGAATGTTTTTCATTTCAATCAGAGAGTTACTGTGTTAATGTTCAAGCGCTTAGGAAAATGGTTCAGTCGTTTATTCAGCCCTTGGCTTTTTTTGTTCTCTCCTCAGTCATTTCAAAGAATCCCCAGTGGAAAACATCCGTATGTGTATAGTGGCCCAGATATTTGCACAGTTTAATCATAAAAGCACAGGCCGGCACATGATGGTTGGAGCTTTTTGCAATCACAGTTAGCTTGAAAACGAATTAGGTATTGAATGAATGACAGTTGTGGTCAAGATCAGTTTCATTTTGTGTCTGATAATGTTTTAGATGAAAGTCTTTTTCGTGCAATGCTAGTGAAAGTAGACCATTTTAAAAATGAACAAACAATGATGTACATATTTCTGACATGCATGAGTGCAATCCGAAATTCTTTTTTACAGTGGATGGAGGATTTCATTCTAAGCGCAAATCATAAAGCGCTAGATTTGTGAGTGCTGTAATATTTCAGGGACAATGAAGCAAGTGGGCCAACCTTGCCATCCTACGATTGATGCTAAATCAGACTTGGGATGAAAATGTGTCACTGTGAGTTATAGTCGTCAGACACAATTTACTTTCATTTACCTCCGTGACCTCCTCATCATGACTTTTGTCACCTCCTGACACACAGCTTCCAATATTTTTTTTTAAATGGACCGAGCTGTCTGAATATGGGACACTATTGTATCATTTACAAAGGAAATGTGTCTTCTAGCTGGATCCCAAATGATATTAACTGAATCTTGTGTTTATTATTGTGGTTCTAATTTACATGAATATTAAATGCAATGTGCCATTAATGTTGAATATGTCAACTAAACTCAAAGCAACGATACACATAAACAGATTTTAACAGCACATTTAATATCCATTCAACCATTTACGAGAGCTTTACCTCATTAGAGTTGTGGGGCCGAGCTTGTATTTGGTTATATATATATATATATATATATATACACACACACACACAGTATATGGATATTTCACACTCACATTCATAGCTATCAGTAATTTTGTGTCTTCAATTGCACGTTTTTGGAACATGGAAGGAAGGTAAACGTCACACTGAACGGATTACTGAAAACATTGTCATACGGAGACTCAAGATAGTAATTCACTTGTGCTGCTTGGATGCTTACAGGCAAACTTAAAAAAAAAGAAACCTACTGCCATTTACTGCAGAGGGGAGATCATAAACACATACCGTTGATGATAATGTGCTCTGCCTCAGTAAAAGCATTTTCCAAGCTATTTTGTTCTTGTGCTTGAATGTCACAATCACCTTCCAGCAAATAGAAAGTAGTTTGCCGTTGCAGCTGACTGACATCCTGCAACTACCGCAGTGCATTGTTTTCTTTTGAGTTGCATTAGATTGAAGGGGTAAAGCTATGTCAGTTCACCGCAGTGCTTTAGATCACATAAGGAAACAAGTACAGTCTAGTATATTCCCCAGATAAGCAGATGCATGTCTATCTACCTGTCTGGATGATCTCATTGAGCCCTGTAAAATAATCCTGTAAAATAAAGCGTGGGCATGTGCAGAGATGGAGGAATCACGTTGTGAGAAGAGGACATGAAAGGACAGGACACATGGTCAGGAAATGTCAGCAATGGAAATATGTGGCACTCTATGCTTGTAATCTTTGCTTGTAAAATCTCTTTCGGGTTGGAACTGTTCATTTTGGGCTGTAACATTCCTACTGAACTTTGAATCAGACCAAATCTTTTGAGCACGGGTATCCTTCCAGTGATTTATGACCACATACATTGGACACAATTGAGTCCATTGGCCCGTACAGGTTTTTAGATTTTTCTGGACAAATTGCACAAAATTTCAGAGCTCAAACCGTCAGCATGCAAGAAGTCCTAAATCAGCATCTACTTCATACGTAGGATTTCAGTTCAGGGATCATGACAGCAAATCCTCATGTGTTTTGCTTGCTTACTATAAGATTGCAAAAAAAAAAAGATTGTAAGAAAGTTCTAACCCAACACCTGCTACCACCTGGTACGGGTCTGACCTTGACATCAAGAAAATTAGAAAAAAAACGTTCACTTCAAAGTCTTAATGTAAATACCATTACGAAGTAAGCCTCTGCATGTCATTTTGCCTGTTACACATCATCAGCGTTAAAGGGAAGAACCTATAAACCATTTATTGTTTTAACTATTTTTTACATTACGTTTTCAGAAGCTATACAACAACAACTACTACTACTTCTACTACTACGATGTGTAAGATGACAGTTTGACCCAGGAACAGATTACAGTAATTCAATGACCTTCTGAACTCATTCACTCCCAGAGACGTTTTCAAACGTCTTTTCAGACTTGGCCCAGAATTGGCTGGTACTGAATGAGTTAATAATTCATAATAATTTACTCAAAATTTTAGTTACCCCCATTGAACCTCACAGTTTCAATTGTACTGTATAATACAAATAATGATTTTAAGCATATGCCTCAAAATTTGTTTTACCTTTTTCCCCACTCAGTCAACTTTTACAATCTTATTCCTTAGTCCTTTGAGTTAATCATTTCCCTATCTCGCCTTTCAAAACCAGAAGACACGGGATATTCAATCATTTGCTCACTTTGCTGATTTTCAATGCCTTTTATTTCTTATTATTCATTAATCCATGCTTCAAAGAGTATTCAGAATTTATCTACTGTCCATTGAGCCAATATTTTTGCATATATAATTAAAATGTATTATAATATATTTTCCTCAATTGTGACAGGTATGCTCACTAAAAGAAAACGTATTGTATAAGGCACACTCTAGCCACTGTGATTGTCACACCACAGGTCCGTCTCCAACCACACCCCATCCAATCATCGCGTGCTTCCGTCAGGATTCGGTCCATTGGCGAAGGTGTGTCACAGAGGTGGGAAGAGCAGCTTTCAAAGTCAAATCGATGGAGGCCTAATGTGCATGCACGTTTTTCCTGCTCAGAAAGGGGGCGTAAAAAGAGGGAAAAAAAGACAACGGGCCCGCTCCAGGTTGGTAGGGAGAGGGTGGTATGAATTGTCTATTCTCCAAAAAGCAAACATAGCATGTGTTGAAATGCTAAGTATACTTTCCAATACTGTACACCACATTGCCATTGTGTGCGTCACGTCCAGTCTCTCTTCATAAATAGGAGGAGGGCATGCTTTTCCTATTGGTCCATGCCGAAGGTTCAGTGGAAGGACGACATACCTGGAGGGCATGTCACACAATGTGGCAAGACGAACAAAAAATCTGACATGCCAGACTTTTGTCATCGTGGTCAGAAAGCGTCCCACACACCTCACGACCACCCGTTGAATATGTCACACTACACGGGCTATGCTATGTCAAAACATGGCAATATTGGCGAAGAGATGCCGCAATTCTCTGTGACACGTCTGTCCGGTCAAAATCCCGCTACATTCGTGTCATCTGACCTCGGCATTAGGGAAAGAGCCAAAAGTCCCAATTTTGTGTTCAGATAAAGTGGCTAAAACACAGTTATAAGCAACCCTCTGCTCTGTGTGTGTGTGTGTGTGTGTGTGCAGTTACATAAACCACAAAACTAAACATTATGAAGTGATTCAATCAAATATGCCACCACTCAAAACACTATTATCCCTCGATCTAAAAGCCACAACTTTTCTGCATTTCTCAGCTATAACAATTGCAATTGCTTCCTGGTGCTGTCATCCATGAACATTCCACCGATAAAGGTCACTTTCTCACCACTGGTCACTTTATCGTGTGAATGCATCTCATGATGTGACTCGCCAAGACCAAATTAGTTGTGAAACAAGAAAGTTGTGTTCTTAAGAAGACATTATATTTCATATAAAGGAAAACCGAGTGTCTTAACCTTACTGTTACTTCTGTTGCCAGCCAATCGCAAGGCACACATAGACAAACGAACATTCACGATCACACTCACGTCTAGGGACAATTTAGAGCAGGGGTGCCCATTACGTCGATCCTGATCTACCGGTAGATCTAAGACAGGTCCCAAGTAGATCTGAGGAGTGTCGAGGAGAAAAAAAACAAACAACCATTTGTGTGTCTTTGTACATGTTAGTAATTTTTTTTGTGTTAATGTACGCTGCACCCTAATCATGTCATTTTTGTCTCATTTTCACAAAAAAAATAAAAAATAAAAAAATTAAATAAAGCAGGCAAATCTTGAATTTACGGTGGCGCGTGATTACGACACCGGAAGTTGTTAGCAGTCTGCAATTACAGCTTGTGATCTGAACTGTTGCGCTTTATCTTTTATCGTCATTATTCTCATTAAGAGTTGTGTGTGTGTGTGTGTGTGTGTGTGTGTGTGTGTGTGTGTGTGTGTGTGTGTGTGTGTGTGTGTGTGTGTGTGTGTGCGTGACGCTAAGGGTAGATCCCAGAAGGTTAGTTGGTCGAAAAGTAGATCTTCGGTCCAAAAAGTTTGGGCACCCCTGATTTAGAGTGTTCCATTAAACTGCCATACATATTTTTGGAATGTGGGAGGAAACCAGAGTACCCGGAGAAAACCCATGCAGGCACGAGGAGAACATGCAAACTCTACAGAGAAAGGCCTGAGCCAGAATAGAACCCTGCACCTCTGCACCGTGAGGCGGCCATGCTAACCAGTCGTCCACCGTTCCGCCCGTTTATAATAATAACATTATTATTATTATTATTAAATTATATATTTTTCAGTGAAACACATTACTGAAGCTTCCATTTTTAATGGTATGGATGGTTTGAATGTGACAAGTTCAAGAAGATGCTGAAAAGACACTCAGGACATTTTTTATAATTCACTGAATAGCACTCAAATTTGTAAAAAAAATTATAATAAATCCATTCTAGAGGGAAAATTGAAATAGTCTTTGTCAACACCGAAAACAACATAATGATATCCCTTTTTGAATGGTACATAACTTGCACGTACTTTAGGTCCCATCAGTTAAGTCCACCAATGTGGAAGGCTGCTATTTTCAAAAACAAAGTTTGATGATTGCAGCCTGCCAAATTGTGAATGGGGGGAGGGGCATAACATTATATTGATCCATAACATCACCTAACAGTCATCCAATTATTCGTGTGATAACTCGACGTAGGTGTCAGATGTAGAGAAAAGGCCTCCAACTGTCAGCAAGCCGGTATGCTTCATTATACTATAAATACTGATGGTGCAGATATAAACAGAGGTTGGTTGTCAGAACTCATTATTAGTGAAAGAAAAACTAGAACTGTCAAAATGTGAGTCTGCCTCTGCTAAGGGTTCTCATGCTCATTATTGGAGCCAGATAAGAATAGTGGCTGGGTGGGGGTGGGGGGGGGGGTGCTGTCACCTGATGGAGAAGCCCCCTGGACTGTCGCAGATGCTTTGCAAGGTGCACTTCATTGTATAGTTGATGCACAGTTGAACTCCTCTCTAAGACATGAGAATTGGACATGTGCCAGTTAGAGTCAGATGACAGCTGTCAAAATCTAAACCGGGGGGGGGGGGGGGGGTCAATGTCATGAAGGCAATTCTTGTTTCAAGGTGTCATCCGTCCTTTGTCCAAAGACAATCAAGAGTATAAAGAGGCAATCTCTTTTAGACGATGTGTTATCACTTTCCAGTGAAAACCTCGTTCAACCATGATTTAATTTTCCAATCAGACAATGAAGCCTGTATTTAGCTATACAGTGTTCCTTCACGACTTCGCGGCTCAGTTATTGCGGATTCTCTCTGCCACGGATTTTCATTTTTCACCATAACTTCATGTATTGCAGTGTTAGCTTGCTTTTCTGGCATGTTTTCTTGTTATTTTTCTTCTTTCAAATTTGGAACAGTCAATAAAATGTGATTAGCTGTGCTATGACCCAGGTATTTTTTTAAACATATGTAATAAAGAGGATGATAATAATAATGCGTTCAATTAATTGATTTCTACAGTATTTTTTTTGTGGCCTGCAGCCATGTGAAAAGGAAAACAATACCTCACTGAGATAAAAACAAAATATAATAAAATAACACCCATCCATTTTCTAATCTGCTACATCCTCACGAGGGTCGCGGACATGCTGGAGCCTATCGCTGCTGTCTTTGGGCAGTTGGTTGGGTACCCCCTCAACTGGTTGCCAGACAATCGCAGGGCACACATAGACAAACAACCATTAACCTGAAACGCATGTTTTTGGAACATGGGAGGAAACCGTAGTAACCGCAGAAAATACCCGCACAGGCATGGGGAGACCATGTAAACTCCACATAAGAAGGCCTGAGTCGGGATTAAACCCTGCACTGTGAGGCGGACATGCTTAGCAGTTGACCACAGTGCCACCATAAAATAATATACTGTACATAATAACATGTTTCCACTGTTCTCCTTTAACAGCATGAGTAAAGAAGAAGCAGAGATTATTTACAGCTTCATTTTTATTAAAATAAGTGACAGAACCACATATTAAATTATGTGCATTCATTCATCACTTGCTGCACACTTTATCCCATTTTTATTATCATCAGATTGGTTATTGACCTCAAACACAGTCCCGGTATTGATCCGGTAAGAGGCCCCTGAAACATTTTTTCTCTCCACTGTACATGTCTCACAGAGAGACTGTGCTTGTTAGATGTGATGAACAACTCAACAGTTCAATGGTTAATGGCTATTTATCGCAAGGAAATGCTGGTTTATAAGACTCATTCTTGCAACAGTCTCGGTGTACAAGATCAAAGTTAATTTCAAATGTGAAAAATAAAATAGGATGTAGCTGAGGCGATGCACCACGATCTCCCAAGAGGTAAAAGCCCCCCTCCCCCCCCCGTCCATCATATTTGCAACATAATGCTGTATTTTTTCATCACCTCTGAACTTTATAAATTAGAGCAGATTACATCATATTTGGTCGGTACAATATTTCATAAGGAGACATATAATCAGTGGGTAATAGATCTTGAAACTGGTAACAGGAGGACACCTGATTTCTAACACTATTGTACTCACTAAAGTCACGAAAGAAATAACACTGTACTGTATTTTAGAACACATAAGAAAGGGAAGTGGGAGTTTTCAACGTCACATTCCCGCAATTGTTGAGTGACATCATCGTTTTCAGCACATAGACTACTGACGTGTCCCTAAACAGCAATGGAGAAAGAGTCCCAAAAATTTGTCTTTTTCAAATTGGAATTACAGTCACTCTTTTGAATTTGTGTCAGCTATTAACAAAAAAATACTAAGGTACTGTATATTGCTCTGTGCTGTCTACTGAGGTTTTGTAGCTTCAAAACAAAACACTAAAAAAGAAAAAAAAAAACAGATCGCACAGTTTGGAGGCAATCTTTAAGAAAGTCACGTCAGATTACGTCAGTGCAGGAGGTCCCCAATTTTTGTTATGTTTATAAAACAATGTACATTATAAATGTGGATTTTTGCCATTACATTAATACTTAAATGTGTAAACTAAAAAAGACTGGCTTTATTTTAGCTTTCATTTAAAAACATATCAATGTTGAGTGAAAGACTGTCTTTTATTATCATTATTTTGATATCATAAACAGGTAGCTACCCAGAAAAAAAGGGGCTCACCGCCTCAAATCAACAAAGCACGCGCAGATGATGAAATGCGTCACTAACTGAGATAGCAAGCAGAATGGTGTCTTGGTGCGGCGATGGGATTTGCACGTATTTAAATGTGGTAATATGCATATATACGGTAAGGAAATTGCCCACCTCTGTGCAAATGAGCCTCATTGATAAACAGCTCCTAATTCACGAATGCTAGCATTAAAAGCCACACAGTTTGAGTGACGCAAATAGCGCCGAGAAAAAGCAGGTGCAAAATTGGGAACGATCCAATGTGAGGGAACGATCCGACACCTCGTCCAACATTTATTGCCGCGTGTGCAATCAAGGTGGTGCAAAGTCCAATCGGCTGTCAAAGGTTGTGGGTTTGTTTGCACTGGGATGTCATTAGGGCAGTGTCCTTTGTGACAAACTGCGGGTGCAAATCAAGTGCAAAGGCGCTGTCAGCGGCCACAGTTCATTCTTTGTGAATCTGGCCCTAATTTTTTTAACTTAAAATGATTTTGGCAAATCAAAAAAGGTTGTCTTTGTTTGTAATTTACCGGATCAATATTGAAAATGAATGCCAGTTTCATTTTCCTGAGCAAAAAATGTATAAAGTGAACTTCTGAGTGAAAAATGAACCGCTTTGATCTGTTAATTTCTGGGTTCAAATCTCAGCCAACAAAAGGGAGCAAAAACGCAAATACTTAAATATAAATGCACCTCGGAATGTACCTTTGAAGACCATCCACAGTGCTACAGGCATGTATATGCAAGTAGGATTAGACCGCAATAAACGGAACAGCTTGACAGCTTTCTCATCTTGGCAAGACCTCAATTCATCTGCATCTTGTTTCCTAAATTCACGACTTGACTCTTGATTTCTTCCTCATTACTCCATGAACCGAGAATAGACTCTGTCTTTGTGTGTATGCGAGTGACGCTCGGAGACGTGTGATTACTGTCTCAGAATCCAAAGAATGATTGTCTCCGACGACGAGAGCAGACGCGCACACGCACGTGCACAAGCACGCGCACTTCGATGCACATACATACATCACACACAGACGATTACACACGTCATTACAATCATACTGGAAATCACAGAGGGGCCAACATCATTTCAGCGCTTGCTTGAAATAAACGAGACATTTGTTTCCAATAATATATTCTGCTTTTGTCAAACTCAGTCCAGCAGGTGAATTAATAAGCAGCGAAAAATGTTTCATCAGTCCGAGCGGTATTATAACTGAAATCTACTTTTTTATGTTGTTTAAAAGGCCAAGATTTAGGTACCGGTATGTACATTTATATCTGTGTAATAGTACCAACTAAAAAACAAAAAGGCAACAAGTAAAATGAATTGTTTAACCAAAAAAAAATTAGCTTGGAGTGTTGCATGCTAAATCTTGCAAGACTTCTACAAACACTTGAGACATGAGCTCACAAACCTTTCAGCATTCATTTTGCTTTTGCTTCACATTTTGGGATATTTTTTTTCCAACCCTGTGAAAACAAAGAGGAAAGCTGTGATGATAATGATAGAACTGAAAAAGGGAGCAATTGCCTCCTCTTCCACTTCGTTCTTTTGCAAGTGTGAGTGGGGGCCTTCTGCCTGCCTCTACAAGTGAAAGCAAAGACCTGAGTATGGAAAAAAATGGGTGTCCTTATCTTAAGGACAATGAAAGCCTTCTGTGGCGGCAACATTTTACGGCAGCACATTGAAAAATCGACAAACACAAACATCCAAACCCTGTTATAACAGTAATCTGTGCATTCAACAGCACTCAGGGCCCTACTTTTGTAGACAGGCATCAAAACGAGCACATCTTTATTTTCATGCCTGGGTGAGTCTAGCTTCTTGTTTTGGGGACTGTAAGACAGATTCTTTGCATGAACACAAGAAATTCAAATAGATTTTCAGTGTGAATATTTGCAAATCAGGGAACCGCATAGCACTTGAGCACAGAAAAAAAAATGCATTTGGAGGCCGATTTACGCGGTGTATGTCAAAGCTTTTTTTTCTGCATAACACATTTCCGTGTAAATATTCCATGTTACAACAAGTTACACCTGTGTCTTACAGTCCTGTGTGGCCTATATATGTAGAAAATCATCCATTTTCAAATCCACTTTTGTCCTCACAAGGGTCCCAGCCATCTTTGGGCAGTCGGCAGGGGACACCCTGAACAGGACGAAAAACCATCCGTGCTCACACCCACACCTCGGGACATGATTTTGGAATGTGGGAGGAAACCAGAGTACCCGCAGAAAACCCACACAGGCCTGGGAAGAACATGCAAACTCCACACAGGAAGGCCGGAGCCGGGAAGGAACCCACGACCTCTGCACTGTGAGGTTGACGCGCTAACCACTGGATCACCAGGCCACCCTGTACAAAATCATTTTAAGATTTAAATTTGCTGGATGCTCAGGTAAGGTCAATCGTCTGGAAATTGTTTCACATCTTAAATTTAGTGGAATTTAATGTGTGAAGCACATGATGTTTAGCACAAATGCCTCACAAGAGGTAATTGGGTCACTAGTTTGAATCCTGTCTGAGGCCCTGCTGTGAGGAGTTTGCATGTTCTCTCTTGGATGGAGTTTCCCCAGATACTCTGGATTTTCCCCACAATCCAAAGACATCCGTACATACAGTACATGCTAGGTCCATTGAAGCCAAGTTGCCCAGAGGAGTGAATATGAGTGTGAATAGTTGTTTCTCTATGCATGGCCCATATTTGGTTGGCGACCAGTCCAGACTGTCGACCAGTAGTAGGGTGTACCCGGCCTGCTGCCCAAAGACAGCTGGGACGGGCTTCAGCTGCACCTGCGATTGGGGCAAGCAGTGGAGAGATGGAGTTTTATAGTTGTGATTGAGTCTCAGCAGTAGGTGTTTTCACTGCAGGAAAATAAAATTTGATCAATGTGAAGTATGAAGTTGGCTCCAAGTGAAAGGAAACCAAATTTCAAATCAGCTGTGTTATTACAGTAACTGACCAGCGCAGGCATTTCGGTGTGTCTATTTCTTGCTTCCATATACACGTGGTTTTGTGTGTTAAAGTTTATTTTACCCACACTGCTTCAATTTCATCATTTACTCCTTTGCTTTTTTGTGACCCAAATAAAAGCCTGCAGCCAAAGGGGGAATTTAGTCAGAACTGCCTATTGTGGGAAGAAGGAGAGTAATCACAACTGTGAATTCTCAGCACAGGTCTTTGGTTATCAGTTTGATATAGTTTTCCTTAAATATGGCCATTTTCTACTTTGAAACATAATTATTTCTGAACAGAAGCATTTCTCTCATTGCTTATTGTTTTCCGTCTTCCTTTCTGAGCTACTTTCCAGACAATCATGCCTCTGACCTGCAGCCACAAGGTTATCTGGGTCATCTGCACACCTCAGGGCAGAGTGCAACTGTTTCTCTCCCAAACAACACCGTCTCATTTGTGAATGCTAAAATAACACAGACTGTATTGTTTGGCAGTCTTGTCTGTATTTAGATGTCAGGCATACCTGTGGGGCGATACACTCAGTGGAGATGTTATAAAAAAAAAAAACAACAACTCTATTCTCTCTAACATTCCTGTCCACTATTATAGAACTTAGACATGTCATATTTATGTACATAATTTTTCGTCATCCGAAGATGTCAAAATAACATTTTTTATTCTAGATGTAACACTCCATCCAGATATTTTTCAACCAAAACTACAAATCAGTCCGGTTATCATCGTAGCATTAAAGACCAATCGGTAAGTTTAATGTTACGGCACGAAAACGTATGGTGCGATGATTTGAATTACATACAACATAAATGTTAAATTGAAAATGAAGTAATGCGACTTTATAAATGACAAATAGCGTGCAGGAAATAACTACATGTTATTTGAGCAAGGTAAAAACTGCGATGGAAGTCAATCAAAAGGAGAGGTTTGCAAGGGAAAATAATACAATACAATACAATACAATACATGCTGATTTATATAGCGCTTTCACAACAGCGGCAGCTGTAACAAAGCGCTTAACAAAACAGTTAACATAAAGTAAAATAATAAACACAACACATAACACAAAACACGGACAGTCGTGCAGTCCTAACCACTTTTCCGTCACACGCTTTGTTGTTTGAAGCAGTTTGAGATGAAAGAGGAGAGAATCAAAGTGTCCTTTAACCAGTGGATCAGAGACTTCATGCTCAAAATGTGCACACGTCGGCTACAAGCTAAGTTTCCAAGTCAACAAGAAGCTGTAGCATCCATTGACGAAAAAAGAGATTGGTTCACTTCTCCTGTCCCATGGAAATCCATTTCAATTCCAAGCGGCGACTCTCGGTTCCAAATACGCATCGGCGCTCTGCGCCAACGCTCCTCTCTCCTCATCCTCAACTTCAGCAGCCATCCATCCAGCCGCACCAACGCCGACTGTCCAACAGCGCCGACATCTCCACTGAACAAAACGGGGTTGTGAAAAATGCTGTCCATTACAGGTGCAAAAAACACAAGCGCCCCAGGTCTGTCCAGCACCGACAGTCAATGGCGCCGACATTCCTCCCAATCACAATCTGTGCTGGTACAGGCGTGCTGCCGAGAAGGCGCAACCACCAAGCACAGATACTTCTCCTTAATGAGTAGTCAATGCAACAAACAACACATTCATTTGATTTGAATGTAACAACAATCGAACACAGCTATTTTATGATGCACAAGTTATTTTAAGTCTGTATTTCTCAACCTTTGTTGAGCCAAGGCACTTATTTTACATTCGAAAAATGTCATGGCACACCGCCAAACACAAATGTCACACAAAGTGGATACGCAGGTTAATAATGTACCTTCATCTCGTGGAAGAGCATCCAAATTGTTACGCTTGTCACGATACGTCGCTAGCATAAATAGGGTGACAACAGTAGCTTCTATCACACTAAAGTCTCTCACGAGGCCAATCTTGTACTTGTGCGCTCTATTATGCATGATAATTGCCTCTCGGTTCAGTATGGGGTAGACAAATGGAAATGTGCTCAGATTCCCATAAAATATATTGACATATACAAAAATATATTGCTTAACATACCTCAATCTTTACCAATTGTTGTAGGATGTATTGTGATTACATGATGATGAAAGGCAAAGATCGACTACTGATGATCAGATTTTTTAAAAAATTATCTTGAATATCCAGCTTTCCCCGGGGGATCCCGAGACGTTCCCAGGCCAGCTGGGTGACATAGTCTCTCCAGCGTGTCCTGGGTCTTCCTCGGGGTCTCCTCCCGGTGGGACATGCCTCACCAGGGAGAGCTGGAAGAAGTAGCTAGGGAGAGGGAAGTCTGGGCTTCCCTGCTAAAGCTGTTGCCCCCGCGACCCGGATAAGCGGTAGATGATGGATGGATGGATGGATATCTTGAATATCGTAATGATATACTCCAAGTGATCCTTAGGGAGAAGAATAAAGTGCAGGCAAGAACCTATTCATCTGCAATTTACCTTTTCAGCTGTTTGACCTCGTCTGCTTTTTGTTTTTTTCCCTTCACGTGCAAATCGTGGCCCTGCATGCATGTTTCATAGATCTTGACGTTTTCAGTTTTAAACAGGGTCACATCACACAGGACCATTATTTATTAATATCTGCCCACATTGTCCATACGGTTACGTCCACTGCAACTTTGAAGTGGTTTGACACTTTAAATTTAGACGTGCCAGTTTCACATTTATACGCTCACTGCACATACATTAAAGGCGCAAACACCATTTGCAGAGACGTTAAAGGCAATATTGCAGCACTTAAGATTGCATTTTGGAAAACATCCATGCATCACCTCCTATTTGTGTATGCCACTTGGAGGCACGTGTGTGTCCACGTTGGATCCAACAAGACATGTGTATGCTCACTGCCGGACAAAAGACACCCATTCCAAAAATGGGGATGATTTGGAAAAAAAACAACAACAAAGAAAAGAATGCCATAATCCATTGCAAGAATTTGTAAGAGGTCGACCAGAAACAACAAACAAGGTTCACACTGACATGTTATTACACATTTTTTACAAAACGTGTACTTACACAAATTTTGTCAATCCCCCAATAAGCACAAGTGCAAGGAGATAGGCGAGCGTGTGCTCGCCTATCTCCTCGCAAGATAAAGCTTGTAAAAAGTGATATATTAACTTGTCAAACGTGACAATCATCTTATTTTGACCAAACTAAATATATATTTTTTAAAATTATGTTGAACCAAAATAAGATAAATTTCTTACCACTTAGAGCATAAAACATGGTCATTTATTTGGGGTCATTTTTGACTGCACTCGTGTAGTTATTAGTTGGCCATTCATGTCAGGGTTCAGGGTTTTTTTTAGAGGTGGATTTTCTTGACTAATGCCAGCTCAAACCAGGTTCAGTTGATCTTTTGGAGTCTGAAGAGTGTGGTTCTACACCTGCTCCGTGTGTAAAATGCCTTGAGATTATTCTTGTGGGAATATGCACAGTACGGTACACGGGACATACAATATATTTGATTTGTCATTTCATTTTCATTTATATTGTTTATTTGAAACGCATATTAAACAACACTGCTACAAAACGTGCCTAAATGTGCCATAGTTAGCATGCAGCTAATGTAAATTTCTAGTCCCTTGGCAGGTAACAAAACTTAAACAAGACATCCTTCAATAATTCACGCTTTCACATTAAATCAAAGTTCACAAGTGCCAAAGTGCAAGTGAAATTCGTCATTTTAAAGAGCTCAAGTTTCTTGCAATTATTTACACATCAATAATTGAGGCTTAAAATTTGAAAGATGGTCCAGATTGTCCTCTCCTGCCGCTTGGTGACAACCAAGACAGAAGGAACTATTAGAATGTTAAGAAAAATACAATCACTCACTCATTCGTCCAATATCTACGATTGATCCAATTGAGTGTTTTAACGATAAATTACAAAATAAGCATTGGATTGAATTAACAACTGCAAATCCACCATTAAAATGGCCGTCCACCTAATTTGATAGGAAAATAATAAGCCTGTGAAAAGTGTGGAGGATCTGCAGTGATCAAACAATTGTATATTTCACAAATATGACTGATATGAAAAAAAAAGGCAAGAAAAACGCTGTTTAAAAAAAAATGTAAATGACTCCAAATCAGCAACATGATGTCTGGAACAGAGCAAACACTTGGAAGTACGTGTTCTGGTCAGATGAGAAGTTTTTTTTTTCTGGCCCGGATTTAAGTGGCTGTGTGTGGCAGATAAGGAACACTTCACGTCACCCTGAACACACCACCCTCAGTGTGAAACATGATTGTGGCAAGCTCATACCATCAGCATTCTTCAGCGGGACGAGGAAGATTGTCCCGGTTGATGGGCATGTGGATGCAATCTTGTTTGAGATCAAGGTATACTCATTTGTCAGAAAATGCCCTGTTAAAATCCTGCCCTATGTCCCGCGAAGAATCTGAAGCCTTGAAGAATTGACATTTGCTGGTCTATATTCGCTCTCCATTCACTCCGACTCAGATTGAGCTATTTTGCAAAGAATGGTCCAAATTATAGTCTCGTCATGCACATAGCTTTACTTCAAAACTGCAAGTCTTGCAGCTGTAATTGCAGCAAAGGGTGCTTCTATAAAGGACTGACTCCGGACCGTGACCACACTCCAATGTGGAAGAATGGGAAACCTATGGATCATTTACTTTCCACTTCACAATTGCAGTATGTGCCACTTTGTGTTGGGCTATCGATGGGGAATCCCAATCTACTACATTAACGTTGGCAGTCGCAGCCTGTAAAATGTGCAAACGTTCAAGTGGTACAAATATTGTTGCAAACCTTTTGGATGCTCTTTGTTAAGCCAATCAAACAGTAAATGTGTTTCGCCCCAAACTTGCTTCAATTTTGCTTCAGCCCGCTATGTTTGATATGGTATATCGGTCCATATTTACAACAAAATTGGCTGTCGACCAGCACCAGGGAAAAGCAATTGACTTTAGATAGTCAACTGCATCAACTGTAGCTAACACTGGCCAACTTGAAGATATGACCATATGAACAAACACAGACTGGCAGCAACTTTTGGGAAATAATCAAAAATAATCTGCAAAGTGAAAGTGCTCCTATTTAAATACCTACCGTAATTGAACGGCATGTATTCATGCGCAAAGACAGGAAGAGAAGTTATGTATTCATTATTGAGAGTTCAAGAGGTCTCACATTAAATATAGAAATTGTTCGTTGGTGCAATGTGACAAAGTTCACATTCTGACAAGTGGAGTCTTCACAAGTGGTAAAACAAAATTAATACTCGATTTTAATGATGTAGGTTTTCAAATATACAGTAGGCAATAGTGAATTTGAAGAAGCCCAGTTATCGTTTAACAAGGCTTTGATACCTGGCATATGAATGTCATTGTTATGTTAAAATGCCCATTTGAAAAGAGTGGTGCCATCAATTTCTCTCTTTATTTTTTTCAGCTCAACCGCACACATTAATCTTGGGAAAGATCTTTTATGCAAATACATCTGCGAAATGGCTCTCTGGGTTATTTTCTCGGCATTGTGAGCGACATCATTTTCCATGGCACAATTAAGACCTTTAGATCAATGTTGACATGTGGGCACATTATAAACGCAACGTCATTTGTGGTCATTTCTGATTAGCATTTGAATTAAAATCTGCACTGGCTTCTCCGCCTTTTTAGGTATATTCAGCGAGCGATAACTACAATTCACACTTGTCAGAATGGTTGTTTGTTCAAACACCCCCCCCCCCCCCCCCCCCCACACACACACACAAATGTACGTTGCGACTGCTTGGACAGTTCTGCCAATCAGTGCATAGATAGTCATAGGAGTGTCGGAGAAAACATCTTAGTTTGGTCGTCAGTTAGTCAAACAATTTGAATTGTGAAAATACTGAGTGAGTTCAAGTATGAAAACCGAAGCGTCTGGTACTCAGTCTGAATAAAGGGCCATTTTCCCCTCTCCTTTATTCTCTTTTCTCTTGTCCCACTCCTATTCTGTTGCAGGTATTTGTCTGTTCTTCAAAACTTCCTCTCCTCATGAGCACTTTAGTTTGGCTCATTATGGATGGCAAGCTGAAAAGTAGAGGTGGAGGAGGTAGCGGATAAGAAGCAGTTGGGGAGTTAGGTGGTAGGGGGGGCTTGTGGGAAGATGTTAAAAGTGCTATATATAGTGTGGAGCGTGGGTCGCCATCATATTGACAGGAACGGCATTTGATTCCTTTCTGAATCAAAAGAAAAGGAAGGAGAGTGGATATGACGGCGAGAGACATCAAATAAAAACTACAAATATGACTGCTGGTGTGTGTGTGCAAAAACGGCAATATATTACCCCAAACACAGATTGTTACGATAGTATAAAATAAACAATAAATTGGACACACAAGCTATCGTTGTATACCAAGCAAATTGAGATTTCATCTACATGACGAATGTTTCCACAATGTCTCCCATCTTTATTTGTATAGATATGAAGTGATGCGGTAAGTGAAATATTTTGATAATTGCGATAGCATGAGATTAACGTTAATATTGGCCAGATACGTCGATGCCGTGAGTAATTCTGCAATGACAACTCCTTATCAGTAGTCTGGATGTCATGTGATATTTGGGACTGGAGATTTGTGTAATTTTTTTGTGATCTCTGTATTATCTTTTGGTCAAGTTACCTTCTATCTGATGCACATCAAACATTTTTTGCTGAAAATAGAGTGAATAAAGATACATATTGTATGTCAAGGTCATTTAAAAAAAAAACACCATTATGTGAGTGCACGGGTCTTCCTCTGGCAGTTCATCATTTATTTTATGTGCAGTGAGAAAAGGAAATGTTGAACTGCTTTTAACTTCTTTGACATTAATTGCATTCAGTCAGTGGTTTCTGGTTCTGTGCTTTTTGAAACTAAGCCAGTGAAAATGGAAAAAAACAAACATGGGTTCAAATAATGCACAGATTTCTATCTGGGGACTAATTTCTTACACTGAGGTCAAGATCAAAAGTGTTTTTGTAATTAAAACAATTTTTCCTGATCATAAAGGCGCAGTTATGGAAAATCGTAAAGCGAACGCTAATATTTTGTCTTAATTGCTGTTTGCTGGTTTTGCTGAGCGAGCTGAAAATGATCCTATCCTGTTTTGGAACTGATCCTGTGATCCTGTGTCGAGTGCAAATATAGGTTTTTGATTTTGCGGTTCATCTCTAGAACCATCCATGGGAGCCAGGAAGAAAAATTTCACAGCATTCATTGAACCAGCGTCAAGCCTCCAAAATCCAATAATCCTATTTTGTATTTGATTTTCTTCAGTTTTGTTAGCAGCTTATCATGATCTGCACTAACTACGGCTGGGTGTTTTCCATGTTTATTGTACCAACACTTATGTCCTTTCTGTTGTCTAACAGTTCTCATTGCAAAAAACAAAAGAAAACAAAACAAACAAACCCAAAAAAATCAACGTCGGTTATGAGTGTAATTTGATTTTAATTAATGTATATCTAAAACAGTAAAAATAAGATGACTGGTCTAACCTAATAGTCTAATGTTAGTTAGACAGTGACACCAAGCAGTTTGTTCAAATTAAAATGCACATTTTCTGGTGTACAAGGTCACTCCCCAGAGAACAAGGAAACATTGATATAATCTTTATACTCTGATTTATTTAATGACTATTAGGTAATGTAAATTAATCTGCAATATATTGAAGAAAAAAAATTATGATGCTACCTTTTGCTTCAGGATTTAGATTGAGGAAAATTAATTTGAAGCTGTTTTGCAATTGGTAGCATAAATTTGCATTTAACTTAATAGGCAATATTTATCTACTCTTTTGGTTTTCCAAATTGCTGATTTTCTCAAATTACAATTCTCTTTAACATTCATCCATGCCAGGTCATCAGTTTGGACTTTTCAATTTACCCATATAAAATCCATTCATTCTAGTTTCATTCCTCATGTCCGTTTGCTTCAGGTGACAGATTTTTTGCGCATTTTTTCTTTCTTTCAATGTATGCACAATCAATACATCCCTCCCTTGAGTACAGTCACGGTTATTAAATAATCAATAAGGCTATTCTCATTAAAATTACTTCAGAATCAATGCTAGATTCAGATTGCAAATCTGAGCTGAACCAATATCTGCAATATTCTAATGAACTTCACTTGGTAATTGCCTTGACACACCATTGATCAATGAAGTGCCGGTGAATAATATTAGCTTACGTGGTCAGTGTTATTTGTTAGTGTTTCCCATCCAAACACCTTTTATTCATGCACATGCACAACCGACTCTCTCCCACTGAATCGGAACAATGTTGGTGCATTAAAAGGAGAGCGTGAAGAGATTTTCAATGTTTATTTATTTTCAAAACCCACTGTTAAATTTTACCATATAATTTAATCATAACTTTATTACATTATAGCGGAAATGACGCAACAGCAAACAGTGAGGCACCTGCTTTCGGCCGTCAGTCAGCGCTATGAGAAATGCGGAGTGGTGAGTCACATCTCATTGATAGTCCCGATTAAAGAGCAATTCTATCTTAATATTTCAATTTGGTTCCCTTATACTCCTTTGTGGTGTGTTCAAGTACTTCCCCTTAATTGTTCTGAGTCCACGTTGCTTTTTGTGTCGTTCTTAAAGTGACATTTTGTCGACTGAAACTTTTGACATGTTGAGTTGTTAAGCATGCTCGTAAGATTGTCCGAGACTAAGCGCAGCTTCACCATTGCTTCCGCCGTATAGTGTATCTTGTTCTTCATGTCGTTATTTTTTTCTCTCTCTCTCTCTCTCTCACACACACACACACACACACGACACCTTAAAGAAAAGAAACATTATTGATTGTACAGAATGTGTGTAATTATTTGTTATAGACTGCCAAAAAGATTCAAATCATTTAGTGGGCTGTTCCGCCTGTTCGATAAGACAGAGAAATGGAGAGCATCAGGAAAATTAAACTGAAATCGAGGAAGGAGAATCTTTGACAGTCTTGCGAGGGAAGTCTCCAAACAGTGTGAAGACACATGCAGTTGAATAGGTTGTTGATACAAAATAAGCTCAGAGATGTAAAACCAGAATAGAAATCAAAAAGTAGAGGGCGGAAATGAAAACACAGATGCAAACCGTGAATAAAGGAAACAACAAAGACTGTGTGAATTCATTTGGAAGGTGGAAATTAAAACATTAATGATCCAATTATGGAAACAAACAATTTGAGATTGAACTCTGATGGATGCACATAATGAAATGGAAATGAAGGTAGACAGAAAGAGAAGGAAAACAGACAAATTAAATTAGAAAGAACTAAATTAGCTAATGTTCCGATAAAAGCTGCGGGATTTGCAGTGCTAATACACGATATGCAAATGTGCAACATTACAATTGCGTAGTTTCTGATAAACTTAAAGGAACAAATACTGTATGTTCATATGAAAACACATTCAGTACATATATCACATTTCACAGCTTTTGCAATTCCCAAGTAGGTATGGGTACGTTTTCACATTTGAGCTGCTTTGGTTCCGATTCCCGGGTACCAGGGAATTGAAACCAGGGCTCGACGGGAACAATTTTCTGTACCTCCAGGCCTGCCACACATCATACAATGCGTTAAAAGCCAGCTTGGACCAAAAACAAAACAAAACACAAAATCAAAAAAAATATAGTGTTGCAAGAGAATGTGAACGAGAACAAAGGGAGTAATTAGGATAAAATTCTTTTCAATGTATCCAACTACACTTTGAACAGAGGCTTTCACTTGTTCACCAATAAGAAATTATAAATGTGGTTAAGTAGTGTTCTAAAACACAATCTCTCTCTCTCTCTCTCTCTCTCTCTCTCTCTAGAGAGAGAGATAGAGAGATAGATAGGCACAATGGTAAAGCTGTACACATCCCTGCATGACTCACCGCACAGCGCCAGCACCAAGACGTCATTACTCTGGTGTGAGTGCACTGCTGCCTTCAAGTGCGCCATGGAAACTCAAAAACTCTTCCATTCCCACACAATCACAACTAATAAAAACAAGGCTTCAGAAGCGAAATATGGTACATATTTGATTTCACATGAATCGGTGCTCAGAAGTGCCAAACACAATCGGTCCATACCCCCCAAAAAACTACTGTCTTAGGTACACATCCCTATTCCCAAGTGAATGCCACTGTACATTCCCACAGTGAACATCAAATCATAAGATGTCAAACTTATCCCTTTGATGTTTAGGAATACACATTTACCTAACATCTACAATAAGCTAATAAGTGGATGGAACAAGCCAAAAACGTTCTCCTTCCCAGTTCAGGCTGTGATTAACGAAGGACTGTTGAAATCATTGGTCGTGGCAAGTGGTTTTGAACAGCTGGGCAGAACCACTTGAGAGACTCCACTGTGCAGACACACACAACTCAAATTGAACTACATGATATAATGGCCATTTGAGTAATGACAGACAATGACCTATAGTATGCAAACAACCTAATAACTATGCTTTTGAAATAAGGTACGTTTTACAAAATGAACATGGGCTCCACTAACCGAGGCTTGGTTCTGTCTAAACTTTCTCCCTGTTAGAGTGAAGTCCTTCCTAGGCTCCGTCACCAAAGAGCGCCTTTTGCTCATTTACACCTGCTCAGTGTAGAGTTTCTTGAGAAAACTTTGGTGAAAAAATTGCCACTATTTAAAAACATGTAAAGCGCTTCTACAATTTAATATGAGAGAAACATTTGGCCTTTGGATTTTAAAAGTTGTTCCCACATAACTGCTTGTGTAGTGCATAAATGCGTTTACTGGTGGCAGTAAAGAGGCTTGAACGTTATATCACTTTAAATGAAAGAGCTGCATCCTTTTTGCCAGGATGGCTACTTATAATTTGATGAGAGTGAGAACATGTCTCTCTTTGTGGTTTTAGGAGGAGATGACTCTCTTTCTAGACATCTATAAGCACCTTTAGTGCATTAAACATGAGGTCCAAATATTAATAGGTAATTCAATGTGACAGCTTTAACAGACACAAACTTTTAAACTTCAAATGGCTGCTGACGTGCTTGTGAACAGGCAGGAACCATGGTCAGGTATGTGTTTTAACTTATAAATCATACATGACGAATCAAACTATTTCTTTCACCGTAGAGCCGCTCCGAGCGAGCACCAAGAAGTCCACCCCCCACACTCAACCTAAAAATGCTAAAACGTGCAAAGCTTTACCATCACTACAATATACTTCACAAACTGTGGTTCATCGGCTTGACGTTAGGCAAGTCCCACTCACTACCAAACCCAAAAATATATTTTTGTATGAAATCCTGTGAAAAATATATTTCTGGGTTTGAAAGTGAGACTTGCCCTCCATCAAGCCTAACACACATAGTTTAGTGCCTGTGAAATCCTGCTGGGGCCCGACCGGGCTCAGCCTGAAACGGCAACGTGGGTCCCCTTCTCAAGGGCTCACCACCTGTAGGAGAGGCTAAAGGGGGCGGGTGCCCTGTGAGCCGGGCGGTGGCAAAAGACGAGGACCTTGGCAGTCTGATCCCCGGCTACAGAAACTAACTCTCGGTACATGCTATCCCACCTCTCTGACAGGGAAAGAGCCTGAGTTTGTGTGTGAGGCAGAGAAGTTCCGACTAGATATAGTCGGGCTCACCTCCACGTACATCTTAGGCTCTGGTACCAGTCCTCTTAAGAGGGGTTGTACACTGTTCCATTCTGGAGCTGCCCAAGGTGGGTAGACCATGTTTCGTGCCTCCATTGTTGAGGCAGCCGATTGGAGCTGATGCCGCAAGGTATTCAGTGCCTGTCGTGGTGGTAATCCCCTGTCCCGGTTGACATGTCTCGACAGCATCGTGTCGACATTGGATTGGCAGAATCGAGTGGTACTCTCTCTCTCTGTTCAAGAAAGGGGACCAGAGGGTGTGTTCCAATTCCAGAGGATTCACACCCCTCAGCCTCCCTGTAAGGTCTGTTCAGGGGTGCTCAAGAGGAGGGTCCGTCGGGAGGCATTGAATCTCGGATTCAGGAGGAGCAATTGTCATGATTTGGACGAACCGAATGTTTTGGATCGCAAAAATTGTAGATTCCAGACAAGGAATCCGTGTTTAATATACAAAATCGCACCGACAAAGTAGTAACATAAACCGCTGGTCAGAAAAGGCAAGGAGGAAATAAATCCAAGACTCTAAACAAAATGCAAAGAATCCAAATTCACGTAAGCAAAAAACAATTCACTGAAACAAAAACCATACTTACAAAAACATAGTACCGAGAGATCAAGAGCGAACACGACGAGGTCTATAACAAAGGTCAATGAGCAAGGACAGCAGCAAGGCAAACACACCACCACCACGATCGTGACAGAATGACCCGACCCTCAACTGGACCCCACTGGTACAAAGGACTGGTCTCGGTTCCACCATGTGCCTGGTCGGCGGCCGACACCCTTTTCCCCTTCAGGCAGCACATGTCATGCGTCTGTCCCATGTTTCGTCTTCAGGCGGCGCATGTCATTGTGGCCGTCCTGTGTTTCTCGTCCACGTTCGGCCACTCATGTTGCCCGTCATGCCGAGCTCCGTCCACGTCAGGCCTAGCCCAGCCAAAGGGTTGCCGTCACCTTTCGTTCCTGTTCCCTGGCGAGGCAAGGGTTCCCGTCGCTTTTCGTTCCTGTTCCCCGGCGAGGCAAGCCATTGGATGACTTTGGGACGTCTGGGATCCATCCCTTGAGGGAGGGGTACTGTCATGTTTTGTTTTGTGACCAACAGGTGGCACTGTAGGGCTCTACCTGAAGCTGCACACTTGTTGGTCGTTATGTAATTATTGCCTTAAAAGGACTCCGGGCACGACCACTTGGAGTCGGGTCATTGTTTGTTGTAGCTGTCAAGTTTGTCATGTTCTCGATCATGTTTTGGTGACTGTTAGTTTTTAGCTGCAGCCTGGGTTTTGTTTGATACTTTGAATTTGTTTTGTTTTCAGGACTTTGTTTTGGATTTAGTTTTCTGTGTTTTTATCAATAAAATTCGTCAAGTACAACCTGCTCTTCCGAAACTTTAAACATGATACCATTTTGCTCATAGATTTCTCTATCGCTATGTCTCTCGGCTGACCTGGGAACGCCTTGGCATCCCTCTGAAACGTTGAAAAGAGGGAAGGGTGGGCTTCCCTGCTAAAGTTGCTGCCTCCGTGACCTGAGAAGCGACAGAAAATGGTGTGGTATGGTGAAATCCTGAATGAGTGGACGAGATTATTACACTAGTGTGTGTGCTCTTCAAGTTCTCCATGGAAAACCGACAGTTCTTCTCCCCCACAGTCGCAACTTAGGAAGTTCTATACGTCTTGGAACCGAAACACCATCGTTTGCTTTCACGTAAATCGGTGCACTATAGTACCGACCACAATCAGTCCATTACCCCAAAAAGTACCACCTGCAGTACTGATAAAACTCATCTAGATCATCTTTGTGTGTGGCTTTCCTTGACAGCTAAAACAAAAAAAAAAACATCTGAATAAAACATAATTTGGCTTCTTGACATTATCCATTTTGATAGTTTTTACCGCAAAGTGCATCTCTCCTGACGGCTGCTTTATTTGCAAAGCAGTCCCATGTGTGTGTATTTGTGTATGTGTTTGGAGGTAAGTGCATGTGAGCATTCATTGGCCTGAGTGTGCTAAAAATACGTTGTTGTTTTTTTTTTTTTTTTTTTTAACACTTTAGTCTTGTGTCACTTTGCTGGAAATAGCTTGAAGGTAATGAGAAACAAGTGGGAGCTGATCAGTGGTGTAGTGGGGATTTTTTAAGTGGGTGTACGTGATTCTGGGATGTTCTATAGATACATACAGAACATCATTCATAGGCTACAACACCAGTTGAACTAACGTTAAATTTAATGTTTTACTACTCCAAAATAATCACAGGCCAACGTTATTAAACATAACTCGCATTAGAACAATGATCAACAAACATTTCAATAAAAATTGAATGTGGCGTCGGGAGAAGTGGGTGGACGGCGTACCTCCGCATACCACACCCACTACACCGCTGCAGCTGATGGGTGAATGGATGAAACAAAATAGGGAGAATATAGTGCAAGGTCAGGAATCATTTTGAAAATAACTGTTTTTGTGATTTTGCTTCTATCCACAAGCAGTCTTAGGATACACTCACAATGGGCAAATTGCATCCAACGTGCATGTGGCCTGACCAACTTCAATGAATGTGAGTTTTTGTCCGTCAGTGTAACCGTCCCCAACCGTGTCAGCTACAGATGGACCTCTTGGTCTATCACAGACAGACTCCCGTTTTGTTGACGACTGCCTGTCTCGTGTGTTTGTTCGCAGGGCTAAATAAGCGCATGGTTGCTTCCGTTGACTCCATATTTTGCGTTTCCTGTACAGTAGGCGGCGGTATGCACCAAAGAGCTGTAATCCAACAATGAAATTGTAAATTGCCCACCTATGGAAAATGCCATTGGTTCGCAAAGCACAGTCTGCCAAATGAAGAAGCACCAGTTTTGTTTTGTTTTTACAATGAGTGCATGTGTGCCTGTCTCTGAAAATAGAGCCAGTTAAGGAAAGAAATCAAATGATTTAAATCAAATCAAATGAGAATTGTAACTAAAGCATATACATATGTATGTGGTAATCAGCAATCAGTCATGTAATGACTGGATGAGTGTAAGACAAATGCATGGGTGTTGTACGGTGAAAACATTCTAACGTGAACAAAATGTGATCAAAATAAGGACCTAGTGGTGTGCATGCCAGATGTGGTCTATCTTGAAGCTTGAGGACGAAGAGAATGGACAAACAGAGACGAATTGAGGAAAAGCTGAGAGTGAAAGTGCTTCAATGTGCCTCAGGCCTAGTAAACAATTTTTGGTGACGGACCCCAATTCGCCGATAATCTTAACAAACGTACATTAAAAATTCTGTCCTACCACTGGTCTCGAAACCAATGGTATGACAAAATGTGATTTCTGCCTCAGAGGACTTCTGAGGCAGAAATCACATCGCGGGTGATCACATACAATCTCTCAAAAAAGAAAAAAAACAACAGAATTTCTCAGATGTGAGCCAATGTATTTAAGATCGTAGGCTCTGACATGTTTTGGTCCCTCTTATTAGAACAAATCCACTCTTAACACATCTCAGACTTAAGGATCATCCTTTAGACCAACCTTATAAGACATAAGATAGTCGGGCGTTTAGCATCCTTGAAGCGGCAAAATGGAGATAAAAACAGCCTGACCATCTTTTTGTGTGTACCCAACCTTAAATAACCCAAGACTCCGAGACACCACAGGTGTCCTAAATCAACAGGAAAAGAAAAACTCAGTCGGCAACGTTGCAACTCCTACAAAATCGCAGGGGCCTTGACACTTAGATTGAAAATTAAAACCGAACATTATAATCATACACATTTTTCAGACAGCTTTTGTACTGGTTCTCATTATATGCTTTTTATTTTGCTCCCAATATGTGCATGTCAACTCATGCGGTTCTAACACAAGAGAGAACTGGTGATTTATTTCAACTCTGCACAGTTTACCAAAATAGAAATTGTAGTAGCAATGCCTTTACAAGTCCTGAGTCAAAACAACACAGGTGTTTGGCTGCCATTGCTCACCTCCACCCACTCTGGGGCAACTCCTCCATCACTCACAGAGACCAGACACAGTCTCAGAATTAGACAGAGTGTTAGATAGCTCCATAAAGAGGGAGGGAGAAACATCCGGTGTGGTGCTGTTTATGTTTGTGTGTGTGTGTGTGTGTGTGTTTGATGTGATGGGACAGAGTTTATAGACCTATAAAGTCCTTGAGGATAAAAGTTTCACAATGCTGCATGGTAAAAGCCCAAAAAGAAAGACAAAAGGAAAAAAGAAATGAGATGGAAAAGACTGAGTTATGAACTTCATTTGCAATCTCGGGATGACATAAAGCATGTGTCATTTTGTACTGCTATTTCAAGGAAAGTTGAAATCTCCTTTCACAATCTAACCCTATTTGTAGCAGTACAGTGAGTGGCGTAATGGTTAACACAATCGTCTGATATGTCTGAATAATGGTTCAACCTTCTTTTTGTATGTTGTATGTCGTCCCTGTGCCTGCCTTGGGCACTGTCCCCCACACTTGACTCGTTAACTGCTATAGATTGTCTGAAGATGCAGGCGTGAGTGTGAATGGTACTTTGTCTATACTGTATACTGTACATATGCAATTGAGTTATGGGACTGTCCTATTGCCCACAGTCAGGTAGTACATGATGCAGATCCTCCTGTATTAGTCAGTTTCGTGACAGGTGCTGGATGGACCCTTCTCTGCAATCATCACCAGTCAGCCATAGCTGTATCACAGTCAGCCATGTTAACCACTATGCCACCAACAGCATTACTTATTTGTAAGTAATGTAATTCTGTATCTGTATGGATATTATAAGGCGTAAGTATGAACTAGATCAGGGGTGCCCAAACTTTTTGGGCCGAAGATCGACATTTCAATCAACCAACCTCCCGCGATCGACACGTTACAGCGCACGCAATACGCACATTCACACGCGCGACATGCTGAGCAACAGCCTGACGCTGAGGCATGCGACACACTTTTGCAGCCCGTTAACCATCGTAGCTCACACGTACCATTTTAAACTGCTTCCCTCTGCCCTCTAGATTCCTATTCTTTGCCCGTGCCCTCGGTGAATTGTACACGAAACAAACTCTGAATGAGAATAATGATAATGACAAAAGATGTAGCGCAACAACTCTGATCACAAGCTGCAATTGTAGACTGCTGAGCGCTAACAACTTCCGGTGAAGCAGGTCACGTGCCACCGTAGGTTAAAGATTTACCTGCTGTATTTATTTATTTTTTAATACTTTTTGTGAAAATGAGACTGATAGGATGATTAGGGTGCAGTGTACATTAACACAAAAAATACATTACTAACATGCACAAAGACACAAACGGTTGTTTGATTTTTTTCTCCTCGACAGCCCTCGCGATCGACTTGGGACCAGTCCGTGATCTATCAGTCGATCGCACCCCTGAACTAGATAAATCAATTTGAATTTGAATGTAACACAAGTGTGAGACAGATCAGCTGTTTTTAAATGCTTTTAGGCATTGTGCTTTTGATTGTGTGAAACACATTGAGTCGCCTTGTGTATGAAATGTGCAATTTAAAAAAAAACAGCAGTTCACAGATCACAAAGCAACAGCAGTATAATATAAAATACTATAAAATAATGCTGGCTACTTTTGATGATGCTAAGCACATTTTCATATTTTAATAGGACTGAAATTAAGAGATGGATGCTTAACCTTTGCCTTAAATGATCCTTCTTGGGTTAATACTTTGCTTACTCTGAGTTCTCAAAATCCCACCACCTTGAGTCTTTAACATAATTTTAAAAAAATGCAAACTGTTTTTCAAAACGGAAATATTATTGTTGATACATATTACATCATTTTCAGAATAGAACAAAAGCAAACAGCACGATCAGCATTATAACAAGGCCAGTATTTCCCATTAATATTCAGGACATACAAGTGGAGGGCAAAAAACAAAGGTTGTACCATATTCACTCTCACGCACAGCGACTCACTCACTCCCCTTGAACCACTAATTTCTGTTTCCGTGTACTGTTTGTCTGAGCTTGGTGTCCTCTCCGTTCTTTTGTACTTGTACAAGTGTGATGCTTGATGGCAGTTTTAGATGAACAATGCAATGTCAGGGACATGACAGATTTGCTGTCATTCCCCATTCAAATACATCATTTCACTCATTACTTTCATAAAATGTATCACTCGCTGGCATATCAACATACTTTGTTTGTGTGTGTGTGTGTGTGTGTGTGTGTGTGCGTGTGTGAGAGAGACTTTAACAATGAATGAATTTCAAAGTTCTGAACTATGACCCGACAACCAGCTGCAGCTGACTGGCCCTCGAGGTGACAGACGACCTTTACACAACTTTGCACTTGCATTTATATGAGCCTTTTCTCTTAAAATCTGACTTTTGCTTGTCACATAAAGTGCTTTGTGTGTGCAAAACCAGTAGTTGGTTTATTATTCAGCAAGATCACGCAAAGTGATAATTTCCTTGTTGATGGGCTTTATTTTCAAATCGCAATTGAAAAAACAACACTAAAGAATTGCTTTAGTGTTGTTTCATTCTCAATGGAACTGCTCCACCCTACCTTATCTGCCTTCTAACCACACACACAAAAAAAGAAATCATGCATTCTAATATGTGTTTTTTTTTCCTTCCAATCCATGCCATGTAAGCCACAATGGAACGTCTACCAAATATGATATTGAGGCAGCTGCTTACACTCTCAGCTCGTGTCGCCGCATCCAGTCGGCAGGAATACTCCAGAGACTGATGTGTTAAGTGGAGGATTTTAAGCATACAGTCTGGGATTAATGGAGCTTTGAGATTTGCGCGTGTAAGAAGTTACAAATCTGACCGACAAGCTTTTTATTTCCTAAAAGCGATAAGTATCTATACAAACCACTGCTAAAGAAAGTGACCATTAAAAAATACTTGAGAGAGCATGAAGATTTTCATGCCGGATTTGATATCTGAATAATACTACTAATAGTATTATTGCTACTATTATTATTATTAATAGTAATCAATGCTTCATCTGGAGTCACTGCCATTGAGAGGTTTCTGATTCATCTGCCATCCTCTCAAGACCTCTTCCATTTTTGATTTTCTTGTTTCACTCGTCTAAACTCACCTCCCTCCCTGAGGGCAGCAACAGCTCCTATATCTCCCTGAAGGTCTACTGTCAAATACCCGCTTACCGCTGCACTGTGTGTGTGTGTGTGTGTGAGTAAAGCTGAAGCTCTTTGCCAGTCTGCCCTACATCACTGGGATTTGACAGTTTTACTTGACTCTGTCTTTAGGGGAAACACATATTGGGATAGGAGGGAATAGAGAAGAGGTTATTTTGTTGAGGAGAGTCGGCCTGTGTCTGGGAACATTGCAGAAGCTTGTGCAAACCAAGGAAACCCTTGGGAATTCACTGTTTAGCAGGAGTTCAGTAAAGCCTGGATGCTTGAGACGACAGCAAAGAACATTTCCACAGCAGTACCCAAGAAGTAACTGCGTATTTTCAGCTGTTTTTGTGCTGTAAATTCCTGATAATAATCATCTCATGACATGCCACATCATTCGTAATTGTGTTACTCACATTTCTGGATGAATGATGGGGAGAGTGTGTTGAGATTTCCATTGTTTTAGATTTTAACAGAGAAAATAATCTAGTTGCAAAACTGTAAGCATTAGGATCTACTCCAAGCCAAAATTTGGTCATGAAAAAAGTCCTTCTCATTCACAAGCTTTGAGAGTGCAGTAAAGCGCATATTGCACTCGCAGCGAAAGTTTGGAAGTGTGAGTGCACAAAATCAATGTTTAGTTTATTATTATTATATATATATATATATATTTTTTTTGTCGTCGGGGGTTCGTTCAATGTTGCCAAGAGTTTCAAATGTTTTCGCCAGACATTCCCAAACAGTTTTAATGGGTGCAAACAGGTTTTTTTTTCATTGCCTTTGGAGTATATGACACAGCGTAATGCAATTAGGATACAAAATAGGTTGCTGTATTCCACTAGAGCTACCCAAAAAAAGAAACACAATCAGATTACAGGTACATGTAGTACAAATCAGCATTGTTTTGTATGCTTAAACTTTTTATGCATAGAGGGGTTAATTGTTGATTTGAGTCCTCGTGGATGCCAAGTCATAAAATACCTCAATGGGCCATCATAACCCCATTCACTGTGGTAGCCGCGATAATGTGCATTGACCCAGGTGATTATTTCTGCCCTTTGGGCCATGGGATATCATATAAGCTTTAAAGTTTTGCTGACAAGAAAAGGCCATTGGGATAAAGATTGGGCGTCCCAAAAGCAGTGGTTTTAAAGGTCAGAGACCAAAGATTGAAAAGTTTTTCTTGAGACCTCTAGAAATCCTTCTCAATGCATAACTGTCCTTAAAAAAATGATTTTAAAATCCTTTTCCTGGAATTCCAAAACATTGCTCGTCATTGAACGTGTTGTGTTGTGTAGTGCTTGGAAATTGGACAGTTTCTCTATGATGTAGTGTGTTGGTCGGCGAACTAAAACATCACTTCAGGTAACCCCTGGTGGTGGCTAGAGTAAGTAAACCCATAATGTCTCAAGCATCCAGTAGGTTCGGAAACACTCGTCATTAAAATATATTTTAAATCAAACGGTGGTTGACAACTTGCAGGAAGTGACGTCTATGTAATTACAAAACATATTAGCGATGAAAATGTACATTTTAACAGACTCTGAAAAATCTTTGTAATTTCACCTTTAAAAGCAATACAGGGAAAAGTGGTGATTGTAAGTTTTTACTCTTTCACCTGGGGGATTTTTTTTTAAATACCATTTCCAAAGAAAGAATTTTGTCTGGGGCAGCACAGTGGTCAACTGGTTAGGACGTTGGCCTCACAGCGCAGAGGAGCAGGTTTCAATTCCGGCTCCGGCCCCCCTGTGTACAGTTTGCATATTCTCCCCGTGCCAGCGTGGGTTTTCTCCGGGTATTCCGGTTTCCACCTTCAGTACATTCCAAAAACATGCATGGCACGCTAATGGAACACTCTAAATTGTCCCTCACTGTGGTTGTTCATCTAAGTGGGCCCTGTGACTGGCCGGCAACCAGTTCAGGGTGTACCCAGCCGACTACCCAAAGACAGCTGGGAAAGGCTCAACCAGCACACCTGCAACCCTATCGTGAGGATAAGCGCAATAGAAAATGGATGGACGATAAGATGAATCTTGTGTGAACTATTACACAGATAAAATCAAGTTTCTTGCCTTTCGATTAAATTCATGAGTGTGCTACTCAAGTGGAAAATATAACTATAGATTTTTTGTCACGTTAAATGTGGAATGTGGAGTAGAAGTCAATTATCGATGAAATCACGCATCAGTCACCAGTTAATCACAGGTTGGTTGTGAAGAGTACATTGAGTCAGAATTGATCCATCCAACCATCTGCACAATAGTTCGCTATAAAAACCATGAAACTACCAATGCTACCAACAGACACACAACAAAACATTCAACCCTGCATTAAGCATAAACAAAAAAAAGTCATTACTTTCATTTCTTTTAAGGTGTAATTATTCACACACATGTCAGAGAATCACTGTAACCAGGGCAAAAAAAAAAAGAAGCATGTTTTATTTATTTATTTTTTCCAGCCCACCCAGCATGCCACTTGGTGCAGCCACCACTCTGGAAATGTGATATTCCGTGTTGGACCAGCAAACAATGTCACCTCTGTTGCAATTCTGAAGAGGTCAACGTTCACCAAAACAAAGAGTGACATTGAAATGGTAATTAAAGGGGAAAACGGGCATTTGCTGCACAGCACTTTTTTTTCTCGACGAAAATCCACCAATGCGTTCAAAATGTGTGCATGGCAGAGTCGACATTGTATGTAAATGAAACATATGGTTTAGCTTTAGAAGATCAACCCTTGCTTCATGCCTGCGACAGACCCTCCCAGCGCTGTGTCAAACTGTAGAAGAACCCAACCTTCTGTATCGCCCTGCTCCTGTTCACCACCACACCCCATTTTTAAAAGCAATAAAAAGGCTGCCATATACCCGAGCTTACTGTGAGAAATATGGCAAAATGGGCTTGTTATTTAAGTTAATCTATTAACCAAATGGTCCCCAAAAATATTGAGAACCAAAATTGTAGAAATACAAACTGATAGTGATTTTGTCTCATTTACTCACAAATGTACTTCGTGTGGCATCTGGGCTGTTTAACTTAACCACAAAGCTGATGCACTGGACTTACAGGAAGCATGTTTTCTTTTGTACAAATGGCAAAAGGTTTACTGCACCTTCTGCCAGCTCAGAACATTAACTTGCTCTGCTTTTCACTAGATGAGAATTCCAGTTTAACTAAAAACATAAATGTTTATTTAAAAACAAAACAAAACAAAGCAAACCAAAAAAAGGGATAACATCACAAAAAACAAACATCCCACTGGCACCGCAAACCCCCAGCAAGTGAAAACGAACACTCTCTTGCTAGAGTTATTACTTGATTTAAAGCACAGTTCAGCAGGATGCAGCATTGGATTATTCTGTAATGATAAAACATCTGTACGTTGTTAAGAAGATGATGAAACGGACGTAGTCGTTCAGCATCGTATTAAAAATAAATAAATAAATGGCCTTCGTATCATGATGTTGCAAAGATGTTTGGAGGAAGAAAAATGAAAAGGGCTCACACTGAATCAAAGATGTGCCTACAGGCGTCACAGTACACCAGGCTCAGATTTGTCTTTGTCCGATGCAAGCATTAAGAACGCTGCTTGCCTCTTATTCCACACAACAAAAATAGATAGCATGCATACACGCAAACGATTCTCTTGTCAGCCTTTAGTTACTCAGATCCCAAGACATTGGATGACTAAAAATAGGTCAGACGGTGATTTAAACACCACTCCATGGCTTCAGGTTGTTCCGGGCTAACAAAGCTGCGCTTCTCGTCAGGCAGTTTAATCCGTGACGTTTGCACAGAATGCTGAAGCACATTTATGTGTGACTCTCCAATATTAAGAAAAATCCCTTCTGGGCAATTGGTCGTCATATCATTTGCTCAGCTTTCAATAAGTAAATAAAATATTGCATATTGTTGCTGTAGAAACCCTACCGCAGTCAGCATCTGGACGACTCCTGGGCGTCCTTGAGCAAGAAACCAAAACACAATTCCTTCCAAAAGGGCAAACTCATTTTTGCCAATCACATCTTACACAAAACTCAGTTTGACATGCAGTTTGTGAGTCTGCATGTAAGTGAATATGCAAAAAGTTTGTCCTCTTAAAGTTTTGTGTCTCAATGAAAAATGTATGTCGGGATTCACAACACAATCCAGTGGGCGCATAAGCAGAACAATACTCATACACAGTATTGAGATCATTCGACAGCAAAAAAAAAAAAAAAAAAAACTGTAGCCGGAGGCAGGACATAAACACCCAACCCAGCCTTCTTCTGGTAATACAATAATGAGCTTAAACTCTTTCTCAAGTCTAGTTCACTATCTCACTATGAAAAGCACTTACTGATCACCACTCAATGTTCCAAATAGGTCGGCCAGTATTCAGCACATATTAATATAAATGGCATCAGAAGCCTGATGCAATCAATTGAATGACATATGTGTGGGTGAGAGAGCTATTTAAATCAAAGTACTGGCATAATTACAAATAAGACTTTGTTACAAAAATATAAATACTAATAACCCCCTCATGTACGGCCAACTAACACTCCCCCTCCAGAGATACCAACAAACGCATGCACGGGCCGCGTACAAAACATGCCATCGAAGCACAGTTCTCTGACAGCCTTGGGTTGTCACAAAGATGATGAGGTCAGCCGTTTAGGGGTGGAGGTGGATCCTGATTCGCAAAGACAGCCCTGACAGACTCCCCACAAGTCAACCAGCCTCCCACTGGACTCATGCTCACTGCGTACGAGCGTCCAATATGACTGACAGTGTTCCTAGGTCTGGGTATTTGATCAGTCTGGTAGTGAAAGGCTATACTGTACTCCATCAAGATTTACCGTGGCCCTTTTGTATGCCGAGGTGTTGAAAATTAGCACACAGACTTGAGAATGTATTAGACAAATAATAGATAAGAGTTAGCTTTGCTCTTTCAAAGCTTGGCGATGAAATAAAAGAAATCCATGTATCCTCAAATCACCACAACAGTCAGACATAATAACTTTGTGGTCAGCGACCCCGAACTTTGTTTTTGTTTTTGGTACAAAGCAGCGGGCCACTAAGAATTTACATTATTAAGAGTCATGTGATATGGGTTAATATTGATTTTAAATGTATTCATGTCAAAAAGATTTTGATTCTGACATGCACTGACACATCCACCAAACTCTGAAGGTATATCGTGTTACTTAATGTCCAATATGAGAGAAAATGGCTTCCTGTTTGTGGTTGCTGTTCACATGCTGACACAGGATTGTGTTCTTCGCCAGTCGATCAATTTGACGTAATTCCAGGCAAAGCTCTTTTGTCACATTCAACATACGATAACTTCTGCTGGAATAACTGTAAGACACACACACACACACACACACACACACACACACACACACACACGGGGGAATCGCAACACTTGTCGTGGGCTGGCCATGGAGGAAACCTAGTTGAGAAAAAAGGAGCCCCAGCACCCCTATACACCACAGTCACAGCTTGTTCGTAATGGGATCAGACATGAAACAGATTCATTTGCATACTTACCTAATACTTTTCTTTCCCACATATTATATGTCATTCATTCAATGAAAGATCGCAGGCCACCCACGCACATGAGTAATGCCTTATTTAATTTCATTATTTCTCTTTCAATTACATGTTGCAAAACCTATCCCTGCATAGAATGTTGATCACAGTGGATCGTGCAAGTATTCATTTCTTCTTCTCAAAGGAAAAAAATAGCTGTGAAAAGCAATCAAACTAAGTATGCGGTGCTTTCACTGACATGAAATATTTTAATTCCTTCAGATAAGAGAAAATTGATTGTTGGAGTGCTGATGCGGTCGGAGATATATCATAAAACAGTGAAGGGCAGCTTTTATTATATTCAAGTTTTTCATCTGCACCTCTAAATCGAACTTCTCTTGAAATAGAACATGGCGTCATTTGTGAACCTCAGCATGACACAGTGTTTTGGCAGTTTTTCACAAGATAGCCACTCCTGAGGAAACCGCACACAATCAATGTCATGATTATTTCTCCCTGTTTTCAGACAAAATTCAGGATGTAACACTATTATCCCATCTCCACTAAGTACATGTTCATAACATCCTGGCGGGTGATCGGTTCTGTATTGATGGAAACCCTCTTGCATCCAAATTCTTTGCCTAGACACCTGAGAACCTGTTTGGGCCTCCACGTAGTATCTGTCGTGAATAATGCTGGTTGTGCTTGAGTCTTGCTTTGGTTGTAGACAGCGGGTAGGATGAGCCCTTCTTAACCCATAGCAACAGATTTGTGGCAAAGGGTAGCACATCACATGTTGGCGATCCACCTCAGCCTGTTGGAGTCCGTGAATCATGGCTGCTCAATGTGAGTTTCCACCTCTGGGCACCCTCCCGGCTCATCGATGGTCCTTTTCCACCGCACTTGTGCTCATGCAGTGTTTACAAGACAAGCATATTAGCGTGAGCCTAAATGATTTTACGTCCCAACTGAATTCCACGTTTACTATTCAGCTTGTTAGAGGTACCCTTGATTGATAGATAGCTCCCTTTGAAATACCTGTTCCTACGGAAACCAACAAAGAGGGCTCTTTCTTGTGGACTGATGCAGAGGTGAAGTGACCACCAATATGAGGCTGGTTTGCCTTTTCCTGTTCTTTTTTTCCTTTGGATGACCTCTGTGGTGTATTTTCAGATTTGGATATTATGACGCAAAGCCCCATGTTAGACAATATATTTTGTATTCAGAATTGCATTTCTGCTGGAATAATATTCATCATAACAATCGTCGGGCAGCATGGTGAACGACTGGTTAGCACGTCAGCCTCAGAGTGCAGAGGTGCAGGGTTCGATTTGTTCTCTCCGTGCCTGTGTGGGTTTTCCCTGGGTGCCCCGGTTTCCTCCCACATTCCAAAAACATTCATGCCAGGTTAACGGAACACTACATTGTCCCCAGGTGTGATTGTGCAGATCAGAAAACGGATTGATGGATGGACTAATTGTCATAATAATAACAAGAAAACACAACCCCAAAAAAAAGATGTTTGTGACATTTTGTGTTCATGTTGGCACATTGCATTTATTTGATAAAGCTTGCGGAGATAAAGGCGTAACATCTCTATGCCTGAGAGAAGAGATTCTCATTTGCAATGCCGACCTGGTTGTTGACAGCAGAAGAAAACAAAGCAAAATTAAAATACAGTAAAAACAAAATGCACACAACATACCCTACAAATCCGTACATTCAGTTATGCAAAACAATACCGTTTCATATTTACATCATACATTGCATGACACCATATTTGTAACGCAATTGCCAGAATTCAAAACCGGTTACTTAACCCGATTAACTGCATGACAATTTAATCAGTGAATGAATTTAAAATTTTAGCAGGAAATAGGTCCAAAATATAACCATAATTTCAAATAATTTATTGACATTTCAGTGGTCAGTTTTAATCAAAAGTTGTGTGCAGGAGAACGCATATATATATATATACTATATATATATAGTTCAGCACCAGAAATACAGTATATATATATATATATATATAAAAAAAAAATCCTCGTCTCACCCCCCCTCGGGTGGTGTCCGTCCCTCATTCAGCTCGGGCCCTCTACCAGAGGCCAGGAAGCTTGAGGGTTCTGCGCAGTATCCTTGCTGTTCCCAGCACTGCACATTTCTGGACTGAGATGTCCGATGTTGTTCCCGGGATCTGTTGCAACCACTCATCTAGTTTGGAGGTCACTGCCCCGAGTGCTCCGACCACCACAGGCACGACTGTCACCTTTACCTTCCAGCCTCTCTCCAGCTCCTCTCTGAGCCCTTGGTATTATATATATATATATATACTGTATTTCTGGTGCTGAACTTCTTTTTCATCCAGAACCTATTTATCTAGAACACTTTCACACATTAGAATGTTTGCATTGTATATGTAAAAAAAAAAGGTAAATTAAAATAGTTCAACATTTTTTTATTTTAATTTTTTGTCAACAGTGAGACCGTTTTCAAAATGGCAAGCCAATGGCTTAGGATGCCTCTGGCTTGAAGCGTGTGCCCACTCAATCAAACAACACGGCTGTGACCACTTTTTGACAGCAAAAGACTGAAGTGTGTGTGACGCAAGACTGGAATGTGTGATGAGAGCCGGTTGCCAGGTCATGCTGAAAATAGTGCACTTAGCACCATCAGCAAAGTGATGGGACACATCTGTGTGTGTCGTCAAGGAAAACACATTCGTGCGACTCTTCATCATGCCGCAGTGAAGTCATTTGGATTGTAATGACAAGATTGACTTTATTTCAGTGTTTAGTTAACACAGATCGTAGCCTCATATTATTCTGTTGTATTTAATTTATTTGAAGCTATAACAATTCAATGATTCATCCATCACAGAACAACCATAAAGGTGCTTAATTTTCACTTGACAGGATATTTCCCTTGGAGTAAGTGCGATACAGAGTATTGAAATACATGGATTTAATTTCTACGGATGAACATCATTTCCTGAAGTGATTTCCTGAAATGAGACCGTGGCCTTCAAAAAAACAGATGACGTGTGTCCCAGCTTCTTGCGTGCCAAAGGCTTTGCATGTTGTGGCTACCAGGCTTACGCATGAGTGAAACTATTGTTACTGTGGCTTTTAGATTCAGGGTCATTAGCTAATGTTAGCCTGAATGATTTATTTAAACCCTGACGTGATTTGTGACAAATTGCAAGATGATTTACGGTTGACAAAATGCTCAGAATTTTATGTACTGGTCTTGAAAACCAGTTTTTAGATGAACATACATAATCTAGCATAAATATACTTTTTTTTTAATCACTAAATGGCCAACAACAATTGACTATTTACATGTCGAATACTAAAACATTTTATCTCATCCCGCCTTTGATACTGTATACCAGGAGTGCCCAACTAGTTGACAGGTTGGTCCCAAGTCAACCGCGGGTGGTGGAATAAGAGGAAATGGAAAAAAAGAAAAAAAATATGTGTGTGTGTGCGCACTCGAGCGCATGTGTTTTCAATATTGTTTTTTTTTTGTTTTTTTTTTGTGAGTGTATACTGCACCCTAAGATTTCTATCAGTCTCACATCCACATAACAAGTATTCAAATAAATAAGTAAATAAAAAAAAGAGATCACCTTTAACCTACTGTGGAGCATGATCTGCATCACAATAAGTTGTTCACGGTCAGTAGTCTGCAGTTGTAGCTACTGATCAGAGCCATTGAGATAGATCTATTTTTTCAACGTTTGTTTGATCAGCAATGCACCAATAGCATTGTCAAAGAAAGCAAATCTGGAGCGCCACGTGCAGCATTTTAAAATGGCACATGCGAGAGATGATCGTGATGTTTCTGCCCTAAACATGCTACATACACAATTCCTCTCTGTGTCAGGTCTCCCACTAGGGTAGGCAGTGATTTCCTTTTAACAAAGTCAGTCTTGTATCTACTTTCTTTTTCTGTTTCGTTCATCTTAGGGTATGTTATGGTTGTTGCTCATCACAAAATGCGTGCATTTGTGTGTCTGCACACGTGTATCTGTCTGTCTGTCTGTCTGTGTGTGTGTGTGCGCATACGGGCATTTGTGGGAACGGGTCGATCGCGGGAGGTTGGCTGCTTAAAAAGTAGATCTTCGGTGAAAAAATGTTGGGCACCCATGTAGTCCACCACATCATTCTGACTTAAATATATGTCTGGCCTCTCTGCTGCTCACGAACGGTTTTCATCCTGCCTCACTGAAATGGAAAATCGTCACTGAAAAATCGTTTGTTCAGTATGTGTGAAGGCGTCCACGTTTGTAAGATTAGAAAAAAAATGACACAGTGGCAAGTCTGCATTTGGGGCAGTATCCCATCATGCCCCCCTCCCCCACCAATTTTTGTAGTATGCTCTTTAAATTCAAGGAAGAGCAAGAAGATTTCGCTAGAGAAATTAATTGATGTTTGTCATTTTTAAAGAAGAACCTCCATAGTGTGTCTTTTTGTATCTGACTTTCTTTTGCCGCCAGCTGCCTTGCCCAGGGGCACATTTACCTTTATTTCCCTCTAGCTTGCTTTTCCAATAGCCTCGAACCCACGGCTGTTGTCACGCCATGCTTTCAGTGGCCTAGGGGCCAGTTATGAGTGAGCGCTCTGAACTCGGCTCGAGCAGCAAGTGGCCACTTAATTTTTTGAGCAGACCAGTTTTAAAAAAAACTAACAAAAAAAACCCCTCAACCATTCAACATGATAGGGGTGTGAATGCTACAATTTGGCGAAGGGAAGATTGAGTGACAAAAATGAACTATACAATCGCTGTTGTAATTGAAACTCAGTCAGTAAAACAGTAGCTTCCATGGTATGTAGCCCACCTAATTGGTTAGTGCCTTCACAATGTCAATAATGCCACTGCAATGGAAAGCGGCAAAACATCATTTGGTCTTCTTTTATGAGTGTGTCATGGCTGCTCTGTGTACCAGTCCCCTCGTTGAAAGCCGACTGAGATCAATGGCATCGCTGTTCAATTGACTCAAGAGACCTTGCTATGATGCATGGAACTCCTGAGGTGTGTACTGACGCTTGTGTATGCGGATACAGCAGTGTGTATTAGCGAGTGTACAGAGAGGCTAATTCATAATCATGACAGGAAATACTCCATCATATCGCAGTCATCTTTAGCAAACAGCGGGTCGGAGAGAGGGGACTAAGAGAAATGGGAGGGAGGAGAAGGACGGGCATTAGATTGAAATAGATGAGGGTAGAGTGGGACAAAGACGGACAAGATGAAGCAAGCTAATTCAACTCTCACAACTGTGCTGTGAAGAATAATGAGCACATTTGTAGTGCACCAGTCATTTCATGCCAATATTACAAGCAGAGGAGTGACAAATTAGGACATAAACAGTAGTGTTACAGGGTCGGGTGCAAACACTGATTAGTGAAAGGCATTCAGGGTTATCATTAGGCATTAATTACACTTACCACAAGGTAAACAAGAAACTGCCATTTCCAAGCCAAAATGATAAATAAACGGAACTTTTGAAGATTATAATGTTTTACATCACAGCGTATCATTGAGCGCCATCAGCACATTTCTACGATATATGTCGTACAATACCTTCAAAGTAAATTCATGCATCCATCCCCGCGGGGGGTGCTGGAGCCTATTGCCAGCTGCCTTCGGGCAGTAGGCGGGGGACACCCTGAACCGGTTGCCACCCAATCGCAGGGCACACAGAAACGAACAACCATTCGCGCTCACACTCACACCTAGGGACAATTTAGAGTGATCAATCAGCCTGCCATGCATGTGTTTTGGAATGTGGGAGGAAACCGGAGTACCTGGAGAAAACCCACGCAGGCATGGGGAGAACATGCAAACTCCACACAGGAAGGCCGGGATGGAACCCACGACCTCTGCACTGTGAGGTCGGTGCGCTAATCACTTGTCCACCGAGCCGCCTCAAAGTAAATTACAAATTAAATTTACTTCAACAATTAGATTTGAATGCTGATAAGCACATTTTTTTCTTTTTTCTTTTTTGAGTGATACAATAAGTGTCCCACCGGTCAATGTACAGCAGCCAATGCCCGCCTGCCCCACAGAGACGATAAAGCCCACATACAGTCCCCTGCCCCCAGTCTTTGTTTGCACCCCTAAATCTCTGATCCTCGATTCACCTCTGAGTCTTGCAATTAATGTAAACGGCTCACATGCGCTTTTTCTCATGCCGCATGATGTAATTTGCCCTCTGCATCACACATTACAGCTATCTAATTGTTCGTTGCTCTAAATTGGCCCACAGTATGGCTCCAAAGACACTGAAAACTGCAAACTTTACAGTCAAATTAACTTCGTTAACCACCTTCGTTCCACCTTACCTTTGAGGTAAACAAGAGATAAGTGCCATAGTAATTGCTTTTTAAGTCTGAGGAATGGTTTTGCAAGACTAAATAAGAATGTGTTTTTTTTTTTTTTAAATGGCACTAGCTATGAGACAATTTCGTCAGGAACCTTGCAAAAACTCCCCCAAAGGGCAGCTGTTGAGGAGGCCCTTGGAGAGTTACATTTTAAAGAATCTAGCTAATTATAGCAGGAGTGGAACACAAAATGGTGATAAAAGAAATGCTCTGGAAGCCACCTTTGTCACCGTTACCGCAAGCGGATGACTTAAAATAATATGGTATTTCAAGTGCATGTTCAGTATTATAATTTTGAGGGAGAATAAAGTACATCAGGTGACATTTACCCTTTGCAAGCATGGGTTACTTCTCGGGGCGTCTGCACTCCGTGAGCCAGATAGACCGAAGGACTCAGCAGTTTGGAATGACCCGCTATTCGCTTGATGCTTGCGCCCGTATCACTTTGAGAGGAGTCACTGTTGTTGGCGTTCAGTATTCTGAGCATGAATGACTGAGGGAAGACCGCAGGGCACACCGGGGCATGCGTGCCTCAGAGGCAGCTGGAGAATAATGACAAAGTGAAAGCATTTTTACTTGCCCAGCTTGCTCTTTTAACACTTAACAAGGATATTTGAATATGCTTTTAAAATAAAGATAGTGGCAAGATTTACTGTCACGTCAAGTAAGTAACAAACTAGTATGTTAGTAGTGTTGTAAGTTCTATTTGTGTGTGTTACTGCCGTGTCTGTGTTCAAGTTGTTAGACGGATTAAAGTTTCCCGTAATAACCATGCTAATTTTTGTTGGCCCAACTATTTTGCTTCCTTGTATGTTACCATTCTGCGTTTGGCTGGCAAACAGTTCGGGGTGTCGCCCGCCTACTGCCAGCTGGGATAGGTTCCAGCACGCCTGCGACTCCTATGAGGATAAGTGGATCAGATGATGGAGAAATGAATGGATGGAGGGAGATGTTACCATTAAGCGAGCTGACTTGTATTTTATACTAATGCAAATTGAAGCGCTATTGTGTTAAAAATGTTTTGAATGAATATGTATTGTGATGAATAAATAGTCCATTGCCTCATATTTTGAGAATAGTTTGCTTTCTTCTGAGATGAGCACTGCACATTCAGGCAGGACAGAATAGAGAGAAAAACAATTGCCAGGTGCAGTAAATAAGGAGAAACAGCACAAAGTTACAGTGTGAGGCAAAAGTACTGCTGGAGCCACAATAAAATATGGACAGCAAAAATAAGGCCCACAATTTTAGAATTCAGTGGCTCGTTAACTTTTCATGGCCACGTCATTTTCCTTCGATGTGAAGGCTGCATACCGTAGATTGCGTTTTCGGCATGATGGGAGCATGCACTTCAGCAGAGTTTTGAAAATTTAAAAAAACAACAACCCTTCAACAATAACAGCAAAACTCCTGCATCAGGGAACATCTGTCAATAAGGGGCTTTGTTGTTTAAGTAGGCGCTAAAGTCGCAGAGGCTTATCGTCTATACTTTACAACGATGAAAAGGTTGATCAAAATGTGTGCTTTGCATAGGCAAGACATGCCCAGTCGTTTGTGTACTTACTATGATGCACACTGTGTTTGACAGCAATGTGGCGTATGTGTGGGAGACAGTCTGACAAGTTTCAGGCGGTGAGGGTGTTTGTGGCATATTATGTGTCAACAATCGTTGTTGTGCAAATGACACTCAAGCCACTGCTAACAATTTAATAGTTAAACATTGCAAGTGTGATTTCCACCCGCTAGACCATATTAGAGTGTGTCCAGCTGTAATTGTGCACGGAAACGCAAGTTATTACTGATCTGAACTGAATGTATTTACATCATGTTGTTGCCGTAAGAGAAAGAACCAAGGTGCTTGGCTCTGACAATTATATTTTGACGTTAAGAAATTACAAACGAATGCCGACTCGTGCTGATGAACAGTGATTAATGCACTAGAGCATAGGAAATTTGGCAGTTGGCCAATAAAGATGAAAAGAAAAAAAAAGGATTAAAAATATAATTATTATTTTAAGTTCAACCAAACCAACAAAGTAATAGTTTGGGGGCAGTGTTTAACAGTTACATTAACACCACTCAGTAATAAAATGTAGACAACCATCCATTTTCAACACAACTTATCTTGAACAATACAATACATGCTGATTTATATAGCGCTTTCAAAACAGTGGCAGCTGAACAAGGTCATGGGGGGTGCTGGAGCCCATCCCAGCTGACACATATAGAGACAAATACCCATTCACACCCACATCCACACTGTCACTGAATGGGAAAGATCCGACGCTGCCCGCACACAAACAACACGACCACTTTTTAGTCATTTGCCATGGATGTACATGTGTGAATTCATGAAGTCCATGTTTTTCTTCTTCTTACTGTCAGTTAATCCTGTTAAATGAATTTTAACAGGATTACATTTTTTCCCGCGAGATTAACGCGGCACACGTCACAGCGGATGTTACGTTGCTCTATAAATAAACCAGAAACAAAACAACAAGCGCGCTGCATAGGTCCACGCACATTTGTTTTGCCAGCCACGGCAGCGTGAGACACCGAAAACGGATACTTAAAGAGTTTATGAATGGAAAGTTTACTTTTAAAAAGTTGCCAGATTGTTCCACTGACAAGGTATAAGATGTATGCCACTGACGCGATTGTTACTTGTTTGGAACTATTTTGTGTGGAAGGTTACAGTGTTCCGTGTCCATATAAACAGAGCGGGTGGAGCTTCTCTGTGATCGTCTGACAGTGACGGTGAAGTTCAGTGGTGCAGTGGTAGCGACCTTGCAAAAATAAAACATCTTCAGTGTTGTCATCGAACCAAGTGTAGTCATCCGAAATGATGTCTACACAAAACCGTAGAGAGACTTCCGCGCAAGAAGGACCAACAGAATCAACATAGCCTGACTGCTGTGTTCAAAGCAAACTTGAGAAAAATGAAGTATGCAACCATGGCTTGAATCCACTTTTGGCTGAGTACTAGTTTACCTTTGATGTGCACTTTATAATGTTACATTGCTCTGTTTTGATTCCATAAAAAGAGGTGTTAAAGCAGCTGTTGTGATACAAAATATTTTTTTCACTGTTGTTGATGGACAGTAATATTGTGTGAGAGATCATGTGTGAATAACTGCTCCAAGTGAAAAATGTTCATGTAAAATTGAAAATGGAAATTGTTATTTCAGTAAATATTTGCATTTTGCACATAGAAAACTGATTCATGATTCCATGTTGATGAGAGCATTAAAATGGGGGAAAATAGGACAAAGAAATATCAAAGGAAATTCAGAAACGATAAAAAATGCGTGAGTAATCACGATTAATTTTTTGTGAATTTGAGTTAATTATGACAGTTTCATTTTTAATTAGATTTAATATTTTAATCGTTTGACAGCTCTAATATATATGTATATTTTTTTATATGTGGCATATTGTCACAAGTAGAGACGCCAGTGCTAAAGACAATCCAGAAATTGAAGCACTGTTTGGTCTTTTGACAATGAAGTACAACAAGTGAAAAGGCGATGATAAATGCAAAGGGTTGTTAAGTGGCCTTTGTTAAAATTTGGAGTGGTAAATGCAGGAGAGTTGATGGAAGGAAGCTGTGACAGTATGACATTTCTCTGTTTCAAGTCAATTTCAGATTTCTTTGACCTTTGTTTATTTGTAGTTGTCCTCAGTGGCATTTTTTTCCTCCTAGCTCATGAAACTTACATTTAGCTTTGTTTTTTTTTTCATTGAAACTTTTTCAACACTAGGTGTGATTCACATGCCTTCTGTAAGACCACCTGCTCTCCTCAGAACAAAAAAAATAAGTTATTTGAATCATTGCATGCTTGTGTCAAAATATAATAAACTAAATACAAGCTTGTGTATTTTTATTTTGTGTAATGAGAAAAGGGAGGATTGTTATCAAAGACTAGAGAACTTCAGTTATGCAAGACAATATATCAAAGATGGCACAATTTATTTGCATGCAATTTTTATGCTCTAATTTGCCCATGAGCTAAGCTGCATCTTGAGTTGGAACATGGTGAGGAAAAATATTCATCATTTTCGTGAAGATTTGGATTACAATGAAGGAGCCTGTTAAAAAGTCAGTCAGCACAAACTTGTGCTTAAATAGTCACAGACTGACACTTATAAAGCGATAACACAGAATATATCCATGCAATATATTCGCAATATTTTGTGCAAAAGTCTGGGCCACCATTAGCATCACAAAAACCGGCTGACGAAAATGCTCTCAATAAAAACAACAAACTGCTAGAGTTGTTACTAGCATCAACAAGTTGTGTGTCTTTGTTATACTCTCATTTGGCGTTTAACGACACCAAAAACCATCAAATTTGTTCAACCAAAATGAATTTGTGGTTAATTTATGAACTGCTCTGTCTGTGCTATATTTATTCCATCCTATCCATTCCCACAATGTGTGCAGTGTGTTTATTGAATGGCTCATAATTATTTGTTCTCTCCTGGGTTTTGTGTACAGCATTTCCTAATTTAAATTCAGGATTAATTAAAAATGATGTACATCATTATGACATTTTGTCTGGTTCTGCGTTCCGCAAGCTTTACGATGTAACGAAATAGGGTAAGACTGAGAACGACTGACCGTTCAAGGACTGAATAGTTATCTGGGCTTAGGACCACCGGTAAAAGTAGTAACATATACTGCTATGTCATCGGTGAGGACTGGATCATTTAATCATGAAATAATTATTCAATCCTTCAAATCCCCTTCCCCAACTTTACTTTGCATTTCCCACCTTAACGCATGGTTTACTTGGTGGAAACAATTCTTCTGTCTGATGGAGCAACTCTGACTGACATGGAGGCAGGGAAGGGTCATCAGCTCCAATCTCGCTATCTCTATCCATGAAGCTTGTCAGGCATGCTGTTGGAATCCAAGAAGACATTTCACAGGTGAATTGACACTTAAACAAGGGCACACAGGGAGGATCCAGAGCAACGATGAAAGGAGGGGAGATTGAGAGGAATGGCTCAGAATTTCTCCAAACAAATGTGGTCTGTCTTTCTCATCAACTGCATGTGGAGCTGAGAATCTCCCAGGCAGTTACTCTCTGGTTCTACATGGCTGCCTTCCAATTGGAGTACCATTACACATGGTTAAATGCACACACAGACACACACACATATATACGGGTGGATACTCATCATTGGCCACACACATGTGCAATGAAACCAATGGATCAATCACACACAGCAAACCGGTAAATAGACAAGGAGAGAAATTGTTTCTGTGCTTTCTTGACTGGTCTCTCTTTTGGTTGTTGGCCGCATCAGATCAGTGTGTTTTTAATCCTGCTGCTTTTTTTTTTTTATGACTCGGACACGTGTCACATGAGACGGGGTATGTATCAGCTGGCATGAACAAGTTGGGGTTGGGTTGATTTGTAATGTGCTTTGACCCTCTGGCTTTGATTTGTGACCCTCTCTGTCAGCAGCGCCTCGTCGCTGTTTAACATTTTGATTTGTTGCGCTTCCCGACCAGCAGGTTGAGAGGAGTTGGGCATATTGGAGACACCCGACTGGCATCCTTCAGTAAGTGAACAGCTGTCACGGGCTTAGTCATGATTTCTTAAAGCGCAATAGAACCAAATGAATGAGAACTTCCAGTACATTTGCATATTACATTTCAGCAGCCGACATTTGGATGACAAACTAACATTGGTCGCTGTTATACCCCAGTCCATGAACTGGATTTACTCTCCTTATAAAAGACAATGGCTGGTAAATGCCATATCTTTCAGTGATTGAGTGTGCCTGAGTGTATGGGAGTGCACATATGCGTGTGTGTATGCACATGTGCAGGCTGTTTATTGTCTATTCAAACGCTCAAGAGTCTGTAAGAAAATGGAAATGCCAATCTCACCGCCTTGCTTGATGTTTTTTTTTTTCCTCCGGACTCACTCTGACAGTAAACATGCAGACAGATTTTTACTTGCCGGTCGCTTTATTACTGCACTTCATTTATCAGCGGCACTTATTCAATATGACCTTTGACAAAAGACAGTGGCGATTGAGAGAGGAGGAAAGGGCAGCTATTTGGAAAGAGATAGATGGAAGAGTATGAGAGCTGATGTACAATAGGTATTACACTGGGTCATCTCCAAATATCATGAAATCTTTCCCACTTTAACTTCCCCATACCTTCATGTACAACATTAAAAGAGTCCTTTGAGGAATACAAAACATTTAAGCTTACCCACAGAGTTTTTGTCACAGAATAACGAGTTTCAGTGAAGGACTGGATTATAAAGCAGGGGTCCCCAACCACCAGTCTGTTGCCCATTTGGTACCGGGCCGCACAGAGACAGACCAAGATCTTTTTTTGTCTTTGCCGAGCGTCACACCTCCCTGCAATCCCACCCGGCGATTACCTTCCATGGGCAATATAAATGGGGCAGGGTGATTATATGATCGCAATATTACTTGACCAGGGGCGAGCTGTGAGCAAATTTACGCCACACCCAACAGATAGGCAACCATGACTTCCAAAGATGAAGCTAATTTGGGAAGAGGAGTCCCCCCCCCCCCCGAGTGGCATCTCCATAGCGACATGGAGGAGGAAGCTGTTGTGAATGGTTTGTCGTCCAAAACAAGGGAATACAAGAAACCTGTTTATTTATTTGAACACGTAGCACCCAAGTGATCAAGTGGAAAGCATGAAAATACGAGGAGAGTTTGCATCATCTGACCACATAAATATAAGCAATTTAGTCACCAATAACTAGCCAGCAGCCACCGGATAAAAGCAGCAATCAATTGTGTCATCTTTCATTCAAGGATGTTTGCAATTAGCAGAGCTTAAAATGATTATGTTTACATTATAAGGCATTTTAATATACATGATTTCTTTGCAGTTTACTGTGTTATTTTATATTATTCTACATTTGTTGTACTATGAAATAACACAGTTTGAAATGAATGAAAAAAAAGTTTATAAAATGTTGAATTATTCTATTCAATTTAAAAGCCATGAAATACAGCAATGAAAAAAAAAATAGAATAAAAATGTAGCCGGCCTGCAAACAGCATGTACTTGTCTCACCTGGTCCGTGACAGAAAAACGGTTGGGGATCACTGTTCTGAAGGATAAGAATGACTTTCCATTGCCAGCTTGCAATAACAATCGAGGCTACATTTGGCCTGTTCCCATGCTGACCTTACTGCTTGCGCCAACTATAGCAAATGATTGATAAATCACCTCATGAAATCCAGCCGGCTACATTGATGGAATAAATCACACAAAACAAAATGAGTAACATCTGTATTTAATTCAATCAGTTAACCTTCATTCATCCAAAATAGTGATGTCGGAAAATTAAACTACTTAGCTGATAACAATATAAAGTCAACTAACACATCAGATCTCGTCTATCCGAACCGCTTGATCCTCACTAGGGTCGCGGGGGGTGCTGGACCCTATCCCAGCCGTCTCCGGGCAGTAGGCGGGGGACACCCTGAATCAGTTGCCAGCCAATCGCAGGGCACACAGAGACGAACAACCATCCACGCCCACACTCACACCTAGGGACAATTTAGAGCATCCAATCAGCCTGCCATGCATGTTTTTGGAATGTGGGGGGAAACCGGAGCACCCGGAGAAAACCCACGCAGGCCCGGGGAGAACATGCAAACTCCACACAGGGAGGCCGGAGCTGGAATCGAACCCGGTACCTCTGCACTGTGAAGCCGACGTGCTAACCACTGGACTACCGGGCCGCCCCACATCAGATCTTTCAAAGTTATATGCATGCTTTCTCCAATTACGAAAAGTGATGACCATGTTCTTGATCATCGTGAAGGAGAGAAATAATTAATTTTATGCTTTATTGGTAAAGAAATATTAAATTAGCTAATTAGAATTAGCGGCATGTTGGTCAACTAGTTAGCACATCTGCCACACAGTGCAGGGGTACACGGTTCAATTCCAGGTCTCGGCCTTTCTCTGTGGAGTTTGCATATACTCCCCATAGTCACGTGTGTTGCTGTGTGTGTGTATGCAAAATTCTACCATTGGACCTTCTTTTTCTTTCGCAGGATATGCACTTAGCTAATTAGCAGGTGTGCACGGATGGCAACATGCAGGAAAAAGCAGCGAGAGAAATGCAGAGAGGGAGCAAGATGGAGTGGTAATTGGTGCACCTGTCCCGGAGAGAAGACAGTTCTACACATGACCACACACAAACTCAAGATACTGTGACTGATTCCATAGACACATACCGTGGTTTAAAAGTGAAGTGTAGTGTGTATGTGTGTGTCTGTCCATACATGTATGTGTGTGTGTGTGTGTGTGTGTGTGTGTGTGTGTGTGTGTGTGTGTCAGTTTTCAAAAGGGAAAACTGTCCTTAAGCGCTTTCATTGGATAATTGAGAATGTTTAATGTGTAATTTGTAATTTGAAAACCCACTTTCGCTTGGAGAATTGTGTGTCTTGAAAATGACTGCTTCAACTGAATCACGATGTTAAAAGAAGGATGCCATCCATCCATCCATTCATCCGTTCCCTGTGTCGCTTATTCTCACTAGTGTTGGAGGCATACTGGAGAATATCCTGGCTGACTTTGGACAAGAGAGGGAGGGTCCACTCTGCACTGGTCACCAGCCAAGAATGCTTTACACATATTTGTGGAACATAATTTTATTGTGTACTATAGATGCTGTCAGAGACCTGTATTCACACTTGTTACAGATCTCCCAAAAATAAAAATAAAACCTGAAAAAAGAAGAAAGTTTCTTCATCATCATCATCATTCTATAATGTACACTGTATTCGCTTCAAGAACTATTGCTTCTATGCTTCTATTCTTGGCAGGTGTCATTGTACTGTTTTCATGATATATTTTATTTCTGCAAAGAGCACATGATGACCAAACCCCCCCCCCCCCCCCAAAAACAAACAAACAAAAAAGAAAAACGATAAATGCAGCGCCGATGTCATGACGGTCACAGAACTTCCATCCGGATTTTATCCACTGCTTCACAGAGGCCCTACAGAAGTATATTGGTTGTTGGACTTGTAAGCTCTATTTGTTTTCTTCCATTTCCTTTATGTAGGTGTGGCCAGTAATCCCAATCGAGTCTGACAAAGGGATTTTCACACTGTGCTAGCTAGTAATGGCAGTTTGTGCTCAAAAAGGACACATTTACGGTTGAAACAAGTTGAAAGTATAGGAGAAGAGACAGAAAGGGTGAATAATCCAAAGATACTGAAATGAGGGCATGTGTTGAACTGAGAGAGACAAACGGGCAGGTGTCACATTGATATGTGATATGTTTGATATGCAGTGAGGTCCAGGATAACAGCTGTCAGAAATTATTTGGTTACTCAGCATCTCCGAAAGAACACTTTCTTTTTTTTTCAGATTTTCGTTTCATTTTGGCTTTTTGTTCGAACACAAACGGAAGTTTTTTTTGTTCTGAAAAAATGGTTTTGGTACACTACTTCCAGAGTGAAGACTTTCCAAAACTCGACTTTCAGCCTTTGTGTGTGGATAGAGAAATGTGTTGTGTGCATTTTTTCTGAGGTTTGTAATGATAATGCATTAAAATTGCATTATTAAACGGTAAATGGTTGAGTCTTTGATACTCTAAATATGGTCCACCTGTCAAGTTATTTCACAACCTAAGACATACGTTAAATGGCTTCAGAAGAGACTTGGAGGGAATGGCACACTTTAAGGCGCCACCTCGTTTGAGTCTGGAGGGGAACTGGAAAATGTGGCTCCAGTGTTGTGACAGTGCAATGTGCCACGTTCTTGCACGGGGTGGGAGAAGAAGCCATCAAGGTGAATAACATGTTTATTTTGAGGAAGGCGAGAGGAATAAGATTGATGTTTGGAAAAGGAAATTCAAGGAATACAGTGAGCCTCGGAAGAATTTGCCCTACTTGAGGCCCATGTTTTTTTTTGCTCAAGGTCAGTCAGAAACAATAGATGCCTATGTCACCAACCTGAAAAATAGGGCAAAAAATTGAGAATTTGAGTAATTGAACAGCTTTACATCATGGAAGAGTCGGGTGTCATCACAAAGCAACATGACCCAACAGTGGATGAACAGTATGGTGACAGTAGTCACGCCCAAGAAGTTAAGAATTTGCATGGATCCGAAAGATCTGAACACAGCGATAGGAAGGGATCACCATCCACTCCTCACTGCGGAGGAAGTGGTGTCGTGCATACCAAATGCAAAATACTTCTCTGTGTTGGATGCAAACCCGGGGCTTTTATCAAAGAAAACTGGATGAGGAGAGCTTTAAGCTCTGCACGTTCAACACACACATTGGAACATTGGAAGGTACCGCTTCAAGAGGCTTCCCTTTGGCATCTCGTCGGCGAGGGAACTGTTTCAGAGAGTTGTGGCTCAGATGATCGAGGGGTTGAATGGTGTGGTCAACATCAGGGAAGATCTGCTGGTGTGGGGGCACACATTGGAGCAACACGATGGTCAGATACTGATAAAGCTGCTCCAGAGAACAGATGAGAGTAGACTGAAGTTCAATAAAAGCAAATACAAATTCAGGATGGCAGAGGTCAAGTACCGGTACATTGGCCATAAACTCAGGGATGGGCTGAAGCCTGACGATGAAAAGATAAGAGCCATTGTCCAATTACCCCCGCCTGCTGACAAGCCAGCATTAATGAGGTTCATGGGAATGATTCAGTATCTTGCAAAATTCATTCCTAATCTGTCTGAAATATCTGCCCCTCTGAGGACGCTCCCGCAGGGAGAAACAGAATGGCACTGGGCGGACCCTCAATGCAAGAGATCTAAAAGCCGAAGTTGCTGATCACAGAAGCTCCAACTCTAAAATACGTTGATGTCAACAAGGCTGTGACACTGTCTATCACGCCACAGTCACCTATGTCAGAAGAAAAGCAGGAATTGTTTAAGAACGTAACTGCACAGGAATGGGTGCTGCAGGAATTCAAGAACATAGCAATGCATGGCTGGCTCACGGACAGATCTGCTGTCAACGAGTCTGCAGCCGTTCTAGACATTCAGAGAGGAGATCAGTTTTGATTCAGGTGTGCTCTTCAACTCAGAGCAGGTCGTTGTGCCACTGCAACTTAGACCAGAGTTGTTTGAAAAAGTACGTGTCACACTTTGGTGTGGTCAAATGTAAAGAAAGAGTTTTCGGGGCCTGGCAAGTGGTTGCCCAATGTCTTGTCTGCAATGTCTACAGAAGTAGCAATCAAAAGCTGAAGCCACTGATCTCACATCTATTGCCACATAGACCATGGGAGAAAGCTGGCCCTGACATGTTTCACAGCAAGGGCTCACAGTATCTGCTAAGTGTTGACTACTTCTCAAAGTTCCCAGAATCTGGCGATCCATACATTACATTTATGGAGTATTGAAATACACCATTAGAAGGTGTGGGTCTGTCACCTGCCCAGATGCTGATAGGGCGTCGGTTGAGAACAAAGCTGCCATCGTCGACATCATTACTCACCCATGAGGGTAGACTCAGTGTGCACAGCAAGCTGAAAGAAAAGCAAGGTAAAGAGAAAAGCTACGATGATCGTCATGCTAAAATCCCGCCAGAGCTGCATGCTGGAGACGATGTGAGGATGCAATCTGAAAATAGTTGGAAGCCAGCTGTAGTCATGAGTGAACACAAGCAACCACGCTCATATGTGGTGCGCACGCCGGAAGTCAAGATTTTCAGAAGAAACAGGAGACATCTCAGGAAGACTGCTGAGATAGAATTTCCATTTTCTGCTGTTAGGCAAGACGCAAATGTGGATATGGACTGCGACAACCCAGACTTTGTTACAGATCTCAACACAGTGACGCTGCTAACTCTCCTAAACAGCCCTATTACTAATCAAAATTCCAACAAGGTTTAAAGAGTAGGGACTTTACTGAGTTGTGTTGCATTGTAACTGATGTGATGTTCATGTTTACTGCTCGGCAATGTGGTGACTGGAGTTACTTGTTTTATTGCATGATACACTTCTAACTTCAGTGTTTATTAGGAGGTTTTATGTCTTCCTCTGTTATGTTGTCAAAAAAAAAAAACTTAAGTAGTAGGATGTAGTGTACGTGAGCTGATTCGACACCCATACTGCAGGGGATCCAGATGTAACGGACACGTGATGTACGGGGTGAGTGGGGGATCCCGCTAGAGAAGGACTGGTAGACTCATTTCTACCGGTACTCTAAATCTGGCCCTCCTCTCAAGTTACTTTACAACCTAAGACATACGTTACACCTGCCATACAAAAATACTGTTATCCTGCTGGCTCCACCATGGGTAAAAAAAACAGTATAACAATGGATGCTTCATACAGAAATGACTGTTGATGTGCAGAAATGGATGTGTGTTTGAATCTGTATGAAATGGATGAAAGAAAAGGGACAGTTTTCCTCTCACCGTCCTGGATGTGCAACTGCACATGCAAGTGCTGTGTGCATTTGTGTGGGAGTTTCTCGTACGGCTTTCGCTCTCACTGAGAGTTTAAGCTCGATCCAGGGCTTCTGCTAAGATCCACCAGGCTCCTGGCCAACTGTTGATCAATTTACCACGCTCATGCACACACACGTGCAAACAATCCTTGAAATAGCGAGTATACTATTAGGTTGTAGGTGCAATAAAAATATACATGGTGGTTATTGTGAAGGTGCATTTTCTTGATGCCGATGGCTTAACGTACTTGACAATAACTTGCATACACAAACACACTTTTTGATCAACCAAGCTCTCAAATTCGCCCAGAACAAGCAATAACGAGAAACCTAAGTTAGGTTTCCTGTCACCAGGCTGCAAAATTGACATTTAGGTCACTCCATTCCAAATCACCCAAAGAAATCTGAAAAATATAACCACGTGGACTTTGATTTTAATGAAACTTGCTTGACTTGTTGATGGCACAACAATAAATCTCACATTTTTGGTCAATCGGAGTAGGGGTTTGGGACTTGCAGCCCACATAATTTTAATTACCGTATTTTCACGACTATAAGGCGCCATTAAAAGTCTAAAATTTTCTCCAAAATGGACAGGACGCCTTATGATGCGGAGCGTCTTGTCTATGCGCTGAGTTCCAAAACCTGACTGACAGCCGACACGCTGTTTATATAGAGAAAAGGCGGAAGTGACTGTGGACAGGCATGCGGCAAAGAAGTCGGCCAATCAGTGAAGGGTGGGCGTGTATATATACATATATGGAGAGAAAGAGAGAGAAAAGGCAGACGTGAGTGACAGGCATGCGGGGAAGCAGGCCGCCAATGAGTGAAGGGTGGGCGTGTAAGTGGATGCTAAAGCGACGCTACAAGCAGGTACCAACACCTGTATAGAGTGTGGCTATGTGCATTGTTGCAAAACAACTTCGGTTTTGGTTTCTAAGAACCCCCGAAAATAAATTCTACAAAGAGACACGCCTACGAAGCTCAGTTCAAACTTCAAGCCATCGGTTATGCTTTTGGCATGCGTGCCCATCTCACAGCAGCGGTGAAAAACCAAGTCAAGCAAATAAACTCTGAGCTTGCCGTTATTACCGGAGGCTTGACTAAAGAACTCCAACCGCTGGACATCGGCATCAACCGGGCGTTCAAAGTAAAGTTGCAAGCGGCATGGGAACAATGAATGATCGATGGCAAACACAACTTTACAAAGAGTGAGAGGCAGCGCCGGGCGAGTTACGCCACAATTTGCGAATGGATTGTGGCTGCTTGGACGAACGTGTCTGCTTGCACTGTTGTTCGAGTTTTTGGCAAAGCCGGCATCATTTCTGTGGAGCCACATGGCAATGAGAGTGACTGACAACGAGAGGGAACACGGCGTTTTTGATGGATTACCGGTACTTGCACAATTGTTCAATTCTGATACAGAGGATGAGGACTTTGATGGATTTCTGGGTGATGATTGATCGAAAAACGTGAGTACATTGTACGATGGCTAAATAAAATACAACGGAACTCCGTTTTGCTTCGTTGCCTTTTTAAAAACGTGTTTTTAGCTTGTATCTGTATGTCTTGGCATGCTACCGTATGCTACAAGCTAACGTGTTTTTAGCGTGCGCGCATGCATGCCGTATGTTTAAGCTGCCGTATGTTTTACCACTTTAAAATCGCGCCCAATAATACAGTGCGTTTTGTCTATGTGTAAAATACAGAAATAGCACCCATTAATGAGACTGCGCCCAACCATACGGTGCGTCGAATGGTCGTGAAAATATGGTAGTTTGGCAAAAAGGGGTGTGGCTTCCTCACTTTGAACCCCTATATATCAGAAACTACATGGTCAATCTTTACAAAACAGGCATTGTTGGAAAGGGAATCCAAATCTGCAATCATTTGGATGATTGTTGCATATTTTACTAAATTAAAATTTTGATTTATAGTTTGACCTTGTGTATATGTTTTCATGAAATGTCATTGCTCAAAACTCCTTTAAAACATATAAAAGTTTCAGAGATATACATTTTTTTGGTTTGGCATATTAAACTACGGTGGGCCACAGCTCCCAAACCGCTGCTCTTACTGAACCAAAATTTTGAGATTTAGTGTTGTGCCATCACTCTCAAAAATTACAGCAAGTTTCATAAAAATTAAAATCCGCTTGGTTAAACCCACCGGGTGATTAGGCACTTTATGCTTATTTTCTTTGACTTATTGAATTAAGGTAACAGGCGTATATTTTACTGTCATCATGATACTACATATTTGAATATTTTGACAGATTTAAATGTAATATCTGTAAACTTAGCTTATTTATTGGTTTGTTTGTTTTGAGCAAATGCCTATTTGGATGGGACTTGTGTAACCTTTCCAGCAGCTTCATCATATTTTACTTTTTGTCACTGCATGCCATGTTCTTCATTCCTGTTGTGTGTTAACACATCCTCTTGTATGCTGGGGACATAAAGATATTCATGCAACTCCCACATGACACTTTAGCATGATATTACATTTGACACACATGTTTTGGTATAAAATGACAATATGCATATTTAAATTCCTTATAACAGTGGAAATTCTCACATACATTAAACATACAACTATTCAAGGTCATCTAATGCAGCACTACATGTCCAAGAAAGGGACAGTAAAACCTGCAATGAGAAACACACTCTCACACATAGATAAGTTAAAATGAGAACATTAACAATTAGTTCAGAGGAAATATCATGGCTTTGTTGACATCCAAATGTTCATTGCCATAGTTACAACAGCAAGCAGGTCATTTTATTGAGGCGGTATGATCCTGATTAGTGCTTTCCGCCTCTCATTTAAAAGCCAGATGCGTGTTCAACTATTCATCCTCCCAGATCTTCCCCAAGTGGATGTTGTCACCATAATTACATTACCTAAATTCCTCCCCCTGCTCCCCTTATAATTGCTATGGTAGCTAAAAAGCCAAGACAACGATGCTGTCACTGAAATATTAAGATACAGTTTGTCACTTTGGGCAAATTCAAATTAGGGATTGTGCCATTTGTCTTGAGAAAACGCATTGCAGATAGAATATCTTCAATTTATTTTTTAATTTAGTAAATGGAGACTAGCCTCCACCTGTTTCTATAATACTGGTGAAGAAATGTTGCCTTTTATATGTTTACCCCTGAAATGAGTGCAATATTTATTCATGTATGTGTGATGGACGAACACAATACTGGGCTTACACCTCACGACTTTCAGAGACTCTCAGACAAAAAACTGCAGTCCCAGCGCAGCTGATCCGCTTATCCTCATCAGGATCGCCGGCGTACTGGAGCCTATCACAGCTGTCTTTGGGCAGTGGACGGGATTCACCGAGAATGGGTTGCTAGCCAAGATTGTCATGGCAGAGTGAAGGTATGGGCCTACCTAGCTATTACAGGGCCTGGACGATATGCTATGGTTAATGGAACAATACATTATCCATTCTATCGGAAAATCCTAGATGTGAATGTCCAGCCATCAATTCTTGCCTTCAAGCTCAAGAGCTCTGGGTTTAATGCAGCAGGACAATGACCTGAAGAACAACAGCAAGTCTATTGTATATTTCAATAGCTCAAAAATACACCAAATAAATTGTCTTGAGTCAGAGTCAAAATCTGAACTGTAATCCAATAGAGATGCTCTGGTATGACCTAAATGCAGATCATCCTTTACAAACAAACAAACACATCAATAGGATGGAGATAAAATCATTCTGATAGGAGTTGGTCAGAGTTGGAATTCCCCCCCTTAACCCTTTCAGGGAAAGTGGCGACTACAGTGGACAGCTTAACATGTTATCAGGTTACAGGGTGCATGAAAGGGTTCATTTAAAAAACTGCATTTTATATTTATTTGAATTATTATTTTTTCTTTTGATAAATTAAAATTGGTGCAATGATGTGAAACATTGATAAGTATGAAAAAAATTCTAAAATCAGGAGAAGGGCAAATACTATTTCACTGTACTCTGTCTACTACATGTACACTCTCAGATGAGATAACACCTTTTTAGAACGTGTGAAGCGACATGTCATTTGTAATCCTGCTTTGTATATTCAGTGACAAAAAGTGAAACGAAATGTTAAAGAGAAAAGGTTACTTCAGGATAAAATTTACTTTAAAATTAAATTATGTGATGTGCACCACCTCAAAAATGAATTGAAACAGTATCAGTTTTCGAAGAATGGCTGATGAAGCAATGTTTTCTGGGTTGAAGCAATAGTGCTTTATTGCTTGTTTAGCTTCCCTGAATGACCAATAAAACCCCTAATATTTTGGCATTTAGCCATGACATTCTCTTGAGAGAAAGCAAAAATGACTTGACGGTATGTTAAGGGAAGGTCCTCTTGTCACACCTTGCATTTGGGCACTCAGTGACATGCAGTGAGGTTCATGGCCAGTGAGGCACTGATATGAGAGCCCAAAATACAAATTTAAGAGTCAGAGTTGCATATGTGCCATTAAATGAGCAGCCATATAGATTTTTTGTAAAATCTGTCCGGCTTAGTGCATCGACCTCACAGTTCATAGGTACTGGGTTAGTTCCAGCTCCAGCCTTCCTGTGTGGAGTTTGCATGTTCTCTCCGTGCCGATGTGGGTTTTCATCGGGTACTTCGGTTTCCTTCTACATTGCAAAAACATGCATGGCAGGCTGATTTAACACTCAAAATTGTCCCTGGGTGTGAGTGTGAGCACGGATGGTTGTTCGTCTCTGTATTGGCTGGCAACCGGTTCAGGGTGTCCCCCGCCTAAAGACCGAAGACAGCTGGGATAAGCTCCAGCGACCCTTGTGAGGATAAAGCTGTTCAGAAAACGGATGGATGGAAATCTGTCCATGGGTGGCCATTTTGGATCGCACTTACACTCATTAGGGTCGCAGTTGTGCTCGAGCCTATCCCTGCTTGGGGTGAGACGTGCTGATTTGCATTCTCTCCAAAACTGTTCAACAGAAAATAGCCGCAAATTCACCAATTTAATGATGAAATCACTATAAAGCACACACCATCCAGTTAAAAATCCAAATAATTCTTTGTCATTAAGATTATTTGTTATTCCCATTCTTTATATGGAGTTGAAGCTCCGACTCACTAGACTCCGCTGACCACATATCCCTGTTTTCAAACTGTAAATTGAAATAGCTTCTCACACCAGATAAGGTCATTAAGGTCATAATATCTAACTGGTCCCTGGAAGCGCTCTGATTAATAAACAAAAAATGGGTTTTAATTGTATTTTGTGAAAATCAAGCTAAAGTTTAACTGTTGTTTCACAATATCGTAATAAACTAATTTCCTGTATATACGGGAAATGCTCTTATTCACCCAACATTAAGAGTTAATAATAATAAAAATATGACTTGTTGAAGAAAATGTCCTGATCGTCTAATCAGCTATGTTATCCTGTACAATGACTGCGGGAGTTACTTTTTGAACCTTTTGCCACTGACTCGACTTCATTCACTGGAGACCATGCATCACCTCCTGATCATCTGTGTCTGCTGGCCTCATAACTCCCCCAAAGTCTGTCAGTACATCCGCCTCCAGTTTGAAAGTCTAATTGAGCCGCAGGGAAACACAAGTTACGCTGATGTAGTGGCTGATGGGGTTAGCCTTTCAAGCACACTTGGCTCACTACAACCAATACATTACATATGTTTATCATTTCTGTTGCATTTATACAGTGTCAATAAATATTGTACCACTCTCATCCAATGATGAATGGAGTGGACCAATTACATGAAAGTCCTTGAAAAGTTTCGGAGTGATTTCATTCACCATTTTTCCTCAATATTCAACACTATGTTAACAAAGTGTGCCCATGACTATGTCTTTCTGTGGTCCACAAAGAGGGCAAAGAATTCATGCCCTCTTGCATAACAGCAAGACTACTATACCTCAGAATGGCTTAAAAATACATGAAGGTTTTGGATTGTCCCATTCAAAGTTTAGACTGAAATCCAATTGAGATGTGATGTGACCCATCCTCAAACACCTTTCAATAGGATGGAGGTAAAGTAATTATGGGAAGAGGAGTGGGTCAAATCAAATTATCACGGATGCTTGATTTCATTTATTGCTGCTAAGGGTGGCATAACCACTAATTAAGTACAGCAGGAAATTGCTTTTTTAACACAGGGTCACACAGGTTTTGATTTTTTTCCCCCTTCATATATGAAATCATCATCTAAAAGCTGCATTTCATATTTACTGGACATGTTTGTGATGTACAGTATTAAAATTGGTGCAATGATCTGAAACATTTAGGTGTGATAAAAATCAGGGAAAGATCGAACACTATATCTACCACATGCACAATCTCAGATGAGCACCTTTTAAGAATTTGTGAAGTGTCATTTTTTTTGTACCCAGGTGACCCTGCTTAATCTAGTGACAAAAAGTGAAATGAAGCGTTGTTAAAGAGAACGGGTTTCATTTACACTTGTTTCAAGTAAGAATGCAGCATAGCAACACATTTAAATGCTGAAAAAAAATCGGCATGAATGCTCTTTTGAAAATATTCATTTTTTTGGTTTGATAGATTTTACAGCCAATGCAGTTTATTGGTGCATTTTATTATTTTGCACTTCTCTTGAGGCAGAAGTATGGTACATATCCTTTTAAGCAGAGTGAGAAACCCTCTGTGAGCCTATGAAGTTGCTTTAGAAATCAGGATTTTCTGTTTGTTGTCACATTTAGTTGACCATACAGTTTATTTTCAGAATAAAGAACACCTAAAACTGAGTTGCTGTGACCTTTCTCTCCATTTTCCAGATGTATTTTTCAATAAGTGTTTTCACTTCATTCCCTGTCAGACACCCGAGTGAGCGACAACTGTCACGTTAATGCTTTTTTTTCCTTTCTCTGCTCAAGATTTATAGGTCAGCGCATCACCTCACCAGCTGTCACCACAACCTGCGGTTTTGCAAATATGCCTATAAGCGGTCGTGCGTGGGCATGCACAAATCACCCCCAACGGAACATCTCACAACCAGGTTCCTTCGCTTTCTTTGTCAATCTCTGCCTCCTTTTCCTCTCATCTTTTTTTTTACACTTTTCTTCATTCTCTCGCACTATTTGTTCCTCCCTTTCCATATCTGTTTCTCTTTTAAGAGTCTTAGAGGTGTAGGTCAGAGTCCAATTTGCCCCTATCAGAGGATTCTTTTCCAAAATACTCAATGCTTCAGTGCCAGAGAGAGTAAACAGTTTGTATGTTGAAAAAGACTGTAATGACAGGTTGTGTTTGCTTGGCTGTGTCAGTGTGAGTTCGCCACTTTTTCTAAGTTTGGATCCACATGTACAATTTCACACTCATTCAAGTACTCTTCTGTTGTTGTGTTGGTGCATTTGACTTTGACGGCACAGGACAAAATTTCTATCTTCCTGGCTTCATGGACCTGAACGGCAGTGCTGTCACATCGCTCATTGCCTTTCTTTCATGTTTGAGGGCTTTCTTAGAACTGCGTAGAATTGTCTCAAAGCCAAACCTCTTTTGAGAAGACATTTCATTTAATAGCAATGAGTAACTGTCATATGCTTACTTTACTTGCTGGTCAAGTGAAAACATGCAATATAAAACAGGATTAATCCATTAAACTTTACCCTCGACAGTGTTCCTCTTTTTCCAGCCTAAAATGGACTACGGTGTTTGTGTGAATTCATGACAAAATTGGAAGTTGTACTATGTCAGCAGCCAAACAGCCAGAACATTCTGATGCACGTACATGCATGCCATGTGCCATGACGTGCATTTACGGTATTCTGACTCACTTATTTTTACAGGAAATATATACGTTATGCTCCAATAAGAATATGACTATTATCACGTTAAAGCATTCATTTATTCAAACTTGCAGAGGTGAATGATGGGCTCATATCTTGTGGGGTGGGGCCACTTTTGTTTGAGATACTCAGATTATTTGTGAAGCAGCCTTCAAGTGCTCTGTCCATGTCCACTTGTGTTGGAATAGCGCTGCAGTCTGCTCCGTTAAAAAGAAGAAAAAATAAATAAACTATATTACAGTATTTTAGTTTTTGTAACTTTTTGTTGAGTGTTTTTAGGTACTACCATCTTGAATATACTTCTTCACTTCTGCCGCTTTGTGAAAGGCCGTCACCTCATGTCTCTTTCATTTGTCCAGCCTGTAGTTGGTTAATGACTGTCTCACGAGGCAGGCAGCAGGTGCCTGCAGTGTTGGGGCACAGCGTTTTGGGGCATAAATAACAGTGCATGCCTTCCTTCATATGCTTGAGCCAGGTACATTGATTTAGTCATTGTTTGTCAAAGCCACTGGCTCGTGCATTTTTGAGATGATATGGAAAGCCCCGAATACAGGTTGAAAGACTTCTCCAAGTCCGCAAAACACATGCAGACTAGTTGGGCAAACTCCCAAATACCTTCAAAGCACCTGCTGAGTGGGTAGAGAGATAGTACAATGTTCCAGGGCCAGGTCGAAAACCACACTGCTCCTCACGAATCTGAGATTCTCTCCTGCACCCCTGAATAAACCTTACCAGGGAAGTTGAGGAGTGTAATACCCCTGTAATTGGAACACACCCTCCGGTCACCCATCTCTAAAATGGGGACCATCACCCTAGTTTGACAATCCAGAGGCACTGTCCTCAATGTCCATGTGATGTTGCAGAGGCGTGTCAACAAGGACACCCCCGCAACATCCAGAGCCTTGAGACGCTTGAAGGTTTCCTCGAAACTTTCTCACCATGACCTCACTGAACTCCTCCCACAATCACAGTTTAGCCTCGGTGACCATCAAACCTGCATTTTGCTTGGCCAGATGGTAACCCTAAGATGATTTAGGAGTCCCACTGACAGGATTCTCTTTTGGGCCTGACGGCATCCCTTATCACCAGTGTTCTCCAACGGGTTTGGAGATTGCCGTAGCAACAGGCAGCGACCATCTCACACAACAGCTCCAGTTTGCTGCTTCAACAACAGAGGCAGGGAACATGGTCAACTCGAACACAACGTCCCCACTCTCCCCCACCACCACTACGACGATGGTGATGACTGAAAGAGGGGAGAAAAATTAGAGTATATATACTGTACACATTTTTTTTGCCATGTACAGCTGTCTGCCTACCCCCACTTGGTAATTAGTTTCCAATCAAGAACATATGGCAGCACCAACCCATCTCCATCCCCAAACCCTCCCTGTCTGCTCTCTACCACCACCAACAACAGGTGGTTGCCGGTCGGCAAAATATACCGGCCATCACGAACATGTGAAAAATGTAATTTCCTTTCGTCAACAGCTTTAATTACAAATGTGTTGATGAAAAAGGTCATGGTTTAAAAAAAAAAAAGTGTTACCAACTTAAAAGTCTTCATATTGACTCTAAAATGAAACACATCCACACATTTTGCAAATTAAAAACCAATTCCAAATTCAATCTTTTTTTTAATATATAAAGTATTAGAGTAGTAGTAGTAGATGTTGACCTTTTTCTGATGACATTCACACACTCAACCTTTGTTTTTAATATGAAGGTGCCCGAGGCCACGTCATGCAAAGCCATTATATCCTGCATGCTCACACTCAAACTAGTACATCTATCTCAAGAACAACAGCAGTGATGATCCTTTCAATTCATAAGTGCAACAGCTCTTGGTAATCGCTGACTGAAAAGTCCTAAGACTTGGTCTGTAGTCCATTATGAGCACAGGAACAGCGCTTCAATTAGAATATAGTCCAACATCATTGTGTATCTCTAAGATAGCATACTGTAGATGTCAAGAAATGCTGGTCTCTTTATAAACACATTGGCTAAACCCCGGTGGAACAAAAAAAGATGTCGTGTCTACTGTACTAATTTAGCTGTTGTCTCGGCTAGGCTAGCTTAGGTGTTGTCATACATCAAAGCTCTTTGATGTGTAACGTCCATTGTGTCAGCGCTGATTGGTTGAAGCCAAAAGACGTGCGCGTGCGTACATGTTTGCGCTTTACTCGAGTGGCGTCGCTACAGATGGACCATACTGGTGCCTTATCAAGCTAATTCACATTATACAAATAAACTTGACTGGATTGGACACAAGCACAGGGAGAATTTCCAAACTTCACACAGGATTCAAACTCTCAACTTTAGAACCATGAAGCGAAAGTGCTAACCGTACTGCTGGTTGTTAAATATGTATTTAATTTTGGATCTCAAATAATATGATGAGGTCATTATACGTTTGTATTTTCATAGTCATAGCGAACCTCTGAGGAAAACCAGAACTCTGATGTGGCTTGTGGTGGAAAATTAGTTTGACTCCTCTGTTTAATGTCCAGAGAGTTGAAGGGAGCCGCACAAACTGGCAGAGTATTAAAGAAAAAAGGATAACAGCATAAAACTGTATTTTCACAGTTTGTAGCTAGCTCTCCAAATAAATCTGACTGAATCTCAGAATCATAGACAGAAAGTAAGGGCAAAATTTGAAGGGCAGACGATATTTTTTTTTTTCAATGGCACCTGTGTGATTAGGTTATCAACTTGTACACTCAGTCCCCAAAGTTATGTGCTAATCTTTGCTGGGAACAAAATCAATTTGATGGGGTCACAACTGTTTTAGGTGACTTTGGGGGTCATTTACAATGAGGGAATGAAGTTAGACTTTGTATATTATTAAAAATGTCTATGTGAGTGTGTAGTTTAAGCCCCCCCAATCTACTCTCTTCTGCGGGTCACTAGTTATTAACCCCCAGACAGTCACCTTGACACACACTCTCATAACACACACACACACACACACACACATAACCAGAAGTGAGCTAGTCCGATATACACACGTACTTTTCTATCTTTATCAAGGCTCTGTGACCTGGCACATCGCATGAATTGGCAACCATTAATCCAAACATGGATCAAAGACGAGGTTATGCCTCATTGTAAGGGTAGCTGTTTTGTTTGATTTGTCCATGAAAAGTATGGTTTATAGGTTATCAAAATAAAAGTCAGGGGATGTAATTGTCCACAAGACTGCATGATAAAAACTTTTGGGAGAAGGATATTAGGGGTGGATTAAGTGAATTTCAGTAGCTCCGAATGAAATGAGGGGAATGTGAGGAAAGAAGTGTGTTAGTTGTGCACGCTTGATCTGAACCTGTTGTTTCACCCGATATGATGACTTGAAAAAAGACTGCACACAATAGATGAGGTACAATTCGTTTTAGCCACACGAGCTGACAAGTCAACCCTTAATAATGATTTCCAAATAAAAATGTACCTGTCTCCCTCACTATCCCTCCATCGCTTTATTTTTGGTTGCATTTGTGCAACACTAGAAGTTTATGTGAATCAGCCCCCACCTTCACACTCCTTTCCTTTACTACTATCTTCATTCATTCTCGACCCAATCGATACTGGCTAATAGCTGTGGAGTGTTTCAGACTATTCTTTTCCCTCAAGTATCTAATTAAGATAATCAAAACCACCTCCATTCTGTGAAAGTCTTAACAGTTGACAACAAACTGTTGCAAATGGAATTTGTTCACAAGCTTTTATGATAAGCACGGTAGAGACAAGTCGCATACTGATTTTTTTATTTAACAGCCAGATAAAACGCTCAGGGGGAGAATAGACAGACACTGGATGCTCGGTTGGTAAAATGCACTGTAAAATATACCTCTTGAATTGAATTTAGCCCTGCGAGTGGCTGACAATCAGGTCAGCAGGGTGCACCCCGTCTACTGCCCGAAGACATCTGAGATAGGCTCCAGCATGGCCGCAACCCTCGTGAGGATAAGCGGCTCAGAGAATGGATGGATGGAGAATTTGAATTTATGCTACAAGGTACAGGCGACACAAATGTTGACATTGGATATGGGTCAAAGAAGTACCGTGATGAAAATACACAATGATGAGAAAATAAGGGGCAGTTAAACATGATTACCGGTAGTTATTTCATGATGCACTGATGTTAAATCTGGGAGAGGTGAGATTGTATTTGCAGACCAAACATGTACTGATTACAAATATTGGACCGTACTTATTGGAACTACATTAAAGGAAAGATCAGAGTCTTTGTCATAGTTGCTTGTTACGGCAATACGAGTTTAGTTCATACTCCAGGGGACAAACTCCTTGTGGTTATTTTTTTTTTACATACTTGGCCAAGAATGACGATTCTGATTCAAAACTCCTTTGTTCTGCTGGGAGGCTTTAGTGCTCCAAGCTGTTTGCTTCTTTTGCAGTCGCACTGGCAGACATCTGATTCATATCCACATTCAGAAGAGACCTGAGGATGCCGACCCATGTTTGAATTATACTCTGCTCATATCAATCATGCTCACTCAAGAGGTTCGGTTTGTCGCCACTTCAAATTTTAAATGTAGGTTTCAAAAGGTAAGACCAGAGAAGCTCGGAATGGGATAAGACGAGACTACTTAAAAGTTGTTCCCAGTCCATTAAAATGTAATTAGGTAGAACCTCATTACGCAGGCAGACAAAAGAACAAGTGAGCCATGGGGGACAGACAAATAAACAGCTTTCTGCTTTCTAGTTTACCATTCATCCTGAAAGTAAATGATCAGTTTATGTCAATGAAACACAAAGCGGGGAGGGGGGAAACCCATTGCTGCAAGTATATACAGTATGATGCTAATTAGATTGGAGTATGTTTTTGCAGCAAAGACATAGTTGTCTTGGATTCAGTTTGGTACTTGGATGGATTGAACATCATCATTCTTTCCAGTCAATCAGTCTTTTTCCACAGATCTGGGCTTATGTTACTCTCACACATCTGCCAAGCAGCTAAGAATTAGCGGCCGGGAGGATTTCTAACTTTTCAAAGTAGATTGGATAAAAATGGTTATCAATTCTTTCACTGATTTGAATTTTGTTTCCCTTCAATAAGATGCATGGCTCCAAGCACAGTTGTTTTAGCCAATTCTCCTACGCTCTAGCAAAAAAACTGCAGAAAGTTTTGGGAACACCCAACAACAAATTCACACAAAAACAAAATGAATGCTTTGAATTAGAGAGGATAGTACACAAAACTTTGACCTTTTCCTGTTTTGCATTGTGATTGGGCAGAAGAGAAAAGCACTTGGGGAAAACACAGATAACCCGGAATATGAGCATATGCAGAATGTTGATGGGCGAAAATCATTCTACATTCCCTTATTTTCTAACGTTGCCTTCTTTTGGATTTAAAACTAATTGAACTGTTTTGTATCGAGTTTAAGGCATTCACTATTTCTACAAGTGTTTCATAAATACAGTATACCATTACTATTAATACAAAGACAAAAAGCATCCATTGGTATTCGTTGAGCTGTATAAATGCCCTACATTGCCGAACATGGGTGAATACTGGCTTCCTGTATTTCAAAGGAAGCTGTGTCTTCAGCATCTAAAATAACATGCTGCATACTTTGGCACTCCACCTACATGTATGTCATTTTGTCAATGAGGATTTGTGTGTGTGTGTGTGTGTGTGTGTGTTGTTTGTTCATGGCCCCAAGCAGGGAAGAAGTGGTTCAAAGAGCACCGGAAACTTTGATGAAGGAGGTGTGTAATCAGAACTGAAAACCAATAACTGGCTCGAGCTGGAAAGACAGATTTACACGGAGAATAGGCCACCAGAAGCTGATTACGCAAGCACACACATATAAACACATTCAAACACACGCAAATAAATAATCTTTTATAAAAGAAAAACAAAACCTCATGAAATCACAAAGTTGAAAGGAAATCAGAGTCATTCAATAGGTTGCCCAATTGATTTTCCTGTGCAAAGTCATTCAACCGTTTGTAAACACCACCTTGTGAACTCATCCACTGTGAATTACATCCATTTGAAAAACACTTGAATAAATGTTCAATGCTTTGTCACGCATGAAAACAACAGAGGCGAGCTATTTGCATCGGCACCTCAACACTTTAACAGAATATAATCTGGATTCATTTACATTCAGGGTCTAAGGCTAAGGATCTGTAATAGACAGAGATGGTATACGTTACTGGTCTGCTGCTTTTCATTATGCAGTTAATGATTTTCTGTCAAGTTCAATTGTAAATGAAGGAGGCACAAAAGTGGTGGTGGGGGCGGGGGGTAAAGAGTGGAAGGGCAGGAGACAGGAAACTCCTCGTGATACATTACACCAGACACTGAGGATGTGCATCTCCATCTCAATGCACTGCCAACCGATCCCCCCGCGACTGTCGCCTGCTTGATGGTCTAATAATTAAAGCTATCAGCAAAATATTTTCTCCCCATCTGACAGAAAAATAAAAATGTGTTTCCTATTTCCGTTCGTGCAACCAACGACGATGAATACAATAAATGGATATTCGGGATGCAACGAACATTTTGGATCTAATTTAATTGAATGGCTTTTTTTTTTTTTAAATAAAGCATACGTGAACCCTTTGTAACCTATCGAGATTCATATGAAATTATCTTTTTCTGCTTGACAGATGAAAACCAGCTATAAATTGGTTTGATATTTCATGACGATAAGTTGTTTATTTTAATTTAATTAGTCAACTTAACTACATGCATGGTAGGTTAACTGGACACAATGTGTCCCACAATGTGACTGTGATTGTGAATGGTCGTTCTGCTATTATTATTTTTTTTACAATACATTTTTCAATGCATGTATAAAAGATCCAATATCCTAACTAACTCACCAGCAGAGAGTTTTTGGCAAATCACAGAAATAAATTTTCCAGTGCAAAGGGCTCTCTTGCATAAAAAATTACCATTCAAGGATGTCACAAAACCGCTAAACAGGAAACCAACATGGATATCAGAATCCCCAAAAAACATTAAGAGACCTACTCACGTGGTGGTGTAGAGCAGCATATGTGTAAGTGCAACTCAGACACGTCGGGCATCTAATGGTGATATTACAACTTACAGCTACCGTCACCCCCCCCCCACCCCCCCCCCCCCCCCCATTCACGTTGGGTTTCTGTGATTTTCCAGGATTCTTGTGTCTCCCCATTTCCCCTTATTTTTAATGGAAAACATACTCAATGTTTAGTTTTGGGGAGAAATCTTTGGGTTTGTATAATATGAATAAATAAAAACCAAATAAGAATTCAAACACCCCCCTCCTCCCAAATATAATATCAATTAAAATTGGTTAAATGATTCATGAATTTAAATTTTTAAAAAGTAAATCAAGGGGCCTCTCATAGTGTGGCTGTGGGCCAGTTTCACATCCTCGTATTGGATTGATGGCGATTGGCTACACTTGTAACTCCATTAGTTACTTAGCAACTGCCATGGAGAAGGGAAATGGTGTGAACATGGTGGGAAGCTACAATCAGCACCTAGGACAGTTCTGCATTCATTCTAATTCAGGGGGTGGACAATCAGTCTAATTATAATGCCGCTGACAAGCCCACAAATGGACACACATCTGGTCCCACATTATTGACTGGTAATTATATTGTCAATGCACCTCAATGTGGCTCCAACTGAGAGGTTTAACCCTCTCAGGCTCAAAATAAGTTCTTGTTACAGGTAAAGTAAAGGTACTTGGTTGTTACAAATCTGCATCACCTGCCCTGAGAGGGTTCACATAGACAAGCGTGATCCTTTAATTGCCCTGCAGTCAAATACAAAGTACTTTAGCACTTCTTTCCACCCACAACACATATACACAATCCCACTTGTGCATTGGTCCATACAGGCTCCCTGCGGCGAATATCTGCAACATGCTTAGCCATTATTTCTCTCTATCTCTCTCTGTCTCTCTCTCTCTCTCTCTCTCTCTCTCTCTCTCCCTCCCTCCCTCTCTCTCTCCCTCTCTCTGGCTCTCTCCCCCTATCTATCCTGTCCCAAGAGTCTTGCAAATTGAAAAGTCATTTAGTCTTCCTTATCTCCAACTCTCACCGAGATTGTCTCTTATTTAACCTAAACCTCTTGCCTTCAATCAGTATCTTGTTTTTCTCGCTCACATGAACTTTTTTTTTTCCTCTGTAGCTGTTTTTGCGTTGACCTTTTTCCCATTTAAAAATGCGTTATTAGTGAGACCTTTGAGAGAAATCGCTGAATAAAACAAATACATCTTGTCTAATTTTTTCCTCATAGCTTCATGGAGACACCTTTGTTTAAATTTAGCTGCAAAACCGGACCCAATAAAAAAGTCTGAACTCAAAATTATCTTTGCAAAGGCAAGATTATATGGCTATTGTGTACCGATTCAGGATGAAACATCAGGCAATATGTCTGTGTTGAAAACAGAAACCAGAAATGATGTTCTCAATTCTGTGCATTTCCAAAAGCAATATTCAATGTTTGTCTTTTAAAAAGGAAAGTGACTCTCAACAATTGTGAAGATGTCTTGAATCTACCGACTACGGCAAAATGTACATATTTGAAAAATGTTATGTGGTGGTATTGTATAAAAATCTCACTTCAAGTGTTTTAAGGAAGGTTGGTCCGAGACATCTGAAAGAAAAGATCGCTGACCCAGGAAAGAGGAGAGCAGAGCACCCACAGCAGTATAGTGCTGACCTGGAACATTGTTAGCTTCACTTCCTCTTTCTCATCTCATACAAGAGCAATATCCCAATTCTGTCATGTTTGGCAGCAAAGTGCAAAGTTCAGGTGCACAAAGCTGTACTGTGACTTGACGATGGCGGCTCAAACAGCTTTCTCGTCCCAGCAAGATATTTCAGATTTCCATCGTGAACATCAAGCACATTAGCGAATGTGGCTTGCAGTCTTGATCTTAAGGGAATGCAATCATTTCCTTGACCTTTAAAATATGTTGCGCTTATGTTTTCCTACTTTGTCCAATTGCTGTCTTACGATTTAATTCTAGTGCGTCTTGAATTTTAACATGCATAAAATAATGTTGCCATGATAAATGATGCAAGAGTTTGAATAAAATAGTCTCCCTTCCTTCACAGTGTTGCTCCTTTTCTTTTTTCTTTTTTTTTTGAACACGCATCTCAAGCAGCCGTAATCATGTTCTTGTACTTTGCCACCTCCAGTCTTGTTTCCCCTGTCCTTCTGTGTCTGCCCTCCTGGCTCACAGTAAGTTAAATTACAAGTTGTAAAGAGCAATCGTGACAGTGCAGAACTTAATTACACACAGGCTGACAGAAAGGACAATGTGTTACTTTGGTATTTTCTTTCTCTCTCTCCAGCCGCTCCAACACTTAGCCGTATCTTCTTTCTCGAACATTTTTTTTCTATTGTTTCTCTCCCTGCTTATAACAATGTATTCCACATGATGACTGAATGCTTATTATAGTTGTTGGGGTATGGAGGGGCCGCTGGCTGCCTTTAGCGACATAAAAGAGTCAACGATGCATGCGTACCTAATGAAGTGGTGAGGATATAAAAGGTGTAATTATCTCCTTCCTTTCATGAGTCCACACAAGTCAATTGTGTCTTCTTTGAAACTTTCCCGTTTGGACGCAACAGATGGAAATGCATGTGCACACATATTCAAATTCATCAAAAATTGTGATCTACACTTTCCGAATCCCTTCTCTCTCTGAATAATTTTGCTTTGTGTCTTCCTAACGTTGAAGCATGTTGCCGGGTTTAATTAATTATAATAGACCAGTTTAATTGGGGGGGAAAATGCATCACTTTAAGTACATTTCATAGCCAAATTAAAGTAAGACTTCATTAATTTTACATGTGTGGTTTGATTGGTAGGATTTAATTAGTTTATGTTGGGAAAATGCAAAAGAGCTGAAATATACACCTCTACAGTATATATACTGCATATTGATATATTTCCTTTTTATGGCAACATTTTCAACACACGGATACATCCACGATTGGTCCGACGACACGTAAACGATAAATGGGATTTCACTTTTAAAGTCCTTTTCCACCTGAGAAACTCAAAGCTATTTCAACGTTGTTTTCTCATTCACCTTCTGATGATGTAGCATCGGGAGCAGCAGGGGGGTTCAGTATCTTAAGGATACTTCAGCATGGTCACAACGGCTGGGAATCAAACCGCCAACCTCTGGAGATGCAGTCTACTACTGAGCCATGCCACCCCAACGATATCACTTGTGTAATGTACACGTGGCACGTTTTTCAATGTTTCTACAAAACCTTTTCAGTGTAAATTACTTCATTTATTTCGAGTATGTTACTGCGCCTAGGTACACCTTCTTCCCTAAAAATCTTGACATTTTCCAAACATGACACAGCAGGAACATATTTGGGGATCATTCTGTAGAGTCTAGTTGTATTTCTTGAACTGAAGGGGTGATTAGTGGAGACCTATTTATGTCACGTTCTCTTTTGCCTCTTGTCCATATTAAATATGTGAGAAACTAAAAGTCACACACGCACACGTGCACACGCACACTTCATCATACATTTCACACATTCCAAAAATATGTCCGGAAGGTTAATTGATGACTCTAAATTGTCCATGTGATTGGTTGATCATGCGGCACGGTGATCGACTGGTTAGCACGCCGGTGTCAAGATTTGGTTTGGGACCAACAGGTGGCAATGTAGGGCTCCCCCTGCAGCTGCACACCTGTTGGTCATTATGTAATTATTAGTATAAAAGGACTCCCGGCCGACCACTCATGGTCGGGTCATTGTTTGTGTTTGCTTGATTGCTGCTGTCATGTTTGTTGTGGTCATGTTTCGGTTTGTGATAGTTTTTGCGTCAGTCATGGCAACGGTTTACGACTTTGGATTATTTTTGTTTTCAGGACTTTGTTTTGTTTAGGATTTAGTTTACTCTGTGTTTTAATACACTTCTTCAAGTTCGCCCTGCTCCTCCCTCTTGCCTGCTTTTTGGGGTCCACCACCATCGCACAACGTGGCAGCCGGCCTCATAGCACAGAGGTGCGGGGTTCGATTCCGGCTCCAGCCTCCCAGTGTGGAGTTTGCATGTTCTCTCTGTGCCTGCGTGGGTTTTCTCAGGGCACACCGGTTTCCTCCCCTATTCGAAAAATATGCATGGTAGGCTGATTGAACACTCCAAATTTTCCTAGGTGTGAGTGTGAGCGCAGATGGTTTTTCGTCAATGTGTGCCCTGCGATTGGCTGACAACCGGTTCACCAACTACCCAAAGACAGCTGGGATAGGCTCCAGCATGCCCGCGACCCATGTGATAAGCAGAATAGTAAATGGATGGATGGATGGATGATTGCTCATCTATGTGTGCCCTGCGACTGGTCGGCAACCAGTCCAGGGGGCAACGCGCCTACTGCCCAAAAATGCAACCCTCTTGAGGATAAAGCGGTTCAGATAATGGATGGATTTTCACAATTAAAAACAGGATCTCAATAAACTGCCTTTCATGCTGAGGTCACAATACAAAATAATGTCATTTACACTGTCTCTTGTAGCCTAACAGACAGTGTAAATGACATTAACAGGCAGTGGGAAGAAATACGGGTTGACTCACTCACTAACAGATACAGTACATTTTGTGGAAGAGGCAGGTAAGATATTTTTACTAGATGACAGGACAGGGGCGCCAACGAGCCAACTAGTTGTACAATATATAGGCAATTACAAAATACCCTGATTAATTATTTGATTTAAAATAAATAAAAACACGCTGTTACTTGAGGTCAACAGTATTTTCAATTTTTTAAAATAATGCATACGTGTGTGGAGAATTGGAAATTTGATTTGTGTGTGAGCGTGCTTGCGCGTGTGTCCTTGCGGAGCCGAATCCCTTGGTGTACGGACTCAACGTCATGTCAGCTTTTATCAATATTTGAATGCAGAACAAGAGAAGGGATGAATATTTAAACTGACCTTGGAACTCGACACAGAGATGCGACAAGCGAAAAAGCGACAGGAAGCAAGAGGGACAATGTGGCGTTGAGAGGGGATGTACAGTCTTGCAGCAAAGAGAGGAGAGGTTGATTTTATGATTTTATTTTAAAGTCGTAAAGTTGTTGTAGCGATAAATTGGGTTATGGATACCATGTTGCACACAGAATATTCTCCACATTGTTTAACGATCAATGACCCAAAGGGTCTACGGCAGGGGTCACCGACCTTTTTTGAGAACTCAATTGAGAACCACACTTACTGGTTGTTGTTCAATGGACTTTCACTGTTATTACACAGAATTGATTTTCATTTATTTGAAGAAACCGATCATGTTCATGATTTCCAACAATAATTATGAAATAGATACATAGCACCATGCAACTTGTTCTATACATCTCTGCTATTGTTTCCACTTTTAATGATCACGTCTCAACCCAGTCCCGTCACTGGGGTGCTATTTTTGGAGTAGCCTAAGGGCTACTCATGTGGTGTTGGTGCTCACTGATCTAAAGCATCGCTTTTCATCTTTTTTTATTTTAATTTTTTAAAAGTGTATCACTTATACGTGCAGAAGCGTCAAATAATTACAAAGAATATGTTGATAGCTCTCTGTAGGCAACCCCTTTGGAGGATAGTGAGTTTGCTGGTAACTCCAGTTGATTTAACAAATGAAACAAACACTAAAATAAAAAATAAAAAGAATACATAAAAAAAAGTCTTCCCTGAAACCACACATGTGCGACTTGGGAGATCAAACTTGAAAATCTACATCCTGAGAAAAATGCTAAAAACCATCATCCATTTTGAGAAGAAGAATTGCTTGATCTTTATCGATGTAACACACATGTCGCAGATCGGGCTGCATGCAGAGCAGCTGGTTAGCAAACGAGCCATTGCTAATGTTTCTTTTAGTTCTTTAGTCAGCTGAAGAACACCCACTTCACACAAACGGCCTGTCATCCTTGGCTTAGAGAGGCAACAAATGTGCAGCGTGTAGCGACTGGTGGGTGAGCACACTCCCACCAACACAAAAGCATGCACAGTTTCATGAAGGGAGAGCTGCTGTAATACGGCAAACATTCTATCCTAGATTGTTCCTTAGTCCTGCCAGATCTCAGCTATTGTGTTGAAATATGGGGAAACAATTATTAATGTTCCGTATATCCATCCATCCATCCATTTTCCGAACCGCTTGATCCTCACTAGGGTCGCGGGGGGTGCTGGAGCCTATCCCAGCCATCTCCGGGCAGTAGGCGGGGACACCCTGAATCAGTTGCCAGCCAATCGCAGGGCATACAGAGACGAACAACCATCCACGCCCACACTCACACCTAGGGACAATTTAGAGCGTCCAATCAGCCTGACATGCATGTTTTTGGAATGTGGGAGGAAACCGGAGCACCCGGAGAAAACCCACGCAGGCCCGGGGAGAACATGCAAACTCCACACAGGGAGGCCGGAGCTGGAATCGAACCCGGTACCTCTGCACTGTGAAGCCGACGTGCTAACCACTGGACTACCGGGCCGCCCGTTCCGTATATCCTTTCTTCATATTGCCATTCATTAGAAAATGTATTTTAATTTTATTTATGTTATTTAAAACACAAATACAAACTTAGTAAATCCGTAGATATCAAGTAATCCGAAATTAGTGAGATGGCGCTTTGTCCGAGAAAGAACCCATTCCATTTTGTGCAGATCAGGATAAAGATGGGGACTGGACTGGCATCCAGATAATGCTGGCGGGTGATGAAAAAGATGCTGTGCGTGGTAGCGGTTGGAACATGTCAAATGGACATGTTTAGCATTTTTAAGGCTTGGTGGATGTTTGCAGTCATTCTGGTTAGTGGATGATTTTATTTCTCACTCCTGTCCTTGTTGGACTCAAGATAAGATCTTATCACCATCCACCTTCTCAGATAATCTATTGCTTTTCTGGAGAGTGATGAAACTGTTAAAGCCCTATCTCACCGAGCTGCGAAGTGTGCAAGCACGTAGTGAAGTTTTGTTTTTTTTCCCCCCATCGGGATTCATTGAATGTCGCACGCGGCCACAAAGATGTTCATCAACAATTTTCATGGTCTCAAAAAGTTTTTGTTGTCACAAAGAAATTTGGAACAGGTTCAAAATTTGAAGGTCGCGAAATAAAATGTTTCAGAATGTCTTTTCAACTGTACTGAAAGTACCCTGAGAAAAGAAAATAAAAACATTAGCTCGGTGTGCACACACTGGCAAACCTTCGTCGCTCAGTGAGATACGGCCTTTAAGGTGTGGCCTTAACCAGAACAACTATGTTTGTAGAAAAGATGAAGAGATGACAAAGGTACAGCCAAAAGGCTAGTGCCTGCTACAGATGGACACAATGAAACGCTCCAAATTGATAAGGAAGGCACACCTTGCCATTAAGTGTGTCTGTTATGTGTAAACACAGTGTTAGTTTGTGACGGCGTGTATCTGCATTGAAAAAGAATGCCTGTATCAATTTCAGCATTGCCAATCCACTGTTGCAACTGATCTACTAATTAGCACTGCCACTGCAAATGATCAATTTGCAAAAAAAACAGCTTTCGTGTCATGTAAATGTCATCATTTTACACCTTTAGATGCTAAGAGGGGTTTTCACAGCTCCTGCAACAGAAAAGTAGATACTGTGAAAAAGAAATAGGTTGTCTGTCTTGAGAAATCAATTTTGATTTGGTTTCCGTTAATCCCAGCCATCCATTTTCTTTAGTGCTTGTCCAAATTAATTTTGCCAGTGAGCTGGAACCCATCATAGCTGACTTTGGGCGAGAGGCGGGGTACACATTGGACTGCTCAACAGCTCCCCTTCACTGTCTTTCTTATTTTTTGAGAACAAGATGGAAAAACACACTGAAAGAATTTCCCCCTCATTGAAATCACTTCTATTCTAATACGTTTATTTTAGAAAACAGAAATAAGCAATGACTTTTTTAAAAAAAGCATTTTGCATCATTTCATAATGCATGCATTCAATTTTGTTTTCAGAGTAAAACACTGCTGGTAACCACCTTTCATCCCAAGTGCTAGTTAAGGCAGACGCCTTTTTAGGCCTGATTGGGAATATTCTCATTCCTCCAGAATCATAATCAGAATCATCTTTATTGGCCAAGTATGTAGAACACACAAGGAATTTGTCTCCGGTATAACACGCTGCATTAGTATCATCGTAAACAAGGACATGACAAATAGGTATGCAAGGACATTTCGTAATGTAGTGTGGGGTGGGCTCCTCTGTTTGTCTTAGAAGACGTTTCGCTGTTCATCTGAGAAGGCTTCATCACGATGTGTCATTGAAAACATCACCAAAAAACCCTTCGGCAAGCATCACCATTGCTGCGATGTCCTTTAGCAAGAGATTCTTGACGATACCGACAGAAGCTTAGCTTCAGTGTCCCATTGCATATACGCTTGACAAATGAATATGTTGGATATTTTGATCATATATTGTGCAGCTTTCTAATCTTTGAAAGTCTCCTCCTCACCACCACCTCTAGCCGCCAGGGCCCCTTTTTCTTATCATAGCGTGTCGCCTTTTAGCTGCAGTGGTGGCTGCATCACAGCAGAGCTTGAAAGAACTGACACAAGGAAATTGTAGTTCCTGTCCACATGGCGTCCAGTTAAAAAAAAAAAAACTCACAAGCACTGAGCGAGAGGAGCTCTCGTAGCCTATCTTTGGATGCATGTAGCAATCGCCCACATAAATGTCCGCTTGGCTCAGCTCTGATCGCATAATTGCTTTGTGCACACCTCACCCACACACACATTCAAAAGAGCACACACACGGAAGCATGCAGAGCGATTACACACTCCACAGCTCCACACCCCTGGTCCTAACACATACATGTACTGTGCACAAACAAAATCATGAAGCGGAGGTTTGGAGCACGCAGGTAGGCCTGTGATCAAACCGGAACACGTATTGACAATGACAAACTAGTGCTACCGGCACACCACCTACACAGTCGATTTATTTTGTGAGTGTATTAGAGACCCACACAAGCAACTAAATGGAAAAGGTGAAGAGAAAGAAAGGAAATTAGCCACACAGCACATGGCAGTGTGACAGAGGATGCGTACATGGTGAAGGTCAAGTGGTGCGGCAGGTGAAGTAGTGTATGCACAAAGCAACATCTTTCTAAAACAGAACGGAAACATCAACTTAACCTTTTCATTTTGTGTCCTTTTTATGCCATGACATGCCTGCCAGAGGCTGAATTAAGATCCCGACTTTAATACATCAAACACCTTTGAAGAATGACAAATCTGTAAGGCTCAACATTAGGTAGAATATACAGCACCTCTGCAGGGGCACATTCTTCTATGTGATGAAGTCAGAAAAAGTGCGAGGCTGCGCATTTTTGTCAGCTGCGCAGATTCCCCCGTCGGCTTAAGTATGCCACTTACGCACCTTCCTGAAATGGCTTCGCTCTGGGTGGAGCGATCTTAACATCAGGGCGTGATGCTGACAAATCTGTCTCCCATAGACTGAGGAGTCTTTTGGCCGTACCTCTTGAAGGCAACACATCAGTTTGCACATTTTGAGTCATTTCACAGCTGCTGACAGCGAGTGATGTCTGTCACCGGCCAACTGGACCGATTCGTTCTGACGGAGTTGGGGTTGTCACACCTGTCGCACAAATGCTCATTGACTGATCAAGAACTCTAAAGGTGTCCCTACTACAATACAATAATGGCCCAACGTCGACAACATATCTTATTGGTGAAAAAAAAAAGGATCAGCGCCGGTTGGACTTTTTCCTTCACCTCTGAGGAGCATTTCCGTATGCTGATGTAACTTGGGGTTGAAGCGCTGATCACAAACAATATAGCAATGGGCCGTGAGTTAGATTTTTTATGAGGGGGACAATTGATGCGCCACACGTGCAGTGCGTTGCTCGGCAACTTGGGCAACTTTCTATGTGCACTGTCTCCTGCACATTCCGTTATGAGCTCAATTGCTCGTATTGGATTGATTCAAAAGTGAACGGAAAACAACACGCTCCTTCAGAGTAAGCTGCTGAGGGGCCACGTACACACCATGTGCAACAACATTTGGATCCGCAATGTTGATTCAACAATCAGAGGATGACATCTTTTCAATTAAGGGCACCATCGAACTTCCCCGAATCATGTCTCTTTGGCAATTGCGCACATATTTCCAGGTTACACATCATGGGTGTGTCAGAAAGCTAGACTGGAGAATCATCGCGTCTTGAAAATTTGTTAGAAAGGAGCGTAAGGAATTGACAAACGGATTATAGCCTCTAATGCGAGGCGACAAGAACTATCTCATAAATGTGGCTTTCACAAGGCAATAGAATGCTCAGTATGGAATGATACCATCAGAGCTGTGTTAGAACTGTAATTGTGTCAGAGATACTTTTAGGTAGAGTTCAAGATGTGGATTTTATTTAATTGTATCGAACTCAAATTTTTTGCTGAGTGTCAAACTAGACTTTTTTTTTTAACTCGCTTACCCCTACCATAACGTTTGCAATTCTGAGTGGAGTGAAATTGTAATTCTACTGTGCGTGTGTTCTGTGTAATTGTGGAGCACTCTGTTGTTTGAACGGTTTATATTACAGGGGAATCAATGTTATCTATATAGATTTCATTGCAGGGCCAGCATTTCCAACGTTATTGAATAATTTTTTGGGTGCGTTCATTCTTTTCCGTTGCTCAGCAGGGGTACATAGTTAGAATATTGCTACAATTATAGGGGAAAAGCATTCCCCCAGCAAAATATACCAGGAGCAAGTAGAAGAGTTAAAAAAAATACACCAAATCTGAATTCATCTGCTGTCACACAGGTGTCAACCCTCCACATCCATTTGTGCTTAATGAAAAGCTTGCCTCGGTTTTTTGTTGATATCCTTTATTTGTCCCACACTGGAATGAGAACTATAAAGGCAAAGGCAATGATGTAATTTGATAGGGTGACATGGGACTTGAACGTGACACTCTGTCTAGCCATACAGTACATTCCAAAGAAATAGCAACAATGCATTTTGCGGCAGCATTAAAACAGGGAGATCAAGCTCAAGTAATCCAAAATATTTTTATAGCATACAGACTGTGAAAAGTGTTTGTGTTGCACTCGTCTATATTGCGCCTTTCATGTTGCACTCTCCTGTAAAGAAAAGATTTGAATCGTTGATTTTTCATTTTAAATGTAATGAAATCTGTTACTGTTTCAAGGAAATGTGCATTTTGCTCCTTTACTGTGCTTTTGGTGTCTAGTTATAGCTAGCATGTACTCATTTATGTGGCTTCATCTTTATAACCAGCGCCCCTCAATGATCCAAACACCTTTGACATCTCAGATCTTTTGTCTTGTTATCATAACATACAAAGTGTTATTGAATTTACGTGGTATTGATCATGCGACTACGTTAAGCAATTCCAGCAGGATCATTGGCAAGACACAACAAATCAATCCTCCATATGAATGTCATCAGCTGCTCATTGATGAACACATTTTCTCAACATCAGCCTCACTAACAGCAGCAGTGCCATAGGTCTGTTACAACAACTGAGCCAAAGATGGGATGGGAAACAAAAAAGCAAAAGTCTTCAACAGATAATTAGAGTGACCAGAAATAGGAAATAAAGAGAAGGGAAAAATGAGAAGAGGTGTTTGCAATACAGAATAAAGTGAACCAAAACATCTGGGCCAACAGATATCACAGAGGATCCGGTGACAACAACCAACTGAAAGCTTTCATCCTACCAGAGTTCCGCTTCGAGATGTACTTGACGTCATCGCTGGCTCCTGGGGCAAGGAGGTCAAGGATGAGGAGGAGAAAGAGTGACATCTTCATTACTCTCCTCTCCACTAGGACCTTAAGATCAAACCAGATAGAAATGTTGTTACACATAACATGTCAAGCATAATTCCGTCACAGATCCACCCACAAAAACAAGAAATTAACATTACAAAATCGCTAACACCCTTCTGACCATGGCCACCAGGCGAATCCCAGTAGATGTTATTTGAATTATCTTTTATTCTATATTGCGATATGTACGCATGTACTACCTGAATCTATTGAGGTAAAACATTATTTATTTTCAGTTTTTTTTTTTTTTAAGTCAAAGGGTTTTGGTGGCTCCTCTTCATGGTCCTTTTTTTCCCCAATGGCTGTCATTCACATGATATTGATGAAGCCGAAAGACATACCAATTTGCAAGCCATTTCCCACAAACCTCATGTGGCGGTGTAAGATCAAAACGATGTAAATTTTTGAACGATCCTTTTCACCAGTCACCATGACTAAAACACATTCATGTTGAGTAATTTGGTGGTTATTATGCAAGTCGAGCCGTCAGTATGTAGCTGACGCTTCAATCAGTCATGTGAAATTAGCAGAATACAAGATCCAAAGTGGGCGGCCCGCTAGTCCAGTGGTTAGCACGTCGGCTTCACAGTGCAGAGGTACCGGGTTTGATTCCAGCTCCGGCCTCCCTGTGTGGAGTTTGCATGTTCTCCCTGGGCCTGCGTGGGTTTTCTCCGGGTACTCCGGTTTCCTCCCACATTCCAAAAACATGCATGGCAGGCTGATTGGACGCTCTAAATTGTCCCTAGGTGTGAGTGTGGGCGTGGATGGTTGTTCGTCTCTGTGTGCCCTGCGATTGGCTGGCAACTGATTCAGGGTGTCCCCCACCTACTGCCCGGAGACGGCTGGGATAGGCTCCAGCACCCCCCGCGACCCTAGTGAGGATCAAGCGGTTCGGAAAATGGATGGATGGATGGAAGATCCAAAGTGCTATTTTGGGGGGGGGGGGGGGGGCATGCTCGAGTGATGGTGAAATGACGCTTCATGAACCATTGAAACTTTTATTCTATGGCCCTATCAAGTGGTCAATAAGATCAGGCAGTAAAATACACAGAATGAATTAAAAGGCTAATACCGCAATTTTAGCAGTAGGTGTTTAGTACAAATATGACATACATAACAAATGTAACATCGTAAGTACAGTGTTTATGAGTAGAATTAAGTATGAAAACTGTCAAATCTATTATTGGGGCTGAACCCAGGACTGTAATTGGAGGGGCAGCACTCGATCAACTGCGCCAGCGGACCATACATTTATGCTGACATGCAACAATTTACTACACAGTACTTTGTGACATTTTTGTTTGGCTCTGTGGAGTGCAATTTTTTTTTCCAATGTAAAACATGTTTCTTGACTCAATCTAGCTTTGGAAACACTACCATTGTGACATGATCACAGCAGCATATCACCAGTGACTAACAGAGTCCAATTAGTTCTGGCTGAGTAAAGGTCAAAGCCATAGCACACAACAACAACAGCACATGGGGCTGTGTTTGGGCTTACAGTGAAGTGAGAAAATCAGAGTGCAAGGCAAACAGACGAAGAATAAATGACAGCATGTGTTGCTGGATGCAGTGGCGTGCAAAGAGTGGAACTGAGGGGGCAGGGCCCCGAGCATCTAACTTTGTTAGGGCATCCAAACAAGGGTTAATGTTCATTCAAGCCGGTAGTGGGAATCTGGACGTACAGTAGGTCAGAAAAAAAATATGCTCCAACCCACGTCCTAGGTTTCCACCCGCATTTGACTGTCCAAACCTCCCATCTCCATTGATGATCAGTTTCCAATGGGCATGGCCACCAGAGTTGAAGCAACAATGCTTCACACACAACTGACTGGATGGCCATGCAATGACATCGCAATATGATCTTCACGGACAAACAATCCCTCAATGAAAGTATGTCATATGCCATGTCCAAATTTGGTCAATTTCAATTTTTAGATAAAATACAAATCAATACTATTGGTCAGTTCCCATGTGAGTCTGTTGTTTTTACAAATTATTGACCAATCAAACATGTTAAGAATGTCTCAATAAAGATGATTTTTTTTTTTTTTGGAGGGGGTGGGGGTTCCTGAAAACCATTATTTTGGCCATGAGATTTAAGCCCGGCGGTTGCACCTCTTCGTGTATATGTATTATAAGCTGTTGCTCACCATGTGAGGAATATTTTTGTACGAACAAAACAATTATTTGCTCTATCCAAATACCCCAATGAATGATACTATTAATGACTGTGACAAGAAAGTGAGCTCCATTAAATGGTTTGGAATGAGCCCTTTGTTGACCTTTAAACTGGCATGGAATGAAGGATTTCTTTGCTCTTTTAGGGTCAGAGCAGTGGTTATCGTCCAAGTCCTCTTCGGTCTTTGTCGTAAAAAAGGTTAAACTCATCAATCGGATCCATTTACCCAGTTTTCCCAGTTGCTCTACCGTGGTAAAAACACCACTACCAAAATTTTACACATTGTCTGAACAGTATTAAGGAAAATATGAGTGTTTTTCGGACAGTTTTGTGTTGTTTTGTTACATAAATGTTATCATGTCACTAGATGACAGTGTACGACTCATCATTGGGGTATGAGGCCATGGATCAACTGAACGCTGTCATCCCATGGCACAAACGGCAACGCTGCCAGCTTGTCTAATTAACGATGGTCTCTCATGCATTGCTTCTTAGACCAACATACTGTACAACATCTCCTTTGGCATGCAAGTGGGGGGTTAAGCATCATTTGGATAACGCCTGAGTTCAGATTTTTCATGAGTAACGATAAGGGGATTTTTCAGTCCTATTAAAAAAAAAACTTTTCAGCACAATGGAAGTGGAAGCACACGTTAGATTACATATTTGTATATCCTTGTTAATCAAAAGAAAACATTTTATATATACAGTATACTGTATATATATATATATATATACACAGTATATTTATATATATATGTATATATATAAAGGTTATCTTATCTTGTCTGTTTTATGCCCAGCTCATTTCTCGGAAACTGAAAGGAGTTCCCCAATAGTTTCAATCTTATATTATGAGATGCAACACAATTGTTCCAAATGCCAGGTTGAATGTCACCGACTTGTTAATCAAATGTGTTTATAAACCTCAGTGTGGACATAATGTCTGGTCTTAGACACATTTTAGAAATGGCACCCTGCTGTAACAAACCGACTCATATATCAAGTTGACAATGCTGCTGATAAAAATTATAAAGAATAATCATGAAAAAATAATAATCTCTTGTTGTACAACAAGAGAATCCGACCTCATTTTTGAAGAATACAGTATTCCTTTGTTTATTTTGGAGGTTACAGTATATTCCAATAAACGTTTTTTTTCTTACCATTCATCCATACACCTTACGTGCTTTTGCATTGTCATACAGGTCATCTCATAACTAAACACAACCCGCTGCATCTTAACCTATGTTTCCTCCACTACCACCCATTCATCTCTCACTCGCACACGCGCACGCACGCACGCACGCACTCACACACACCAAGAGTCAGTGAAAAAGAGTGCAGGCCTATTAGAGCACTGCAAACCTTTCATCCTTTATGTTGCTTTGCTCTAATAATGATATGCCAACACCCAAGCATGGGGAGATCTAACAGGGTCCAAGTGTGTGTAACGGACACAATACTGTACCTTGTATCACACAAACATCCAGATATAAATGATGGCCTTTGCTCGGTGCTTGCTTTTTGAGTTAGAATGTGTGTTTGGGGGGTCTATATTTCCATATGAATGCATATTGTCATGAATCCCGGTGGACCAGCATAGTGGTATACCGCTGGATCAGCATGAGAATGCTGTTGGACTAGCCTGGGATGTGGAACAGTATGGGATACTGGTAAAGCTGGTTTCACGGTGTTGCTGGATGGGTCTGTATGTGCAATTTTCGATATGTACCGTCAAAACTATTGAAAAATAAATGTGCCCGCCCTTTAAAATTAAGTTAGTGGCATGAGTACTCCACCAGCTAAGGTACTTAAGCTTTTAACTAGATGTTATATTTTGTCCATTCCGGCATCAATTTTATCAATAACAATTTATGAGTATGTTTCAAGTTTACTAAGTGGAGTTTGTAGCTGGAAATAGTAATTCATAATAGTCTATTTAGCCTTTGCCTGCGGTGCGGGGGTACGGGTGGCCAGGGTTGGCCAATTGACTGCATACTGAAAGAATGTGCAATTGATCTGAAAGCAAACTTTAAAATGATCTGTTTGAACAACAGTCAACCCTGACAGTAACTATCAATCAAAAGCATTACTTTACCTCCATAGCAAGGAAACAACATGGTTGAGAGGTCCTTATTTATCATACCATCAACAGTCACTTTTTCATGAAATACATAAGATATCAATAAAAATGTAAAAAGTAGAAATGAACTGAAATAAAAAGCGGAATGTGCCCTACTGCTGTTTTGTATGAGCTTTCAAAAATTGATTTCATCATAAAAAAGACAAATGGAATTTGTTTTATTTAAGGAAGTCAGGCATGGTGGCTCCACCCCCCCCCCCCACCCCCCTCCTCCCCTCCCACCCGCCTCCCCTTCCCACACACTGGATGATGGTGTTGGCATGAACACTCATTCATATTAATATAAACACTCAATCGTGGCCGAGTGCAGTGTCAACACTACATTTTGTTGCTGTGACACACTTTTGGGTGTTAAACATTTCACACTTGCATAAATGTTCCTTAAGAAACGGGTAGTGTAGAAGCATATTGACACTTGTGTTAAATTAACAAAAGCATATCTGCAGTGTAAAAGTATCATGGGAAAGGTTAAAAGTTCACAATTACAAAGTGGAGATTTAAACTGGTTTGATTCTGAATTAGACACTGAAGCAAATGTGCACGCGCGCACACACACACACACGTGCAAGTGCAGATAGCAAGCTATTCTGGTCTCAAATAGACCAATGCTAAGCCATTAGGGTGCATCAGCCACACATCCAATATTAAAGACACCCTCAAGCTCTTTTCTGTCACACTATCTTTTCTCTCCCAAACTGCATGAGTCATGCCGTTTTGGTTACCGAGGCAGCCTGTGTTTTACGTGGCAGCATAAGCCGCCTTGTCATCATTATGAAAAATGTGATATCTGTCCTTTTAATCTCCTCATCAGGATGTGTAATTAGTTTGAATCTGGATTTATGTGCTGTACTCCAAATTTGGCTGGATATAAATTGTGCATTACACTGAGCCTGAGCAATGTCTAATATCTGAGTACTTCCCTTTTGCTTTCTTGTATTCGCGTGCACACTATTATTTCTACACTTGGGATTTTCATTTTTATGTTTTTAACATTACCAGCCTTGTAGTACACCGTAGTCACAGTTGTGACAATGTAAATGTTCCACTGGTCTTCCTCAGTTTAGGTCACTGGCACGTACTGTCCAACGCTCGCTGAGTGGATTCAAGCAGAACAGTGTACACTCACAAATATTTAACCACAAAAAAAGTGCACGACAGTTCAAGTCATGTACACATACATTAGTGTAATACAAAGCTATTATTTTAATTATTCCTCCAAATTATAATGGGATTCAGTGGAGCTGTATTCTCTCTGCTTTTGCAAAGAAGATAATGCTCAGTTTTGATATACTGTCTGTCAAGGAAAAAATAATTTAACATAATTTTAAGTGATTATTTTTCCATTAGCAGTTTGCTGGCAAACGACAATTGATGGTAAACTTTGAAAACGTGATGGACTAAACACCGGCGGAAGCGGAAGAGGACAGTACATTGAGGACTTCTGTGTGCCTGTCCACATACATCCAGGTTCTTCATGGTGAAACTCTGCTTTGATGAGCAGCAGAGGCAGTGGGCTATTAACATTCGCAAGGATAAATTTGTAGTCACAGAGAGCACTAAAATGTATTCGCCGTGTTTTCTTCCTGCTAATGTAATAATGCAGCCATCAACCCCACAAGGGCGTTGTTTGTTCACACTAGACTCCCAGAACCCGCATTTTGGCAGTTCTCAAAATTGGATGTGTTGTTACTCTTTTGCAATGGATTAACAATGTTCCTGGCCTTTTAACTTTGCCTGACATCGTTGCCAGCGGGGGAATAATATACCTACAGACACCTGTATGCATATTATTATCCCCATGCTGACATTTTATTTTATTTAAAAAAAAATCATCTAAAAATATTTGAGTTATTGCTCCTGTGCAGGGTTTCCATGGCAACCACTTTGGAGCGGTGGCATTGATTTTTCGAGAAAAGTCACCTTGGTCAATAAAAAACAGCTACGCAGTACAGGAAAAATTAGATATGTTTCATATTGACAAGGCTCAGTCTAAGGACGATCGAGACAGCGAGTCCGAGCAAGAGCGGCCTTCCCCCCAGTGAAGAGGAGCTGTAAGGCGACACAATTCCAGATATTATTAGCTTATAGTAAGATAGTGACTGTTTAATGTGATAGCGAGGACAACAGGATTTTATCTGAAGCTACAATCCACATCCATTCGCAAATGACGGTACTGGGTGGCCTCTGGTGATCCCGAGAGACGACAGACATTGTACAATTTACATGAAAAGATAACCACAACAGACTTTCAATCAACAAAATACCTTTAATAGCTAATCGAATAGCGAATAATAATCATTGTAGACAATCACGTCATTTCCAGCGTCACAATGACAAACCTGGTGAGGAGAAACGGTTCAGACAATCGATGGATATTTTGTGTATGTGTACCTTACGTTATGAGTGTAAGTAAAGAACTGTCTTCACAGTAACATCCATGTGCTAATACGCCCAACTCTTGAACTGATTGACATACGAGCTTAGTTTGCTGCATCCAAACAAAGTCATGACTGTTTTGTGTATCATATTGAAAGGAGATATATTATTGAAAATGAACTTTTTAATAGCTTGTACATCAACAGTTGGGTTTATGGGGGGCCTGCCCACGCATCAATCAGGAATTTCAACCCCCCCCCCCCCCGCAATGTCTTATCGTAATCAAATGCATCCATCAATGTATTGATTTTGTCTTACTGTTCACACACAGTGCCTTGTTAACACTAGAAAATTTAAAACCGACAAAAATACCAAAAACGTCATTCACACACCAACGATTTGATTGTCCAATGGAAATGAGTGAATATCTCATTTCCATTACTTTACTTTAATTACACACACAGGCACAAGGCGTGGTAATGGAATACATTTTCGCTGATAAAATCCCTATGTGAAAATTCAACAAGACAAGGCATAAAACCTGTGACCATCTCCATCCCCTAATTTAAAAGTCACCGTGTGTACTTTAAAACCTGTCCAATTATGCACACCTCCTCCAGTGAGACTATGTTGATTTAATCCAACAAAGGACTTTCACAAAGTATAGGATTTGCGTGTTTATCAGTCAGTAGGATTGGGTAGACTTACACTATGAAGCTGCAATCTATCAGGATCAAGCTTTATTCCTTGAGGTTAAAATGAAATCTCTTGAAAAAATTGTGTACGGGGATAAAGTCTTCACAATTTGATTTGCGGTTTGAGCAATGTCATACTGACTCATTAGTACCGGTACTTGAATGTCACTCAGGAGTCCACATACAATGCCTCCACAAGTCATACACTGTTAATAAAAGTGAAAAAGAATAATAGAGTGCCACGCTTTGTGTTTGTTCACATCCACAAAAAATAAAAAAGCAAAAAATAAATAAAATAAAATAAAAGTAATGTCGGTCTCGCTGGTGTTACCACTTACAGCAGGGTAACAGCAGCATACTGGCCAGCAGCAAAAGCACAACAAAAACATCCATCATTCAAACAGCAGAACCTTAATTCACTGGGTGACCCGCTCCATCAACTGTGCCACCGCCGCCCAGCAAGACCAACATGCTGTTGTTGCCTTGCTGGGAGCAGCTGATATCAACAGGAATCCAGCTGGTCACCAGCTATCACCATCTCCTTGTATGGCTCCAGAAACACGCTGTAGTTCAGTTCATAGAGTGGATTACCCGATGGCCCAAGGTTTGGCTGTTGGAATCTGTTGCTAATCACAATGCCGTGTTTAGACTCATGGGGACATGTAGAACATATTGTAAAGAAAAAAAATTTGACTTAACTATTTAATAGTTGTTGTTTTTTCCAAGCTCCGTAAATTGGACGACAAATGATTATTCATGCAAACCCGTAACTCACCGTAACTTGCTTTGGGTAAGACAATGTTTGATAAAGACCAAAAATAGATTTGTCTGGATCGCAATATCGCCTGAGGTCTTCCTCTTTGCAAGGAAAACACGATTATGCTTGGCCGTGTTTAAGTCTAACAGAAGCCAAGGATATATTTCACACATTATCACCCCATGCACAGTGGACACGTTTGGCACCAAAGTGTCATCTTTATGCCAATTTCCGACCCCACCATCATCATTAGACCAAATGGTGTTTCCGGTCTCGGCAGTTAAACACCTCAAATGAAGCTAATAGCTTTCGCTTACCAACCGAAAAGACCACAGGTGGCTATGATCTTCTGTTGAGCCCACTGACTTGAATATTTGACCCGTGCATGCTAAGCTGCCCTTTTGACTGCCACCGTCAAAATAGTTTATCTGCATACTGAGTGAGTCTTACAACTCTCTCTGACGTCGCTCATCAAGCTGACACACTGTGCCCTGGAGACTGCAATTGCTTATGACTCAAACATCTCACAAATCAAGACATTACCACACAAATATTACAGCTATTTCTGAGAAGCACAAAGAATTGTGTCTGACACCAAGGATCACACACACGCACGCACACGCCCATACGCGCGCTCACACACAGACACGGACACCTCACACGAACACATGCACATACTGCATCCACAGAACAGCTGGTAAACAGACTGTGGAAGAGGGAGAGAGGGAAGGAGGGGTTTAGCTCATTTGCCATGCGGTTGTTTTGGGTGATTTCACAGACAAACTCCAAGGTTGTGTGTAAAGCTGCAAGACAAATGAGTGGATGTTTGAACGGGTAAGATTACCGAGTCAATTATTCAGTCAGCCTATGCATGTGCAGTGGAGCATTCATTTATTACATAACATGAAAAACACACTAGCACAGCAGTATACAGTATTTCAAGTGTATATTTGTTCTTTATGGACTGTAGCTCAACTGTTAAATGTATTTTGTTTTTCAAATAGCACAATAAAAAATAATAGTCTTATTAGGGTTCTGTTATTTTAGAGAAAAAAACACTAGAACTAATATTATGGCTGAATCTAAAAAAAGATTGTGATAACACGAGTCCTGGAGTAATTTGGGTAGCTCGATTTAAAAAATAATGCTGAAAGTCAACTAAACTTTATCTTATATCTTAATGTAATTTTTGTGAATTTGATCAGGGTACAGGTAGACAGATTCTGATTCACATGGACATGAGTGGTGGATGTCAGCATATTATAATGAAATTAATTCATTTAATGCAATCTGTAATATTTATTATAGTTATTTAAAATCCTGCCCAGGGATTCACCCGGCTGAGCACAGTTATAGGGGTTCACGCATGGACGTGCATGCACACGCGCGCGCACGCACAAACTTATGGGATGGAAGGCGATCTTCCAAGTGCGTCTCCTTGGTCAACTTTACATCTTCCGCCCACGGAAGTCTGGTTTAAGTTCCTTATAAACATTTTTTGCACACTTCCACTTCCTGCATGGACTTGAGCAAATTAGTTTCTTCTTCCACTATGTCAAGGACTGCGCCTCTCGATTTTAAATGAGAGGAGCCGTTTGAATTGGCAGTAAATCAAATGGGCTTTGATTCAGCCCTCAATGGGGCCAAATGCCTGTTTTGAAATGTGCAAAGTTGCATGCATCTGCGAAAATACCAAAACTTTGTCAAGCCCACATGCACACAGTTTGACAGCTCACTATTCTAGACTTGTGCTGGGCACAAAAATAGAGCCCTGAACGTTAGGATATTGAACACAAGTCTTGTATGGCAACCCTGTTATGGTGCAAAAGGGACAAAAAATAATAAATCTATGGAAATGCTTACAATTTTGCTGCTCCGTAGAAGTAGAGCAGGAGTGCACTCGAATTTAAAAGGGGGTCTTTTAGTCTTTCACGGTAGGAATACGAGACAACCTGACACTGACAAACGCATCAACATTTATGGTTGCATGCACAGAGAAATACACAGCATGAGGTGTGTGCTAATGAATGCAGTACCACCTGTTCAGTAAATGATCTAATTGCTCTCAGCAGATTTCCTCACTTTTACACGGTTACAGCACCATTTAAGAGGTAAAAGAGGCTGCTGCTGTGAGCCATCTTTACCCTCACACCTTCACTAATTCAACATTTAACGGCATCTCTTGAGAGCATCACTTGCTTTCATGTGAGGAGAAAAGCTAAGATGGTTGAAAGGATGAGGGTGAAAGTTGGCTTTTAAAAGGGAAATCAAAAAGATGAGGGGATGATAATAGGGGAAAGGAGAGCACATTTTAGTGAGCAGTGCAGGAAAAAAAGGCATTCCATTGCCAGATCGAGATTTTGATTTATTGGATAAAGTGATTGTTTGTGGATTGTAGCAGTGATGCCGTGAATGTCCATAACATGGGGATAATAAACTATCTATACATCCGACCGGCTGTCCATCCATCATGCACCAAAATCTAGTTAATATTCATTTTGAATATTCGTTTGACTAATCACTGTTGATAGCCCTGATGTCCAGACATGAAGTGCATATAGCAATATGTTAGACACATTTGGCACTTCACTTCCTGTTAGCAACAACATCAGAAGTTAGTGATGTGTGAGCTGGCCCTCAGGCAATCACACTGCTCAAATTTGGCAAAAACCAAACACAAGAAGCGCTTGCGATCTGCCAGTTATGTAAGCTTCTTTCAGCATGAAAAAAAAATTATTTTCTTCTGCAGTGTCAAGTGGGTGTTCATCCACAAGTTAGAATGTATACATTGCGGCTCCAAATGAGTTTGGCGATGGAAAGCTGGCTGCAGAGAAAGCCATAACTGATGCATCATCACTGGCAGCACGACAAGACACCGCTTTTGGTTCAAACATGTCTGTTCGATTTCTGCATACGTTTCTCCAAGTGATCACTTGTGCTTGTATGGGTTTTCTTCATGTAGGTTGAACATGTACCGCATGTAAATTGTGTTTGTTCTTAAAGTGTACAGCGTTATGGAATGTGAGGGTGAATTTTAAGAACTGTTTCAATATATCAGGATTACGCCGCTTTTCAGCATATGATTTTGTTCGAGCGTCGATTGCCGCTAAACACACTACTTCACCTTGATTGGATAAAGTGAATTTGAATTAGATGGAAACAAAAGGCCTGTTCCTCATACAAAGGCGAAACGGCAAGACATCCACCCGGCCGGTTAGATGGCCATGAACGTAACATCCATACTTCTTTGTTTATTTATTTATTTCCTTTTAATGGAAAGGATGTAACCTGACACGCATCACAGACAGGCTTCTGCGTTCGCATGCGGTGGCTGACTATTTATTTTGCGATGCAGCACCAGCCTGGTCTGACGCAGAGCAAGCAAAACAGACGTAACGTAGTCAGTGACGGATTGACGGACCCTCCGTTAACATTGACTGTTGTGTTTTTAATAATGCTGCTTCCGGGCCCCGCACACTCACAATGTGGCAAGCGAGCATCAGGGGCATCGCCAGAGATTTGTCAGTCGGGTGGCCAGGGTGACAACATCTCAGCGATGGGTGGTCATAAACGAGGACTTTGCACGAGGGAAACTTGGATGTCGGATCTGAGAGACAACACCCCAGGGAGGTTAAACATTGTCTAGATTAGTAGAATTATGCTAGCAGCACAAAAGCGGTGAAGGATCTCCCTTGATGCTCGAGTGTCTCGCTACATGTTCATACAATATTTGGCCACGCTGCCATTTGGTCATCTGTTTTGGCATCAAGTTCAATATGGAATTATTCTATAACTTTATAAAAGGATTTGACTTCCCCCTGACATGTTTATGCTGAATGTAAATCATTGAAACACAACCGGCATTCATAACAACTACTCAAAGCTGTTACGACATGTTTTCTAAACTTGTATTACGTCTGCTTTTCCACACGAGAATGAACTTCAGTGCAGTAATGCAGAGGCTTTCACTTTATATTCCGTTTGAATTTGGAGGGAACAGCTGAATGGTCGTACTAATTCATTTGCTGATTAGTTTTTTTTTAATGTACTCTTATTTTGCTGTTCTAAAAGATTCACAGACCCCAATATAAAATGTTACGAATAATGCCAGTGAAAGGGAAGTTATTACCATTGCATTACATGCCTAAACGACCATTTGCACCAAATTGCCCAACTCCAGGCTTTAAATCGACCCCCACATTTGAAACTGTTTTGCTGAAGCTTGTTCATGCAATATTTATCCAAAACCTTTTTTTCCCAGCGCCTGAGAGAGGAAATCACAACAGAGGAGCCCAACTGCAAACTGCTGAGTTTGAGTTGTTTTTATAGGGACAAATTAAAAAGTGCTGCAGAGCACTTCCAAACACGGCTTTCCAAACAGCATGCATGCTAACAATATTTGTGCTTTCCACGCAATGCCACATAGACAATGTATAAGCACAGCCCATTGTTGCGGTTATTTTCCATTTGATTTGGTGCAGGAGAATTTGCTGCACTTTAGATGTATTTCCATCCTCAAATCCACTTACAAAAAGGTGACTCATATAGGTTTGTGATATGGAAACACTTAACATCAAAACTGAATATGGTTGCTTGATGTGAGGGTGGATATACTTTGATTTTGCCGTCATAGAAATAAGCTTCTTTAATCAAGACTGTTTGTGTTGTGCTGCTTGCTGCTGTGCCTCGTTGAAGAAGGTCCAAAAGATTTTGGACCATTTGTTGCAAATATCGAGTGCCATCATTCTGCCGGCTGATTGATGGCTGATAACTCATAACAAATCAAGAGCATAAGGGCTCTACAAAGTATGGATGTGGTCTTTCCTTCCTCCTAAACAAGCCTAATATGTCCCATGTCAGTAAGTGCATACAGTTAAAGCATGGCACCATCCCACCAAGCTCCCATCATGCAACGCAAGTCACTACTGTGATAACAATCTACAAATCAGCCATGATGCAGGTAGACTTGTACATTTAGCAGGTGTTTTACAACAGCGCACAACTTGACTTGACCAGTCAGATTTAATAATGCTGCACATTTAGCACTGTCACCTCTGGCCACAGACAAGATGGGGGATTTGTCCCTTCCATTTAACTATAATGTCATTTAATCATACAGATTCTCACTGACACTACAGAAAAACATGGTGATGTCAATTGTATGGAGCGGTCCATGGAGGCTTGTTTGACACCAAGCATGGTTTCGTCATATTTTGAGTCAAAACGTAACAGCCTTCCTTCCAGGATTATCTAGTAAAGAAAATGGCATTATCTAGTCAATTAAGTTCAGCAAAGTCTTGTTTGTTACTTGGACTTGGTCCTGCGTGTGTTGTACACGTGTTGTGTGTTGGCTCTGGATGTGTATCAATTTTGTTTTATGGAGCTATGTGTGAGCGTGGAGTTGCAATGAATTTAACCCTACCATCTGACAGGCTGCAATCACTTTGTGGCAGAAAATTGAGATTGTTTAAAATGTTCATTATTAGATCGGTGGTTCTTAACCTGTGTTCGATCGAACCCTTGGGGTTCGGTCTCAGGGTTCACCCCTGCGACGGAGGCTCTGCCATGGAGGTTAGGACACACCCGACTCAACATGTCAATTACCGGTAGTTATGGCACGCCCGCCTGGCCATCACTGGCTGCAGATGATCACATTACATCAGTTCTGCGGGAAATTTAGTTCGCTGCTTAGTCAACGCGTGACTTTCGTGATAGTACGTCACGCGCGGTTCATTTTGTGCACAATTAAAAACAACTTAAGTCTTGAAATTGCATTTACTTTTTTTCAGTTTTTAATAAATGCATTTTTAATGTGTTGAATTTATTTTTTTTTTAAATCTTATTTTTATTTTTCACTAAGGAAGGGTTTGATGAATGTGTATATAAACTGGTTGGGTTCAGTACCTCTCACAAGGTTAAGAACCACTGATGCTTGAGAGATGCTTGAGAGATGGATAAAGCGCACTGTTACTGTTAAGTCCTTTACAGATGCAGAAAACACTACCTAATACAGCTGTCAGTCACATGTTTAGCGACTCTTTGGAAAGTCTCTTTTGGAAAAACTCTTTATGCCACCTTTTCTTAACCTTTGTTGGATGATGTCATCGGGTCTCGGAGCAAATGAAAAGGTGTTTCCTTTTAAAACACAGGAAAGGGCAATACAGGTTCAAATGAATTTGACTCCATTTGACCTTGTCCTGTGATGGTGAGTACAGCTCAAGTCAATCTCTACTTTTCAAAATAAATTAGCTTCATGGTAAAAGAATATTAGAAATGTGAGCTTCATGGTAAAAGGGAGACGTTACAGATACGAAATGTTTTTGTGAAGGATCACAAATGATGTTTTTCATTGCTCATTCTCTATTAAAAAAAATGGAAATGTGTTTATTTTATTTCGGTTTGAGTGTGACCACATCTTTCCTTTTGCTTTGAACGTACTGTACATTTTTTGGCCTCATTGACTATCCCCCTGTGACAACCCCCAAAAAGTTTGTTTGACTCTTTTTTTATGGCTGTTTTTTTTTAATGACTTATGATATTTTTAAAGTCTTGAGCATAAAACTCGAGCATCTTTGCATAGTCCGTCAACGACAGCAGTGACCTGTTGCTTTAAATGTTGCTGCCGTAATGAATTGTTGGTAATATCCTTTCGTAAAGGTTGACCAAGAGTAACCTTTGCAAAAAGGTGGCATAAAGGTTGCACCCAGGCACCTTTCATAAGCACTTGTAGAATTCGAACGATCCTATCTTTTGGGCCTTCTCATTCGATTAGGATAAGAAAGGGAATTTACAATCATCTGGAAAATGGGCGGTTTCAAACAAAATTTGCACACAATGCACATCACTTACACAAATGCAGAGTCTTTAAATCGCCAACTTCCACAGTGCACATCCAAATACAAACAACATCAGTGGTAATATGCTTTTTTTTTTCCTTTGTCAGAACACTACAGTGTGCCGAGCTCTTAAAATGTTCATGCACAAAGATTAAAAACAGCATGCATGCCCATGTTAGACTCTGATGAAACAATTTGTGGCTGGCACAGCCCATGCTCTGTCATTCAGCTTGGCCTGGCAGACAAATTAACTCTGGGACTCAAAACACACACACACACACACACACGATCAAACTGCAGACTTAACAGCTCCGATGCGCCTGAAGATATCACTACTTGCGCGACATGAAAATATGACATCTTAACCCCACACACTAAATGCATAAACAAGGCTGCGAAACACACGCCTACGTAGACTCAATCCACATACGTCAGGCCTAATCTTGTTTGATCAAACAATGTCCTCCAGTATTTCTTGGAGTGCATAAAAGGGATGAGAGCGAGGGATGCTTGCACGCACAAAGTCACAGGAGGAGTCCTGAATGCATGTTCACGCATTAAGACGCTCGTGCCACTTTCACACTGCATTGCCACAAATTGGTGCATCGGAGGCTTTGCTGCAGAGTTTAGATTTATTCTTTGAGACACGACCCATCGGGTTTCTTGAACTCGCGCACAAGGTGAGACGGAATGCTGCTTTCCGATGATTAGAGGCATGACGACTTCAGCGTGACCGTGGCAATTACTTTTCAATACAAAGGGACGCGAAGAGCGAGTCGCCGCACTCTTGTTGCACCTTGTGGTGTTTCGTCGCTCTCACATCTCTGATAATCCATCGGAAGCCTGCAAATTGCCGGGTCGACTTCAATAACCCTTACCACATTGGTCACTTAACCAAATGCCATTTAGCCAGGAAAAAAGCCAATAAAACAGATGCATGTTTGAGGTCAAAGTTGTTAAAAAAAATGTTGCACAATACCTTTCTTCAAATTGCGTGAGCACCTCCATAATTGCAAAAATTGGGCTTCAAACAACATGAACATGATTGAATTTGAAGAAGATGAAACAATCCCGAATTATTTTGGGGACGCTAATTCTTGGTGCATATATAAATGCCCGGTAATATCAATTTCTGATTCAGAATGTTTTCTTTTGTTGACTGTTATGATGAAATTCGTGTCCATGATTGTAATTTCACAACATTAAATTATCAAAGACATGCCAGTTTCTCAAATTGGGTATATTAGTAGGACAAAGGTTGTTTTGTTTTCTAGATCTGCCAAAAAGATCTTGTGTGGTCGGACAAATTATGTCAGCTTCAACATGGCTCCATGCCTGCTCACAATTCCCGGAGCATTCGACGGTTACTGGCCAACCTCCCATTCCCACTCAAAGGATCTGGCTCAGCCTAATATAGATACATTTTTATCTTTCCCAAACTGAGTTGGGTCAAAAAAGAGGATCCATTTGGAAGACATGAATGACCTGAGGTTGGCCGTGACTACGGGGGGTCCGGAAGATGCCAGAAGAATCCGACTAGTTGTGCATTAAAGCATGGCAGAGAAGGCTGGGAGATGACCTTGAAGAGGAAAACTGGTAGTCTGACACACCATACGTGTATTATGAACTGCTTGCATCAGAGTCATTCAGCATTGTTTGGTTAATGCTCATATTAGCCTGTATAGCATATATACCATTGACAGAGGTGGGATCTTTAAAGTACAAGACATTTTTCAAAATATTTGAACAACTTTTCATTGGAGGGCATCTTTTTCCTCTCCAACTGACGTCAGAAGCCTTGAGGTGGAGCTTAACTGTTTTCCCCTTCCTTTCAGGTCTTCAACATCATAGCCTGCATACTGGGAACAGTTGTTCTTCCCTGGTGAACATTTAACGTAATCTCGATTTAGTCAATCAGCAAGATGGGCATTTTTCTCTTCATTCATTCATTCATTCATCTTCCAAACCGCTTCATCCTCACTAGGGTCGCGGGGGGTGCTGGAGCCTATCCCAGCTGTCTTCGGGCAGTAGGCGGGGGACACCCTGAACCGGTTGCCAGCCAATCGCAGGCATTTTTCTCTTTTTCGTCTAAATTCACAACCCTGGTACTTCCTTTGTTTTTCCTGACAACAAAAAGGATGAATAGTTCTTATATTTTGCAGTTGTCTTCCAATTAAATAAGTAATCAAATATGAGGACTAAAAAATGATCGAGAAACACAAAATATAAAGAGTGGTGGACAGTCTGATATGATGCGAGAGGTGACGGAGGAAACAAAAATGAATACAATAAATTAATTAGCATTACAGTACAGTACATCAAATGCGGTGGCACAGTCAGTGATTGACTGGTAAGCGCATCTGGCTCATAGTGCAGCGGCCATGGGTTCAATTCAGGGCCCCGGCCTTCATGTGTGGGGTTTGTATGTTCCCCTCTTGCCTGCGTGGGTTTTCTCTGGGCACTCCGGTTTCCTCCCACATTGCAAAAACATGCGGCCGAGGTTAATTGAACAGTCTAATTGTCCTTAGGTGTGTGAGTGTGGTTGGTTTGTCTATGTGTGCCCTGCGAATGGTAGGCAACCAGTTAAGGGTTTCTTGCCTCCTGGCCAATGACCGCTGAGATTGACCCCAGCACACCCTTGACCCCAATGAGGATTGCTTAATCTTCACTGGGGTCATGGGTGCGCTGGTTCGGAAAATGGATGAATGTTAAATACATAGTGATAAAAAGAGAGAAAACGGGCAGTGTGTCAAGAGAAAAAGTCCGTCACAGAATATGGAAATGAGTATCGATAGCAGAAGACAACACATAATTTAGAGTCAATAATTAGCTGCTGCTTAAATTTCTCTGGCGTTCAACGTAACACACACACACACACTTGTCAAGCGCAAAGGCAACTTGTGTACGACACACTGAAGCAGATGCTGTCTGCTGTGTGCTAATTAGATACGCCGTTCTCTAATGCAGTAGAATAAGTAGAACAGTCATGGATGCAACAGTCTTTCTTTTCTACATTTCTTGCAGTGTTTCTATAAATATACAGTATGTCTCTGCCCTTTCAGTCTTTCCCTACCCTCCAACTTGTGTTTGTGTGTGCAAATTTGACTGTGAAAGTTCAATGCTTGGAAATGTCATTTTCAGAGGTTTTTTTAAGCACAGCGGGTTTGCCTTGACAGAAATAGGAGGCTCGACCAGACCACCGTGTGTGTGTTTGTGTGTGTGTGTAATAAAATTCATTTAGATATCATTGTTTGTTAGCAGAGGTGGGTAGAGTAGCCAAAAATAGTATTCAGGAGTACTATTACGTAAAAAAAAAAGTAGTAATATTTAATTACTATATTAAGAGTACCGGTAAATAAGCAGTCAGTGTAAAGACTGCTCAAGCACAGAGTAACTGGTGAGCAACTTTGGATGTTTTTTTTTTCCATCAAGCTTAACTACACAAATCTTAATTACTACCGAAAGAGCTATGCGGGAAGCGAAATACTCTCCCCTTCTGATTAGGGACAGGCGCATCTGACTGATTGCAATAAGTACAGCTTAGTGATGCCGCCCACCACTCAACCAGGTTAGACTGTGGATGGAGAGAACACATTACCAGTAGGCAGAAAACACGGGGCATGACATAAATACAATCTCCATGTTACTGTTTGTTATTTTTGCATTCTCCATTAGGAACATCAGAGATGGAGAAATTCTGCTTTTTGTAGGATTCTATTAAGTTCTCATATAAGTACTCACTCACGGAAACACAAACACACACACGCACGCACGCTACTGTATGTGCAGCCAAAACAAGTAGACAGCAAAATTCTTTCTCAAGTTACACATTGAGCTTTTGTAGGCTGAAATGTGCTCATCTGCGCAAACGCAGAGGACAGTTTCCGATGAAGTTGTTATTATTCATACACTTACATGTAAACAACATGGTCTTAATGTGAGGCCGGGGAAATTGTGCCTCTTGAAATAGAGACCATGTTATTATTCCTTGGGGTGAAGTTAGTCAAGGAGCGGCATGTCCATGTTTTTAGAAAGTACACTACATTGTGCCAAGATCATCCATTTTTAATGGCATTTCGAGAATAAATGTTCACCTCATAAAACGGCATTGGGTACTGCATATGCGCTTGAAGAAAAGCAAACTCAAAACCCTTTAAACTTCTTCTAACTAATAACTGACTTTCAGAGGTATTTTGTCTGTTCAAGCCTTTTAAATTGAAAGGGAAAAAAAGCAACATGGTGTTGGCTGAGTGTACTGCAGTGAGCAAAATAGGGCTGCCCCTCAACTAATAAACTAATAACTAATAAATAATGATTACCCATTATCATTACTTTGTATTTCATTCATAAAACAGAAATCCGAAATCATGGCAGAGGGGTTGGAGAGAATCTCTTAGACCGGAATTGAGGTACTTGTCTGAGAAGTGGAAACAAATAAATGGCTTCCTATGGAACAATTAGTGCATCATTTGTCAATAAAAAAAAAATCAAAAAACAAAACAAAAAATTAGACATCGAAGGATATTACCACATTAAATAAACATCAAAAAAGTGTCATGGGCACAAGAATGATCTTTAACTAACTGGAAAAGGACAAGGAAGTTGTATGGATACAGCACTCCTATTGCAAAGCTAGGAAGTCGTGACATCACTACTGTACACTCCTCAGCCCTCCTCAGCAGACCTATTCTGGAAAATGAACAAATCATGCACGCATAGATCATAGATTATTTGTGCATTCATTGAATTAAATCATTTCCTGTTTGTGGAGTTGAAGTTGTGTGATGGTGCTTCATTCACATGCGGGTGCAATTAATCTATGGCTCCAAGTATGTTTGAGAAGCCCTTCAGTTCGTCTTGTTGGTTGTGTCTGTATAGCTGTTCTATCTGTAGACCTACCATGAGGTTTTGTATGTACGCATGGTCAGAGCCGTGCAGACGTCCTCACGCACAAGTTCTCCAATGGCTAGATCGCATTTTTTGCACGGGAATGTTCATAAACACCCTTTGCGCACATTTTGGTGCGTTTGATAATTGAGGCCTCAGGGATGCATGACCAAATGAATAATGCATACCAAAATAAGATTTGGAGAATATCTGGGAAAATTCTAACTTTCCTCCTACACTTCTGCACATTACAGTGAATGACCCAGGTGGCTTTCGTGCTTACACCTCCCTGATCTCTCTCTGTTCTATTCAGCAGTTTATAGCATTCCAATCCAATCCCATAGATTATTTCTAAAAGAGGCCAAGTGATCTGGGTAAAGAATGGATTTCCCTTTCGAATTGTTATTGATTGATTGATTGACGGCGCTCGACTAGGCAGCCGTCTGCAAGTGCTCTTCAAGAGCCTTGCTTTTTTGTTATTTTTGTCTTTTGTTTTGTCACATGGTGTTTGTTGTTTCGTCGTGTGGACCTGATGTGGACTGCTTTCAGCATTTTTTTGGCCACGACATTCGTCAAAGGAGAAGAATCTGTGCTTGGTGGTTGCGCCTTCTCGGCAGCACGCCTGGACCAGCATAGATTTTGATTGGGACGAATGTCGGTGCCATTTGATTGTCAGTGCTGGACAGCCCCGGGGTGCTTATGTTTTTTGCGCCTGTAATGGGCAGCGTTTTTCACAGCCCCGTTTTGTTCAGTGGAGATGTCGGCGCTGTTGGACAGCCTGCGATGGTGCAGCAGGATGGACGGCTGCTGAAGTTGAGGATGTGGAGAGAGGAGCGTCTGTGATGGTGCTTCATTCATTCGTATTTGGAACCGAGAGTCACGCTTGGAATTGAAATGGATTTACATGGCACAGGAGAAGTGAATCAATCTCTTTTTTTCGTCAATGGATGCTACAGCTTCTTGTTGACTTTGAAACTTAGCTTGTAGCCGACGTGTGCACATTTTGAGCATGACATCTCTGATCCACTGGTGAAAGGACACTTTGATTCTCTCCTGTTTCATCTCAAACTGCTTTAAACAACAAAGCGTATGAGGGAAAAGTGGTTAGGATTGCACGAGTGTCTGTGTTTTATGTTATGTGTTGTGTGTTGTGTTTATTATTTTGCTTTATGTTAACTGTTTGTTAAGCGCTTTGTTACAGCTGTTGTGAAAGCGCTATACAAATCAGGATGTATTGTACTGTCTTGTTATTGATTTGTGACAGATCAGCCGAGAGCGGAGAAATAAATGAATAAGTCAAGACTAAAGGAAAAATGGTCACACACTGCATACATGTATATTTGAAAGTTTCCATAGCCAATCGAGTCACAAAAAAAAGGTATAGATGAACTGACTCAGTGCCATGTTTGTCTCCCTCATTCTTGTGATTTTGGGTGAGTTTATTCTGTGGGCATGTGTTAGTGGAAGCTCTGTGATTTGAGTCTGTCTTAATGTGAGTGTCTTTGTGTGTGTGTGTGGGGGGGGGGGGGGCTGAGAAGTGACACAATATGGCACCATTACGCCACTTCTAATAACATCACATTCAGCACGGCGTCTTTCAGACCATAATAATGTCTGCATACAATCCTGTGTGCATGTAAGCACACTTGTAAATTTGTTATGGATACCGAGTTACAGTGACCAGAGTCCTAACAATATGTGTGGAATATTCTCGTCTATCTCATGAGAGGTTTATCTTTTATATTTTGATTTAATACTCTGGGTTAAAGAGAGGTCGAATGAAAACTACATGTGTTATGCTCAGTGGAGCACGTTTGCAGGGCTGGGTTTGCTTTAAACTAAAATGTATTTCACAACAGTCATCCCTGTCACCCATCCAAGGTAGCATCACACACAAAAAAAACAACAACATAAAAATCCAATGAATAAGCAAAACATCTGCACAGCTAAACCGCTTCAGCTCACTGAACTGAAGTCTCACATGATATAAAGAGGTTGAAAAGAAAAAAAAAGCCAAGACAACAATACCGCATGGAGTATTAGAGATAATACTCTTTTTCAGATTCAAAAAACTTTATTTATTCCCGTGGGACAATTAGACACAATCTTGTACAAAACTCTGAGACACAGTCTTCAAGTCACAGGATTGAGACATTACATTCATGACTCTCCCATATGGAAACACCATATGTGCCCATCAATTAAACATACAAACGCATAACTAATAACCACACACAGTCTGCTGAGTGACACAAAGACACACTAACACCAAAGAATACCCACACAAAGTTTAGTTCATGTAATGACCCATTTGAGAAACATCTGTTTAGCAATCCATTATTTGGGGGGTGTTGGTATATTTCTCACTGACATCGTCAGGTCGCCATTACCGTACGCGTTTATGGTGAAAGAATTGTCCTGTACATACCAATTGATTTGAAGTGGTGAATTTGTTGTCATTGTTTTTGGGTTGCGTTTGCAGTGTCCGTATGTGCTTGGTATGAGTTATCTAAAAGTGTGTGTGTGTGTGTGTGTTGGGGGGGGGGGGGTGTTTGTAAAACCTCCTGATTTTGTAATAATGTTTACTCATCATTCGAGAATGTTTTCACCAGTTGAATAAATGAATCTTTTCTTTCTTTTAAATTGTAGGAAATTCCTCCAATACCGGTACTATTAAAGTACCGGTATTGCCGGTACTATTAAAGTACCGGTAAGGACAATTCAGTTATTTGTTTTTAGGATCGATTGTGGTGTATATTAACTGTTAAAACTGTATTTTTTTCACATAATGCTGAGTTTAAATGTAAACATTTGTGAGGACAGTGCAACAATGTGATAGCCAAGAAAAAATACATTTGTAACAATGCTGACCCCGCCTTATCTTCCCCTCCCAGGCCAACGCCCACTACTGCCGTGCTCTGGAGAGAAGCCGGCCCATTCTTTCAGTGCTGAGATTGATTTAAATAAACATTGACAGAATAGAATAGAACAATTGAGATGATATCGGCGAAACCCTCATCGCAGATAAATGAGATGAGCTCCAGAACAGTTGACATTATGTTTCATTTCAATAATAATGCCTGTGTCAAGCAGATTGTTTCTCAGTGGGAACATTGAGATCTCACATTTGCACAGCTACCAACATGGCGATTTACTTGGCCTCGACATTGGATATTAAATTTATGTGAATTTATCCCTGAAAACGTCATGGAACTAATACTTCATCAGTATTGGTTTCATGAAAATACATCAGGGAAACACACACACACACACACATTTAATTTTCCTTAATATTCCCTCTGCACCCATTTTAAAACCTGCTCTATTGACACTACAATAGTCCACTGGGAGCCTGAAGAAATAATGCAAAGGCAAGATGTATTGCTCACACACACACACACACGGCAATGTGCACATACACACATGCAATATGTTATTGTGCAAACAAGTCCTCTTGCACACACACCGAAACATTCTTACTTATACTGTATATCTCTCTCACGCACACACACACACACACACACACACACACACACACACACACACGCACGCACACACTTGCAGGGAGAAGGAACCTATTTAAATGCTAAGTAAGCAGTCTCCCTTTTGGGGGCTATGTGATTATACAGCGGATTTCATAAGCAATGTTTCACAAATAGATTTGCACATGTCGAACTTAATTACAAGCGGCCTCATTTCTCTCTGTGTGTCATATTGCCAGGAATAAATCTATTGAAAGAGGTGGGATTACCTTCTCCTGTTGGCTTGTAAAGAGCATGTAGCTGCTGTTTTGATTTGATGACACATTTACACATACAACTTTGAGTTCCGTTTCCAGAATCTCCCTTTGAATTCACCGTCGCCTTTATTTGAATGTGTGTCCCACTCACGAGTGCACATGCATACCTTCAACAAAACAAACTGAACCCAAGTGAGTTGACAAAACTGAGTAAATGAGGTTTACAGGTGAAGGAAGAAAATTGGAATCCTGAATCGGCTGTTGTACCTCCTCTTTCCCTACAAACCCACATTTGTTAACATTTGGAAAGAAATTTCAAAGTTCACATTGTGGCCAACGTTTTCAATCAACGTGTCATTCTATTTGCTGTGAATGGGGATCAAAGGATTTTGGTAACCTCGAGGAAAGGGGAGTCCACCCTTTTTTTGACCCAAACTCTACTTTTTAAGCAATCAACGACCAGACAGACACATGCACACACAAACAACAAGCTTTGAATGAGGAACAAAAAAAGAGACATATCTCAACCGCTCTGATCGCTAGTGACAAGAAACTGCTAAAACCTTCATGTGATGCAGCACTTGCGCCAGCATGGTTAAGGGTGACCTACTAAAACAAAATAATAATAATTCAATAAAATAATCCTCCACCTAGCTAATATATGAAAACATATATTATAAAACATACTTTTTTTTCCCCCCTCTCCCTACCCAGTGTTTTCCTTTCTGAACTCTGACTGTAAATTTCCCAATTGCGGAACAAATAAAGGATATCTTAATCTTAAAACTGCACTCATCTGTTAAACTTTGTGGACGTGTTTGCACTGGTATGCAATATCCTTTGTGAATAGGACATTTAGAAGGTGCAAACTTCGGGGGCAAATGGAAGGCGGTAGCGGCAGCCGCAGTTCATTCTTTGTGGATTCGGCCCTCATCCGTTTAAGAAGGTCCTACAATAACATTTTGATGGTCGGGGACACACGTTGAGTGTGTCACTCGCTGATCCGAGACATTCTACTGTGGCAAAACATAAAACGGAAACCCCTTTGAGCACCGTGTGCACCTTCTGGCAAGAAAAGGCACAATCTTGTAGGCTTATTTAGGCAGTTGCAGAGCCATTGCCGCTGTGGACTAGCTGGCCCAAATGGAGGTGCTGTTCGGCATGATAATATACCAGCTGCAGCAACACAGTGCAGCCATGCACTTCAACCCGTTTTCCAAGTTTCTTGCTCCTTCCAACGACTGTATATCACAGCGTGACAGTTACAAATGACTTATTATTTTTCCTCCTTACATAGAAATCGCATGAATCTCTTTAGGACTCAGTCCACTGGATCCAGCAACTGCGTACCTTCTCTTTTTCTTCTCTCTCCATTAATAAAGCCAAGGCTACTATGAACGCAGGCCGACAGAGATAAATGGGAAAAGAGTGAAAGGAGAAGCGAGGAATGAGGGAAGGAGAAAGAACTGGAGAGTGGGATGCATGGGAATAGAACAGGGCTCCGTTGTTTGTTATTTTCACAAGCGCACATCCAAACAGCGTTTCTATATTGTGTTTGATCTGGAGACTGAAAAAGAGTTTTCTCCGAGGACAAAGAGGTTAACAGATCATTTTTAAACCCGCACTCCCATACATCTACACAAGAAGGGATGGAGTAGGTGCCCATCTTTAACAGCAGAGTGGGAATGTAATGGGGTTAGAATGCATGCATTTCGATTAGAAATAACCTGGAAAAAACATCTCTCCATCCATCCATTTTCCGAATCGCTTTAGGGTCGCGGATTTGCTGGAGTCTATCCCAGCTGTCTTTGGGCCTAGGCGGGGGACACCCTGAATCGGTTGCCAGCCCATCGCATTGGATCAAACATACCCCGTAAATCTGTGTAAAGTGCATCTTGTAAGTGATCAAAACAAAGGCGCAATTCCCAACGTTCAGAAACTAGCGGGCTGCTGGTTTGCTCCCAGTTTTCCTGTTGATGAACTCTGTTGTACTTCATTTGCTCTTTGAAAAATCCAATAACTTTTGCTGCAGGGACAGTGAACTTTGAGTACACCGATGATACAACAGTGATGCAGTAGATTCTGTAAAAGCTGCCCCTAAAGTACTTTGACTGTTATTCACTCGTCGGCTGTTCAATTACACTTCTCACATCTACCAACAGTCTTGCAACTATATTGCAAGTCAAACATCAAGGCCAGAAATATATTTCATCCTATGCAATCCGTAAAATGATATTTTGTTTCCACTTTTATGCCTGTTGATGTATGCATAAACAAACATACCATGACTGTGTCCTGCCTGCTGGGTATAACTCCCCCGCTGTTGATTTTAAATCGTCGAAAACTGGCTGTGACAACTATATTCCTTCGTGATTCACATTTCGCTGTATTTGTATCAAGTTGTACTTAACGCCTCTTGCTGACAAACTAATTTAGTGTGACAAGCAGCAAAACCTTTGTTGATGTCTGCACACCATCCTCAGTTCAGATGATGATGCCTGCTCTGCAGCGATACCCTGTGCGTGTGTAAGTAACCAAAATCTGATCTTATAATCATCATCATTGGGCTCATTGGGTTGAGACCACCACCAACTTCTCGGTTCATCAAAAGTATTCTGAAGTTCACCCATTTCAATGCCCGCGTCCCTCAAAATTAGATTGGACTGGGCAAGTGTCTTTTCAGAAGAGGGAGTGATTAAATTGTTTCCGCTTTTGCTCATTGTTTTTCTGTCCTGCAGTGTACTGTAAACTGCAGTCAGGATTTTGTTCAATTTATTTGCTTCTGGGGAGAGATTTCAGTATGCCTGTATCTGCTGACATGCTCTTGGATTGATCAAGTGGGACTCCGGACAGCCCAAACTGTGGAAAACTCTTGAAAACTCAAGAGTTATAGTGACAGGTGTGGATTTTTGTTGGGGTATTATTGGGTATGCCAGAAGACTTTAGGGAGAAAAAAAAACAAAGACATTCAAAAGATACTTTCAGTGTCACTTACAATACAAACAAGATCCAATAGAATACAAATGCAACTTTGGGGGAAATATTCTCCGGTGCCACACCAATGGGCTGAAACTGGACGGAAGACTTGGAGCAGGTATTCATATCAAGAACTCGAATGTTGCTCGGTCTCCCATTCAGTAATCTATCTTCTTGGGCCAACTGAGTACCATCTCCCAGGCAGAAGTCTTCATATCAATGGCAACAGAGATTCTGCTTGAGGAGGGGTTCCAGCAACAGATGGCAGGCTGTTGTTAAGCACTTGAAAGCACTACAGTCACATCCATTAAAATAACAACACAATCATAGGTAAGAATAAAAATATATAGCGTCATAGCTTACAAGAGGTGCAGTTTTATTCCCTCTTGTTCCGGATTGTGCCGAAAGACAACTACTAATAAGAAACTAATAGTTTATGCAACAATTTCAGGATGTACTCTGCCTGCTGCCCAAAGACAGCTGGGGTAGGCCCAGCACGCCCACAACCCTCGTGAGGATAAGCAGATCAGATAATGAATGGGTGGATGTCCAGTCAGCTCCATCAATATTTGGACATTGACACAATTTTCAGCATTCCAGCTCGCTACACCAACACACTAGATTGAAATGAAACAATCGAGAAGTGCTTGAGTTCAGAAACTGCGCTTGAATTTGAGGGTATTCGCGTTCAAATCAAGTGAACGGGGTAGGAATTTATAGGTGCCTCCACCTTTGTAAAGGACAGAATGTGATGGGACAAGTGGCTACTCAGCTGTTCCATGACCAGGAGGTCTGGCAGACTTCAGGCTGTCCTTGATTGCAAAGGATTTGCAACCGATCTGATGACTGTTAGTTTGTTCAATTGTTTTCTTTATCAAATGAATCTGGTGTTGTTTTATACTTTTTTGAAGTTTTTGTTTTCAAATGAAGCATTAAAGCAATCAATAATATCTTCAGCAGTTGATAAAGGCGGCAACAGAGAACAAGTTTAATACAAACCAAAAGGCTCAAGAAATACCATGAAACTGTGGCATGTGTGTTTTTATGTACTTATAAAACAATGCTTTGTTCAAATATACTCTAGAACCAACTTCATCTGTTCCTGTACTTTAAAGCTACCTAGTTCTTTGTTTTTGTTTTTTTTTGCCTGGGTAATGAAGTTGAATCAGCACAGAAACATGTCAAATCATTTTGGCAAGACGCTGATCTTTGCCATATTACTGCTGCTGCTGTAGCAAGCTGGAACTGCGCTGTTGCTGCTGTGTACACTATTACTCCATTTGATCACAATCCATAGGGACGAGCCCGTCAGAGGACATTACGTCAACTAAGGAGAGGCTACAGACACTGGTAGATTTGCTGAGGGCTGTACTGGAGAGTCACAGTGATGAAGAGGAGGGGGGAAGCGCATAAAGGAAGGAGAGGGCAGATCTTCGCAGTTCTTATACATTACAGTAGATTTCATTTGCCATGTACTGTACGGCATGTCATGTCAAGGTGTCAAAATTAAATCGATGAGTCGAGGATTAATCGATTAGCAAAGTAAGTGACAACTATTTTCATAATTGAGTATTCATTTAGAGCCATTGCGTCGCTTAAAATTGTCCGCATTCTCAGATTCCAGCCTCTCCCCTCTGATATCTGTGGTCCTTCATGAAATCAGACTGATAGTCTTTTGTATTTATTCAAAATAAGGCATTTGCAAGCGTCTGCATTTGCTTTGGAAAATGACTGAACCAGTGACTGAATCGGTTTCAAAATCTTTTTGAGTGAGTAAAATATCAATGTTGTGAGATATTTCTTTATTGTTTTGTTGTTAATCACTAGACACCACATTAACCACACTAATTGGTTAATAAACACTAATCAAGAACATTTTTGTAATACACGTAAATGCAAATAAAATTTTACCCAATTCAATTGAAAGAATAATCGATTCTAAAATTATTCGATAGTGACAGCCCTAATACAATCAGAATCAGAATCAGAATCATCTTTATTGGCCAAGTATGTAGAACACACAAGGAATTTGTCTCCGGTATAACACGCTGCATTAGTATCATCGTAAACAACAAATCATTGAACCATTTTAGAGTAACCAGTAGCAGTATTTGTAGTACAAGAAGAGTGACTACGTCAGTGACTGTTTAAGGAGTTAATGGCTAGAGGGAAGAAGCTGTTTAAGTGTCTACTGCATTTGGTGCGCAGGGATCTGTAGCGTCTGCCTGAGGGGAGTAGCTGGAAAAGGTGGTGGGCAGGGTGCAGTTGATCCAGGAGGATTTTCCGTGCCCTTGTCTTGATTCTTGCAGTGTGCAAGTCCTCAAGAGTGGGTAGGGCGGTGCCAACGATTTTTTCCGCCGTCCTAACTGTCCGTTGAAGTCGGATTTTGTCCTTTTTTGTGGCAGCCCCAAACCAAACCGTGATGGAAGAACACAGGATTGATTCGATGACTGCCGTGTAGAACTGTCGTAGCACCTCCTGTGGCAGGCCATGCTTCCTCAGCAGCCTCAGGAAGTACATCCTCTGCCGGGCCCTTTTCAGGATGGAGATGGTGTTGACTTCCCACTTCATGTCCTGGGAGACTGTGATTCCCAGGAACTTGAAGGTCTCGACGGTTGACACAGGGCAGTTGGATAGTGTGAGGGGCAACTGTGGAGAAGAATGTTTCCTGAAGTCCACGATCATCTCTACAGTCTTGAGCGTGTTCAGCCCAAGGTTGTGTCGGCTGCACCAGAGCTCCAGCTGCTCCACTTGTTGGCGGTACGCAGACTCGTCGCCGTCTTTGATGAGACCGATGACCGTGGTGTCGTCTGCGAACTTTATGAGTTTGACAGCTGGATCTGTTGAGGTGCAATCGTTTGTGTAGAGAGAGAAGAGCAGTGGAGAGAGGACACATCCCTGTGGGGCTCCAGTGCTGGTGGTGCGTATTGATGATGTTGTTGCTCCCAGTCTCACCTGTTGTGTCCGTCCCGTCAGGAAGCTGAGGATCCACTGGCAGATTGTAGGGGACACACCGAGGTGGAGAAGTTTGGGGGTGAGGAGTTCCGGGATGATGGTGTTGAACGCAGAGCTGAAATCCACAAACAGAATCCTTGCGTAGGTCCCTGTGCTGTCAAGGTGCTCGAGGATGTAGTGCAGACCTATGTTGACTGCGTCTTCCACAGACCTGTTTGCCCGGTAGGCAAACTGGAGGGGGTCCAGCAGGGGTCCGGTGACGTTCTTTAGGTGGTTCAGCACAAGGCGTTCAAAGGACTTCATGACCACAGACGTCAGGGCGACAGGCCTATAGTCGTTCAGTTCCGATGTTGCCGATTTCTTGGGAACTGGGATGATGGTAGACTGTTTGAAGCAGAATGGGACCTCACACAGCTCCAGAGATCTGTTGAAGATTTGTGTGAAGACCGGAGCCAGCTGGTCAGCGCAGACTTTCAGGCAGGAGGGGGACACTTTGTCAGGCCCCGCAGCTTTCTTGATCTTCTGCTGCTTGAAGAGCCGTCTCACATCCTGTTCGTGGATCTGTAGTGGAGAAAAAGAGGGTGGGGGGGTAGGTAGAGTGGTTTCTGGTAGAGGTGGGTGTGTGTGGGAAATGGGGGTGACCTTTTCAAATCGGCAGAAAAACATGTTATTTCATTAGCAAGACCCTTATTGTTCACTGTTTGGGGGGGTGGCATTCTATAGTTAGTGATTGCTTTCAGGCCATTCCATACAGATGCAGAGTCGTTAGCAGAGAACTGGTTTTTCAGCCTCTCTGCATAGCTTCTCTTAGCGATGTTAATTTCCTTTGTCAATTGGTTTCGGGCGTGTTTGTACAGTGCCCGATCTCCACTTCTAAATGCGGCCTCTTTCTCTTTCCTGAGTTGCCTGAGTTTGGGAGTAAACCATGGCTTGTTATTGTTGAAGGAGCGGAAGGACTTCGTTGGTACACACATGTCCTCACAGAAACTGATGTATGATGTTACAGTGTCTGTGTATTCATCCAGTGTGCCCGTTGAAGTTTCAAAGACGCCCCAATCAGTGCAGTCTAAGCATTCTTGTAGAGCTAGCTTTGCTTCATCTGTCCATTTTTTCACAGTCTTAACAACCGGTTTAGCACATTTGAGTTTCTGTCTGTATGTAGGTATTAAGTGGATTAAATTGTGGTCAGAAAGACCCAATGCTGCACGGGCGACCGATCGGTATGAATTTTTGATTGTTGTATAGCAGTGGTCTAGAATGTTGCCTTCTCTGGTGAAACAGTCGATGTGCTGCTTATATCTGGGAAGTTCACGGTTAAGATGTGCTCTATTAAAATCGCCCAAAATTATCAGGGGTGACTCTGGGTATTTTAGATCGAGTTTGTTTACTTGTTCGGCTAGCGTTTGTATCGCCGTGTTAGCGTTAGCTTGTGGCGCAATGTAAACACCGACTAGTAAAAAGGAGGTGAACTCACGTGGCGAGTAGAATGGCTTGCAGTTTAAAGACAGCGACTCCAGGTCCGGGCTGCAGTGTGCGTCGAGCTTCGTGACATCAGTGCACCATTCTTCGTTGATATAGAAGCAAATCCCGCCACCTTTCGATTTCCCTGATAGCTCTGTGTCGCGGTCGGCTCGGAGAAGGCGGAAGCCGGGTAGATGTAGCGCGGAATCCGGGTGGCGGTCACTGAGCCAGGTTTCAGTGAAGCAGAGCGCAGCAGAACGTGCAAAGGTTTTGTTGGTCTTTGTGAGGAGAAGAAGTTCATCCATCTTGTTTGGCAGAGATCGTAGATTAGCAAGATGGATCGATGGGAGCGGGGTTCGAAATCCGCGCTGCCGGAGCTTGACGAGCACGCCGGCTCTCTTCCCCCTCCTCCGGCGGAGTTTCCATGCTCCGCACAGCGCAGCCGCTCCGCTCGCGATTAGCTCCGAAAAACCTTGTGGGTTTTCGTGTGCTGGTGAAAAAAGACCGAGCGTAGACTCCCCAATGCGCAGCAACTTTTCCCTCGTGTAAGTAAGCCGCTCAGGGTCGCCAAAAACTAACGAAAATGACAAAAACAGGGATAATACTAGGGAGCGTGTGACCGAGGCTGCCATACCTGTCGGCGCCCGATGATTATCCTGTTCCAGGTTTACCACTGCCAGTTTTCGACAGTTTTACCAGGGGTGGTGAGAAGGGTGGCAGGAGGTTTAGTTGGAAGGGTGGAGGTTAAAACCCAGAAAAACACACACACACACACTTTTAATTCGGGTTTAATTCTCTCCAGTCCAAGTTTTATACATACCACAGGAAGATCACTCAATGTTGAGCACTGGCCCAGTCCGTCCAATTTTCGACGAGGGCTGCCACCAACGATTGTTATGCCAGTCGACTAATTAATTTACAATTAGTTGACTAATTGGATCATGGAAATGCTAGCATATTGCTCCAGCAAGCAGCTCCTCTTTTACAACCATCAGTATCTTGTAGACCAAATTCTTTAAGGTATATTTTAATATGATAGAGAGCACAACCGCGGGGCCGCAATTAACGTCCAATACTACTGCTCACTAGGGTTTCAAGTAAATTGTGACACTTGACTGACCATTTGAGCATATTAAACACAGACTAGAGCAACCACGAATATCATGGAGTTTATCTGACTGTTGTAGTCTGCTGGGGACGGTCAAGTTAGAATGGACTTGATGCCACCATTTCCTCTTGAAAGGAGGGAGGGTTGGTGTGAGATAAATTCAAATTTTTAATTTTACATATTTTTGTACACACTATGGAGTCACTATAAGGAGCATTTGTGGTAAAATGCTGAATTTAGTATTCAGAGATTCATTGCGGGGCGGCCCGCTGCTCCAGTGGTTAGCACGTCGACCTCACAGTGCAGAGGTCGTGGGTTCGATCCCGGCTCCGGCCTTCTTGTGTGGAATTTGCATGTTCTCCCCAGGCCTGTGTGGGTTCTCTCCGGGTACTCCGTTTTCCTCCGTTTGCATGTTCTCCCCAGGCCTTTGTGGGTTCTCTCCGGGTACTCAGTTTTCCTCCCACACTCCAAAAATATGCATGGCAGGCTGATAGAACACTCTAAATTGTCTCTCGGTGTGAGCGTGAGCACGGACAGTTGTTCGTCGATGTGTGCCCTGTGATTGGCTGGCAACCGGTTCAGGGTGCCCCGCCTACTGCCCGAACACGGCTGGGATAAGCTCCAGCACGCCCCGCGACCCTTGTGAGGATAAAATGGTTCAGAAAATGCATGGATGGATCGATAGATTCATATCCAATGGCAGGAGTAGCAACTGGAGGGTCAAGGCATTTCGTAAAGCTAGCAGCTACCACCGTGTAAAACCGCCGATAAAAGTCACAAAAGCAAAAGTGGCAGTGAAAGTATGTTCTGGTAGTTGCTGCAACTGCAAACAGGCAATAGTTGGCACCAATTAAAATCTATAATTAGTCAAATGGATGACAAAAAAAAGGAAAAAAAATAGTTTCTGATCTGGTTTTAGAAAAAAAACCATTTACATTCTAATTCTTAAGATAAGATAAGATATCCTTTATTTGTCCCGCAATGGGGAAATTACAATCAGAATTCAGAAAGGAAAAACGCTGGGTAGGGAGAGGGAAAAAAAACCACGCTCGAACTATCCTCTTCCGAGGATAATTTAAGTCCAGGATAAAAAAGACCCTAGCACATGAATAAGCATTAGACAGTTACAACAAGTCACAAGACATAACATGTATAAGGGGGAATGAATGGGAAGGGGGGGAGGGTAGGGTAACCGTGACCCGGCCGAAATGACCAGCTGCACGGATTCACACGAGCGCTCTGCATGTCGAACCACGTCACGGGGGAAAAAGAATCGAAGCGATGAAGACGGTGATAACAAGGATGTGTATGCGCGTGTGGTTGTCCAGTTATGTATGCGTATGCGTGTGCAGGTCATAGCTGCTTCGTCGAGGTCTGCTCATCATGAAGACAGTCCCGGCTTATCAGTCCATGGCCGAGAAGGAGGGGGGTTGGTGGCGGGGGGCCCTAGACTCCATGCGTATTTCCATCCAGGGGAAAGGCCAGATAGCGTTGTTTGTTTTGGAGAGACGGCCGCCAACAATTCCAGACTGCCTTGAGTCCTTGGTCTGTATCTCTCACTGGCGCCGATCAGCCAATCCTCAATTCCTTTTCGAAGCGAAAATTCCAACGTCTCCATGGTATTATCGATCGCACGGAGTCGCTCCAAACCGCAACAATATTGCGGTTGAGCTCAGTCACCGCTTGAGTCTGAGTGTTGGACATTCGCGCCAAGCCATCCAGAGTGACCGGCAGCTTCTTCACTTCCAATAGAGCTGCTCCCGTCGGTTGAATTTTGCGACAGAACAGCAAGCTGCCAACACCAAACAGCAGCATACCTGTTATCAAAAGGCCAATAATGTAGATGTCTTCCACGGACAGTACTGTCAGGCACACCGATCTCCACTTTCTCCATGGATCCAGGGCGTATCCGGCAGCAAGTGTACCCGGAGGGCAAGCAGGCTCCCCACTGCCTGCTCTTTCCGTCGAAAAAAAATTGTCAATTACATCGAGAGACCAGCCAACTAATTCCATGGTTAGTTCTTCGGATGAAAACACGGTAGGAGGCTAGGGAAAAAGTTGGACAAAAGACAGCACAAAAAGACTAAGTGACGAGCAGGGAAAAAAAAAAGGTGGGGGGGCAGGGAGCAGAGCAGAAGCGTCCGCCTTCGTCGAGAGCCAAGCAGAAAACTGCATGTCTAACAAGAAAGTACACCTCAAATCTGACCTCAGCAAACACGATCCGCTGTCCGATGCAATTAAAATCCTTCTATTCCTTCAGCCATAAATTTAGACGATGGCGATGACTTAATGAAAACCACCAGCAATGTCCCACAGTGAATATCTTCCAGCCGTTTCCCCTTTCAAAGCCCCTAAAGTTCTTCACTTTTGCTGCTTGAATTTATTGAACATCTATTTATATATTTAAAAATAAACATTATATTGTTTCACTTTTGTAAGATGAACAAATGCATTGTGCCATTATAAGTCAATGTCACTTCCCTATGAACATTGATCGACTTTCCAGCTTAAAAAAAAAAAAATGGAAGTTGAAAAGGTGAAGTTGAAATAGCCACCAGCAAGATTAAAAAAATAAATAATCCTTTGGTGTTCCGCTCCATTGCCAAGATTTTCACAACTCCTCTAACCCTGGACGCAGCAGATGAAAAATGTCTTCGTAGTCAGGGATGCAATCACATTTCCCTCTTTTGTCAAGTAAATTGAGAAAGAGGCCTGTGACCAGAATGACTAACACGAAGACAGTTATAATAGTTGCAGTCCAGACAATGTGACCGCCAAGAAGGCTAACACTGCCAGAGAGTCTGTCTACTCTCAGTGATGCCATCAGTATCGTGTAGCTGGACAGCATGAAATGACACCTCCACACTCGTGCGTTTTACAGCAGCTGTATATTGTTCGCAGCATTCCTGCAAAACAACCAAAGCATATCCATTTAACACTGGCAAGGATGAAAGCTAAATAAAACTATCATTAACAAAGAATCAGCCCTCCACATTAATCAACCTTCAAGTGCCGGGCTGTCATCCAAGGCCTTTGTCAGCAGACAGTCATCCTTCTGACAGAGAATATACTGAATCACCAAGTTCTTATCAGCTGCAGGGCTCCATTCTGAACTCTGCTTGTCCTCCACGTTGCTGTGAACTGACCTACAGGCGCCAGAACAATCCCACGGAAAGTTACTATCGTTTGCTGCGGCAACAGATTTAGACGTTCTTTTTTTCTTGCAACAATAGCAACACTACCGCAACCAATTATGACAATGTTAGGTTATGAGAAGTCAGATCCCTATAGCGCGTTTGCCTGCTGGTTGAGTAGAAGCTCCTGTGGCTCAAGCCAAACAGTAGATTTATTTTCTGGACCTGGCTTTGACACCTCTGGTTATGTGATTATCATGTGTAATAATTTCGATGAGCAGTCAAAAATATGGATGTTGAATAAATACTCAATCTTTATTCGTAACAGTTCGAAACACGAACAATTCTTGAGAACGAGAACAAGATTGGTGACCTGGTCTTCTCTCTCAGCCCTCCCGGCAGTTTGCATAGTCTTGAGCATGTTTAGTAGCGTAATGACGTCTCATTTTTTGAGCACCGCAACTTTCTCTGTGCATTTAAGGCAGCCTTGTGCTCGATCACTGTTTTTTTTTCTTGAAATTGGCTGCTCTCGTCGCCAACCTTTTTCTTCACAGCAAAATTTGAAAAAGCCATGACTGAGAGTGAGTGACAAGATATGTTTTCCTTCCACTTGGTGTCACTTCAGAATTACCTTTCGCCACAAGCTGTCATGCTTGTAGCTCATAAATGAAACAATGGTAGCTCATAAACGAAACAAACAAACATACAAACAAAAATCCACACAAAATGTGTAGGGCAACAAAATTGCCAAAAAAGGTGTGGGCCACACGAACATTAAAAATGTATGGCAAGTAGGAGACTGCAAAACATCATGCAAAAGGGCTCCTGGGCCATAACTTTGAGACCACTGATTTAAAATGTTGAAAATGCAAACACGGGTGGCCGTCCAGTGGTTAGCACGTCGGCTTCACAGTGCAGAGGTACCGGGTTCGATTCCAGCTCCGGCCTCCCTGTGTGGAGTTTGCATGTTCTCCCCGGGCCTGCGTGGGTTTTCTCCGGGTGCTCCGGTTTCCTCCCACATTCCAAAAACATGCATGGCAGGCTGATTGGACACTCTAAATTGTCCCTAGGTGTGAGTGTGGGCGTGGATGGTTGTTTGTCTCTGTGTGCCCTGCGATTGGCTGGCAACTGATTCAGGGTGTCCCCCGCCTACTGCCCGAAGACGGCTGGGATAGGCTCCAGCCCCCCCGCGACCCGAGTGAGGATCAAGCGGTTCGGAAAATGGATGGATGGATGGAAAATGCAAACACAGATTTGTTTAATACTATTCAACACCATGCAATATTAAATTAACCCTATGGCAAATGCAAAGCTGCCTCTGCAACAAAAAAAACAACATTCCTCTGACAAAATATGAGGCATTGATCCTTTCTTCAAGCAAGACATAAAATGTCATAGTGTCACCAAAATGCATTTCTTTTACAGAACCCTCGCATTTATAAATATAATGTTCACAAGTGAAATACCTTTCTGTCAAATTAATATAAACTAAACTAGTGCGGATGAAACTCTGGATTTGCGTTACATAGTTGAATTGGCACAACAAAATTCAGATATACATCATCGCAATCTGTGCGAACCTGGCATCGTCGAAATAGGCAAAAAGGTGTGCACTTGCACAAACAACATAAATAATGTGTGTGAACATTAAAAAAAAAAAAACACCAACACGAAATCAAAAATAATTTGCAATCATTAAATGTGTCAATTATTGTGGTGGTTACATTCCAGAGTACCCCCACGACAGACAAAATCTATGAAGTAGCAACCACACACACACACGCGCGCCTCCCAGTGCCCTTGCTCGTTGAAAATTGACTGCACCTTGCTGCTAAAGAGCCATAATTCTTAAACCCGATGAATTCCCACACTTGAGTATGAGTATCTGTGGCAGAATCACACGTCTGTCTTCCTCTCTGCTCTTACATACACTCAACATGCGTACACACCAGGGGTGCCCGAATCTTTTGGACCGAAGATCGACTTTTCGATCAACTAACCTCCCACGATCGACCCGCGCACGCACATACAGTACACACACACGACATGATGAGCAACACGGAGGCATGCGACGAACTTTTGCAGCCCGTTAACTATCGTAGCTCACACATACCGTTTTAAAGTGCTTCCCTCGGCCCCCTAGATTCCTATTCTTTACCCGTGCCCTCAGTGAATTGTACACGAAGCAAACGCTGAATGAGAATAATGATAACGATATAAGATATAGCGCAACAGCTCTGATCACAAGCTGCAATTGCAGACTGCTGAGCGCTAACAACTTCCGGTGACCCAGGTCACACGCCACCATAGGTTAAAGATTTACCTGCTTTATCTTATTTTATTTCTTAAAATACTTTTTGTGAAAATGAGACTGATATGATGATTAGAGTGCAGTGTACATTAACACCAAAAATACATAACAAAGACACACAAATGGTTATTTGTTTTTTTTCCTCCTCTACAACCCTCGCGATCGACTTTGGACCAGGCGGCGATCTACCGGTTGATCGCGATCGACGTAATGGACACCACTGATATACTCCATTGCAACACTCTCTCTGTTCTCTGAACAGAAATTCCCTCTAATGCTCATACAGAGAAGAGGACTTCAAGATAGGGGGGGGGGGGGGGGGGGGGGGGAAGGGAAACACCTGCTGGGCTGTAAAGCACTCAGACAAACAGCGTCTGTATTTGGAAAGTTTGAACAAATGGCAAAATTATACAGTTGATCTCCAAAAAGCGGCTTTGTCCTTACCGCTGGTTGACTGAATGGAAAACAGCATAAACAGGCTGTTTTGCTGTAGTTTTTCTGCAACACATTGTAATGGATGTTTGTGGATTTCCGTTAAGAGTACAATTAAAAGAGCGTACTAATACATGGTAAACTAAAATAACATTAACATCCACAGTATCGGGTGCACCTGGGTCCTCCATTAGGGCCCAATACAAAGAGTAGTATCAAAGGGCAGGTTGTTGTTTGGCCTGGTCAGAGACTTCTATTTGTAGCAGTTTGTACGACACTGCATGACACTGAGGTGTTTGGGTTGTGTTGAAATGTAATGTAGCTACATGGGGGAGGGACAAACTAATAGGAACAGCTCTGTGATGTAAAGTTCAGCAGCCTCCTCATAAACACACAAATACACATCTTGTTCAGAGGTGTCACAGCTAAATCCCCCCATAACTGATCGTCAATGGGGCTGCCCCGGCGAAGCACCGGACCAAATCTTGCCGTCTGAACACCCCTATGAAGCCCCCCCCCCCCCCCGACCGACTTTTAATTGGGGGTAGGTGGGTCATGTTGGAGGACCCCGAACGACTTCATATTTTTCCTCACAGATCAATAACCTGATCTTGTTTGGATGTCCAATATCTGACAGTGTCAATCAAACCACTGCAATTTGATCTTTCGCCTGCGTTCCTAATAATGTGACCTGTTGTCGTCCATTCAGCGAGCGCTGGGAAGTACAGTACCATGGTTTTATGGGAGCCAGATACAAAACGGTCACGAGGAAGTAAAAAATGCATCTTGTGAAAATCTCATTTTTCTTTAACCAGACTGAACTATGAAATGCCTCTTTTTGCGGTTTATCCCTCGGTGCACACATACGCACGAGCAAAAACATGCAAACTATCACTGGCACGTATGCTCACTTAATCGGACGTTAACACTCGTGCGCGAGGGCACGCGCACACACACACACACACACACCTGCCCACGCAACTTGTCAAGTAGAAACGTATGAGCCATGCGTGAAATAGAATTGTGATAGCCTCTTACCTGCGATGTGAGAGGTACACGCTCAGTCTCCAAAGGGATGCCAATGACAGAATTTTGACCCGCGCAGGATGTTACAGTTTTCGAATAATCCACAACCTCTCTCTTCTCTTTCTTCTCTTCTCTTCTCACCGCTGCAGCCAAACGATTACCTCGAGGAGATCGCGTAATTTCATCCCCCTCTCGGTCAAAAGCGATTCTCCGAATCTCTGACCGAACTTTTTGGGTTTAAAAAAGCGTATTTAAAACACCTTTCCCTTTTCTCCACTCTTTTGAATAAGACATGGACTCCGGTCGGTCCTTCTGCGTTCGCGCATTACTCTGGAGCAGCCGGTCCACTTTTACGCATCCAAAGTGCAGAGAGTCTGAGGCTTTCGCTCGAAAAAAAAATCTAATGAACGATCAGACGGAGCGCCGATGCTTGTTATTTTGGCAATGTAGAACTTTGTGTCCTTCATTCTCAATGCGTAATCGTTGTCATGACGTCCTCACTTGCCCAGCTGAAGTCAGTTGATTGGCCAATTGCCTGCCAATAAATGCGCAAGGTGTTGTAAGAGTCGCCGTCACTTTCCTCCGATATATTCCAAATGTCAAAATGCAGTCCCAGAGAAAAGTCGTGTTTCACGCAAAGGTGCCCGCTGATATCGCTCCGAACATTCAAAAATCCCTTCGAGTATGACAACCTCGAAGTTCTACTTCCCTAGACGTGCTGTCAGCTTTTTTGAAATGTACGTTTCTACCCAAGTCCACAAAAAAAAAACGCTATCGTAAAAATTGGTTCGTCTTCTTCTCTTCAATGCATTAGGCGCTTGAAGGTGTCTTTTAAATTACCTCCTGCAAGGGGAAAACCCCCGTTTCGAAGCCTCGAGTCACTCCTTTCGCATTCCTCTCCTCACCGAGGGAGGAGAAGGGTTTAAGAGGATGAGAGGTTAAAAGAGAGGGTTGATGTCTTTGCTTTCCACTAAAACGGACCTTCTGGGATAACGAAAGGACGCGGAAGAAAATATGAGAGAGGGGCTACGACGCTTATGTGACAGATCAACTCTACTTTTCTCAGTGGAGGAATGCGCCTCGTCCTCCTCACCCCACCTCCTTCTATACGTCTCTCTCACCTCAGGTCTAGTGGGTGGCTCTCATTCAAACTAACTTAAATAAGTATGCCGAAATGTGTCATAAAAGAGAATTTGGTATGCGGTAGGCTATTTTATGCACTACATTTAAATTATTTTCTGACTGTTTCGTTGGAAGAGATGGGGCAAACATGAAGGGTGCTGTTTTCTTCAGCACCACAAACCAGCACAGTCAAATCCACTCAGAACACAGAAAGGAGACATTTTTTTTCTTCTCGCTCTTCGTTAGTTAAAATGATGCATGCTCATAATTCTGTCGCCAAAAGACACCGACCAAACGAGGCATATGAAAGAGAGAGTGTGAAGGAGCAATACAGTACGAAGGTTTTTTTTAGCGTGAAAAGAGCCACTGTGCTGCCCCCTTTTGGTTACAAAGAGTCATGACGGAGAGATGAGAGAAGTGTTTAATGGACAGCAACTCTGCTCAAGACTAAAGACGCTGCAACAGGGCAGGCAGACAAGGCATTTTCTTCGTCTTGAAGGTGACTCCCAAGAAATGGCTGACACACATTTTTCGAATATGTCCCCCAAAGTTCCGCCGAATGTCCCATCAGAGTTCACACAAAGTCCCTCAACATTCCTAGGACCACTGTAGGCAACATCAGACATGCACACGGCAGCCAAACCAGGATCACACCTGTAAAAAACAAAACAAAAAAAACCTGAGATCAAAACACGTTACATGATGTAGGCATGTTACAAAAAAAGTCAAACCTCCGATATCTTGAAATAGAGCATACTACTGAATTGAGGGGTGAATAGTGAATACAATTAGCCCTAGTCTGTAAGAATTGGTTTAAAGAATTTCTAAGAATTGGTTTAACTATTTGAATGTAACTTTTTATGTTGTGAATTGTCCCGAAATGATTTGTCCATAAATTAAATGGAAATAAATAGGAACATCTGATGAGGTGAGCATTCCATCAGACCGACTCTAGCATCAACAACATGAGTTCCACATCACACACAGAACTGTGTGGAATTTGCAACAGCATGCAAACTCCACACAGGAAGACCAAAGGCCGGAATCAAACCCCGAACCTCTGTACTGTGAAGTGTACGTGCTAACCAGTCTTCCACCGTGCCGCCTACTTACAGTATGTCATGTTGATCAAAATTGATTATAAAGGATCTCTGTTGAATTGTTTCACATGCCACAACATCTTGCCATAAGTTCATCGTATAAGTCTTTACATGCAAAATGGCAGTTGTTCCACTATGTTAGATCAACCAGGCTCAGAGCAAGTCAAGATCATTGCTGTGATGTGGATGAGAATTTGATGCCCAAAAGGTAGGTGCGTAGGAAGGCTTCACTAGAATTTCAACAATATTTTCCTGAAGCAGATGGTCTCATGGTCACATTTCCACTTTTTTCGATCATTTTTTTCCTTTGTGTTCTGCAGTGCTCTTTTCCTTTTTTCTATATCACAAACAAATGGTTTGCCAACATAATACTGTGACTACAGTAAAACACGAGCATCATGGGGAGTCCTCGTACCTCCAAAATCACTTTTCAGGAGGTCCCAAAAACGTCGCCTTTGTTCAAATGTTAACATTGTGTCATTAAAGAGAGCAAGCCATTTACATCCTTTTAGATCAGGGGTGCCCATTAGGTCGATCCTGACCTACCGGTAGATCTAAGACAGGTCCCAAGTAGATCCGAGGAGTGTCGAGGAGAAAAAAAACAAACAACCATTTGTGTGTCTTTGTACATGTTAGTAATATATTTTTTTGTGTTAAAGTACACTGCACCCTAATCATCTTATCAGTCTCATTTTCACCCAAAAAATATTGAAAAAATAAAATAAAGCAGGTAAATCTTGAATTTACGGTGGCGCGTGATTACGTCAGCGGAAGTTGTTAGCTCTCAGCAGTCTGCAATTGCAGCTTGTGATCAGAACTGTTGCGCTCTATTTTTTATCGTCATTATTCTCATTCAGAGTTTGCTTTGTGTACAATTCACCGAGGGCACGGGCAAAGAATAGGAATCTAGGAGGGCCCAGGGAAGCACTTTAAAACGATACGTGTGAGCTACGATAGTTAACAGGCTGCAAAAGTGCGTCGCATGCCTCAGTTTCAGGCCGTTTCTCATCATGGCGTGCGTGTGTGTGTGTGTGTGTGTGTGTGCGTGCGTGTGCGTGTGTGCGCACGTGCCGGTAAGGGTAGATCCCGGGAGGTTAGTTGATCGAAAAGTAGATCTTCGATCCAAAAGGTTTGGGCACCCCTGTTTTAGATTGATCAATAATTTGTAAAAAAAAAAATAATAATAATAATACCCACACATATGGACTGATCAAGAGTTTTGAAAAATAAGTTTTATGCACAACGCCAGTGAAAAGTGAAATGCGAATCTTGCCCAGTCTGTTGCATTCGATCCTCCACATACACAACTGGCTCAATTTTCATCTAGAATACTGCCATCAAAACTCAAGCGGCAGTTCACATCAGAACACAACTTCCAGAGTACACTGTTATATCAATAACAACAAGCAACTTCACTTGTCTTATCCATACACAATCACTCACAGACTTGTTGTTCTGATGGCACTGACAATTTCAATAACACAAATATTTACTTTTCAAAGATGTGCTCAGCATTGATCATGACACTTTGCCCCGCTGAGCCAATAGGAACACATGACAATAAAATTACACTCCAAGCCTATTTCTTTGTGACACTGATAATATCGTATCAGGACATTTGGAAGTCATTACAACCTTAGTCAGCAACTCCGGGCCTGCTTTGTATTTCTCACTCTCACTCATGTCAGGTTCATGACTTAAAAGCAGTAATCACATAAACAAAATGCCTGACAGCAGGGATTGATTGGTATTTAGGCTTGAGAGTTGACACATTAATTCACTCTATTGTCAAATGTGGCCAAGTCTTATAATCACTTGTCAGATCTTCGCAGACACAGTCTCTATTCTTTTTTTAAACAACCCTCTTATAATCTTTGGTTATGCTGCTGGGATTTAACAAAACGGGCCTTTTTAGATAGTTATGTCACAAGTAGATGCACCAGGTACAGACAGAAGAGTTATCGGCACTCACTGTGTTGTCTAGTGACAACACAGCATAAAATTAGAATAAATGAAAAAGATGAAAAGCAAGATAGGAATCACTCACATTTGAAAACTGTGTCCATCATGTATTTCCCAATTAAAGTTTTACCTATGCCTAGATCCAGAGTTTTCTCATGACAATAAGTACCGTGAAATCGTGCAAATTTAAAAACATTACATCATAACAAACTTCTAGAAAAAGAAAAATAGAACTGAGAACTCTGTGACGACTTAGAGTGAACAATCGCCTGTGCAGGTGATTCTGGATGTCATTTCAAAACTGAAAGCTCTTGAACAGATGGCTAAATAGATCTAAAGGGTCACTGGCAATACTTCCTGCCCTGTTCTTCACCCTTGTGTCATGCTGTTCCTCGATGGAGGCCAACAGACAGCCGAAGTACTCAATGATGCAGAAAACACTTTGGATCTTGTCCTTGGAACCCGAGGAGACAAAGAAGATCCAAAACAAAAAAGACAGTTGTCAGATAGCGACGAGGGATCATTAGCTTTTTTTTTTTTTTTTTAAATGAGCATTTTTGCACAGCATGGCGAAGGAGTGTATAGCACACACACACACACACACACATGTATATATACATAACTGCCAAGACACGATTCAACAGGCGTGATTGAGCGCCACTTGTTTTTGATATCACATCATAGTATACAATGCCATCAATTCACTTTGTTGCTGATTTATATTTTTATAACTCCGAATGCAATCTTACAGCTCTGTGGCACCACCAGAGTTTACGGAACTTGTTTTTATCTTATTAAACTGCTAAAGCGACTCTGTTGTCTTTTCTGGTTACAAGCATTTATTAATTTTGTCGTGTTTGTGTTTCGAGACAGTCATTAAAAAAATATTTTCAAACTTTAATATTTGTGTATTAGCAATATTGATGCAGATCAAAAGAAGGGCAACTCATGAGTATGCCTCTCTTTTTTTCATTGCTTGAGGAGACCGTAGAAGAATATGTCAAAAAGTAGTGTATTCTTACTTTTCTGAACAGTTAATGTTAGAAGTCTTCATTGTTTTTCATTTCATTCATTGTTCCAGTCAAAATTATTTACAACAGAACTACAGTATAACTGTTCCAAGACCGGCTCAAAAGCCCAAAAAACAGAACCACATTCTGATTATGTTTTATGTATTAATAATTTCATTTCAGGCAGAGAATTGAAAAATCTGTTGAACTAAGGATTTTATCAAAATTGGTCAGCATCCTGAGGAGATGTTTAAGGCAAAAAATAAAAATAAAAATCGACGTAGGTCATTATTTTAAGAGGCTGACGATATGATGGCCTTATTGTGCTTCCCCCTTCCAGTGTACTAAATGGAAGGTCATTGTCTTCACAATTTTTTTTGCAGTAAGTCCAGTGTCATTGCTTGTAAATATTCACATTTATCAAGTTCATTTCTTTCACAGGGCATTGACTCAATAGCAACTGGGCTGCTCTGTTTGTCTTAGAAGACGTTCCAAGAAGGCTTCATCAGTAGGATCAGACTCAACTCAACTCAACTGTATTCATAAAGCACTTTAACCAATCCAGACCAGCCTGATTTGTCCCAACCAAGCCTTGAATGAACTGATGAAGGCTTCTCGAAGGAAAGGCGAAACATCTTCAAGATAAACAGAGCAGTCCAGTTGTGATCGATTTAATGTCCAGCGTCATTCGCTGTCCTAGCAGCGCCTGACATTCATTTCCTCGTCAGCGATTTCCCTGGCATTAATGCTGCATGTTGTCCTGGACGTCCTAACTTTTCATCTTTCTCTTTCCTGAGTAGGATCTTTACTGGCAGAATTTGTCATGCTCATTAGAATGCTTTAAGAGAAATGTAGGTCACGCTCTGTTGTATATTTTGTGTTGCTGACGCTCCCCTCTCCTCAGCTCTACCAGGCATCCATCCAACCGCACCAACGCAGACTGTCTAACAGCGCCAGCATCTCTGCTGACCAAAATGCTGCCCATTGCAGGCGCAAAAAGCACAAGCACCCCGCAGCTTTCAAGTGGCGAGTGTCGAATTGCGCAGACATAGCCCCCCCCCCATCAAAATCACTGCTGGTACGGATATGCTGCCAAGAAGGTGGAACCATCAAGCACAGATTTTTCTTCTTCGACAAATGTCGCGGCCAAAAACGCTGAGAACAAAGGCTCCACACAAAGGATAACAAACGCCGTATGACAAAAACAAATGACAAACACAAAACAAACAAACAAAAAATGCTGCACCCTTGAAGAGCTCTTGAAGGTGGCTGCTAACTGCAGCACCATCTTGGCATTCGTCAATAGAAGCAACCCTGCTCGTACTCAATTCATCCCGTCAACAGAGTCTTGGGTATGAATAATTTCATCACATTTAAAATGTGTGTTGCACATTTGTTGAGGAAAAAAACTCTGCTGCTGGTCTAGGAGACTGTCATTGGTATTTGGCGCATTCCTGATGCTGATTAAGATTAAGATTTCCTTCATTTGTCCCGCAATGGGGAAATTTACAGTCAGAGTTCAGAAAGGAAACCACAAGGTAGAGATCAGTCTTATCAGCAGCTTCAGCAAGGTCTGGTATTTTGCCATCACCAAGCCACCATGCACCTACAAAACAGATTTGATCTCATCTCTGTGTTGACATCAGCATTCTGGACTGTCCACTCCGTTCCACTCTAATTGCCTCCTTGCAAAGCATAGGGCTTAAGCGCAATGCCATACGAAGCACAATGCCATACAAATGCAAGACGACACTGCACATGCAGCTCATTAAAAAGAAAAACAAAACTGCTTCAACAAAATAACTCAAAAATATTATTGCACATACAATGCTGCTATATTGAGACACTACACACCACAGTGACTGGTACAAAATAATGAGCTCTTTTTCAAAATGCTATCTATTTTGATTATGCTAAAAGAAAATGAATCCAAACCAACAAATTTTAAAAGCATTAATTTGGTGGTGTTGAAAAATCAGTCCAAATAAATAACAAAATAAACCTCCTGTTTACTGCCAATAGTAACTTGCAGTGTGGATGCAGAGGAGCAAAAACCTCCTTGTCTGGAGGAAGCCTCAGTCTCTAATAACATACACGACATCTACTTACAGTAAGTAGGCAACATATGTTTGCATATACTGCCTCGATATACATTTTCCATATGCGCCCCTCAAATGCAGCTATGTGTTTGTCATAAAAATCTAGGCTAGCCCATCAATAGTTGTGCAGTAACGTGCTTTATGTATATGCTGCATTCTTTTCATTTATTGAAGTTTTCAAAAAAACAAAAAAGCTCTCATGGAAATTTCACAAACTCATATTAATATGATGGTTAACAAATTTTAAAACAGAGTTTGTACGATTTTATTAAAAAAAGGAAAGAGCTGGTTTTCTCCCTCTTTTTGGTTTACTCCCTCTTTTAATTTTATCTGTTTTAATCAGAATTTAGAATTGTTTAAGAGACAGATTCAAATCGAAGAACTGGAATCATCCAAATTCAAACGATGCCCAACCGTTCCTCGCTGTGACTACTACGTTTCAGCGAAATAGTACCGTAATCCTACATGATGATGTTCGATAAGCCCATTGGCTGCGCAAAAGACTGCAACCAGTGCGAGAAACAGACAAAGGTCGTGTGAGGGATTTAGATTAAAAACAGCAAGATAACATTAAAAAATAAATTGTAAAGTGAAATTCAGATCGGCAGGTAATTTTAGAGCCACACTGGCTTTTGATCAACATAAGTTAACTCAGAATCCTCGTTATAGCTGTACAGCTATCATCAAATCATAAATTCTCTGGAATTTGTATGAACGGTAACATTTTGATACGTTGCAGTTGTGTAAATATTTACAGGTATGTGTGTATGAGCAGAATATTGCAGATAGCAACGATCGATCCAAACAAGAAAGGAAAGTGCTAAGCCGTGTAATATTTTATGAGTAAGTAACGAACCCTTAAAATTGCATCCCGAGTGAGCCAATGCAAGTTGTATGATCAATTTTTCTTGTCCTTGTCAGGAATCTTGCATCCTGCAGGCTTTTAATACTGCAATGGGAAGACTTGCAAGCACACGTTATAATAGAATCATAAGTAAGAATTGCTAAAATAAGTCAACCCATGTTAATATTCCATGTGTCACACTAGAGTAAGTGAACGAGCAGTTATTCTTGAAGCATTTTGTTTGACAATATAAACAATATGCAGAAGCGGCTGGTATACAGCACTCCAAGCTGTCGAAGCTGAACTTTATGTCGGGTGAAGTAATTGATTTTTTTGAAATGCATCTCAAAATATATCAATGGCAGCTATAATAAAAAGACATTTCATAAAGCTGCATTTTATCTGTTCAAGCTGGGAGGGGTGGTTTAATAAAACCTTGGCTCCCTGTTGTGCGGTACGTGAAACATCACCTCGCGAGTCTGTGTATTTCAGCCAGCAGGGTTGAGCTTTCATCTGTATGTGCAAAAATATGCGTGTCTCCCAGACGATTAAAATGAATGTTACTGCCTGAACAAATTAATTTATTTCACGGTGCTAATATGGGACAGTGTGCATGCGTTGAGTGGCAAAGGATATTCTTAGTGTTTGACGCAAACAGTGACTCTATTTCAGCTGCAACTGAGTGCTGTGTATTATGAATCACCCTATGTAAGTAATCATATGCATAATTTAAAGCAGAAAAATGCATCTCCGTTGCAAAAAAGAATATTTTTTTGGAAACAACCAGAAATAATTTTGTAAAATGAGTGAGTGACAAAGATGGACAGGAGCAGAAATGAGGTCATCAGAGGGACAACTCAGACAGGAAAGTTTGGAGAAAAAGTTAGAGAGGCCAGACTGAGATGGTTTGGACATGTACAGAGGTGGGACATTGGTAGGAGAATGTTAGAGATGGAGCTACCAGGTAGGAGACAGAGAGGAAGGCCAAAGAGGAGATTCATGGATGCCGTGAGGGAAGACATGCAGGTAGTTGGAGTCAGAGTCGAGGATGAAGAGAACAGGGAAAGATGGAAATTAATGACTCACTGTGGCAACTCCTGAAAAGGGACAAGCCGAAAGAAGAAGAAGAAGAGTGAGACAGGCACCGCATAACATTATACTATCATTTTAAACAGTTAATATCAACATTTATTTTGTAACATTGTGGCTGAATTTACACTGCAAGATTCAAATGAGAAAAACACATGAAATCAGACATCCTCAGTTCTGGATCGAGCATCTTCCAAATGTGTAAATCCAAATCTCATGCAATATCAAATCAAACTATCCCTTTTACGCAAATCTGACAGCACTGAAATACAGCAATAATATATAATGTATACAATTGGGCATCAACACAAACAATGTAGTTAAACACATATATTATAGATAAACACTACCTCCAGTGAATTGACAGTATAAACAAGGCTTTTCAAGTAGAGATGAGGATGTGGAAGTACAACAATAAATCAACTACCAGCTGGCTGGGGTATGTGGGAAGAAATGCATTTGTTCCACATAGCGAGAAAGAGGAGTATGATTTTTAGAGCCAGAAAGGATATAAAATATGATCACAATTACAGTACATATATAATATTTCAAGCATAGATTTTCCTGCGTTTGTTGGCCAAGTCCTTGAGCATCTCCCGAGGTAGCTACGGCAGTCATAGGAACAAGCAATCGAATTAACATGAGGATACAATCATGTTGCAAGGCCTGTCTTGGCTTATTAAAGCCACAAAGCCATTCCTCTTATTGAAATCATCTTGATTTAAAATGCAAACAGTGGAAAATGTGAAGAAATGATCAAAGAAGATGTAGAAAGCCACATCTTCAAATGTCCTATATTCATAAGTAAAGCAAAAGTAAATGGTTGTAAAAACAAAACAAGCCAAAAAACACAAGCGCTTGTTCGAACGGTTGAAATCATTGCCTTCATGTTTATTCAGGGGAGGATCTCAATGGAAGTTGAAAATTATTGGCAGAGACCCTCAAGGAAAAGTTTACTGCTCAAAGCTTGGTCTTCAAAGCCTCGAAAGACAAATTTGTCACTCTCACCAGAGAACTAAATACAAATTGATGAGATGAGGGATACGCCTGGACAAGACAACTGGCTGGAGGGAGCTGATTGGAACACACGCTGATAAGAACAGGTCAAGACGAAAACGAGTGCACAAGACCTCAACAGCAGATATAAGGAAACAAGCAAACATGAAACATAACTAAACATACAAGACAATGCAAACGTCCATAAACGCAGATCACGACAGAGTATATTGAATCAAGAGAGATGTTATTGTGCACGTTATTGCTCAGGAGAAAAAGACTAGACATAGGAGCAATACACCTTCATCTTAATTTGGTATCACACAAATCTCGTTGTTTAGGACTAACAAATGAGACTTTTGAGATCTCCTTTCAACCTTTCTTTTCCTCTGGGCCATCCCATATTGTCTAAATATGGTACATCAGACGTGCATATATTTTTAGACCAATAAAGGAAAACTAATGCAGACAGCGGCCTGTGGAGTAAGCCCATGGGGAAGGATCAGTCCAGCTCAACGTAAGAATAGTCGTACGTAGTTATGCATGGAGTATAATCAAAAAACCGCCAACTTGAGCGACTCTATAAGAAAACCGGTCTCACCATCCATAAGGACATGTACACTACCCATATCACTAAATACAAGGACCAAATTGCACAAACCAAATCCAGCTACTACTCCGGCCTCATCCTCTCCAACGAAGGAAATTCAAGAACTCTCTTCTCCGTCATGAACAAAATCCTCCGGCCACCAAACTCTCTCCCCCTCCACCTGTACTCCACAGCAACCTGCAACTCCATAATGGAGCACTTCAATCACAAAATCCTTAAGATCCATCACCTACTCCATCAAAACCTGCCTGCTCCCCCCCCATCTGAACTTTCTTCTCCTTGTCATTTCTTCTCCAGTTTTGTTCCACCAACGACTGCTGAATTATCCAACCTCATACTCAAATCCAAGCCCACCACTTGCCAGCTTGATCCCCTCCCTTCATCCCTTGTTAAATCCTGCCTTCCTTCTGTGCTTCCTCTCATATCTGCTATTATCCACTCCTCACTCTCTTCTGGTATTGTCCCATCACTCCTCAAAACTGCTGCTATCACCCCCACACTGAAAAAACATGGCTCTGACCCCAACAACTTTGATAACCTCCGCCCCATCTCCAACCTTCCATTTATCTCGAAAATCCTTGAAAAAACTGTTGCTGCTCAACTCCACTCCCACCTGTCCCTTCACTCTCTCTATGAACCCTTTCAGTCCGGTTTCCGCCCCCGCCACAGCACAGAGACTGCCCTAATCCGTATTGTAAATGATCTCCTCATAGCATCTGATTCCGGTTTAGTCTCCATCCTCATCCTCTTAGACTTGAGCGCTGCCTTTGACACAATCTCTCACCCTATCCTCCTCAATAGACTCTCCTCCATTGGTCTCTCCCACACTCCCCTCAGTTGGTTCCACTCCTACCTCACTGGCCGCACTCAGTTTGTCCAGCTCAAATCCTTCACCTCAAAGCCCTCCCCAGTCACCACAGGTGTACCACAGGGATCTGTCCTAGGTCCCCTTCTCTTCATCATCTACCTCCTGCCTCTTGGCCATATCCTCCGCAAATTTAATATCCACTTTCACTGCTTTGCTGATGACACCCAGCTCTACCTCTCCTGCAAGCCAAACTCCATACTCCCACCCCCCTCCCTCACCTCTTGCCTCTCCGAACTCAAAACATGGTTCACAACAAACTTTCTTAAATTAAATACTAATAAAACTGAAGTCCTCCTTCTTGGCACCAAATCCACTTTATCCAAAGTAAACAGTTTTTCCTTCAACATTGACAGCTCCCTAGTGTCCCCCTCCCCCCAGGTTAAGAGTCTGGGTGTCATCCTGGATAGCATGCTCACCTTCCACTCACATCTCAACACCATCACCCGCACTGCTTATTTCCACCTCCGCAATATTACCAGACTTCGCCCTTCCCTCACCCCCCGCACCACTGCTATTCTTGTCCACAGTCTTGTCACATCCCGCCTTGATTACTGCAACGCTCTCCTCTTCGGCCTACCTCAAAAGTCCCTTCATAAAATCCAGCTGGTTCAAAACGCCTCTGCTCGCATCATCACAAAAACATCTTCCCAGCAGCACATCACCCCCGTTCTCCAACAGCTTCACTGGCTCCCTGTTCAACATCGCATCAATTACAAACTGCTTCTATATACATATATGGCCATCCACAACCTGGCCCCTCCTTACCTATCCGACCTTCTCCAGGTGCATATCCCCTCTCGCTCCCTCAGATCCTCGTCATGCCTCCGCCTGTCAGTGCCCCCTGCCCGACTGAGCACCATGGGAGCCAGAGCCTTCAGTCACGCTGCTCCAAAGCTGTGGAACAACCTACCTCCGGACCTCCAAAACTGCACACCTCTTTCCACTTTCAAGTCCCGTCTAAAAACACACCTGTTCAGGATTGCCTACAACACATAGCTCTTCCATTTCCTATGTTTTTATGATTTTATGATTTTATGTCCTGTTTTTATATAATATCTCGTTTACTAATTTTTACATTGTATTTTCTTATTGTCTGTACAGTGTCCTTGGGTGGCATGAAAGGCGCTTTTAAATAAAATGCATTATTATTATTATTATAAGTGCAATAGATGCAAACTCCACACAGGAAAGCCGGGGCCAGATTTGAATCAACGACCTCTGCACTGTGAGGCATACGAGCTAACCAGTCAGCACCGTGCCGCCCTTATATTATAGACCATGCTGCCCTATTTAGTTACGTAAATTAACATGCCTTCTTGCACTCAGCTGTGACTTGTTTCATTTTCAGCCTTCCAGCACTGTGTGACTAGCCTTTGTAATTTACAGGTTTCATGCATGTCTCCCAACTGATCAGGTCCACCGATTGGATGTGATTACATCAGATTGCTACAGCACCTAATGAAGTGTGCTGTACATTCAGACACACACAACGCTCTCAGTTGAGTTCATACTTTGAAGTGCAATTCTTCTCCCACTTGTTCATCCTGCTTTGTTCAGGAGGGATCTATCCGGAGCATCCCTGATGGCTCTTGTAAAAAGCATTTGCTCTTCCTACCCCGCCTTCATACACAGCTACATTTCAAATCCACTCTTCCAGTGTGTTCCAGTCTAATGTAACATACTTTTCCTCTTCCATCCGATATCCAATTGCCAATGCACCACCTCTCATCATCAATTATCATGTTTTCCTTCCTACAATTGGGGCTCTGGAGTTAATTTCCTGCCTTTTTCATTTTTTTCCTCTCAATTATTAGACTGTTACCATCTCTTCAGCCAGTGATGAATATTTTGCATCATGTTATCAGTCAAAAAGTAATATATATATATATATATATATATATATATATATTACATATATTACAATATATGTACTACTCAATTTCCATCCATTCTTCGATTTTCTGCAGGGGGTGCTGGAGCCTATCCCAGGTGTCTTCGGGCAGTAGGCGTGGGACACCCTGAACACTCAATTTATGACTCTAAAATTACAATGGCAATCATTTGCTATGTCATATTTTTTCTCAGTCTTAGGAAGAAGACTGCAGATATTTAAATGCTTTAAAGCAAAAACCGACATAGTGAAAGGTTAATATTTGGGTGACGGGCAATTTATGATTGTTGTTACAATGAGAACAGTCGACAAATGAAACGCGAAGTGGGCCAGTCTTGTATCGAAGCGTGGAACTGCCAATGTGGGGTAAGAATTTTTTTGCCAGTTTCCCATTCAAAAATATTGACTCCACATTGGCTATTCCACGCTTCCATAGATTAGGAATGGATGCATCCTGTGTCATTTTTTTACCCATTTGTTCTCCCACTCCCATCTTGTTTTGTGTGTGTCCAGGAGGTCCTCTTTTTACGACATAGTGGTGTTCATGTGGCACAATCTACCACTAGCCTGCACTAGTGCAGTAGTAAAGCCATAATTACACAAAAGAAAAAAATCGAGTATGGCTCATTGTGCTCTGTGTCACATATCCTCGCGCTGCTGCACAAACTAGCTCATTGCATGCCGTCCGTAACCTCAAATGTCAGGACTTACAGTACCGGTACGTTAAACAAGAACCCGATGTATTTAACATTTAGCATTTAACTTGGACATCATTTAACTAGGGTTGGTCAACAAGATCAATCATTCAGCGGTAAAAGGTTGCAATAATTCCAAGGAAAGAGATAACATATCCACACAGGAGTGGAGAATGTCTGTAAAATACTGGTTGGTGAAGCCTAACATGCCCCTGATCTCTTACTCTTCCCCTCCTTTAGAAAAGACCTTTTCACATCATCTCTCTCTGGCAAACACCCACACCACAACACACTCTCATACAAATCATTGCTCACACCCACATGCTCACACACACGCTTATAGTACCAACACAAGAGGAAAGCCGGAATAGCCCAGAGTGTTTACAGCCCACACTGGTTTCCTATGTGTGGATAAGGCCCCATACACACAAACAGTGATCTGAAACACAGGAAAAATTACATTTTGTCTTTTGATCCCACTGTTTGATTTTTTTTTTCCATCTCGCCTGCACAACCACTTAGCAACAGTGCACTTGTGTAACCGGTCTGTGCCATTTTATGCCTCCAGCATCTGTCTTTAACCTGTTTTAAAATCTTGAAAACCTTTTTGTACCATGTTACTCCATGATATGGGTTTAGCTACTCTTGCCTTCAAACCAGACAGCAGGAAACTCTCTTGGTGACCCAGATAGAAATATGATAGTTTTCACATTACTTTAGAATAACTTGATTGCACAGTGGTAATCATAGTAGGAAAGAGTCTGGTGAGTAACTTGGCTCTTTGCCATATTCTGGTTGGCTTATTCCTTCCTGACGCACCTTACAAGAGCCTTCTACCCAGCAACTTCCATATATATATACTAGTTTTTGTAAATCATTGTATTCTGTTTTTATTTGTATTTTAGACAATGTCTTGACTAGATTGTAACTGTGGTTGTACGGTAATATTGGCTATGTATAACTAATACTGTAGTCGTACGTCATATAATTTATTTTTCTCTTCAAGTAAAATTTTTTGATCAATTAATTGTGAATGTAGAACTTGAATTACTCAATACACCAAAATCCCATTTTTAATTAAGTGGTTCATCCCTTGGTTAATGTCTTTCTGCCGCCATTAATCTCGGATGCCTTTCAGATCCCCGATACCCTTCAGCATTACTCAAGATATGAAGAGGGGATAAACATTTAATCTTGCATGGAACAATTTGAGCATTGTTTAATTAAGTTAAATATTTGATTCTCTGCATTTCACAAAAGGTTAGGGTTGGCAGATTTGGCTGTTCACTATGCTAAAAATCGTTGGTATTCTGATGCTCCCACTCCCTTTGTTTTGATTAGATTCCACATAAAGAATGGCTGTACAAAGATTATCTTCATTTGAACCATGGCAGCCCTAAAAGTTCTTTCAATGGGTCCTGAAATATCTGTCGCTATTTTGACTTGATTTGTTGGCCCACTGAAGGGCTAAGAATCTCAGTATCATCTTTGAACTGAAGATAACAGGAGATCGTCATATCATCAGAATTTATCCAGTTCTAATTTCTTCAGTTAAAAATATTGCAAGAATAAAATGTATTTTGCACCCTTAAGTTCTTGAACGTTAAATCCACACATTTATAAAAGATAAATGTGTGGATTTACGACCTTGTTGCATCGCCATGGACTCCGACTTGACCTTGGCCTGGAGGTGGTGCTCGTTGGCGAGCCTGTATCCATGGATACTGGTTGGGCTCAGCCCATAAGGACATCATGGGTCCCCCGCGCTCCCTTCTCATGGGCTCGCCACCTGCGAAAGGGGCCATAAGGGTTGGGTGGAAGATGAGATGGGCGGTGACCGGAGGCAGGGACCTTGGTGGAACAATACCCAGCTCGAGAAGCTAGCACTACGAATATGGAACATCATCTCTCTGACAGGGAAGGTGGTAGGGCCAGAACTGTAAGATCACAGGGTCAGCTCACAGGAAATGTAAGAGTCAAAGTGGCTGATATTGCGCACTGTGTTGTTGTCTTATGGGTTGTGAGGGCACAAGCACCTTTTAACACAGCTGAAAATTGTGCGTGGCTATGATAGTGTGAATTGCTGCAATAGACGATGGCCCATCCATGGACTGGCTTGATCAAGAGTGAACAGGGTGTGACTGCCAGAAGTCTCAAATGGTAGGTCAGCTCATTGAAATGATAAATATGTTATTAATCACGATTTAAATACGTAGCTTGCAGCAGCATTTTTCCAGCATTGATATATTTTGTGCAAACAGGCAAGGCTATGGATTTGCCTTGGCATTATTATTTCACAGTTCCTCTGAACAGCAAACTCAGTTCATCCTTGTCTGTATTGAAAAGGAAAGCTCTAAAATATCCATCCATCCATTTTCCGAACCGCTTGATCCTCACTAGGGTCGCGGGGGGTGCTGGAGCCTATCCCAGCCGTCTTCGGGCAGTAGGCGGGGGACACCCTGAATCAGTTGCCAGCCAATCGCAGGGCACACAGAGACGAACAACCATTCACGCCCACACTCACACCTAGGGACAATTTAGAGCGTCCAATCAGCCTGCCATGCATGTTTTTGGAATGTGGGAGGAAACCGGAGCACCCAGAGAAAACCCACGCAGGCCCAGGGAGAACATGCAAACTCCACACAGGGAGGCCGGAGCTGGAATTGAACCCGGTACCTCTGCACTGTGAAGCCGACGTGCTAACCACTGGGCTACCGGGCCGCCCGCTCTAAAATATGTTGTTGCTCATTTTGGAGTGAGTAAATCAAGTTTACGATACGAATTGTAGATGTCCAAAGTCACCTCGAATAGGGTCCAACTGAAGCGTGTGCTGAAAAGAAAATGCATAGATTGATGTGCTTTATTGATTTTGAAGTAAATCCTAGAAGTATGCATCTCATTTACATAACCACTTTAGTATTTCACTGTGTGTATTTTTGCCTTTTAGACGTGGTGGAAGTAAGAATAAATAATTGAGACGATCAACATAAGCAGTGAACATCTTAGTTGGAGTGAGGTATATCTTTGCCATAAAAGTGAGTCATGCCCTCTAACGACTCTACTATTTCAATTCTGTGAGAAGCAAATGACGTGAGATGAACTTCAGCAGCTGGAAGTCAAGCCATTAACAGACCTTTGACATCCCCGCTGTCAAAAACTGTCAACGAAGAACAGCAGGTCACAATGAGCTTACTGGGTTTAACCGCAGGTATATGAAAGAAACTTAAATGATTGCTGTGGGGAAATTACATAAAAACAATAATCCTCCATCGGTAAACAGACTCCAAAAAAGATTTCTATTGTTGTTTATTGCTCACATTTCTCAAGTTGGACTTTATGACAATATGGAAGCAGTTAAAGTGGAAACTGTGAAAAGAACAGCTAATATGAGCTATATTGCATACACATGGGTTTATGAGTTTTAACAAATAACAACTTCGGGCATTCTTGATTTTCACTCTTATTTTCGAAGGTAGCACAGTACATAACACTAAATGGGTATCTATCCAGTATCTCATACTTGTTAGTGCCATTTTTCCCTTGTTGGATAAAAAACAGCCAAAGGATCTGTGGCTGTGTTCTCCCCATTTCTCTCCCAATGCATTTCATCGGCCACAGTAGCTAACAGCTCAATTGTTGTGGCTGAGATAATGTAGTTTTCATCGAGAACAACACTACACTATCAGTGACTGTTTTTCCTTTACTTCTTATTTAATAGGATGAATTTATTATTTAACCTTTATTTAACTAGGTAAAAGCAATTGAAAACATGTTCTCATTTACAATACTGACAAAGAACAGAGCAAAACAAGGAAAAATACTGTAAAAAGTACCAATACAACAAACGAAATCCGCTGTACACAGCTATACAACAAACATAAAACAAAACATTAAGTATAAAAACATAATATGAAACATTAAAAAAATCAAATAACACTTTGCGAACACTTTGCTTCGAATTCAGGCCTGGCAAAACATTTATACTTTTGAGGGTTATTGTCCAATCTGCCAGTACCCCAACGTGGCCAAGGATGTAAGAGACCTTTATCGCTACTCATAGCTCTAGTTTAAAATGATGTTTGTAGCTGGGCATGATAAAACACAGTCGTTGTCATCAGGGGCCTATTTGAGAACAGAATGTACATCATTTGGACACATGTAGTCCTTATACACCTCCCACCTACAGCATCCAAACATGGTGTGATTTTTTTTGTTAGGCCGGCTGGTGATACAATACAATTATTTCAGCATTATGAAACAGGAAGAGGGATATAACTGAATGGGATGACGAAATAACACTGAGTGGAGTACAAGATTTACACGACAATATATTGCAATATGGGTCACAATGTTTTTTGGAGCATTACATTAAATCCTAGTAAATCCATATTTGAACATGTGAGTCATACATTAGAATGGGTGTTTTGATGAGCTGGATAAACTGTCACAGGCTGAACATAATGACATGCTCATGTTTCTCAATTGGAACAATTAAGCGGGAGATATTCCGTTTGGTTTTATTTGGCTTGCATGCTTAATGTAAATAACGTACTTTGAAAAGACACACTTTTCTGTCCTTTAATGCACTGTTAAGGCTGCAGAGGCCCATGCATACATTTGGAAACATATCGGTCCGTCCATCCATTGGCCACTTCAAGCCTCTTTTATCTCAGTGCTTGCATTTTATTGTTACATGAAATAATCATGTAATCTATGCTTTGCACAAGTGAACGCCTGTGGCAACCAATTGTGTTTCGAAGCACTGTGCCAACAGTAAACAAATAATGCAAACAAGATAATAAGCCTTGGGCATGCATATAGAGGGGCAATTATATTCTGTACCACATTTTACAAACAGAGTAGAACAGAGTAATGTACAGATGAAGCTGTACACTATAAATTTTAATAATTGAATCACAGACATTTAAATCACCAGTGTCTCTATCTACTGATATAATGCTTTGACTGGCAATAACAGTCCTTGAGTTTCAGCATTTGTACAACATAAAAACAAGCAGGGTCGTCGCTAGGTTTTATGGACGGGGGTGAGTGGGGGGCTATTTTCCAAGGTCATGCACAGTGTGCAGCTTGTGATCAAAAAGATTAATAATCATGTGTCAAGGTTTAGAGTCCACATTACATTTGTTGTTATTTCAGTCTATATTTTAACACACTACAGAAACAGCATGTATGTGGACAGTACTACTGTATTCTGTATACCGGATTCAAAACACCAACCTCGGCACAGTGAGGCAGGTGTGCTCACTCGTCGATCACCGTGCTGCCCGTGTAGACATATACTGTATGTGTGTATGTTAATTATGAAATACGGTTTATTTGGAAGCAGTAGGTGTTATGTGGTGTACTCTGGCAGCTTATCCTTCTCCCTTTCCAACCTCTGCAGTCGCAAGTTGATCCTAAGCCCCTCTCCCTCTTGCGTCTTTAGACACATGCAAACTGTGTGGCTCTCAGCAGCAAGTTGACATGACAATGGAGCGCCCACTCGCTAACTTAACATAGAAATGAGCAGTAGTTTACAAAACTGTTGGGGGGGGGGGGGTTTGTTGTTGTTTGTTTTTCTTTCTCACATAGATTGCGCAACGGGAGGTCACCCAAATTGCCGCTAGCAAAAACCAGCTTGTGTGAATCTCGTATCATAAAGTTACTGAGATGACTACATTTAACAGAAAACGTGTCACGCCACATGCACAAGAACGGCACTTGTGGGCTCATTATTGCATCTGTCACTAGAGATTATGTGCCTGGGCAGCCCCAACATGACAGGGGAACTGTTTTCACCATGAGACCACAATGCCTTTAATCGAAAAGATTAAAGAGTGCCAGCTCATTAAAAGCGTAGGATGTGTCTTGTGTTGAGGTTTTAAATCAATTACCCACTCAAATGTCATATCACCCACTAATGACCAATATGGCGCAGGTGTGAAGAAGGTCCCTACAAAGGTGGGCAATTTGTTTATTTTTTTAATTCAATAAAGGATCTAAGGAGACAGAAAAGCACATGAGGGAAATCCACAAATCAAGGACAGACAAAATCTGCAATTATTAAATTCAAGACAATAAAAAATAATCCACTCAGCACAGAGCCGCTGAGGGGCCAAAAGTTTGGTGAGATCTTGCAGAATCTCACCAAACTTTTGTCACGTGAGAGGTTTTCCTCAAATAAATGAAACTTAAGACATAATACATTTCTGAATAATTTTTTTAATACCGTAGTTGCAAAGATGCATGCAAATATCAGAGCACATCATGTTTGATTTTTTCAAGAAAAACAATAAGAAGGGGAAATCACGATAGTCTGGTCAGTGGTAGTCTGAAGTTTTCTACGGGGGTCAAAGGTGAGTGATGGGCGGGTGGATTCAAAGAGTTTATGCATATATGTTGGGGTGTATGAAAAATAATTTCAAAAACAATCTCCATAAATGTGGTACAGTATAAGAATCAAGGACCGCTTAATGGAACAATTTGATTCAGTGTGATTTTGACTTGATTTGGAATGGCTGAGTTTGAAAGGGCATGACGCAGTGAGTTTTACAACATAAAGGCTTGAAATAAGCATTTCGATTTGTGAGCCAAAATTGGCATTTTAAGCCTCATCAAAACATGTTGAATTACAAAACTAAGAGTCAAACGCTGAGCCAGTCCCAAATGGCTTTGCTTGGCTGGACGCACGTGTTAAAGTAAGGCTATGCGCCACTCGGAGATTGGGGCTCAAGTACTTCAGAGCTGTTCAGTCTGCACCAGCTAGCTAGCAACAAACTTCTGCTTGTGGCTGCTGCAGCTAAACACGTACCGAGGTCAGTAATCATCAACTGCGTGGCGGCGAATAAGATACACTTCTGTTCATAAAAGTATCATTCTCGCAAAGGGATGTAGAGCAATGGTACGCATAGTATTGCATGTCTTAAAGTAGGGGTGGGCTATTCCGATCCTCCAGGGATGCTATCCTGCATGTTTTAGATGTCTCCCTCCTCCAACACAACTGCTTCAAACAATCAGCTCAATCAGCTAAAACATGTAGGAGAGCGGCCCTCGAGGACTGGATTTATCCACCCCTGTCTTGAGGGCAGCCTGTCGATCCTTGAATGGCATTTATCATGCCTCATTATTCTGTGCTGTCAAAAAGAGTGTGCAAGTGGTGTTAAATCAAAATGTAGTTAAGAACTACAGACAAGGCAATCACATCGAAATGTCACACTGATTGGCCTTAAGCATAGACATCATTTCTAAATATCACAAAGATAGCAGGCCACTTTCTGATTCACAAAGATGATGAAAGACATGGTGATTAGACAGATTGGAGCATGCTATTCTTGGTTTCGGAGTGGGAGGAACCATGTATCCAGTCTCAAATGGCAAAAAGAGGCAATCATCTAACAATAGCATCCAGTACAGTCATGGAATGCTGTTTGTGTCTTTTTCTGTTGTGACTGTGCTTTGGGCTTTTATTTTGTCGGTCGCTTTGGTCCTTAATTTTGGGTTCAGTGTGGCCCGGTGTCTTTCAGTATTTTATTTTATTAAATTTATGAATCAGTCCTCCAGGTAACAGCTAATGTCATTAGAGTTCAGCTGCAGACTATGCCATCGAGTTCAGGATGTTAGCTTCTGAGAGTGGTGTCGTGTGTGATTCCTCTTTTGTGCTGAACAGAAAGGATTGCAAGACATTCCATAAACAAGGAGGATATATCACTCAGTACAGAATGCTCTTGATAAAATAAATCTAAATGTTGCCATTGGTTGTTAAAATTGGGGTGAAAATAATATCAGTTATCAGTGTAATTGATATGTATAAAATTTGCCAACTCAAATGTAAGTCATTCTTGATGCTTTGAAAAAGTCAATGTTTTAATCTCCTGACACTACACAATAAAAGACACTGAAGTAACTAAGCTGCAAATCCTAAAACGTTATTGACAACCACACGATTTTTAACTGACAGCAAGACTGACACAAAGGAACAAACATGGACGCTCACTCCAAAGTAGCTGGGCGTGTCGAAACAAGACATTAAGCCAGTGACTTGGAGTAACCCGAGTCCGTGAATTGAATGAGTTTATCACCATCAGAAAATCCATCCTTCCACCACACTGCGTATCCTGAACGTGGTCGCAGTGGGTGGGGGTTGAGGTTGCAGGAGCCTATACCAGATGACTTTGGGCAAAAGGCAGACTACACCGTGAAATGGTCGCCAGTCAGTTGCAGGGCACACATAGAGATGAACAACCATTCACGCCAACAAGTGGGAACTGATCCTATGTGCAGTGAAAAAGTATTTGCCCCCTTCTTGATTCATGTGTTCATTGCATATTTATCACATACAAAGGTTTCAGTTAATCAAACACATTTTAATAACACACAGAGTATACCCAAGGAAATACAACATGCAGTTTCTAAATGCCAATAACATTTTTAAGTCACAAAAAAAATCCAAAACTACCCGTCCTCCCGATGTGAAAAGTAATTGCCCTCCTGATGAAATCACAAAGTCACTGTGACTTATGACAGGGAAAGTCAAGTTCAATTTCACAGGCAATACCCAAGCACCACATTTGTTGAATCATGAAATCACATAAATAGAATCCGTCAGAAAAAGTGAAGTAGGCTACAAGATCTCAGAAACATGCCACAAACATGCCACGATCCAAAGAAATTCAAGAAGAAATGAGAAAAAACCTTATTGAAGTCTATCATTATGGAAAAGGTTACAAAAGACATTTCCAAGACTGCAATAATACACTGTCAGAGGTTTTATGCACAAATTAATAAAACTGGGAAGAGTGGCAAACATTCCCAGGAGTGATCGACCAGCTAAAATTCCTGAGATGAGAGTGAGATGGCGACTCATCCGGGAGGTTGCAAAAGAACCTAGAACAACATCCAAAGAACTCCAGACCTCGCTGACAACTGGTGGGAAAGCAAGGTTAGGAGCTCGGGGAGTTTTGCGATGCTGTGGCCCAGCTGCCCCATCATTTCGAGGCATTAGGTGCCCGTATGGATCAGATAGGTCCCCATCTTTTGTCAACACCAGTGACACAACCATCTCCAGTGGCGGCATCCTCTCCGGCGATCATGAATAGGAAATTGAGTCTTTCACCCTCCCTGTTATGGTGGAGAACTTGGCCATTGTGGCCGATTTTTATATCACCGTGGTGTTATTTTTGACCAGCAACCCACCACCATTGCATTTATGTAGCACAAAAGTCGAAAGTACCGGTAGCTTTCATTATGAGTCTGTTGACAGGCCAGGCTAGTTCATGGGCTATGGCGGTGGGCAACGCGCAATATAAGCTTCGGTTCTCCTTCTCGGCTTTCATTTCCGTGTTTCGTCGTGTTCCACCATCCATTTCAGGTAAAGGAGGACATTTTTGTCTTCCCGCAGCTGAGAGTGGTTTTGATGACACCGCACTACGTACCGATTTTCGCCGGGGTTCAAGTTCTTCCCTCAAAGACGAGCAAGCCGTCTTTGATGACACACATTCTTTGGAGGAGCTCATTCGCCTGGCCATCCGGTGAGACAACTGCATTCGTGAGAGACGTTGGGAACGTGCAGCCGAGCATAACCATTGTGCTCGCTGATCCTGAGCGACATAGTGGAGGATCACCTTGCATCCCTGACCACACCTGCCGCTTCAGTGGACGAGCCCATGCAGCTGGGACTCATCACCAATTATCGCAAACGCTTTTTCAGTTATTGCTGCCAAGGGTTGCACAACCCATTAGTAGGTTCAGGGTGCAATTACTTTTTCACATTGGGACAGGTACGTTTGGATTTTTTTTTCTCTGTCTAAATAAATTAAATTGGTATTTAGAAACTGCATTTTGTATTTCCTTGGGTTGTCTCTATGATATTAAAATTGGTTTGATGCACTGAAATCAAACCAATATGCAAAGAACACAGAACTCAGGAAGGGGGCAAATACTTTTTCACGACACTGTACCACTACACTATTAGTGACACACTACTAGAAAATATTACGTGTAATTAGAAAGGGGGTGGGGGTGGACAAATAAACAAATAAAAGAAAGTGACAGGTGCCAAAATGGTCAAAGAGTCGCGGCTATGTGTGTGTATGCTGTCACCTTACATCTTCATCCTGGAAGACAGTGTAGGTTTCTGCACTACAGGCTGACGTTCCAGCTGTAGTTGAACCTAGATGTTAAAGGAAAATATGATACTGCAGCAATATTCCAAAAAGTGGAATATTGCTCGAGTGCATGAACTTAATATACTGTGCATATTTTTGGAATATGGGAGGAAGCCAGGGTAATTGGTTCCCCAACTCAACACAGAAATGTTTGTACTATGCAAACTTGTGATGTGGGACTGCAGTGATTAACACTCTTCCGCAGCAAACAGACAACATAGAGAAGAAAAAAGGAGGGAGAACAATTAACACGAAAGAAACTGATGGGAAAAGTTATGATGAAAGCAAATTGAAAATGTTCTTACCCCAATGAAGAGAATAATGACTTTGCTAATGACTTGATTGTTTTGCCCTGCATGTCCTGTGTGGAATATCAGTGGAACAGCCATTTGTACAACGATTCATCTCCAAACCTTTAAAATGATTAGAGGAGACACCCAATGATCCACGTTTTCCATCCTTTATGTTTATGATTCCTGGGGTGCCATATATTAAAATGACTAAACATAAACATATCCTTGGTTGTACGGATAATTCTTGAAGACAAGTTATAAACCACAGGGAGGGAGTTTGTGACTACTCATGAAAAGTAGTCAGGCACCCTGAAGTAAACAACTGGAAACTTTCTTTGCTTATCTTAATGATGCTCTGGCTTAATGTGCAAATTGTCTTTCAAAAAAAAAAAGGAGCAATCATTTTAAAATTATAAATGACAAAATATTAAAAAAATATTCAGACAAATTATGCAAATTATGATTTTCCCACAGCACCACAAACTCTCATAGCAGACAAGGCTGCCATGGCAGCAACCTTAGTTGGGAATCACTGGATTAGTGAATTACTTATTGACATTAAATTAATATCATTAATATTTATTGAGTGGCAGTAGACAGCAAGCCAGACTCTGCCAGGGCACTGAATGTACTCCAAAGCTTCCCGGCGTCCATTAATTACCCATAAAAATCCATGAGTGAACGTGACAAAAGTGACAGACCCCATCAGAATTTGATATGCTCAGAGGGAAGATACCGGTATCTGTGAAAAACCGTGGAGCAAAATGTTGGACGTCATTGATCCCCCAGACTCAGCAGTCCTGTCCCCCCGTGGCCTTTCACCGTGAAATATATTAATGAGAGACCATGAGAAAACTTAGCAAGACTTGAATAAGGAAGAGTTAAAAAAAAAAAAAAAAAAAAAAAATCCCTCGATGCATATTTCTGGCAAACAGGACTGGCTGCTGTTCTCCAACAACCAGGGGCGGGTTTAGGCAGGGGCAAGAGGTGGCCTGGCCCCCCGCAAACTAAATCCCCCCAAATATATTATATTTCACATATTTGTATTATCTCATGCCTCTCTCCTGCGCTCCACTTCTGACTGTCTTAATGTGTTGCTTGCCCCCTTAAATATAAAATATATCAAGTAGTTTCTCGTGTCATGTTTCTCGACTCCTCTTCAGCTGCCTTTTTCACTCTGCTCAGAGTATCGGCCTGCTGCCAGTTTACTGTATCACCCTTCAGTATGCAAATGAGCCAGTGTCAGGTTTCTAATAGCCGTTTGGAGCAGTAAACTGCAAATGCAAAGCAAATGAGCGTTGTCAAACTCATTCATTGTGGTTTTTTTTGTAGTGACATACTTAATTGCTTAATAACACAATAACACGCCCGAAACCAATTGACAAAGGAAATTAACATCGCTAAGAGAAGCAATGCAGAGAGGCTGAAAAACCAGTTCTCTGCTAACGACTCTGCATCTGTATGGAATGGCCTGAAAGCAATCACTAACTATAGAATGCCACCCCCCCAAACAGTGAACAATAAGGGTCTTGCTAATGAACTAAACATGTTTTTTTGCAAAAAAAGGAAACCCAACGCAAAAAAAAAAGGACACCCCCATTTCCCACACACACCCACCTCTACCAGAAACCACTCTACCTACCCACCCACCCTCTTTTCCTCCACTACAGATCCACGAACAGGACGTGAGACAGCTCTTCAATCAGCAGAAGATCAAGAAAGCTGCGGGGCCCGACAAAGTGTCCCCCTCCTGCCTGAAAGTCTGCGCTGACCAGCTTCCGGTCTTCACAAAAATCTTCAACAGATCCCTGGAGCTGTGTGAGGTCCCATCCTGTTTCAAACAGTCTACCATCATCCCAGTTCCCAAGAAATCTGCAACATCGGAACTGAATGACTATAGGCCTGTCGCCCTGACGTCTGTGGTCATGAAGTCCTTTGAACGCCTTGTGCTGAACCACCTAAAGAACGTCACCGGACCCCTGCTGGACCCTCTCCAGTTTGCCTACCGGGCAAACAGGTCTGTGGAAGACGCAGTCAACATAGGTCTGCACTACATCCTCGAGCACCTCGACAGCACAGGGACCTACGCAAGGATTCTGTTTGTGGATTTCAGCTCTGCGTTCAACACCATCATCCCGGAACTCCTCACCCCCAAACTTCTCCACCTCGGTGTGTCCCCTACGATCTGCCAGTGGATCCTCAGCTTCCTGACGGGACGGACACAACAGGTGAGACTGGGAGCAACAACATCATCAATACGCACCACCAGCACTGGAGCCCCACAGGGATGTGTCCTCTCTCCACTGCTCTTCTCCCTCTACACAAACGATTGCACTTCAACAGATCCAGCTGTCAAACTCATAAAGTTCGCAGACGACACTACGGTCATCGGTCTCATCAAAGACGGTGACGAGTCTGCGTACCGCCAACAAGTGGAGCAGCTGGAGCTCTGGTTCAGCCGACACAACCTCGGGCTGAACACGCTCAAGACTGTAGAGATGATCGTGGACTTCAGGAAACATCCTTCTCCACAGTTGCCCCTCACACTATCCAACTGCCCTGTGTCAACCGTCGAGACCTTCAAGTTCCTGGGAATCACAGTCTGCCAGGACATGAAGTGGGAAGTCAACACCATCTCCATCCTGAAAAGGGCCCGGCAGAGGATGTACTTCCTGAGGCTGCTGAGGAAGCATGGCCTGCCACAGGAGGTGCTACGACAGTTCTACACGGCAGTCATCGAATCAATCCTGTGTTCTTCCATCACGGTTTGGTTTGGGGCCGCCACAAAAAAGGACAAAATCCGACTTCAACGGACAGTTAGGACGGCGGAAAAAATCATTGGCACCGCCCTACCCACTCTTGAGGACTTGCACACTTCAAGAATCAAGACAAGGGCACGGAAAATCCTCCTGGATCCCCCGCACCCTGCCCACCACCTTTTCCAGCTACTCCCCTCAGGCAGACGCTACAGATCCATGCGCACCAAATCCAGTAGACACTTAAACAGCTTCTTCCCTCTAGCCATTAACTCCTTTAACAGTCACTGACGTAGTCACTCTTCTTGTACTACAAATACTGCTACTGGTCACTCTAAAATGGTTCAATGATTTTGTTGTTTACGATGATACTAATGCAGCATGTTATACCGGAGACAAATTCCTTGTGTGTTCTACATACTTGGCCAATAAAGATGATTCTGATTCTGATTCTGATAAAAACAAGACTTAATTTTTTTTTTTGAAAATCTTTATTCGGCCAGTCAATGTGACCAACACAAAATATGTGTCACATTTGAGTTACTTTGATATATTTAATTTGAATAGAGTGTTAATCTATTTTCTAGGTTGATTTAAAATATGTATATGTACATAATCAGACAGCAGGGAGCGGTATAAGAACAGCGTCGTGTCAGTCGTGCGTGATTGCTTTTACGACAGGCTGCTCTAAGGTGGTACAGTGAAACTCCTCTACAACGAAATCATGTGTCCAAGGAAGAAATCTTTCACAACAGGGGACTTTTCACAATGGCAAATTTGATCTCAGATGTAAACACACACACACACACAAAACGTAGATGTGTACTCTTTATTTTTATTCCAATAGTGCATAGGTATGAGCATACACTTGTTTGACACTTCATATAGCCAGCGTAGAAAGAAAAAACGGGAAAGAAATTGCAAAATTTACGAACAGCATTCACTTTCACTTATACAGTATCAATTTCTTGCATTATGTATTTTACTTTGGTTTCTCCGTCTTTCATTTTTATTACATTTTATCCTGTCTTCAAGCGTTAAAGCTTTTCTTTTCTTAACTCCTTGGTCTGCAATGGTCCGTTTTGTAGCCATTTTAGCAATGCAACGTTCATGCTGCGTCTGAAATGAACAATAACAAATACTTCCTGTACTACTACACATGTGTAAGCCAGTGTGGTGGTTGCTGTTGCCGTTTCCGAGCTAAGCAGTAGCGGTGGCTGTGGCAGGCTGAGGTTGGATTAGACTTTTGCGGAAGGCTTGTTTTTCTTGTAGTGAACCTTGTTGCGAGGCAAGGGTGGAGAAAAGGATTTCGTATTCGTATTATGCAACAGGGAGGGGGTGGGGTTGTTGTAGGGGGAAGCAGAAAAGAGGGAATGGCTTTAATGCATGAAGATTTTTTTTTCAGGCTTTAATGCATGAAGATTTTTTCACACTAGGGGGTATTTTCGCACATGTAGGTTTCGTTGTAGAGGGGGTTCACTGTATTGTGTCGGAGCTGCTGCGAGCTCGCCATTTTGGCATGACCCGTTGAACCTGCAGCAACCCATCTCCTGTGCTTATCATTTCTTCTGCATTTACAGGTTAGTAGTGTGCTGAAATGACACAAATTATGTATACTGTATGTGTTTCCTCAGTGTTGTTAACATACATTTTAAGGTTTGTAAAACTTTGCCAAAGAGCGCCTTTGTCTAGAACAAACCTGGGCAAATTACGGCCCGCTGGCCGGATCCGGCCCGCTGGTCTTTTCAATCCAGCCCACCGATGGTTGGCACAGTACACAATTAAGGTTCGATGTAAATGATTGTATTCATTTCATTTGGACTTGTAATGACAGGCATTTCAACGCCAGGTGACGCAGTTACTTGAAGTTGCAGAGCACAGGGAGGGAGGGGGAGACGATACGGAAGCCCGCAGTAGTAGCGCTAAAACATACTTGGACGTTGATCACAGTTGTTTCACTGTTCTCGTTTAAAAAAAAAAAAGTATGGTAATACTTTAATACTTTTGTTCTGTTGTTTGGTATGGACTGTCAACATATACATTTTTTTATATGTACCGTATCTTGTGCTGACCCGGTCCACCTGTCAAATTTAGAAATCAATGTGGCACCCGAGCCAAAAAGTTTGCCCACCCCGGGCTAGATTGATCTCTCCTGAACAAGAAAAAAAATCAAAACACTGAAACATGCTTGCTTGTATTTTTTCTACATTGTTTGGCAGTTAGGACAAAAAAATGTGAGTTCTGTTACATTATTACTGGCATACAAAGACATTGTGCTATCTTCATGGGAAATTTATAATCAGAAAGCATTGTAGTGTTCATCTTTCTGAAAAAGAGTTACAAGTCTTGCACAATTTGAATTGTTTTGCATAATTTCACTGAAGAAATTATTTTTCTGTAAAATAACTGCACTTTCATCATCTAGAAATAATACATACTCTTATCAGCTTCTGTAAACAATGTCATTAACTTATTTCAACGTAGAAATAAAATCGAAATCAGGAGTAGATTTCTAACTTTTGGCCCGGCCCTCCACAATATTTTCTGCTTCTCATTTGGCCCCCCCGGGAAAATAATTGCCCACCCCTGGTCTAGAAGGTGCGTTTAAATGCCACAAAGAAGATAGCCGTGCATGAGTTTGTGTAATGGCCGCCACTGTTATCGCCTGAAGTGTTCAGTTGTCGCATCCAAGTGAGTGACTTTGTCAGTTAGACATGGTAAAAGGTGCTGGAGCACAATGCCCCCTCAAGATTTGTGGCTGCCCCTTCATACATGCCTGCATAGACCCGGCCTTGCCAACAACATAGTGTAAACATAGCATAACCGTTTCAAAAATATAGTGTAGGAAATTAAGGGTCTGTAATTGCCAATACACAAGCCTGCACACGTGTTTACTCAAGAGGCAATTGTTGACAACCAAAGCAACAACCAAGGCAGATTATTTTGGGGGGGTTTTGCCCACAAGCAGCTTTTGCAGCAGCACATCACCACTAGAAGACAAGCTGTTCTCAAACGCACACTCTCAGTTAGGTTCAAGATAATTAATGTTCTTCTACACATTGTAAAGGTCAGAAGATTAGAGTCTGCCTTCAATAATTGTAAATGTTCCTGTGCATAGCACAATGTGACTGCAAATGCTGGAAGCCATTGGAAAAGCAAAAGCTATTAACTATATGGATGGACAGAATAAACTCTCCGGGGAATCCAAAATTAAACGGAATGAAACGAAATGTTCCTTCAGTCAATTGAGCAAGAAACACGTTTCTCCTTAGCAGACCGGCGTTCCTTCTTCCAGTTTGTCAGTTCCGTCACCCGCTGTAAACAGCAACAAAGCCGGTTTTCAATGAGATGTTGAAGATGGTTCTCTGATTAGTGAAGGTGAATGCTGAATCATGCCTTAATCACAAAGTATAATACATGCATTTCTTTGTCCTGTTGTAGAGGCACTGGAAGCCAGTGAAGAAGACCAAGAATGGGGTAAAAATGGTCATGGCCAGTTAAAAACCGAACAGCCACATTTTGGACAAACTGCAGACCTGAAGACATTCTCTGAGCAAACCAGATAAAAGAGCAATGCAATAATTCACTCAAGATCACAAAAAAGCTAGGATTTGAGCCTCTGGATCTTTCCCTGAAAGGATTGGTCTGATCTAATTTTATGGAGGTGGAAATAGGCCACACGTGTAACTTCTTTTAAATGGAAATCAAATGACAGTCTGGTCAAATCAGGTACACTGTACTTGTAAATCAAATCACAGGCACCAGATATTTCCCCAACTCTATTTGCGCCTATGAATGTCATGACATGTACTGACCGGGAGGAGATCAAATTAGAATGACAGTCTAAAGCCACAACCTTGGGTGTCATAATGCATCTTAGTTGCCAAACATTCCCTCACCTACCGTTTCCATCCCCCACCTTATTGAACTCATTTACTATCCAGACATCTAATCTTGAGGGTACACACACCCCTAGGATACAAAACCTGGCAGTTGGATAGTAAAAGACCTTGATCGCGCTATGATGGACTTTGCACAGCTTACATTACAATGTCCTGCACACTACATATTAAACCATATGCTGACTCCTCATGGTTGATTTATTGCCACCTCTTTCTTGGAACATTCATCTAATTAGTCATTTTGTCACATTGGTTGATGAACCGAAATGTGATTGTAACTTTAAATAATAACCATCCTTGTGATGCTAAACGTGTTGTCTATTTGCACATTCTTCAAAATGGCCTCTCTCATTCTGATTCAAAGCAGAAACACTCAAGGACAATCTTGTACAAACAAGCAGCTGAAGACTGAAAAATGTGATTGTTCACCACATGAATGTGCGTGAACTTGAACCTTGGACCTTTTGGACCAATTAGCGTCACATCACTTCTGAAACAAAAGGTGTCCCTGAGTACTGACACACACGCACACACGCACACACACGCACACACACACACACACACACACACACACACACACACTCTTGAATGAGGTAAAGACATACCAACTTTCATTTCTCATCTTGGTGGGCCATCTGTTGCATAGCCCTGTCAACTAAATGTCACCTGATGACATCATAACCCTGTCAACCTTTCCCCTCATCGCAAATGCACACACACACACACACACACACACACACACACACAAACACACACACACTTTCACAAAAAGTGAATTCAACTTTTGCCTTGTCCTTGTTCGTACCTTCACTTTCACTTTTCTTACTTTCATGTATCTTACCTAGAGTAAAAGAAAAGATTACCTTCACTTTCACTTTTCTTACTTACATGTATCTTACCTAGAGTAAAAGAAAAGATTCTTCTCCTTCGGCGATGTTGCGGCCAAAACACTGAAAACAGTCCACAGCGGTTCCACACGATGTACAACATACACTATATGACAAAACAAAAGTCAAAAAGAGCTCTTGTAGATGGCTGCCAACTACGGCGCTATCTTGAATATGTATTCAGAACAAATGTGTTTGAGTACCGATACATTCGTTTTATGTTGACAACTATAATTGTATTGCTCCTATCGTACTGGACAGCCAGTTGCTTTCCGATGTCACTCCATTTCTAGTTTACTGGTTATCTATGGGGCGGCCCGGTAGTCCAGTGGTTAGCACGTCGACTTCACAGTGCAGAGGTACCGGGTTCAATTCCAGCTCCGGCCTCCCTGTGTGGAGTTTGCATGTTCTCCCCGGGCCTGCGTGGGTTTTCTCCGGGTACTCCGGTTTCCTCCCACATTCCAAAAACATGCATGGCAGGCTGATTGAACGCTCTAGATTGTCCCTAGGTGTGAATGTGAGCGTGGATGGTTGTTCGTCTCTGTGTGCCCTGCGATTGGCTGGCAACCGATTCGGGGTGTCCCCCGCCTACTGCCCGAAGACAGCTGGGATAGGCTCCAGCACACCCCGCGACCCTAATGAGGATCAAGCGGTTCGGAAATTGGATGGATTGGATGGATGGTTATCTATGCACTTTTACGCTTGGGATCACTGTTTGTGACGACATCACAGAAAGACCAAAGACCCCCCAAAAAGCAAAACACAATTGTGCAGTTAATCCTTGAGGTGCCAAGCGAACTGAAATATTACACGTCCAGAAATATATGGTGGTGGTTTGACTTATAAGGCCAATTTGCTATCCCGTAAAAGAACTACAGCCTGGTGCACCAGTGTTTTGCGCGTCGACCTCACAGTGCAGAGGTCGTAGGTTCGATCCCGGCTCCGCCCTCCCTGTGTGGAGTTTGCATGTTCTCCCCCTGCCTGTGTGGGTTTTCTCTAAATACTCCGGTTTCTTCCCACAGTGCAAAAACATGCATGGCAGGCTGATTGAACACTCTAAGTTGTCCTTGGGTGTGAGTGTGAGTGTGAGCGCGAATGGTTGTTTGTTTCTGTGTGCCCTGCGATTGGCTGGCAACCGGTTCGGGGTCTCCCCCGCCTACTACCCGAAGACGGCTGGGATAGGCTCCAGCATGCCCTGCGACCCTTGTGAGGATAAAGCAGATCAGAAAATAGATGGATGGCTGGATATTGGTTTCATTCCAATGTGCCATTTCATAAAATTGAATTTATCATCCCAGAATGCCAATACATTTTCAATCTTCCTCAGCCAACGGACGGCACTCGTGTAGTTTGATTTGGGTTTGCTGAACATCAGAAGCTTGTGTAGAAAGTACAAAATGTATTTTATATAATCTTGAATCATTGAGTAGACGTTGGTCAACAGAGAGAAAACATCCAATGCTGTTCGTGTCCCTTATCTTTAGCCGAACAGTATTTGTGGACAGTATTGCATGTTTATGTTTTGCCTTTTGAAAAACGAATCGATATGGGCAATGCAAGGCTTGATCTCTTCTGTTTAAGCAACATGATTTTACTGAACCATTATCCAGAAACATTGCTGATGTAGAAATGCACAACATGCCGACACAAGGGTTTCTAAAGTAGGAGGCAAGCTGTCAGTGTGTTTATGTCAGTGCCAGGAAAGCTTCTCTCCGGAGACAAGGGTCAAACTGCTAAGATGAAAACAACCTCTGGTCACTTCTAAGACACCCGTCACCATTTATACCCAGTCCACAAGGGGCGTGCACACACACACACACACACACACACACACACACACACACACACACACACACACACACACACACACACACACACACACACACACACACAGAATGATTGCAAATCTTCCAACACCTTATAATGTTCTTGCACTGTTAACTGTCTGGTCTTTTGGCACATGTAAAATGTCATCCTGTTCCATAAATGTACCATTAGTATCTGTTGTCAACTACGTTACTAGAAAGTGCCCAATGAGCAGAAGCGTAAGCAGAACAAGAGCAGGGTGTTCCCGGAGCAGCTCGGAAAGGCACTTGTAACTCCACTCATTGAAAGAAGGAAGCATGCCCCGACCCCCACCACCACCCACAGAAGCCTCAGCAGCAGTTGTAAAAACTATTCAGAGAACAGGAGCTCCTGATCAAAGTGAGGATTCAGCTACCACCGTCACTTCCCCAGCTAGGGAAAGTAAAAGGAAGAGATGTCAGACGTCAAAAGAAGGTCTGTAAATCACGTACTGTGTGGTGCAAGTATGAGAAACATATCTTCAAAAGCTGCGAACTTGTATACTGCGGTACATAAGCGAATTAGTTGAATGGGTCATATTTTTGTATTGTACATTGTCTTAAATTGTTGAGGAGAAAAAAAAGATTCATCATTGGGATGAATAAAAATGCATTCAAAACTCCTATCTGCACATATTTTTTTCTTTTCTTAAGCGATAGAAATACGTACAAGTAAACAGGGAGAACTCAAGTATTCACATATTGTGGTGAAGGACATGTTGTTTCTTCAAGCGATATGAAAATTTGTGTTTAAAATTCAATTAAGCTGCATCTATTGGAGGTTTAGTGAAGATGGGTCATTTTGACCCAGAGGACATAGGGTGTATACAGAAAATCTCATTATCTTTTAATAGCTAAGAAGAGAGAGATGTTCTCGTTAAACATTTCATTGCAGTTCTTTGATTGTCCTTTGGGAGGAGAAATAAAAACAAAGAATATGTTACTCCGATACATCACCTTGAATATCTTCACCATCACAACCATGATTATACATGGATAAGTGTAGGTGATTAGATTTGTTGCTTCAGCAATGCGATAATGACCATATGTTGTCAGACTGCCACTCAGGGGAATGCCGATCAAACTGTGAACAAGAGTTAAAGACAAAGTCTTGTTTTTGTTTGTTATTTAGCAGGCGTTTTGATGGTGCATGGGTCGTTCCCTCAATGCCATTGTCTCTAATCATGAATCACAGTCCTGTAGATGCACCTTCAGCTTTCCTTATTATTATTATTATTATTATTTTTGTAGAAATTGGCTCTACCTGTTGAATGCTTTGGGAAAAAAAATTCTTATCATAAAGCGAATAGTGTCCCAATTATTTTGCACAGTCAATGAGGCCCTTAAAAGTGTTCCATGGAATGTCAGTTGAGTTTAGAGGAGCACTCAGAGCATTCTTGAATTTGCAAATGTGCTCTGTTGTTGTTGCTCATTTGTAAGAGTTGGCAGTGTATTGATTGTATTGATTAAATCCGTTATTGACTTAATGCCTCCCCCATACATATTTTCCACTTCATCTTTTTTATCCCGCCCCTCTTTTTTTCTAGTGACCTCAAAGCTACTTGAAAGGACTATTCTCATAGTTTCACTTTTGCCTCATGGATGGATGAACTTAATTTCCCACAAGGGAAATTATTGAAAAATAATTGAATTTATGGAACAGTCACTCTGAATTAGAGTTGTGCTTGCTCAATAGTATAATCCCTACAAGAAGGTGCTGTATTGAATGACATGTCTATTAAGAAAATGGCCAGGGGATCTTTTGAGTGCAGGCAGAATAGAGGGTACATCTTTTTTTTTTTTACTTTCCACATTGTAATGGAACATTCAATGATCAGCTGAAAATATCCAAGTTTGACTCATTTGAACTCAACCTTGTCTGATAACGAGGCCCAGAATGTGCCACTTCAGTAATGTGCATGCATACAGACAGGGAAACCACCACAGATTTCGAGTCCCATTAAAACAAACAAACAAAAACACCACTTCAGTGTCAATTGTGCCTGTCAATCATGTCTTCTTTTGACTCATACCTATTTTCAGTTGTCCCTGCTCAGCTCCTGGATGCCATAAAGCAATGTCACAGTTCTGAGGAATATTGCTCAACCTGAATCCAGTATTAGTTCATCTTTGTGATGCTCTACTGTCATCCAGTGGTGAAACTGTCATAGTACACCAGCATCATTTTCATTCCTTTGCTTAACACAATCATTTTAAAATAAAGATGGATTTCTGGTTGACTGTGTTTGGTGTCACTGAATGTGAATATTCTATCATGTTCTTGAAAATGTGTTGATTTGATTTTTCAATCAGGCTTGATTTCAAATACGTCTCGTTTAGGGGTCACTGATGTGTGTCAAGAGGAAGATTTTGTGAGATCTTAGGCATTTTAGAATAGGGAATCCTGGATCTCGATAAGGTTTAAAGGTCTAAATAACAAACTTGAGATCAGATGATAAAAGACCAACTAGCACTGTGAATGCAAAGAGCCCTCAAATCACAACAGTTGTGACGGTAGCATGGCTGCCATTCTCAGACAATGTCAGGCTCACATCTTCATCACCTCATCTATATTTCTTGATGTTGCGGCTTATAACTGATACCAACTTGATGAACCATAAGTACAGTGCATCTAGCAAATCTTCACAGCGTTTTACAACAATCTTGATTCCAGAGTCTGACCTTCCTGTGTGGAGTTGGCATGTTCTCGACGTGCCTATGCGGGTTTTCTCTGGGAACTCCGGTTTCCTCCCACATTCGAAAAACATGCATGGCAGGTTAATGAAGCATTCAAAATTGTCCCGAGGTGTGATTGTGAGCGTGAATGGTTGTTTGTCTATGTGTGCCCTGCTATTGGCTGGCAACCAGTTTAGGGTTGGGACGGGCTCCAGCACACCCACAATCCTCGTGAGCATATGCGGCTCGGATAATGGGTGGATGGATGGATGGATGGATGGACTGCAATTCAGATGGAGAACAAGCTCAGTTTTGAGTTTTGTGTCAAAGGCTGTGAATACCTCCATACATGTGATTTCATAGTTGTACTTATATTGTAAATATACGAGCAAAGACTTCAAGGCTATAACCTAACAAAATGCGGATGAAGGGAAACTGAATACTTTCGAGCTGCACTCTACATCACACCTAACTTCATTGACTATGGATCTGAGATGTAAGTTGTTTTTTTTCCAGAATTAAATAATCCACAATCTTCACTCATAACTTGATCACACGCCAAGCAAGGTGTCATCCATCTGACATCATGAACATCACGTTTGATGACATAATCATGTCACTTTGAAACCAAAGCCAATTAAAGGTAAGGCATCACTTGTGGACTTCATTTCAAACATGCATGCTTCCACATATGCACATTCTTCAGTGAAGAAAAATGTGAACAGGATAATTTCTGTAACCAAATTAAAATGACCAATGCAAATTCAACATGACCCAAAAAAACACGATTACTTTGAAACTTAAAGGTAGACCATTTGAGATACTCAATTTTAAAATGAGATTAAGTAATTCATCGGTCAAAATAATCATAAAAGGCGGAGGAACATTTGGGAATCTTGCAACAGGAATGTTCTTAACATTCACCTGTGCTCCTTCTCATTTCAGAAATCCTTCCACAAAGGTATAAGACAATCAAAGTCTTGGGAAAAGGCAGCTATGGAGTTGTCCTCAAGTGTTTGGACCGGGAATCCAAACAAAGCATGGCCATAAAGATTGCCAGGCCAGGGAGGAACATCCATCGTGAGGTGTGTAGCTGTGTGCGCTTGTACTGTCAGTGAATAGTGAAAAGTGATGACAATTCTAATGTTCGATGGACATTGGAAAGTAGTTATCTCAGTTTGCCTTGAAGGTGTCCTTAAATGCTTGACAATGCTTGTTCGGCTGAATGAATGGATTTAGAGACAGTCATATATTTTTCATTTATTTTCCTTCAGCACAGTGTGAGAGTAGTCGATTTTGGCGAGAAAGTGGATGGCACTATGATGAAGATCTTGTAATAAAAACATGTTGACGTTCACTTTCTACATCAGTATGTTCAGTTCACAATTCTGTCGAAGATAGAGAGGGACTCGGGACTCTTATCTTAGCAGATTTTTATAGGTTGTACCCTATACACATCCAATTTGTAAGGATATTGATTTACAAACCAAATAGACATTATTTGGGGGAATTTGAAGTAAAATCTAAGTGATGAATTTATATTACAAAAACTTGAGAATTGTAGTAAACATACAGAAAAAGCACAATAATGAAAATACATTTTGCTTAACCAAGGCTCACAAAGGAGCACATGTAGTATAATGGTCCTTGGGAGGTTTGCCGCCCAATGGTTCTGTCTAGGCTTGAACCCTGACTTGGGCCTTCCTAGGTGGAATTTGCATGCTCTTCCCATGGTTGTGTAGGCTTCCTCCCATTTTCCAAAAACGGTAAATTGAAGTCTGACAAAAAGACTTCAGGTGTCTGCTGTACAACTGCTGTTCAATTGGGCTGCCCACAGACCGATGTTGTACATAATCAAACTTGTGTTTCCAGGCCTCCGTACTACAGTTGTTGATGGACATTAGACTGGATCGAGACAACATTGTTAAGTACTACGGAGGCTCCTCCGGTGACGAGTATCTGGTCTTCGAAATGTTGGATATCAGCCTGTCCCAATATTTTCAGGCAAATGGCCGTATGCATCTGAAGGACATCAGACCCATCATTCAGCAAGTGAGGATCGACAATAATCATTCATTGAAACCGAATGTGTTGTTTTTGGGCTTCTCTCCATAACTATGCTGTATACTGTATATGGCGCAATCCAGCTCGCAACGGCGTTTGATGCGCTGAAAGCTGTGGGAGTGATCCATGGTGATGTTAAACCGGACAACATCATGCTGGTGGATCAGGTCAATCAGCCGTTCACAGTGAAGCTGATTGACTTCAGTGTGGCTCTTAGTCGACATGAAGCCAAGAAGGTTGTAATGAGGCAGGTTGCTTATTTCAGGTAGGTTATCCAGCAATGTTTGTTGCCCTTTTCTTTTTCTTTGTGCCTTGTTTTATTTTGTTGTTCAAACACATGATTTTTTTTCCTTTCAAAAGAGCCCCCGAAATCATCCTTGGACTCCCTTATGCGGAGCCCATAGACATCTGGTCATTGGGTGTTGTAATAGTAAAGATGGTGCTTGGTATTTTCCCCTTCATTGGAAGCACAGACTATGACTTAGTACGTATGCTATACTTCCTATACTTGCAGGACTACACGATACAATTTAAACCCGCTTGCAGCAGGCTTCAAGTTTAGTTGACTTTTCAAACCAGCATGTTGTTGGTGGCTGAAAAGTCAGCCCGTTTAAATATTGGTGTAAAGGGTGTAATGGCATGTTGGAGATTTTGCTTGAAGGAATGAAGGAATGATGGTAGTGCATTCCAAATTTTTAAGCATATCATCTTTAACTAATTCACGGAAGATGGGACTACCTATGGCATTCGTATTATCAGACTGGAGGAGCTCAATGCACTTTTTATTTTATATGCTATATATGTCATTTTACAACCTTCTAATCCACCCGAGTTTTAGGTTACGTTATGTCTGCTCATGATATTTATGTTCTACGTCCAGCTAGAATGCATGATTGGTGTCCTTGGGTTGCCGCCAGACAATGTTCTAAAAGCTGGAAGGGAAACAAGGCAGTTTTTCAACAAGAGCGATTTGGGTCAGTGGAATTTCAAGGTAAAATACAAATTTGATTGATTCTGTAATAACCATTGAAATCTTTTGAATCGATTTACTTTATTTCAAGTGATTCCTGGATTTGATACTGTTGTGAGATATACAGTCGGCTCAAAAGGATTTGCAAATCATTGTATTTTGTTTGTAAATGCAGTTGCCACGCTTTACCTCACAAAATAGTTGGTACTTCAGTATCTTTATCTTATCATCATTTAATACCTGTCTCCTTTTTTTTTAGACACGTGAAGAATATTCAGCTGAGTCAGACGACACAGTGAATTTCAAGATCTACTCTCTGGAAGAAATGATCATGGTCGGTCACTAGTCGAGTAATATATTTCCCAAATTGAATGCTTATTATTACGAGTTCCGTAAGTCTGACTGTTGGAATGTTTATAAACTTTTTAGATGTTTCCAGAGAGAGACAATGAGGTTGACAGTTTTTTTGAGCTGTTAAAAGCAATGTTCACGTGGGATCAGGCAAAGAGAATTACACCTGGCAAAATCCTCAAGCATCCATTCATCACTCGAAGCTACATCTTCAACAGCTCCCACCTCAGCTTTTCTCTGGGACTTCATCGGGCCCTGCATGCGGTCGCCAACCAGACCCCCATTAAATGCAACAAACTGGGCTGCAGATGTGTCGCTGGATCTCCACCTTACCGGCATATAAGGAACAAAGACCCTCCAAAGACTAGGGGTATGCACTGTATCAAACGTTTATTCTCCTGGATGAAGAAAAGCATTTTATTGTTACTGCTTGAAGGTGCGTGTTCAGCCAAGATCCAGTAGGTTGCAAAGCCTGGACATTCTTCCTTCTGTTGTTGATTGTGGACTCAAAACATGCCGACCATTACAAAAATATGTGTAAGATGTTGATGAAAACATACAATCAGATTTTTTTTTTTACCCCAACTCCTGTCGTAAATGCATTTAGTGTCTTTTACAATCCCTACCCAATCCAAAATGGAAAATTATTCTGTCCCTTCTGACATTACAGACCACTTGAGTAGATTATCTGTGGTCCAGATTGTTTGCTCAAATGATGCAACGTTGGTGTCACGGATGGGGGGCCCTTTTTCTCCACTTCTCCACTGAATTCCCTGAAACGACCTCGGGGAAAATCAATATATCAATTTGTAAATATATTGCATTGGGATGGGAGAATCTCTCTGAATGTTCTGAACAAATGTTTCCATGCCAGTGTCGTATAAAGCAAAAGAAGAGACGTGCAGAACCGTAGCCGAGGTCTGCATGGATGCAGCTCATCTTCCCATAGCTGACGTCATGTTCTTTAGACCACAAACTAGATGAGACTGGTGCTGGCTGCAGCCAAGTAAGCCACTGCATTTTGCTTCAATTGCATCAAAAAAAATCCATCAATTGCACAGAACTGACCAAATTCCGAATCATCATTTCAATGACTAATCAGTGATTATGCCCATTATGTGCGTGTTGTATTTTGAAAATTGCTACGACTGCCAGAATGTACTGTTGACCTCATCTTGGACCAAGTCCTTCGAAGAAAGAAGCATCTTCAAATGTAGTGGACTTGAGTTTACAGGATGAGACTATTGGAACAATTATCTTTATTTTTTCATAAAGATGACAGGCCTTTTTTCTTTTACATGGTAGGAATAAAATTTTATTTTTCATATGAAGAGAGTGATTTTGGACTTTTTGTCTTTTACACGTTTTTCTCTCTTGATAAAACTTGCAAAAAAATAAAAAATAAATCGAGCATATTCCAAGAACGATGGACATGAAGATAAGGGGATTTATTGCTGAATGTTAAAATGAATATACATTTTTTCACCAAGTGGAAAAAAAAGAAAGAAACAGTTTGCTGACTGCTTAATCCATGCACCCAACTACCATTACCACTAGGACATGCAGGGGGGGAGAAGAAAGGACTTGGTTGAAAAAATAAATATGACAAAGCCAAACTGCGTGACATACACAAATATGGAAGGGCATTGCATGTGTTTGTGTGTGTCCTTGTATTTGTATTTTTTTGTTGTTGCTCAGTTGCTCAGTGCTGAATGAAATGTGTGTAAGTCAAGGTTGGAGGGGTAAAGGATGAGTAGAAAGAGGGTGGGAGTGTTCATAATTCAACTAGATCTAGAAGCACGCTACCCTCACTTGCAGTTATTTCCACATTGCAAACCCCAGATTGATTACAGTGATTAGACAAAACTAGGCAGACCTGAGATCCGTGAAGCCGAATCATGTTTTTATATTGATCATTCTCATATGATAGCCCATGAATTTGAAGGGATTCCTCTTTTTAAAAATACTTTTTGCCGTGATGCATGCATCTCCCGTGTGAAAACAATATAGGAGTGTGAAGATTAATGTAATTTAACACGTTGAACCTGGAGGACTCGCGAGACCCAATGCACTGTACATATCCGAAATGTTTCTGGCGTCATCACCCTACGATTATACTGTGCATGAGATGGGGCCTTGATTCACCAAATGCTTCTGAAGGTGTCCAAAGGGGTAAAGAAACACATGAATGTGTGGGAATGGCGGAAGGGGCAGGCGGAGTCATACGGAGAACGCAGCATTCAGTCAACATGACCAAGCAACACAGGTTTACCAAGAAAAGGATTGAAATACATATCAAGGATGCAGTAATTACCGTTAAACCAGTGATCGGCTTGGAGCTTAATGACAAGTACAACCAGCCGTAATATGAATCATTTTCATTGCCATGAGAGCAGCGAAAGGTGATGACTTCTCAGAGTTTCACAAACATTCCAGTAGCGCTAATAGCAATGAACCCAGAGTGAGCCTTGAATTCTGTGCTACGCCCCTGCTTCAGAAGTGAACAGATGTGGTCTCATGAGCAACATGTGTGGCTACTTTCACACAGCGACAGCCTCTGGATGTAAAAATAAATAAATAAAATAAAATAAATCAATCAAAAGGAATCTTCCATTTTCTCCGCCCACATTCTAAACCATAGCCCTGACCTGAACGCATCAGATTTGGTCAAGGAGAGAGGAGGGGGGAGGAGCTGATTCTGGCCCGCGAACTGAGAGGTTGTTGACATGACGAGCTCTCTCCGCTCAAGTCTTTTGACTGTGATGATGTGATGGGGAAGTCCTGAGACACAGTGCGGCTCTAAGCTGCTGGCATAGGAAATATGTGGGCTTGGCAGTCCACAGGAGGCCAGAATCAGGCTGCATTTCAACTGGTGGGTTTCGGTGGGCGGCTCCCTGCCTGCTCACGAGGGAAGGGTCAGTGCAATGGAGCTTCTGGCAGCGCGAGGATTGGTGAAAGGAAGGTGCTAGTAAAACAAGACATCACCCACATGAGGCTCGATGAGCTGCACGGATACTGTACACACATACTCAAAGCCAACCCGTGTTATGGCAGCACCCTGATCACGCCCATGAGAATGTGACGTCGTATCCCCGTTCACAGTTCCACTTCTCGCAGAAGAAACAAATAAGACAGTGAGCAGAGATGTAAATGAATGATGCATGTTCATCCGAAGTGACGAAAGTACCCAGCACACCCAAATACGTCAGTGACCCATGTCTGTGAGATGAGCGCCTTGCGTGAATCAGAACTATGTAAACAGACACCTTTGACACAGAAGGACTCAATATTGCACAATGACATAATCAGATCACAGTTCAAAAGAGGAGGATCCCAAATCAGAGAAAACAAAACAAAACAAAGCAAAAGTAAGGAAGAGGGTCGGTCTATATAAAAATGAGAAGTCTTCATAAGAAAGGCTACAAAACTCAATGGGACCTCCGACTTCAGCATACAGCAAAAGGCACCACAATATTATTCTATTTAACTTGTGAAAAAATTGGCACGTATTCTCATATTTTCATCTCTCATACCGCTGTAAATCAAAAAACCTTTACATATAAATATTTCCCCCCGTTATAAAAAAGTCTTTGCTGTTAGCTAGTAGACAATTTTTGCTGAAATGAAAATAAATATTTAATTTGTTAACAATATCTGTCTGTTATACAAAATAAAAATATTTCTCCTTGGTGCAAGTCTCTAGTCCAGAAGAAGGAAGAGGTGTGTGCGAGGTGGACCGGTGTGTGAGGGGCGGGGGGGGGGGGGGGGGGGGTGCAAGGGCAGGGCTGCATGGGTGGGCAAGGGGGCTGATGGGGGCGGTAGTCTTAAAGGGGCATGTTGTCTGACTTGAAGCTCTGCGACTGTGAGCCACGACCCTGCCCGTTGCTTCGATTCCCCGGCCGACTCAGCCCGCGGTGAGTCCGTGTGTCGGCCCCTGACGATGTATGGAAACCCGGCGCGCTCAAAGGCAGGTCCATGTTCATGTTCTGCATACTGAGGAAAGGCGTGCGCTCCCCTTGAGCTTCGTCCTCGTCCTCCTCCTCCTCTTCCTCTTCCTCCTCTGATTGGCTGAAGCTCTGTGACCTGTAGTCCCGTAAGCCCGCTGACCTCTGAGATACGAGTCCGTTGAGGCGGTTGCGTCGCGGGCGCCGTCGACTTCGGATGGGCTCCCTTGAGGATGCGTACTCCTGCGTGGTCTCATAGGCCTCTTCATCGGGGAGACGGTAGGGACTGGATGGGAGACTTCCTGTGCTCTCTGTCAGGTAGGGCCGACGCGGTCGTCGAGGCTGCCTGTACAAACTGCGATCCTGGAACATAAAAGACCACTTGACAGACATTTGCTACACAATAAACAGTATTTGACATATGTTGGCAGGAGGTAAACAGAGTGCCCACAAAACCAGTCGACATTTTCACCGATGTTTCAAGTGAGAAAGACCACACATAACGAGGAAAAAAAGTGTTGAACATTCTTCAGACACTCAGTAATCACCATTTGCTGACTTTGATCAGAAGAGGGGTAAAATGCTTACATTTGGCCCAGTTATCAGTATATGTGTACCCCACTGGTGAGGGTCCACAGGTGTCAAACTCCAGTCCGCAAGGGCCACTGTCCTGCATGTTTTAGATGTTTCCCAGCTTCAACACACCTGATTCAAATGATCAGGGTCATTGTCAGGTCCCTGCAGAGTTGGCTTATGACCTGATCGTTTGAATCAGGAGGGGTGGAGGAGGGAAACACCTCAAAGAGGCGGGGTACCCTCCTCAAGGACCAGAGTTCGACACCTGTGGTCTGTAAAAGAAAGAAAACACCAAAAATATAATTGTTCCTTAATATAATGCAATTTAGAGTTCAAAATGTAATTTGCAATCCTCACTATGGCTCGTGTAACACTGCAGGTATAAATGCCAAATTTAGGATTGATATTGTATCCATTTTCTTTCCACTACACATACCTGTCAACTCATACGGTTTAGCCATAGTTCATACGGATTTTGTGGTGAATCTTACGTATATGGCCGTATCGCACAAATCATACGGATTGTGAAAATTTCCGTTTCCCCCCCTAACAGGTAGTTCCGTTTGCTTTTGCCCAGAATGGTGCTAGTCTACTCGGATGCTTTCATTTCCAAAGTAAATATGAATGGATTCTGTAACTTCGAGCCAATGGGTTAGCATTTGGAGTTGGTGAAAAAAGTAACGCAGGAATACAACTCTGAACACAGTAATGCCACGAAGTAGAATGATGATTAGACATTAACCAGACATTGTATTATGGAGATCTACAATAAATATCATTGAAGATTTCGTGGCGTTTTTTCTGCCGTTATTTTGACATATAAAATGCTTTGGTATGTTATAAGGATTTTTTGCTCTTTCTAAGAATTTTTTTATTAGTTTATACAGGTTGGCACTTTGAAAAGTTGACAGCTATGACTACAGTACCTATTTCATAAGATAAGATAAGATTAGATATCCTTTACTTGTCCCACACTGGGGAAATTTACAGCCTCCAGCAGCAAGAATGTAGGCAGAAAGAAGAAGAAAAAACAAACAAACACCGTTCAATTAAGTGCAATATAAATACAAAATGGATAAATCGCAGTGCTATTTACAGTTGTTTTCCACATCATTTAATTATTATTAATATTATTGTTGCTATTTTTTATTCAGCAGCCTGACAGCAGTTGGTAGGAACGAGCGTCGGTATCTCTCCTTCTTGCAGCGCGGGTGTAACAGTCTCTGGCTGAAGGAGCTACCTAGTGCTGTCAGGGCGGGCTGGAGAAGGTGGGAGGGACTGTCCATCATAGCTTTTAGCTTAGTTAGTTTCCATGCACTTGACAGACATGACTAACAATAATAAGTTTTACAATTGTTTTCAATTGTTAACCATTGAGAAGGAAAAATAATAAAAATAATTTGTTTTAGAGCTTTTCAGGACATCCAAGGTTGCTTTAATGGCTTTTCCCCATAGTTTGCAGGTTAATTTCACGGGTTGCCTTTGGCAATCATTTTTCATGTTGTACTTGTTTTACATTCAATTTAATGGTCTTAACATTCGCTGATGTTTTGATATTCTGTGATATACTTTGAATAAATGTGTGTTTATACAGTTCTCCATAATTCATCAGTGTACTGCAGTGGTGACCAAAGTTTTTGTAACAGAGTGACTTTTTGGGTACTGATTTCTGTGAAGGGCTACCAGTTTGATACAAACTTCTGAAATAATAAATAAGCTCATATCACCTTTCATAGTTTTAGTAGTATTAAAGATTAATTACATTAATTCATGTGAAGACACTGATCATGTTCATGATTTCCAGGCCTGTAGTAATCAAAACGATTTTCAACAATGGGTGTTTTGCGTGATGGTAGAGGACCCAAAAAGCAGGGAGGCAGGAGGAGCATGGTGGACTGAACAAAATATATTCACAAAAAAAAAAAATACCTGCAGGATTACAATGGAAAAACTAACTCAAATACACAAGTCAAGTCCTGACACACAATGATTTGACAAAAACTGACAGAACCCAGGGAACTAAATACAAGCAAAGCGACGAGCCAACGAGAAACACCTGGACAAGACACAAAGGGTTGAGGGGGCTGATTGGTTAAACACAAGGGACACGGATGACGAGAACAGGTGGAGACAAAAAAGGCACATGGGAGAACAAAACCGAATATAACCTAAACAAAAACATAACCGTGTGTTCAGCAAAACATGCAAGAAAAATAATTTTTATCTGGGGAACTGACTTTGTCCAATACTGTATATGCAGTGGGTGGAGGGCGGTCATCTAGCATCCTGAAAACCTCTGTAAAAAGGTGTACATACATCAGGGCATCTTAGCAGCGGCTGGTCGTCATCTCTGTGGTAGGCTGCGGCAGCAGGTGGTAGGGAGAGGGCATGGCTTGTGTTGGGTGATGTGATGTGGAAGGTAGGAACCTGGGGCGGCAGCGACGGGTAGTGGAACTCCACCGGAGACAAGCGGGCTGGTGTGGTCAGCGCAGACACATACCTGCATGGGGATAGACAGTCAGCACATCATTTGCACTCATTAACCAGATTCACTATTTTAACTTTAACTTGAAATCTGTCCAGACTTTTCAATGTTGTAAAACCCTCAGAGGTGGAAAAAATTACTCTGTTCAGATAATGAGGTAGAAATTCAGATACATGTGTAAAAAAAAAAAAAAAAAAACTTGTAAAAGTACTGAGTCAATTCCTGTACTTACTGTAAGTAAAAGAAAAAAGTACAAACAGAAAAAGATTGTAATTCCGCACAATGTAAACAACTTGGTGGCACACAAAATAATTCCCTTTCACTATAAACATATGTAGTGGTCATACCTGGTCAAAAAAATAATAATAATAACTTTACATGTCACAAGTGCGAGCTAAGCTGGTTCAACTTTAATGTACGCCAATTTCAGCCAGAAATGGACTGGCCATTCGGGAAACTTCTGAAGTTCCCGATGTCCACTACATCCCTGGATTCAGAGGATTAATTACAGTGACACTAACTGAATCGTGAAAGGAAATCCTCCAAACAGGACAAGAAGACGCAACTTCTATGCCTTTTTTCAGACCAGACAAACATGTCTTTATTAGGCTCGCGTCATGTCTCCCACATGACGTATTCGCCACAATCAGTCATTCCTGGAGCTGAAGACAAATAATTATTTTGAATGAGGCCATGGAGAGGTCATATCTTGCTTGTTCAAATCCACTGCCACCATTGGAAATGTTCCCTATTCAAGTTCCTCAGTGTCACTGCTCTTCCAATTCTTTTTTTCCAGCCGAGAATCTCAATAAATCAAATCTCAACGGTTAACTTTACCGCTCTCTATTCTTCTTTTAAAACTGTGCCATAATCTGAAGAGGTTGGAAAAGGTTATTTAAACGCTTTTTTTGACAACAGGGAAGAAAGTAAATATATTTATGTTTTCAAATGTAGACTTTAAAATTAAAATGTTTTAAGAAAAATTGATGATCTTTTGTATAAATATCTGAAAAAAATCTCCACAGTACCGCTGTCATTGTAACACTTTGTCATGTTGTGTTTTGTTCATGGTGCTGGTGTTAAAATGTGAACATCTTGAATAAATCAATCATCAAATTGCCAGCTCCTCGTGCAGAATGAATAAGGAAGCTGTACACATTTTGTGCCACTTGATGTCGCCCAAAACTAAACAGAGCTTGTGCAACCGCTGACACAACGAGGCAAACGTTTTAAAGAGACAGTAAGTCTACAGACTGAGTGGCGTTTTGATCTTCTAAAGCGCTCCCTATTGTTTTGGAGTGTACATTTCTTTGTAGCCATGTGTTGACGGGCTGACTGAGATAAAGGTGAATAAATAATTCAGTAATAGATGTCATGTTATTTCCAATGAATGAATTTTCAAATAAAACAAGAACTGAACTCCCGACCAAAACCTACAATATAAATATCCCAATGAAAACATGTACTTGTCCAAAGAGGAGGAGAAAAAAGTCAAACATATTTAGATCGTGCAGCTCCACTGTTACTAAAGATAAATTAATAATCAAAAATACATATTTTCAGACAGTCCCTAAGTAAATATACAAAATAAATATGCACGTCACCAACAAAAATTGTACGTACACATGCCTACAACCCACCCCTTGTACCCAATTGTTCTTCTCTATATGCATGTATCATATACATTACACTTCCGTCCTCCTTTCCTAACATACCCCATATACAATATATTTGTATACATTCTGTTGAGGTGGTTTATGTTTTGAGATTGTTTTAATTCCTCACTCATACTGTTCAACAGTTTCACACCACAAATTGACAATATGCTTAACCGTTTATTGCTCAGGATACTAAAAAAGAAAGAAAGAAAGAAAAATCACAGGTTAAATTGCTCAAACAGTTTGAAAACAAACATACTGTATTTGCAATGTGTTTGGCAAGACCTCAATTGGCATTGTCCAGCATTCATGCTGTCCACTTGTCATCTCACCAATCTCCAGAGAATGAATGGGGAGGGAGCACAACTGAAGTTTATTCCCACGACTATGAAGTGTTGATGGCCATGTCATGCAATGCACAGTGTATCAGCGAAGCATTGAAATTGGAGAAAATCTTTCAGGTGGAGTCACCACATGTACACAAAAAAGGAGATTTTGCTACCTGTCACTGTGAGGTGAATCCCTTAGCGAGTCGTAGGAATCTCCATACTGCATTCCTGGACTGGAGACATCTGTACAACGCCAGTGGGCTCTCCTTGCCATGCAAGCTGGACTACTGCATTTACTGGTTCCAACAGAGCTGGACAGGCCACCAGACTGGCAGTCTGAATTCATGCTGTCTGTTCGCTCCATGCTCCACGTCTGCTCCTCGTGTCTGCAGACATTAAGGACAGAAGTATTTTCAAAGGTTACAGTAGGACTGGCGAGGCATAAGGACAGAGAGGAAGGTAAAGGAACATATGAATGAAACATATATTGATGAACAAAAAAAATCTATTTCAAGGAATTCACTCTTCCATGTCATTTTACTCTGGTTTCAACTGTCCTTGAGAATGTTTCTGACTGTTAGTTTCGTCGGAAAGGAGAGCCAGGGTTCTAAATAAATGTTTTTGATCGCCAGCCAGTATGGCTGATGACTTTCTGAGGTTACCAGCAGATCAGCTTTTTGTTTTTTTTTAACTTGCTCTGCTGTTTTTATCAACCTCCCTCACACTGTCTCTGTTCGCTTCTCGCACTGGTTGTACTCAAGACTGTAGCATATTGACCATATTTGCACAGCCAGTGTTGGGTTCATTTTCTGCAAACTAGTTCACAGTTCAATTCACAAATTCTAAAATGAACAACTTGAGTTCATTGTTCATAAATCAAAAAAAATTAACTGTTAACCATAGATGACCAAAAACAGACTAGTTCATTGTTCGTTTTTGTTCTTCTTTTTTGTGTGTGTTTTTAAACAATATGTTGCTGCAAGGCATTACCCTCAAAATAATGGCATTTACCCAGTAAACAGTCCATCACCCTTTCACAACTCGTGGTGATGGATCGCACGTACAGTGAACGGAGTTGTTGCCACCCATTCAGTCAGATCCAACTTCCACACTACGGTCTCATGAGGACAAAAATCATTGCTTGAATGTTCTTTCTTAAAATGAGGAATTGAAACAAAAACAGGACTGTAGTCTTGAATGTCCAAGCACAAAGGCAATCTACGGTAGGAACCAGGCTGTGCGATGACAAGAGCTGTCTCTGTCACGTTGCGTAGTGGTGGTGGACCCCAAAAAGCAGGCACGAGAGAGGAGCAGGTTGGACTTCATAAATTGTATTAAAACAGAGAAAACTAAATCCGAAACAAACAAAGTCCAAAGTATCGAACAAAATACATAAATGAAGATAAAACATAACAATGACCAAAACCTGACTGAAACAAACATGACAGTAGCATACAAACAGCCACAAACAATGACCCGACAACGAGTAGTCGGCCGGGAGTCCTTTTATAGCCACTAATTACCTAATGACCAACAGGTGTGCAGCTGCAGGGAAAAGCCCCACAGTGCCACCTGTTGGTCACAAACCGAAACATGACAGTCACACACTCTAACTAAACGCCCCACTCGTCTTTAAGACGACCATAGAGCAACAACCCACCTGTGACTTCCGGCCAAAATTATTATTTTTTTACCTCCATTTGGTAGGCTGGCAGTTAGTGATTTAGAATATTGACGATAACATGGGAGACTATGTTGCACCACCTTTCAAAAAAGAGGCCTAGTCAGACTGGACCTGTCCATGAATGAGTTCCTCTTCGGTTAACAGATTGGTTTGTTTTGTGGAGCAGAAGCATGTGAATAAAGGACATTTTCACCGTCGATATGTGAGTGTAAGAGCTACCTGGATGCATGTGAGGCAGTGGTCGAATGATGTGAGCGGGTCGACATTCTGCTGCCTGCGTAGTTGCCAGCACCTTCAGCGCCGTGGCTGATGACACACTCTGTAGTCGGGACACTCTTGGAGATGTACTGTAAATCATGTACACACACTTTTTTACTCAGCAAAATGGAGGCTTATGAAGTGTTGTTCTAGTCATTCATTTTTTTTGTTTTAATCAGGGCACTTGAACCAATAAAAAGTGCATTAGATGAATAAGATGAATGCTTCAGGGCTGATCCATTTCAAGGAGACAACCTGGAGAATACGATTCAACCAAACAAATGTACAAATGGGCTGTTCTCTCATTTTTGCAAAGTAAAAGAAATGTAATATTCTAACACTAATCCCTACGCACTTTAGAAAACTTCTCTTGCAAGGTTGCGTGACCTCCTCATAGAGTATCTTCAAAAGGCCTCCTTCCCAATCCTTCAGAATCAGCAGCTAATGAGCATGCATCTTTGTCATGCAGTGTGTAACTCATAGAATGCTTAAATGAGTGTGTTTGAGCTCAGAGCACTGCGCTGCAATGGCAAGTAGTGTGGGGGCTTGTCACAGTATTGAGCTAGCCAATAATGTCGGTGGCTGTTGTGGCTGCCATCATTTACCGTTGCAACGAACAAACTGAACAAAGCCACGAGATTATATGTTTCCATTTGTCGAGAATGTCGACTAGTTCATTCTGACTTCAGAATTACCTGTACCTGTCTTTGCTGTATGTTTCTACTGTTTGGACTCACATCAACCATGGGAATTTCTTCGGGACCAGGCCCGGGGTGATTGGGCCCATTGGCCAGCATGCGGTTAGGTTGCTCCACACATTGATTCTGGTTCTGATGGAGATGATGTTGCATCCTCTTCCTGTGCTTCCTGTAAATTGCATGATGGGGAAATAATAACTGGTTTGGCAAAAGGGTTCATGTCAATTCAATATCCCTTTGCGGCTAAGGGACTAATATATAGTCTTATATCTCCGAAGTAACCCTATTTGACCTTTGAAGTCAAGATGGCGCCCGAGTAGGCAGCCGTCAGCAAGTGCTCTCATGAGCCTTGCTTTTTTTGTTGTTTTTGTGTTTGTTTTGTCACTTTTTGTTGTTTACGTCGTGTGGACCTGATGTGGACTTTTTTCAGCATTTTTTGGCCACGACATTCATCAAGGAGGAGACTCTGTGCTTGGTGGTTGCGCCTTCTTGGCAGCATGGGTATACCGGCACTGTTTTTGACTGGGAGGAATGTCGGCGCCATTTGACTGTCGTTGCTGGACAGTCCCGGGGCGCTTGTGTCTTGTGCCTGTAATGGGCAGCATTTTTCACAGCCCCGCTTTGTTCAACGGAGAGATCGGTGCTATTGAACGGTCTGCGGCTGGATGGATGTAAGTCTTGAGGAGCCGACGATAAGAAGAAAGGAGCGTTAGCGCGGAGTGCCGATGCGGATTTGGAACTGGGAGTCGCGGCTTGGAGTTTGAAGCGGATTACGTGGGACAGGAGAAGTGAACTAATCTCTTTTCGCCAATGGACGCTACAGCTTCGTGTTTGCTTTCAAAACTTAGCTTGTAGCAGACGTGTGCACATTTTCAGCATGACGTCTCTGATCCACTGGTGAAAGGACACTTTGATCCTCTCCTCTTTCATCTATAACTGCTTCAGACAACAAAGTGTATGCAGAAAATTGGTGAAGATTGCACGACTGTCTGTGTCCTATGTGTTGTGTTGTGTTATTTTTGTTATTTTGACTTCAAAATGGCGCCGCGTGAGTGGCTGCCTTTCCAGCAGCTCCTATACTTTGTTGTTCTACTTCTTCCTTTCATAACTTTGCTGCTGTGAATTGGGAATTTCTCCATTGCGAGACTAATAAAGGTTTTCTTATCTTATCTTTTCTTATCTTATTTTTGTGACAAATGAGTAGGTTACTCTTTTTGTTTTCAGAGTGGGTGAGTTTGACAACTTTCAAAAGTTTTATTTTGTGCAGTCGATTCAAAAAGGACATACTTGGTTTTGCAGTAGGCCACCACACAAACGATGCCAACCACCAACAAGGCCACACAGATTCCTGTGATGGTCAGCATCCGCCTTTGGTAAAGCTCCTCGGCCTCTGTGACAGAAAATGCACACGTGCAAATACACACATTCATATGCGCACACGACACGTATTTATGCATTGCAGACATAAAAGCACAGTACAGGCGCACCAATCATGCGCAACACGCATCCAAACAGGAACACACACACGGACAGGACTGCATGTTATCACATTATGCGCTACAACCTCTGATAGTTTGTTGTTTATTAAAAAAAATTGCTGTTCCGGAAACATTCATATTTCTAATACGTGATGTATTTTCTTTTGATTATTTCTGCCTGCACATTGTCTGCTAAACTATTTCATTTACTGAAGTATTATGGAATGAATAAATTCAAATCAGACATACAGTAAGTGAACCTAGATAGTTCCGTTATATGCAGTGTGCGCAAAATTGTGACATGGCTGTTAGTTTTAGATGCACTTCAGTCATACATAATGCTTCTATCACACTTAAGACAACATTTTACATCCCATTATGAGAGGGAACAGACATTTGAACGCATGCTTGCATAGATGCAAATGGAAAGTCAAATTTAAAATGAAATAAAAAGTGTTTACACCACAATAATAGCATTGAATGTTCTGATGCTCAAAGCTAACTGAATTCTGGGCCCTCAAAATCATCTGAAAATTTATTATTTGACCTTTGAAGATCACTTTGCAATTAGTTTGATTTAATCGACAGATTTTGAGATTTTAAAGAGCACTGACAAAGGTATAAATCCTACATTATTATGTGAAAGACATTTGGCTTTCGTTCATTTCAATTTGCAGGAGAGATGTTTTCTAAAAATATTGACGATAGTGAGTTTAAAATGTTACCTTTCCTATCAACTGAACTGTTAGCAAGTGGGTCACGCACTTGTATGTTTTCTGGCAATTTATTCAGGTGCTAGAATAAAAATTGTTTCCTTTTTAACAATCGTGTTTCGGGGGACCAAAATGATAACTGTATTTTTGCTCAGACAAAAGAGAAATCATACATAAAAGGGCGGGGGGGAAATCTGCAGAAAACCTAGGCTGGCTGAGCGTAGGCAAGTATCGTGCACTAATCTGTCCTTTGCTCCTCTTTTGCTATTGCCTTGACTTGGAAAACCATCCTTGCAAGTTGGCAGACTATCAGTCGGGAAGGGAGGACAATCCAGGCTAAAGAAGCAAGTACTGGGAACCCAAGAAAAATTCATGTCGTCCCAGACAATAAAAAAAATATAAAAGGACTGTAGACATGTTGCATTATGGGAAATACTGTACATGATCTACTCTACTGTATTCATACTACTCTGCGCTTCAGCAAAAAAAGTGAAGCACTATACCTAGTTTAAGAGTATGCTGTTTGAAACTGCCTGGCACCTGTCATGATCCTGTTCTTGTGTGTCTCCAGCAGGTGGCACATATGGGCCTCCCCCTCTGTGTGCACACCTGCTGCTTGTCGGATTATTTGACAAGTTGCTGCTCTTGTTCAAGTGTTTCTTTTCTAGACCTCTCGCTTTCACCATTGTCATTCGTGTTCCCTTAGTTCCACATTTTTTTTAAGTATAGTCTTTGTTGAGTCATTTGATCTTGCTTTTGTTTTGTCATGCGAATTGGACTCTGTCATTTCCTTTGGTATTCCTGGTTTAATTATTTCCTTGCCTTTTGCAACCACTTTTTGTTCATGGATTGTTTTTCCTGCATCCTTGTGACCAGCGTTTTCTGTTTTGGACTTTGTCGGCTTTGCTTTTTCGATAATAAACATTTTTGTTATCGCATTTTGTCTGTGTCTGCATTCCTGGGATCCAAAACATTATTCGAGGTGTTCCGAACCTGACAGAGCCCTTGTAGACCATTGGGATTAATCTAGTTTGTGTATATAATTGTTTTACTGTGGTGTAACACTAAAAACTGAGGAATGAAAGAGCATCAGCACAACAGCGGGGTGGGGGGGGGGGGCGGGGGGGTCAAACTAAGGGACAAAAATGAAAGAGGGAAAGAAATGTCCTGAAGAGCATAGGGAGGAAACCAAGATGGGAAGAGGAGTGGGACAGGACTGATAAGGAATCAAGAGAGTCCAGGAGGGTGAAACGTTTTCCCAGAAGCAATAACATAACATTGTGCTTTCATCAACTCAAAGAGGATTTTAAAAGCTTGTCGGTCATGCCCTAGTTGATATCGCTGTAAGAATTCAATGTCATATGCAACTAAACCACAAACTTCAGTGAATTTGTCCAAATGAGCTCACTAAGAGAAAAAAAATGCTATAACTGTCAAATACGCTGACCAGCCTATTGACCCTTTGCACAATATGTGCAAGGGGCCAAAGCAAAAGTTGTATCTGTGGCAAATATTTTGGTGACTTCAATCAAATTGCATGAGAGTAAACCATTAGTCCACCGCTTTCGTTCCTTCTCCACACCACTGAATACTTCAATTAAATTCTTTCTTTGGGTAAATGCATGCCTCTCTTACAACTTAACAGTATTAACTTTTTTGATACAACGCTCGTATTTTATGTTCCTCATACTCTGCAAGTGGAAATAAAGTTGTGGCTGGTCAGTGAAAATAAGCTATGCTAGTTTTAAAGCAACATAGCTAAAAACAGAGAGAGAAAAAATACCTCTGCTTTGTGGATATAGAGGCAAATCCAAATGATCTTTACCAAACATATCTTTTTACCGCTATGAAGGGGCTATAGTTTCTAAAAAAAGGGCCTGAGTGGGAATTGATGAGCCACCGGTAGCCTTGGCCCTGCATCGTGCGTGTATCATTGTGCACTGATACAGAAAGCCAAGGGAATTGGGAAGGCAACCCCACTTGCACAGCGGAGCCAACAGCATTTGTGAAGTAGGACAGGCCCGCTCTTTGCCTTATCTCTGACACTGACTCAATCAAGGGCACAATAATTAGGACAAACAATGTGGTCATGTCTTTTGGAGCCCTCAGCAACACTTTGCAAAATTATTTGCCAGTGGCATTTATTCATATTCTCACATGTGAAACAGTGTTTTTGATCTTCCATGTGATCCAGTCTATTCTAGGCCCTTTACATTTCCATAGAATTGGCTCTGCCCTTTCTAACGTTAAAGTATTCATCTCAATTATCCTTTTTCGTCCTCCTTAACCAAGTTATTCTATGAAAAAAGAGTGCATGCAGAGAAGGGGGAAGAGAGATTGCAAGTTTTAAAATTAGGTTAGTGGGCGGAAGAAAAGGAGGGTCAGGCTTGTTGGTTTTAAAAAGAAGGTGGCACAATAATGTGTGACTGTGACACAATCTTGGCAAACGCTTAAAGCACAGCAAAATAAACAATAATGTTCCATACCCATAAATTCAATTCTGAGAAGCTCTGCCAGCACAGAAAGTTGTTGTGGTAAAAAAGGAAAGAGATAAACAAGGGTCAGCTGTAATGTCCACTTGGTCGAGGATCTGCTGTGTATTTTTTTCTTCCCAGTACACGCTGAACCAGGAAGTCCATTACTGCTTTGGAATCTGTCACTCAGGCAGACTGACATATGTGCCGTCCAGTAACAGACAGACACTCACACAACCTCAGCTCTGTGAACCCCAAAAATATCAGGGAAAAAAAACAGAAGCACACCAAACACAAAAGCAAAAGGGTAAAAAAAATGAAATCAATCAAGAACAAAAGAGAAATCAGCAGGCAGGAAAGTGCATGCAGAAACACATGGACATGGCTAGCAAAACACAAATTCACATCAGTTACTTGCCAACTGCTTATTTATAGAACATCGGACAGAAAAATAATATACAATGCCAAACAAAACCAAAAAAAAAGCTGTGAGATGGTTTCTAACATAAATGATGAGGACAGATGATGATGGACTGACAGTCAGGTTGATGCTGAATCTCATTTGGCTAATGACAACTCAACTTAAGCATTTCTTCCGCACTCATATCTCCTTGTCCTGCACAAAGCTGTTAGAACCTCTTATGAGTTTGTGTTGTGTTGCATGCATTAGTACAAAAAAAAAAAAGAAGATGCTCTTGTCCACCCAAACCCGATCTATATTTTGACAGAGCTTTGCATTCGGAACACCGTTTCAGCAGACAGTAGGGCATCGCGATGATCTTTAAACAGCAGAAAGTGTTCTTTCAAACAGATTGAAAGAACACAATGCAAAATAATGGCACACAAGCATAAAGCATGGACAAGACATGACTTGAGGGTGGAAACAAATACAGTATTCAGAAAACAGAAATTACAGTGTGTAGTCCTTACAAAGTGATCACAGATTATTGAAGACTTAAAATTTAGTGCACTGAAATACAAAACATTGAGGCTGGAAGATTAATTCAATCTGTCTCTTAATTTGTTTAAATGTTGAATACATTTTTGTCATTGTAATAATACTATGGATTTCCAATTAAAAACGGATGCCAACACATCCTGTTATTTTCATTTCCGAATTAGAGACCACATTTTTTGTTTGACCAGCAACATTTTTGTTCTCACGGTCCCATGTCGCACCATTTTGTAAGAACTACTGTCTATTCAGTCAAAAATCTAATATTGCCTAAAATTGATTAGGTTTCTGTGTTGACAGTCAAGAAAAAGAAACCCAAAGGTTTAAAGATTGACAATGAATGTGGGTACATACAAATATGCAAAGCTAAAAAGAGGATTGGATTTCTCGATATTCTCTCTCTATGTGTGTGTGTGTGTCTTTGAGAGAGAGAGAAATACACACACACACACACACACACACACACACAAAATAATTTAAAAAAATTCTCTCTCTCTCTTGAGAGAGAATTTTTTAAAATTATTTTTGGCACCTTTTAATCAATTTTTGCTTAAACAGTGATGATTTTGCATGCAACAGTGCAAGGATGACACACAACAACAGCAAGCAGGAACACCACCACCCCTCCCCTCCCATTTATAGTCTTGAGGCAAGTTATCTGACTTTTTTAAACGTGTAAAAGAGCATTGTAATTGCAGCATCTGATCCTGATGTCAGTACCTGATTGATGTGTCATATTACTCATGCAATGGCAACGGAGAGCGACACCAAGCCCAATTTGTACTTTGCTTGAGTAAACATGGTTTTCATTAAGAGTTATCAGCCAGGAAACAGTGAACAGGGTTTTGCAAAGAGTCTAGAGCAGGGGTCACACTACACGTTTTAGGTGTTTACATCCTCCAACACATCTGATTCAAATGATCAGCATCATTCTCAGGCTTCTACAGAGCTTGCTGGTGAGCTGAAGAAATGAGTTGGTGATCCCTGAGCTAGAGGATACAAGCAGATTGGCTCCGTTGGACTTGGTTTTGACTATGTTTACTGGATTTAAATACAATGTTAAGCAAAAATGTTGGATTAAAAAAAAAGAGAGGTCAAGGTCAAGGTCATTCGAAAATGTTGATCACAAAGCGGCCTTATTACATCAGTGAATTGTCAGACTGTTTATGCAGCATGTAAACTGAATAATTATTCTATACGTAGATCACAGTAACTTACTGTTAGTCATTACATTGAGTTTTGTTGTATCCGTCTACGGAAGTATATGTGACTTTAACATACACATACAGCTAGCTATGCTGCATGTACCTGAAAAGATTTTGATGCTTGAGACAGAGCCAGGCTTGCTATTTCTGCTTATGTAAAGATAGTTTCTATATCCCAGCTGGAGGATTTGTCTGATCATCTTTCTTAACTACTGCTTTGATTTAACCACACAGCTTTATCTTACAACTAAGCTTCATGGAAAAATGACATCACGTAACAGATGACCCATTGAGATAGAGGATGAAAACAACAGTCGCAGTTGTAGGCTTTATCTTTGTTCAAGGGAAAGGGAAAAGCCCTCATCAGTAGCAATGGATGAAGATTCTTTGTCTCATTACCTTACTTGGCTAGTTAAAGCGCCCCACTTTCGTTCAATCTGAGAGTCTGCCCCCACAGAAATGATTCAAAACAGCGTCAGAAGGACAGAGTATTGTTCACCATGTACAGACTTAAATTGACACTTTTGTTCCAATTACGCAGATTGAAGCAAAAATACGTTTTTTTCTCAAATAGTGGCCTCCACTCGACCCCCACAAAGCTTTTATTTTTCCATCGAAGAAAATTAAGAAGAGGTGGTGACAAAATGTGGCTAGAGTCATGTTTATTGCCACTCATATTAGCATGTCTCATGGGAAATTATAATTCCCATAAGCAGACATGGCATCACCATCGTTCTTGTATGTGTTAGTGGTTGAGCTGGAGCCGAGCCCAGCTGACATTGGAGGAGAAGCGGGGCACACCTTGGCCTAGTCGGCAGTCAATTGTAGGGCACACCCATGGGAAATTTTGAGTTCTCAATTAACCCAACCCGTTGTTGAAACACAGGAGGGTCTGAGACAACGTTCGAACCCAGAACTTCTCGACTGTGAGGAAGACATGCTCAAAAGTGTTCCACTGTGCTGCCATATCCACTTAAAGGATACACATTTGAAATACTTCTCCCACAAACGTCTGCAGAACGCCGAATATGTCTGCCTGTGGCTCGATCCAATACACCAAAATTGTGTCACAATATCTGTGCCACCATTTAGACCTGATTTTAGGTAGTCTACTTTTTGTTACCAAATTGGTAGGTGTGCCGGGGGCGTGAAATAGAAAACATCCTTGGACCAGTGGAACGCATAGTGATGCGTGGCACACTAAATTACACTTGCCCCGGCGTGAAAATGAAGATGAGCCCATTTTTAACCTACAGTACATGTGACTGTCTATGAAAAGAGGGCCCATTACGTTGTTATTTATATAATTTCTAATTAAATCTAATGATTAAATGGTGGCCATAATTATCAATAAACCAAATACACTATAAACAGTTGCACAAAAAATTATTACATTCATGTTGACGATAGTGAGCCATAATTTGTTAATAAATAGTTTATGTGTTTAATACTTTTGCGATACTTAAATTGTTCCCGTTCTGCCGGTTCAGTCCGATTGTCTGTCGAAAGTGTGCAACGTTAACATGTAAGGGGGGGTGGCTGTGGGAGGTGTTGTGTAATTTTGAGTTCAAATGGGTATATAGTAATGCTCATTAATGTTGTTAAACATCTATGTATACAAATGAAGAGCAGCCCTAATAAATACCTTAACCGTAAAGGTGCCCTTATCAGCTAAAGGAATAAAAAGCTCTTGGCCCACAATGTGAGGAAACCACATGCAGTATTATGCTTTAAGGTTCCAATTTTGCCATGATTGGTTTAGCCACACCAAAGGGTACAGTTCAGTTTACCATGAAATAAAATCCTCTTTAGTATCCAGGGTAAACTTTTGAAACAATGTGAGAGTATATGTTTCTAAAATCTAACACATGATACTGTTGACCAGAGGGGCAGTGGAGAAACGAGTGATCACACAGCATGCAGACACACGTATACTGTATATACAGTGTGTCAGGTACAAGCCCTCTCATGTAGCATGCTGCATCTCAGTGGAAGGAGACAGACAAGAGCAAACGGACATACTGTAGAAACCGGCCATGACGGAGTTTTCACAGCGGTCCCCCGTATAGTCATTGGGACACCTGATGGAGGGAAAATCAACACACAGAGGGGATAGAGAAGGATTTGGGGTTGAAGATTACAGGGGAGGGAGAGTGGGGTATATCAGGAATATTTAGGAGTAAAACACAAATACAGAGACAGGAAAGAGAGGGGAAAGGGGGCAGGAAGGAGACGCAAGAAAGCATAGAGAATGTTGAATTAGAAACAACGCAATCCGCCAAGTACAGAAATAAAGATGGCCTGCATACTGTCACATCACCGCCATCAAAACCTGACGCCAGTGACACAGTAAGGGCATCGTCACAATCATGAAGGTCATGTGATGGTAGTCTGGGAAGGAAGGGTGGCAAACACCCAACCCCTACATTTACATAAACACACACATAAACATATAATATATAATAATGTATACCGGGCACTTCATTAGGTACATTTGCACAACCAAATGAGTATAACAAACATGAACACTAACGAGGATAAGGTGTAGCAAATGCTCAGTTTTGACTGACCAAAATTTAGGATATAACACATAATAAGCATTATTTCTGATCTGTTCAAAACAAAAATCTTGGATATGGAATTTATATTCTGAAACATGAAAACATGACAATCAATCAGACAGTAAGGGCCTGATTTCCGACAGGTTTGTGCATGCAAAAACGAGCGCAAACTGGATTGCATTTATATTTTGCATTTTGTGCATCGTGGGAGAAGCATTTACAAATAGATGAATTCAGCACATGCAATGTGATTCATCAAACCTGAGACAAAGGGTGTTGGCTGCTTTTGGATCTTTAAATAGCACGCCTGAAAGGCCTGTGCGAACGCCATTGCCGTGCGAAAGAAACCATAACAAGAATGTGCGGGCAAAATGAGAGGCGAAGGGGAAAGCAAATGTTTCCATTTGTGTAAATCTGTGTGAAATGTCACATACAAAAAATAGTTCTTCTATGCCAAAACTCCTTTCATCTCTGCATTTATGTGGGTCTTGGTGATCTCAGCTCATGGTGGCAACTGGCCGTGACAAGTGGTGCTCCCAGGCTTTAAACACTATTTTATGCATTACAAAACCAGCGCAAAACTCTAGATACGAATGTCAAGGTAACTTTAAAAAAACGTATTTTACCTGATAAATGGCTTCCCCCAAATTACCGCCGCGCCCAATTTCTTTCGTGTAGTGATATGTTGGTTTCCCTTTTCCACTCACACTTTCAGTTCCATCACTTCAAATTTCATCTTGCACTTGCAGTGCTTTCCCAAATGTTCTCCGGTGAAAACCCCTTAGCACTGCCTACAAAAACGAAACTTAAATAGGGCTGCCTCCATGCGCCACTTGCACACATTTTGCGAACTCCGGCGCAAACCGTGATTGTGAGTGAGCATGCAGCTGGTGCGTAAAAGAAGAGTTGAATATTGATCACATTTCCACAACAACAATACAGAGTCTCAGATACAGTTCAAATGATCCCCATTCATACAGACCTGCAACAATGACTCAAAGTGCTAGACCTGTACTGTAATATACTATACTGTACATGCCGGGCAAGTAGTTGTTAATGTCACTTTGTAAACTTATTTTATGTCAATGTCTCAAAAGCGTGCCATGCGGACAGGGCTATTATACGGGAGAACACTTTGCCGACTGTGTGAGTCCAGTGCTGAATTTCGACTGGTCGCTATCACCTTGCTGTGAATGGATACTTTGCTGGTATTATCAAACTCACCTAAATGAGCAGCAAAGATCTAACAACGGCCTTGTCAGTTTCTATTGTTGTTGTATTAGAAAATGAATGAAGGATTTTTCATTGGCACTTCTGTGGAAATGCGGGAGTGTCTTCATCTTTCTCTTTCCTTTGGTTCTCAGGCAGCATCTTAAAAACACTCACGGTAAAAAAATGTCTTTGGAACAGCAACGAATGCAGCATGTTTATCTGCCGCTTATGCAGTAAGTAGTCTCGAGGTTTGGTGTCTGGTTTAGAATAATAATATTGCCAACTCATAAAAGATTGTGATCGCCCATTTCAAAGCCTTGTGTTTTTCTATAAACACATGACTAGTGAGCCAAATAGCAAATGTGGTTGGAAACAATAAATACTACGTTACACACAACACTATGAGGGAAAGCAGAACAAAAACAAATCTACCTTTTTTTCATCATTCATTAAAAAGCTCTTTTTTCCCATTTGGATACCATCATGTAGCTAACATCAGACATTTGTTCTTTGGGTGAAATTTCATGATGAAGCTAAAGTACCTTTACAGGTTAACTTAGGTTCTTCTCTAAAGTTTTGAATCCACAACTCCAACTGTATATTTTGGGACATTTTGCATAAGTAGCTGAATGGCAAAATTACAAACTCTCACAACAGTTGTTTGATCCATGAAAATGTCTCTCCCAACTCTTCCAGTTTGGGTATATCTGTTGGAACCTGTTGATTACACTTTGTGACACTCTAAACTCAAGAACCTCAGAGAAGAGTGGCAAGGTACTTTTGATGAATTGTCAAGACCTACTCTTAAGAATTGTTAACTTCCATTAAGCTGGAAAGCGTTGTCTCTATAAACCTTGAGGCTGGGCGGTGCTGATGATAGAAATTTTGCAAACGAGCACAGGCCAAAGGGTTGATTGCGCTGCTTGTGGAGGTGGTCACATCCAACTTCAATAATGTCAACTCCTTTTGAGTTTTGCCGCCCACTAATCTGATTTAAAAATATAACTCAAACATTCAGAAGGTTTGATGGTTGCTGTTCACAAAGTTATGAATGAAGTACATCTCAAAACACCAGCTGTCTACCCTGTGTTAGACGTGGCATTTGGTTTGGAATGATGTTCTGCCTCTAATGTGTAACTACGCAAGGTGCATCCCCAAGACACTCCCCCTGCTGCACTGACCCGCCCAACTTGGCTGAGATCCATCTGTCATATGAAAATCAAAATCCGCCAGCTTTTGCATTGCATCGCAGATGTACTCTCTATTAGAATAGAGCTCATAGATTTGGTCCTCCATTATATGCTTATTTGGAGAAAGGAAGACTGTTTCAAACACAATCCCAAAACACACCACACCTGTTGTTATAATTCTGCATCGAATTTGCTTTGTAATCCATCCATCCATCCATTTTTAATCTGTTTATCCTAACAAGGGTCGCGGGGTGTGCTGGGGCCTATCCCAGCCGTCTTCGGGCAGTAGGCGGGGGACACCCTGAACTGGTTGCCAGCCAATCGCAGGGCACACGTAGACGAACAACCATTCGAGCTCATATTAACACAAAGGGACTATTTAGAGTGATCCATTAACCTGCCACGCATTTTTTTAATGTAGTAGGAAACCGGAGTACCCGGAGAAAACATCCAAAGTCCGCACAGGAAGGCCGGAGCCAGAATCAAACCTTGCACCTCTGCACTGTGAGGCCAACGTGCTAACAAGTCGAACACCAGGCCGCCAGCTTTTTAATCTTGCTTCTTTAAGGCTGGCTATAGTATCTCTGACCGACGCAGCAGCACACACACTCTGATCTTTATTGTTTTTGGCTAGCAAATAAACACATACCTGTGGAAAACTACAAGTCTTTGAGACTTTTGCTATCCAGCACCTGTCCATGGCTAGCTCTGTCCTCAGCTTACACCACCACACGTTACAACTTTCGTCTCTCAAAAGCTTGATAACCATATAGGAAATCGACCCAACCCAAGCCACTTCCTGCAGATGGAATGCTGGCGTGAGCACGACAGATTGCAACAAAATGAAGTGGTACCAAGCCAAGATGAAACACTGCCCCCAGGATCAAACTAAAACAGAAAAGACTGGGTAACTCCAAACAGAGCAAGGACATTGGGTGGGAAAATCACTTTACAAATGGGGATTTGACACCAGCCCAGATTATCCATTTGGAGAAACAAAACAGTGAACCACATCCTTCATGAATACCAGTTGGGTCCTGAGTACTCCAATCAAGACCTTAAGGGCGCAAATAATATTGCCTATTCAACAATGAATGAAATGTTGGTGCGACAAAGTAAAAATGGATACCTAAAAACATAAACGTTTATTATTGGTGATGATGTCAGAATATTATTATTTTATTGCATTCTTGAGCATTATTTTTAAATTTTTGACTTGTAAGAGAAGCTCAGTGAGCTAGTTCAAATTTGGGTATAAAAAGGTGAATTCCATTCGAAATGTGTCATTCTGTTGGACGCGGTAAAATGTCAAGAGCTCACTAAAGAGGCAAAATTTTGCATTTAGCTCTTCATGGTGCTCGATGATATTTATAACTGGTGGGCTAATACATTTTTAAGCACTGTACGTTGAATAGATGTGTCATGTAAATGTTGAGCTTTGAAGTTTTAATTTAATCATCAGCCATACATATTAAAGCAATCTGTTCTCAAATCGCTGCTGAGTCATAAACTGGTTCCTCCGCCTTTCCGTCATTATTAGAATGCTCGCATGGTAACAGTTTTTTAAAAATGGCTTTGGCTGGGACTTTGGCCTTCTGCTGTTCAATGGTGCCTCAAGATACAAAGTTGTTCTGTGACCACTCTTATAACTCAAAACACAAATTACAGTTAGTATCTCAGATCACCTCTCTATATTTGAAATGAAAGGAAATGCCATGAATCTGTTCCACCACCCCCACCCCCACCCCCCAAAAAAATTTTGTTTGTTTTCAATAAGGAAAAAGAACACTTTGTAAGATTGTGCAGTACACTATAAAATCATGCAGTAAAAACAATGAAATGGAATGGAAATAATTAATCAGTTTGTAAATCATGGTTTAATGCTCCAATTCTATTTGTTGTGTTATGCCTTCTGGTTTGCCGACCTTGGCCACTGGGTGGCAGTATAATATACAAGCAAAGAATATTAGTAATATTAGTCATTATAAGTATGAAGAGTATACCTTTATGCCTGTCAGTATTGTTATATTACCTGTCTACGTGTATTGCTCCAACACTTGTGTTCAAATATCCATTGCTTAGTGGGCTCTAAACTTGTGACTAGCGATGCAAACCACTATTTTATGATAAATTGTTCACTAGTGGTCAAACTTCTGCTTGTGAGTTAAGTTGAATTCACTGTCACCATAAAGTGGTCGTATCTGAGGTTTGCACTTGCAAGTCCGGGCATAAAAATGAGTCAAATCGTGGCTCATACTTGGGGAAAAAATCCTAAATAGGGTAACTTGAATCTCAGGCATCACTGTATTTAATACAATAATTGTAATGGGCCTGCTGCAGGGATTTGTAGAGTATTTGTCGACAGAAAAAGTCTGAGGCCCAACATAAAAACAGGACAACAAGAAAGGTGATCGGAGGATTGACTGCACTGTGATCATGGAGAGGGTGGACGACAAGACAACTTACTTGCAAGAAAGCTGGTTAATACCATGTATGAAGTAACAGTCACCACCGTTGATGCAGTAGGCCTTTTCCGTGTCGTTGCAGTGCCTCACATGACTCACACCCGGGGACAAGGTGGTGGTGGTTACTATTTGGTAAATACAAGAAATCTAGGTTTTGTCAGTGAAATGCTGTCTTTGAAAAGAAAGGTGGTTTGTTGGCTATCCTACCACCGACATAACTACTCATGTAAAAAGCCTCCACAAAAATACGCAACAAGGTAAACTTAACATGATGAACATAATACACTGCGGCATATTAAAATTGATAGGCAATATAGCACAAACATCCATCTCACTATATAGGAAAGTTTGAAAATATATAGCATGGGAAGCCTATTGCTCTATATTGATTAATATATGACCCAATACATTGTTGTCCAAACAAGTATTGCATTCCATTATTGCATGCCGAAACAATGTAAATTCATGAGTTACAGTCAGCATATTCCTACAGAGAATTACAGATTCAGGACAATTCAGGAACAACAGTCCAAATCACATTTTGCGTGACATTCGCTATATTTATGCATTGATTTATATTGTGAAATGTTGGTGACATAGACTATTATCGCATTATTATCAACAGCGACAAAAAAAAAAAAAAAAAGTGAAAGGGGAAAAACAAGTTAAAGTTGCTTACAGATGTGCACGCTGATAATACTTGTGACGTTTTCTTGTCCAACTGAGTTTTCAGCCACACAAGTGTAGTTTCCAGAGTCTTCCACGCGCACTCGACTGATCAGCACTTTGGAGTTTTTTCTGGGAAAAATAAATAAATAAAGAATGATAATAAATAATAAAAATAAAACACAGCATATGGTCAGGATAGAGGCAGATGCACATTTGGTTCTGAAACACCATATAGTGTTGCTGAAGTTTGTTCAGAAAAGACAAGATTCCAAGCACAGAAAGACTGTTGTTTCCCTCATTCCATAGTTTACCGAATTTAAATTACTGTGACGTTGTTCGTCACCATCATCATCACTGTTACTGTATTACATGACGGCCTTTCACTGCTGTCGGTTTAAATCGGGTATATGTGATCTTTTTAACTCGTCTTTGTATTTTAAACAGTAACAGAAGAAAGCAGCATTAAGTGAATACGTGAAGGACATTTTACATTTAAGCATTTAACATAACCCAACTTTATTAACATAGGCAGTAAATTAAACATATGAAAAGGTTTCTTTTGCATCCTTGATTATAAACACTTATATTCAGCAATACAACAAATGTAGAACAATATAAAATAAGGCAGTGTACTACTAAAAAAATAAATAAATAAATAAAAGACCCCTCAAGAATAATGCAAATAAGGCAAAATAATAAATCAAGCGTTGGCTGCTTGGTAGCTGACAACTGCTTTTCAATGCACATGACTGCGATAGTAAGGTAAGAAATCAAGACTGTTTTGGACTGTGCTTCAATCATTTACAAATTGGATTTTCCACGTTATTGTCTGTTTTTTTAATCCTTTCAGGGGCAGTGGTTACTACAGTGGACAGCTTATCATGTTATCAGGTTACAGGGCACATGAAAGGATTAATTCTGGTTTTCTTGCAGACATCAATTTGAGCGGGCAGGGAGGAAGCTCCTCTACATTCCGGCCTTGGTTAAAGTCTGCCCTTGACTGAGTGCTCTTGTGATCACTAAGTGGAGTTGAAAAGTCAAAAGTATTAATCCATCACAATCAGTCAGTTTGGCGGACTTACTTGTTGGTTTTTATTCTGAGGTCTCTCCCTCGCTGAAGTTCATGTCCATCCTTGTACCAGCGGAAGGATGGACTTGGATTCCCTGACGCCTCGCACTTCAAGTACAGTTTGTCCCCTTCTATCAGAGACTGGCCTCGCATCAGTCGCAGCTTTGGAACAGAGGCTGGGCAAAAAAGAGACATATTTTGTTTCACTTGTTGTTTTAAGGAATTAAACACACTAAAATATTTCACTCAGTTGCGTGAGTGCTGATTTGTATGTGTACGTATGGGTCGTGCATGTGCGGGTTGGCGTGCGTGTGAGCGGGTAGGTGTGTGTTTCACTGTGGTTAGGGCCAAACACAATCAAAAGCACTGACCATATTTGCAAACGAAATTCAAATGTTTATGCCATGAAATTGTATTCATTTATTCCAAACAGCCAAATTCTAGTAAATATGGATGTTAGATTTCGTTTTTTGTTAGTTCTTTTTTGGCTGTCGAATCAGATTTCAGCCTCTTCGTGCTGCCATGTCAATCTAATCTGCCCAAGGCATTCAGAATCAATCGTGCTGGCCAATGTAACTTAAACTATATTAGCAAAAGGACTGCTTCTTAAAGCAATCACATTTCAAATTTGTCCTCACAGGGCTCATGCCCTGACCCCAGGTGATGTCAGCATTTTTGCAAAGCTTGTTCCAACCAACTTTGACCAACACATCTCTACTGATGTGCACACATAAATACATTTAGTAAGTAACATCTCTTGTGAGTGTTATGTGTTTTGTTTAATATGTCATGCTTTTGTCTGCTCTCGGAGTTTCGTACGTTTTCATTGTGTTTGTATAGTATTGATGGTTTCTATAATTGCAATGTAATAGTAGTGATATTAAAAGGTCCAATAAATTCTTACTGAAGGTTGTTGTCCTTGTTTGACTTTTTTGTCGCGCGGCATCTCATCCCCAATGATGAAAATGCAGTTAAAAGTCAGTGGAACTCATCAATTTGTATTGTAATGCAATGTTGATTTAGTCCACACACATACTATTCAGCGATGAAGGTAAAAGTACTGTTAAAAAGAAGAAGGCAACGGCCGTCATTCTTTGGCGGCTCCAGAAGCATTCCGCCCCTGTGACGATGACGGGCCAGGTGACCACAAAGGAAGGCTCAGCTACGGCTCTCATTCAAGTGAATGGGACTGTGCGCTCCTGATTTAATTTTTTTTCTCCCAAAGTTTCAAATGTTTATAATACTCTGCGTTAGTGTATTTGATGTGCCTTATATCAGCCTAATTTGCAATAGCGGACGATAATTATTGTGCATCCCTACTCTCATCACATGTTTAGCTTGGATATTTGGCAGGACCCAATAAGGGCATCATAAAGACTGAAATGTAATAACAATGCACCATATGTGGAGATGAGATAAAATGGCATTGTGGGTATGGACATGACATTTAGACAGCCCAGTGACAAAATACCGAAGAGAGTATGTGCACTTTTCAAATGTGAATTACAAAGTCACTAAATACATTATAAAATATAATTCATGGTAAGTGTAGGAAAATGTCAACAAATGAGAATTATGATGTTCTGAATGTTACAAATCAAACTAATACAATATTATCTTGGGTCACACAAACAGTTAAGAGACAGACTTCCAAATGGTGTGTCACGTGGAAAATATATAAGGTATGCTGAAGTCTTGCATATATAATAGCTGTTGTTCAAACAATAAATCTTTTTGGAGCATAAAATAAACACACACACACACACACACACACTCGCACACAAATATTGGTCAAATTTTAAATTATGAACATTCAGATATTTGATTGTATAAAAATGTCAAACTAATTACAAAATAAATTCAATCATTACATCTTAATGTTTTCAAAAGTGTGGCATTGGTCCTGTTTGGTGTTTTTTTGTGTGCGTGTGTGTGTGTGTTAATTATACTTGCTGACCCTCCCAGCTGTCATCAATGCAATTATATGTTGAAAAGAAAAACTGTACCTGCAGGGACGAAAACAAAATCACAATTATTAAAGACGAACTAGTCTACATTTTCCCCCACAGATTTTGTCTGTAGAACCCAGCGGTCTTGATAACATGTATTTGACATGCTTTTGTCAAAATACTCCAACAACCACAAATGATAGCACACGTTTTACATTTCACTCTCGTTTGAGAGAGGAAAATAAAAAATGCAGTTTTGAGAGGGTGGTCCTGTCTCACACAAATGAGCCACTGCTTACCCCACCCATGTTGCTGTATATCCAAGCCCCAAGTCATGAAAGTCAGTGCTAGTGTTGCCAGTGTGTGTTCCTGTGGCTGTCATTCTTTAAGGTACAAATTCATCATCAGGCACCACCAACAAATTGGCAACTTTACTGGTCAACTTTGCCCAGCCTGCCTGCACTGAGCCTCAGTTGCTCCTAATGAGCAAAGTGTAAAGCACTTGGGGCAAAGGGCGTAGCCAGAAACTTTGTAGTGTGGTGGACAGGGTGAAAAACACCTCAGTGAGCTCAGTGCGGGGTGGCCATGCCATGCGTGCGTCATTCTTTAACATACCATCCACAGTCAAGGTTTCATGAGATCAAGTTCACACGTAAAGAACACGGATCACATCGTATGAACAAATTAGGCCGAAACACAGGTGATGAACTCAACATATTCTTTCAACTGTATAACATAAGCATAATTGTTTTTGAAACCTCAAGCAGCATATCATTTAAGATTAGACCAAAGAACATTTAACAATTTTGAAATTTCTAACAGCATTGTTAGAAAAAATTAGCACAAACCCCCCCCCCCCCCCCCCACAAACAAACAAAACAAAAAAAGCTGTCTGTATATGGACCCAAGATTTCAATGCATAATTTTCCCTCAAACAAAACATGAATGGGCCAAGACTGCAAATACACACATATTTCTTACAGTAATGATGTCATTAGATGTGACAATAATGTCTTTACTGCGTACTAATGAGCAAGCTAGTCTAATTGGTTACATATATCATCATTAGACAATATTGTAAATGTAATGCAGCAGCATTCTGCAACAAACTCACAGATGAGATTTTGAAGGTATTTCCTGTGTTTTCTTGCATCTTGGCCTGTCATGCTCAGGTACCCTAAGCAGTCATTCAGATGAGATTTTTATGTCTTTATGAGCGTGGAAATGAATTGTAGAACGACTAAAGCAGCTGCAAAAGGAGGTTAACCTGGTTACAAATGAGCTCATCCTTTACTGGGATACGTCTCCTCGGGCACCGTGAGGCTTTTGTCAGCTGGCAAATGTTGGCTGAAAATCAGGAGGAAATTACCCCTCGTGGATAGAACATCCAAATTTCATGGCTATGGAGTAATTTTGTATCACTCTCCCTTTTTTTACTCTATTTAACATCTTTATTGTTGGCAATTTTGGGAGCACTATTCCATCTTTTGGCGGCCCGGTAGTCCAGTGGTTAGCACGTCGACTTCACAGTGCAGAGGTACCGGGTTCGATTCCAGCTCCGGCCTCCCTGTGTGGAGTTTGCATGTTCTCCCCGGGCCTGCGTGGGTTTTCTCCGGGTACTCCGGTTTCCTCCCACATTCCAAAAACATGCATGGCAGGCTGATTGAACGCTCTAAATTGTCCCTAGGTGTGAATGTGTGCGTGGATGGTTGTTTGTCTCTGTGTGCCCTGCGATTGGCTGGCAACCGATTCAGGGTGTCCCCCGCCTACTGCCCGAAGACAGCTGGGATAGGCTCCAGCACCCCCCGCGACCCTAGTGAGGATCAAGCGGTTCGAAAAATGGATGGATGGAAATGGATATTCCATCTTTGTGATTGTATTTCCAAAATTCTTTCCAAAATAATAGCAGACCTCATCACTGAACATGAGTTTGTTTTCCTGTGGACAATTTTGAAACTTTGTTTCTCCACTGTGATTAACTCATTGATATCAAGCTGAAGTTTGATGATGACTTTCCCAGGTGAGAAGGTTGTTCCACACTCTAACACAAGTCACAGGGGTTTGTGCATACTGTAACTGGGAAAAAGAAGTATCTTTCTGTGGATGGAAAGTGTGGAAGACAGGAGTCCGTTTATTTTGCTAATTTCAAGAACATTATCCAACAAATAATATGTGTGTACTTAAGAGGGCATGTCTTAATTCAGATGTTTTAAGGAGCATTTTTGTCATGCAAATATGTTCAGACAGCAGCAGTTAAAAAAAAGCCATTGATAAGCATCAAGCAGGTATTCAACACTGCTCCTGCCATACACGGAGTCCCAAAGAACATCTCAATGCAGGCTCCTCAAAATGTAAGCCATAATCCTGGAAGCTACTGTATATTTTGGCAAGCCTCAACCAACTCATGAGGAGGAACATTTTCAGCAGACGAAAACAGAATTAACACTCAATTTCTTCCAGTTTAATTCAGTGATGAATCTCGTGCTCCTTTGGTTGGTCCAGATGGATGGAGTTTTTGACGTTTTGTGGATGGCGAGCATGTCCCAACGAGCAGGAAGAAAATGGTGGAATGGACGAGAACATTTTGGTCAGGAATAATGATGAAAAATAAAAGCAAGAATATCTACAAAATACATGGAGTTTCACAACAACCATTTGCTGCATTGGTATGAAAGGAACTAGTTCTCATGCTAGATAATGTACAATCCCATTGTGCAAAAAATACCCATACCTGTAAAGATTGAAAAATCTCATGTGTGGCCACCATGATCCACTGACCTCAACCCGATAGAGGGTGGACAGCAGTATAACTCCAACCAGCAGCTCTCTGAGGCAATTATTGAATCCACAAAAGGGATGAAAGCTGAAAATATTCCACGAATTTACAATTTCAATAAATGAAATATTCTAGATTTTTAAAAAAAAAACAAAAAAACATTCTTAACAAGCTATTTTTTATACTGTTTTCTATAATAATGTACAACAATGTATCGTGTGTAACCTTTGGCGCCCCCTAGGCCGGAATGTTGTATGACAACAACAGAACAGAGCCATCGCTTCAATATGACTTCAGCCAATGCATTTTATGCTCCTTGTATGTGATTCTGCATTTTTATTCTGTTTTGTAAAAAAATTATAATTTGGAAGAGGTCATTTGTGTGAATTGCCCATCGTTGCTGTGTTATGTAGCTGCACTGTATGGTGTCAAGGCACAATCTGTGATCCACACATGCAATAAATTGGCCATCTTTTTCGCTAACTACAGCAATAACACCAGAATAAAATACTTAAGTGGTGCCTGCACAAAGGGCAATGCTCATGCGTAAGACGATATAGATAAATTCTATGAAAGCTATATATACAATACTTTGATAGCTAGCTACCTAGCCAGCAGTTAGCTCGCAAGCTAGTTAGATAGATAGACAGGCAGACAGACACACATTTACAGTTGACAGATAGATAAACAGATATGCCGATGTTATGTATTATCCGATTCGTCGACTAATCGAGTTATCACGACTACTGTTGATATGTCAACGGGCAAAATAATCTGTGGCAGCCCTCATAAAAAGTAGTTTGTGTTTGTGTTAGTATTGTTCTGTCAAAACCAAGGTAAATTGTTTGTCATTTGCAGTTTTCTCACAAGAATTTGTTAGATTGTGAGAGAAAAAGTTCAATAGTTTGTTCGCAGATCAACATTCATACAGCTTTTACAACTTCCTGGGGAGGTTAAAAGCCCTACATTGATGCACGCCAAAAGAAAGTGGGTAACCATCTGCAGTTTTTCACACAAGATGCACATTAATCGCAGTAACTAGAGCTTGGCCAAAGGAAACACATTTAAAACACTGCAACAGACATCAAGAGAACTACTTCAACGCAAATTTACACAGGAGCTTGACATTAAAGCATTTCAAACGATTCAAAATTAGCCATGCGGTAATTAAAGTGTTGTGACAACTAGCATCTATATCATAGGTGATCCCAGATTACCGAGTCTTGTTGTCTGCTATTTATAGTGCATCCTGCACACCTCTTGCAATGGTTTTGTCACTATCATTGATGCTGACATCATTAATTATGTTTGTGCAATGATTGTACCTATTTGCTGCACAATACATCGTGATTTGATGTTTCAATACACAAAAAGAACAAGAATAGTTACTAGATTTCTCACTATAGCAATAAAATGCCAATAAAACCCACCACATATCCGAAAATCGGAATCCTGCATTACTGGAGTCACATTTATGTGAAGCATAAAATCTTCTATGACATAAAAACCCAATAGCACAAAAAAGGCTTAAGCACAGTAACTTTAGCTGTTGGAGAATTTAGTTTCATGTAATTTCAATGTTATCATTGTAGCTAAAACATTAATTTCTCCAAATAATATGAAATAACATGTAGACTTCATTGACTGATTATCGTGAATGACTAATAATGTCTTCTTATTTCTTTTCCCCGTTCTGTATTGTTTTTAGAATAGAATAGAATCGAATGGAATCCGCAATACAAGTGTTACAAAACATTTGCAACACCAGTATTTATTACTGAGTGATGGTGACCTTTGAATATTAATATAATGTACTCTGAATACAGAGGAACTATATTTTCAGTCTCAGGGAACCAACTGATCAGTAAGAAGGACATCCATCTTGTGAACCCTGTCAAAAGCTCTTCTAAGAACTCGTAAAATAATCTATTTTTGGCGCACGATTACGAAGGTGGACTGAGAAATATTAGGCGGATTAGAGTGAAAACATTTTGCTCGGGCTCAGTTTTGAAAAAAGATGCGTGTGACTTTTAGGACATGAACCAAGGCCAGGTTCATTCTGCAGCTTTAACTGACACACAGACACTGCTCAATGCATAAGAAAAATATTTGTTATGTGTATACATTTCATATGCCGGGGTATGCATTTTATTGAATGTATCCGTGTGTGTGTATGTGTGTGTGGGGGGGGGGGGGTGTGTACGTGTGTGTGGGTGTGCATTGAAGCACTCCAAATTGCTGATCCAAGCCTTCTATATCACTGCGTGATAGGGAGTTTCCTCAGCAAGAGCACCCGGTGGGTTGTGGGGAGGCGCAAATGGACAGCCGAATGTGGCCAATAGTCTGTGAGTGGCCTTTCATGCTAGCCAATCACACAGGACCAACATTCCCATCAGCCATTCATCAAGAGGTCCTTTTCTCAAGGTCAGCTGATATTTGTACCACCTTGTCCCCCAGCAAAGAGGACGTCAACAAAAGTGATATCGATTGACAGCGATTTGTACGGAAGCCAAATCAGGTTGTTGCCATATACCAGTTTGTGTTTGCTTCAGGCTCGGTATCATGGGAAGGTATGGCCAAGTCAAGAAGATGAAAACATGGAAACCTGCAATGTGTGCGTGTCTGCCTATGTCTTCGGGTTGAAGGTGCATTAGCACCATTGGGAAATACGGAAAGCATTTAGTATAGTGGTCAGTTGTGTCATGTCATCTCATTCCCTGGAGAGCCTGATGAGTTATGTTTGGACTCGCACCGCTCAAGTACTGGATGTGTCGAAGTGCGCGAGCATGCATGTGTCTCGCCTCATGTATAAAAGGGAGAAGCCTCTCCCATCTCATTCCCCGATCAGTGTGATTTCTGCAGCGTACAGCTGTCACCATGGAAACCGAGGAGAGAGCCGGAGATAGAGGATGTACGGCAGAAAGAAAAGAGAAAATGAGATTGAGAATGAGCGAGAGGAAGAAAGAGAGAGACGACGGTGTGTGCGTGTGTATATGTCAGTTGTTGGATAACACCCACAGAAGGCCTGCATGCAGTATCGCCCGCCGCTAACCTCTGCGCAGCAGCAACACAAGCAGAAGAGTTGCCCTCCGCATGTGTGAGACAAGTGTGTATGTTGTTGAGCGATAGTATTTGTAATCACAACCACAGTTCATTAAAACATGGAGTCAATTTGTAGAACAGTGAATGAATGCTCACGGTTGCGAGAGTGATTGTCAAAAAGTGCTGGCCTGCAATTTCTTCACATGAACTCCGCAGTAACAATTGTGCATGTAACAAATTCCCTTGCACACGAGGGTTCTCAAACCTCATCATTTCTTAGGTTGATGTTTCATGTGTGACATCTGATATTTACACTTTTACCCCACACGTTGTATGAAGTATGTAAAATCCTCAATCTGACACACGAGAAACTTAAGGAGAGAGATGACAGAGAGACCAATCAGTTGATCGATGGATATTAGTCTTTAATTTTTTTACGTTGTGAGCAAGCTTTTCTAGTTCCCACTTAATTTATTTCACCCCAACCTTTCTCGCATCCAGCCTCTCTCACTCTTGTCAGGCATGCCTGACAAGAGAGAGAGAGGCTGGACACACACTTTGAATTCTGCCTCTCCTCACTCACCTTCCCCACTTCTCATCCCTTGTTTTTTTCTCTCTCTTTGTCACTTATGTCTTATTTCCTCTTTTCATTCATCCTGTTCTCTTCACTCCCCACCACCACACCCTTCTGCAACAGTTACCCAACTCTCACCCAGCCATTTCTTACCTCCCATTTTTGCTGCGTACAACACACCCACCTGACATGACCACACACACACACACACACACACACACACACACACACACACACACACACGCACGCACGCACACACCATTAGCTGCAAACGTGTAAAGCAGGCTAACATGCACAATTGAGGTGTTGATCACATCTGTCCTCCATCTGGACAAAATGGCTGGATTACACACAAAAATGTCCCATTGCCTTTCACAAGGCCAAAAAAGATGCTATTGTGAGGGGATAAACCCCGATAAAAACACATACACCACTGAAGTTTGTCGATTCACTTCCGAAAAATGGTCCCACAGGCCCAGTGATGAGTGCGTTTATCCATCCTTTCATTGGCTCAGCTATTATCGTTTCTGGTTGGTTCAGCTCGATGTGTGGCCAAAGCTTGATTTATGATATCGGATGATATCGGACCATGATTGAAAATTCACTTTCAAGGGGTACTTTTCAATAAAACTGAGCTTGGTGTGGCTATTTAACCAACACTGCTTTGTAGAGTAGCTTGTTTTCAATCTGGATTTTTCTTTTTCTTTTTTTTTTTTTTGTTTTAGGAGGAGCGGGGGTTCACAGGAGTTATGTATGAATGAACATTAGCATCTCTGGTGAATACATGTCATTTATTTAAGTTTTTCATACTGATAAAAATTGATTGTGAAGTACTGTATTATATTGTACTGGAGAGGTTTGGTGTTCTTGAGGTGATGAATTGGAAGATAAAGGTATCTGTGTTTTGTTTTGTTTTTTTCTTTTGGTAATATCCATACATACATGAAGTGGTCTTTAATGTTCCACATCGACCTCATTCCTATCGGCGTGTGCGGGTCAGAATGCTTGGAAGGGAGACTATACAGACAATAATTTGTGAATCTACAAAGGTGTTTTAGGAACAGTTTAGGAGCACGTGCTGCAGTGTGAATGTAGCCCGAGTTATACAGTGGGGTTGTTGTTTTTTTGTTTTGTTTTGTAGTTTTTTTACATATTGTGACATTATGGTGTTATTAAGAGGTGGATTAGATCACTAATTTCAAAAGCTCACTGCCCACCACTGGTTCTTTAGAGGCTTCCGGGTGCCCGCGGACACCATGTTGTTGACCCCACATGTAAGGAATACGATCTGAGTGAAAATAGCCACCAACTCATGCAAAATTTTAGAGAAACTGTCCGTTTCATTTGTGCTGGTTAAAAACTCTCATTTGTGATGCGACTGTTTTTCTGTTTAGACAGATAATTTTTAGGTCATCCAGAGTTCGCCTAGCCCCCAATCTACTCCGAATAGACCAAAATAGTACAAATCATTTGTTCTGGTGTGTGCTTTAAAAGCTTTCATTTGTGCTGCTACTGTTACATGGATGTTACACATTTGAATATATAGTGGACTGGCAAAATTTACTGATGCGCCCTCACCCCTGAAAATAATCCCTAATAACAGAAAATCTATAGCAGCACAAATGGAAGTTTTTTACAGGACAAAACAGTGCAAACAAAGCACAAACAAATGGTCCCATTTCAGATCGATTTCGTAGTAGATGGAGGGCTGGGTAACTTCATCAAAAATTGAAGTCGTAATATCTATAAAACCATAGCAGTACAAACAAAAGTTTTCACGGCACAATCCAGCACAAATGAAGCAAAAACGAAACAGACTTTCCTCCTGAAATTATGTGTGTGTTGGGGGCCCAGTTTCACACAGTTGTGATATGAGGGTGTGAGGACGGAATGCCTTGTTGCGTTGCGCTGCGACACACAATCAAATAGAAAATGTTCTGTTTGAGTTGTGCTGATGTCAGGAGGTTCTATCAAATAGGAGAGGGGGCTGGCAGAGTGTTTTCAGCGAGCTAACAACAATTGACGTTCCAGCAGGAAAATTCTCCGATCTACATCCCAGTTGGCTGCTACACAAGCAACTTACAAATATGGGTAAGAATGCACTGCCCTGTGCCGAACAACAAGAAAGCAGTGCAGTGTAAAAAGGCCTTTAAAGCATTACTAATTTTTAATCGTTTTTAATCATTTTTAATCATTATTAATCGTTTTGTAGAAGGTGTTAGAACAGAGGTGTGAAACTAATTTTTGTTGCGGGCCACATTGTAGTTATGGTTTGACTTGGAGGGCCGTTATGAATTTTGGGAAACCATTATAAATGTTTTATCACCTCCACATATTACATACACAGCACACAACAAATGGATGGATAACTAGTTTTAAAATTTAGAAGTCATTAGACTCTTATTGTGGATTACATATGACAATGTGAAATTTTGGTTCAGACTTTAGCAAGTATCATGGAACATGACATGCTTGATTTGCTTTCGCGGGCCACATAAAATGATGTGGTTGGCCAGATCTGGCCCCCGGGCCTTGACTTTGACACCTGTGTGTTAGAAGATTCTGCATCTACAAGATACTTTTCCTTTTCACAAGGGTTTTTCAAATTTCTATACAATACAATTACTATGCGTGAAGTTGATTTAAAATCAGATTGATGAACAAACGTGCCACTGCTCACTGTGTAGCCACAGAGAGCAACGAATTTCACCTGGTAGGAGAAGATGCAACACTTGTCACAATCAAACACCAATAATGGTAGCCCACGTTTCTGTACCTAAAGTATCTGGATGAAGAAAAAAGTGATTGTTTAAGCTTTTTCTTTTATTGCTCAAGTAATATAGACCACCTGCAGCATTCAGCTAAAAATAGCTGAAAACGATGATCACCCCAGAAGCATTAGTTAAAGGCCTTGCTCCAAAGCACAAAACAGTGGACAATGGTGTCGTGACAGCTGAAATTGTCACTTGATACTAAATATCAAGTGTTACCATAGTTTGTTGCAAGCCAAACTTTTTAAGACATATGCCAAATATCTTGTCCATTTTGCAATACCAAAGGAGGTGCATCTTATACACGAGAAAAGTTTGTTTAAATGCTCTGCCAAAAATAGTAACTCTCTACATTTAAACGTGTGTTTATTAAATTTTAAATGTCATGTGCACTTCCACTATGGAAAAAAAATCTTAAATGAGAAGCTAGGAGCAAATCCATCTTGACTGAAAAGATGCACTTTGCTGATAAAGTGAGGCACCTGCCACATCAGTGTGTGGGTGGTGTGTGCAGTGCACTAGCACTGGTGTGTGCGCTCACGGTTTCAAAAAGACCTCCCTCATTCACAAACTAAGCCATGTGGCACTGAGTCGGCCCCTTTAAGAGGCATGAGCTTTCTGCCGAGGCTGAGTCTTGGAAAAAGATAAGTGCCGATACATTATTCACCACCAAAGACACACACATATGCAGATACACACACAACCTTACACGCAAGATAGCCAAGGACAAGAACACAAGTTAGGCAGTCATCAGCGAAATGAGCAACAGAGATGTGTGCTAATATAAAATGATAGGCATAATGTGACAGGGAATATAAGCATAGGCACACTCTGTACAGTGGTCAGGTTGTCTTACAGACATATCCACAACAGAGGGGAGAAATCTTCAGCATTCTGTTATTCCCTGTGCATAATTTATAGCAGCCCCAGATCTCCCCGCTAATGACAGAACACTAGGGCATCTGCAGCACAGCAGCAACAGCTGACTGGCATGGCAGTGTGTATGCAGGTTGGGGGGTATTGTGCTCGGCTGGAGCAAGGGCAGTATGAGAGACAGAAGGAGATAGAGGAGGATTCAAGAGAAAGAAACAGAGTGTCTGAAATGGCCACAGATAAGGCAACAACGAGGCAGATGTGACAGACCTCTCAGAAGAGATCCACACATACACAGGCTTATAGCCAAGTCAACCTCCTCAGGGATTTGTATTCCCATTGATGTTCAGTATGTGCGTCAGACTGAGTGCCACCTTTATTAAAGATGTTATTATTGCAGCTTGCTAATTATTGATGCATCAGAAAGTCACCTTTTTTTGGGGGGGGGGGGGGGTTAACATTGTCACAATTACTACCCCCTCCTCGCTGCCTTAAGTACAGTACATAGACAACAGTTCCCCAAAAATGTGTCTGGGAAAATACTAATGAAAGCTGGTCAAGGGTGTGGCCTTGGCTTGGATACAACTGCTTTTGCAAGAAATGTCTTGACATGCTGCTGCAACACAGTATTGTTCTCCTAATTCTGAGATCAATGCCAAAGTGATTCTGCCCTGCAGGTGATAAGTACACTGATGCAAGATGAAGCCAAGAGAGCATAAAGACCTGCCCTGAATATGTGCACACACTGGAAGCTTGACTGGCGGCTTGTAAGTCAGGGTCTTTTGAATATGTGGACAAAATTGCCAGTACCCCTCTGTTAAAGGGACAGTAGTAAAAACGTGTTGATTTTTCAATGTTCATTATTTCAAAAACACACAATTAATTTCAATCATATGCAAAAAAATGTGTTCTGCCACATCGATGTAATTTAATTTTTTGTAATTGTACAAACTTAGCGAACATAGTTCCTCAACATCATGACTACAGCATGTGCAACAAATTCCATGCACTTACTCCGTCACTTAAAGAAATAGAAGTCGTTTGGATTATATTTTCCTTGCATCTCTGCTGAAGAAATAAGTGCTAGGCTTACCGCTGAGACACTTTACTGCGAGTGCATTTCAGGTCATTGCATTCTATTAGTTCGCCACTTGATGACACAAAATTCTACACACTGTAACTTTCATGAAAGAAAGAAAAAAAAATTATAGAAATAATAAATGAAAATGTACTGGAAATTAACCACCGAAAATCAGGCATTACTTTTGAAATGTGGTTCAACAGAATTATTTTTAAAAACAAAGTATTGAAACAGACAAAAATTGTAAATAATTGGACCGGAAGGACATATTCAACCGTGTGTCCTCAAACAACAATCACAGGTGTCTTGAAATTTGTGAGCATTCTGATGGCCGATTGAAAGAATGACAAGTAGTCACTGTGCTGTTTGGTGACAGCAGGGCTTATTTTCCATGGTGTTTAAGTCAGAAAACGTGCACTGCAATACACTTTTTGGGCTGCGTAGATTCTCCCATTCAGCCCAAAAATTGCACAGCAGCGCCACTTTTCCAAGTTTAGCAGAGAATATGGCCCTAAGTCTGTCAGAAATGTGTGAAAGGAATTGACTTGAGTGCAACCCAGAGAATATGCCTCATAGTGTGGAGCATATTTAACATGGACCAGAGGAAGTGAAGAGAGATTTGTTTTAGATTAAAAATCTAATTAGAGATCAGAGTAAAGGTAAAATCTATAAAAAACATTTCTAAGTAGCTTGATGTTCCCCTGACTGCAGTTGCAGATATTATTCAGAAATGTAATACTCGGGAGCGCGTAACGAAAATGACAAAAACAAGGATAATACTAGGGACAATACAAGGACATCTGCACTATTGCACACTTGTACTACAAATACTGCTTCTGGTCACTTTAAAATGGTGCAACGATTTTTTGCACCAACTGCACAACTATTACAGTATTGTATTCTACCATTGATCACTTTAGCTCTGCTTGATACTTTGCACATTGTCTCACAGCTGTCATTGGGTGGTACCACCGCACAACGGTGGTACCTTACATTACAGAATGTCCTTCCATACTTATTTGTCATGTCCTAGTTTATGATGATACTTGTGTAGCCTGTACTATCGGAGACAAATTCCTTGTGTGTTCTACATACTTGGCCAACAAAGATGAGTCTGATTCTGATTCTGATGTAAGATCCATGCGACAGTAGCTAACCTCCCTCTTCATGCCAGCAGGAGGAAAATTGATGAGAAATTTAAGCGATGGATAGTACAAATCGTAACAAAAGATCCCAGAACAACCTCCAAAGAAATTAAAGGTGAACGCCAAGGTAAAGCTATATCAGTGTCAGATCGCACCATCCGTTGTTTGAGCCAAAGTGGACTGCATGGGAGATGACCAAGGAAGACACCACTGTTCTGTGGTTGCTTTGCTGTATATGACCGTGGGTATCTTGAATCTGTGCAGGACACAATGAAATCTCAAGACTATCATGTATTTTAGACAGAAATGTGTCCATTTTCAAAGAGCTTGGTCTCAGTCACAGGTCATGGGTCTTGAAACAGGATAATGACCTAAACACAGCTAAAACCACCCAAGAATGGCTCAGAGCAAGACATTGGGCGATTCTGAAGTGGCCTCCTCTCAGCCCTGATCTAAATCCTTTTGAAAATCTGTGGAAGGTTCTGAATGTCATCTGGAAAAAGCACTCTTCAAACATCAGACAACTGGCGCAGTTTGCTGATGAAGAGCAGGCAAAAATTTCCCCAACCATTAACAAGAAGTCACATCTGCCCTGTTGCAGTGGGTATGGCAAAATTATTTGGGATGAGAGTAATGCTATTGATCTTCTCTCTTGATAAAATGTTGGCTATTATCAGCTTTATAATGTTATTCATAACTGCGTCCGTTTATCTTGTCAAGGCAACAGATTGTTCCTCATCCTTTGAATATTCCACTCCTCAATTTTCCTGACAAACAGCCGGTCAGTCTTACCGGTAAGTTGAAACCCACTCCAACTCCAGCAAAAAAGAGAGAGGCAGGAAAAGTGGAGAGAGCGCTTCAGTGTGGAGGTATGCAGTAGCACTTGATACAGAATCGGTGACAGGAATATTTGGCAATCGGATAAGCTATTTTCGGAAGAATCTGTCAATGTACCTCAAAAGGAATGTCAACAAAAATGATCAGAGAAGCCTTCTGTCAGGCTGCCGCCTGTAAGATTCGATGGGTGTGGATTTTGCAAGTCAACTGCATGGACTTAAGGATTCAGACAGACCACTTGACCAATTCATTCATCATTCAGTTGATGGCCTGTTACCGAAAATACTGACTCTTACTAAGACATTTTGTATGATTCTTTGATTCTCCAATTGCATGACTGTGCCCCAGTCTACAAAGCAAGGTCAATAATCGCATGAATAGAATCCTGATAGCCCTGGCCTAAATTTATATTTAAATTTTATATTCTATATTTATATTTATTTATATACGTTTTGTCTTCTACTTTCTCTCTTTTATAATTTTGCTGTTGTGAATTGGGAATTTCTCCATTGTTAGACAAATAAAGGTTTTCTTATCTTATCTTTAAACCCCATTAAAGACGTTAGATACTGTAGCTAGCTAGCTAGCTAGATAGCTAGCTAGATAGATAGAGTTGGAAGCACAGTAGTATTGCTTCCATTTTCAATTCTTGTTGGTGGAATGGGCACCTGTCCCAATACCTTTTTTCATATAGTTTGCACGGTAGAGCCCATGGAACTCAGTGTTGTGAATTAGGATGATGGTGTCATAATGGTAACCTTGTCTTGGTTGTTGGATGGAGTGCTTGGTAAAACCCAATGCAGAAAGAAGTCAAAAGAGCACCTGCGCACTCATACCATTCCATTAAATGCACAACAAAACTCGGGATTGTTTTCATGATTTGTCACGGCAAGTGGTCTGTACCTCAGTTTTCTGCAGATGATGGAAATGTCAACATTTATTGGGAGTTTTTGTAATGATTTCTACAATGTACTTAGTATGTAATAAAGAAAGAGAGAGACATTTTTACAAGTGCTCTTGAAGGATTTGCAGCATTGGATTATTCCAATTTGCAGGCAAATGATTGGCTTTGCGCATGGTGTGGATTTGACTTCATTCAGGAGACATCAAATTCACTGGGAAAGGCAAATGACGGGGATATGGATGGGTATTGTTTGTTTGACTACAATATGCACCTTTCCCTAAGTCTCATGAACATAATCAAATCCGTCAAGCACAAATCAATTCCTAAAGCCAAAGGCACAAACAGAGAGTCAAACAGTTGGATTAAAACTGGTAGGTGTGATTTGTAGTGTGTTCCGGAGGGAAGGCTGTGACTGGCTGCTGGTATTCGACCGCGGCATGGATTGGTTAGGCTCAGGGTGTGTGTCTGCAGATCACCATGGAGCTCCTCCTAACGAAACACAGCCAGACGTGGATTTTTCTGTTGGGGTACGGATGGTATTGATAAAACATTAGGAGTACTAACACCACAAGTGAGCACTCCTTGTCAAAGAGAAAACACTGTCGATTTGGGCCTGACAAAATATTTGTTATCCATGCCTCTGATATTTGTACATCTGCTGGTTACTCGAATGCATCTGTAATGTTCAACTGGCTTTAGAATGTCTCCCACTTCCGATTGTGCTTCTACTTGCCGATGTGTGTGTGTGTCTAACCCTGCCAAAAAATATGGCCCACACTGAAGCCTGATTACAACAGCCGTGTCATAAATAAATAACTTGATCATTTTAGCATGTCACAGGGCTAAAAATAGAACCTCACGTTGTTAGCTGGGCTGTTAGATGAGCTCTTTGTACAGACGTTTGACTTCCTTCCTGTTCCAACTTCCTCCAAGGATTTAATTCAATCCTATTTAATTATACAGTGTGTATTCAACACAAAAAAGTCAGCGCAAGGCACTTGCCATTTAGAACAGATATTCACACTACCATTTTGTATGCACAGGCATTATGCCGATTTGTTAATGATCACAATATTTTCAATTTTGGGTTACAATGAAAGATACTAAAAGACCATGACATCACAAATGGAGTAATACTTTGTAGAAAACGACAACTCAGGTATAGGAACACCTGAGAGATGACGTAGTGCTACACAGTTTAAATCACAGTCATCGAAATGAGTAGCTAGCTTTTGCAGTTATGACAGTCCCGGACTTTGTACAAGACCTTGGAATGTATGTTGATGATATTTTGGTTCATTACAGACAACAATTCTTCAAGTGTGGTACGAGTACCACGAGTGGCACACGGGCTCCCTCTTGTAGTATGCGAATGAATCACTAAGTTAAACGTTTAAAATGTGCATCATATTACAGTGGTTTCAACTTTTTTCGGAACGATGCATTTGGTATTTACAGTTCAGTTTTATTTAACTTAACAATATGTTTGCATGTTATCCTGAAGAATTGTTTCTTTTCAAGCATTCATTTAGGTAACTTTTTGTGCCATACATTTTATTGAATGCTTCACGCAAATAATTTATCATATTTAAGTGCAGTGTTTATATTAAAACTGCACAAAATGTTACACTGTCTAACAAAAGAATGTTTTTTGGGGGGGGGATTCAATTTACTCATGAAAATTTTGCCTATTTCTTTAATTATTTAAATGTTGGTCAGTGTAGTGAAACTTTGTGGTGTAACTTGCTGTAAAAATTTGGAGAACCACCTATTCTTGACCCCCACCATACTTGTTCCAGCATGTGCTCATGCTGGAACAGAAAAGAGGGTTCTCAATTTTTTCCCCACACAGATAAAAGTATATAACTATTACTTGTGTCTTGTTATGTTGAATCCAATCCAAAGGTGTCGCCCAAATCCGGTGTGGTTCAAAATGATAAAAGCTAAAATTGCAACAGATGTGCGTCCACAGTGCACTTTATGGCAGTAAATGCTACTTCAGATACCCCGGGAATGGGATGGCCTATCTGAACCCTCCACTCACAGGTCACCGCAGTCACAACTGTGAGACATGTCATGATTTGACATCTGATATACTGGCCCCTGGCAACAATCCTCAGCAACAGACACAAAGGTCACCTCAACACAAGCTTGCTGTCCACACGCACACAGACACACACTCATACACACACAGGAGCTCCGCTCTAATCTGTGATGGTGCAGATCTTGCTGGCTATGCTCAAAGAGTCAGAATGCCCTGATCACCAGTCAGCAGGAGTCTGCAGTGGATGGAAGGGAGGGAGAATGACGTTGGGTGGTAGTTTCTACAAGCACACACATATATCCATAGGACGCACGCACACACACGCGCACGCACATTTTCTACCATGCTTCTCATTTGATTATAGGTGACCGGGTTATGGTGGATTGAAGTGTCAATCGGCTCGCGCATGCGCACGCGCAGACACGGTATAGACTCCACACGTGCACGCGCGAGCCCGTCTCCTTTACATCTGTTCCAGTGGCCCTCACAGTGCATGTGCACCTGGAACTTACCGCAGTCCTCGCACAACACTCTCTCCACATCCTTCTTGAGGTCCGGCTCACTGGCGTCCACGGGGGCGTACGACGCCTTGAACACGTAGGGCTCCCCGGTCGGGTCCATGAAAAAGATATATCTGTGGTCCTTCTCCACCGTGGTGCATGGGGGTTCGGAACTAAAGTCCCCGACGGTGACGAGCTGCTCCCTCTCGAGGCCGCCGCTGTTGACGGGCCACACGTCCAGCACTTTGACATTCACACTGTATGGCTCGCGGGAGGAGACGTTCTCCGGGGAGGAGCGCACCTCGCCCTCAATGACCACAGCTGATCGGTACGCCTGGTCCTGGAGGGAGTTGAGACTCGGGGCGTAACAGGCGAACGAGACCCCGATGACCAGCATGGAGAAATGCACTGGATCAAGCCTCATACCGTCACCCTGTGCTGTGGTGCAGTGCTGCTAGGCGGCGGAGGGAGCTGCGAGAGAGAGACGGCTGCGAACAAGCTCCGGCAAGGGAGGCAGGGCAGAGGCAGAGCGGCAGACCTTGTGGAAGTGTCCATGCCATCTGTGTGTGCCGCCGCTTTCCCCATACGGCTGCTGGCCTCGGATGAGAGGCACACACTCAATAACACGCTAACACACACTCTCACTCGCACACGCGCGAAAATCAACACGCGCTCACTTGCACACGCACTCACGCACACACACACACGCACACACACACACACTAGCTTAGGAACCGGAAACGGCCCGTTTCTCCTGCATTCTTAAAAGAAATGTGCCTGCTTGCATTCTCCTCCGCCTCTTCTGCTCTTTCCTAAAAGGCAAAGCAAGACTCGTAAATTAGTCTTCCCTTGACTCCCCGACTGAAACCTCTCCCTCTCTCCTCCCCGCCGCTCTCTCTCTCTCTCTCTCTCCAGCTAATAGGCTAGCATCGCATGGGTGGGCGCATTGCCTCTCCGGGTGGGGAAAAAAGCTTTTGCGCTTACAGCTTGTGCGCTTAAAGGGGGAAAATCAAAATAAATGATAAACACTCCACGCAAGCTCAGGACCTTGATCCACTTCTGGCTTGAGAGGGGGGAAAAAAATGGAGGAAGAAAAATTCTTTGTCCGGTAAATCCGCTATCAAAAGAGAGGACCCCGGGGAAAGACCAGACAGGATGAGATCGCTGTTATCCGGTGAGGCGGTGCAACAGTAGAGCGCACCCTCCAGTCGCGTCCCCTGCGCCCCTCAGCACACGCGTGCGCCTTACATGAGCAAGCATCACCTGCCCGGTCACTGGCGTCGGATCGCCGTTTCCTGCGCAAATACCCTTGAATCCAAAACACCGCCGATTCACGTGTAACCTGCCTGGTCGATCCTCTCCTCCTCGAGCCTGGTTGCAGTAGGAATCACACAGTGCACACACACACAATAGCTCGTTGCCAAGCCTCTTGTATTGGTGACCAGTGTGGTTCTCGATGCTCCCTGCTACACACTGCGGTTGCGATGAGTAACACTGCGAAATGCTTTCAATGGGGTCCTGGGCTTCTCAATGCGATGTGCAGAGAGAGACACCGCAGCAGCTGAGACTCAATTTTGGCATTTTTGCGTGAAGTTACATGTTGCAACCACAACTCAAGATCAAGCAAAATAAAATAACGTTCACTCACAACAAAACATTTTGTGCCATATATTCAGGATGAATACGGTGGCCACTGTTGTCCTGAAGTCAGAAAACCTCTCCATGCCCACCCGGAGAGAGATGAATATATGCTGTCACACAGGAGACATGATAAGGACATTGAAGGAAAGGTTGTGTCATGAGTGTTACCAAACATAACACCCTGCTTTGTCTGATCACCATCAAGAGGTTCACATCAGAACAGGATGCTTGTCTAGGGGTCTGAACGGGCTTGACAGGTTCAGGCTACACAACTGTAGCCTGATTTTGAGCCAACAGACATCGTGTCTTGAAGCTGATTTGGAGGTGTTTTAATGCGTCGTAGCCTGTGCAGTGTGACATCCTCAGCTATTGGGCATAAGGTGTCTTGGACACATCACAACCACAACGACACACGTCTGGCATGTCAGAGTTTTTATTCGTCTTGCCGCAGAGTGTGACATGTCCTGCATTGTCCTTCAATCAGTTCTTTGGCATTGACCAATAGGAAGACAGGGCACTCTTACTTATGATGAAAGACTGGACATGGCGCACACAATCATAATGTGGTGTACAGTATTTAAAAAAGGACTTCAACAAAAGAGGAATGTTGCAAATTTTAACAATATTTTGCTCTGTTTGCAAACTGCAAAGCTAGTAGCTGATTAGCAAGCATAGTGTCATGAAAATTTGCTACCTTTTTGGAAATTAGACAAACTATACCGCCTTTTTTTTTTTTTTGCTTTTTCTGAACATAAAAACAACACATATGCACAAATGCCTCTGCCCACTAGACTTTGTTGACTTGGAGAGCTGCTTTTCCCACCTCTCCGACAGATCTGCGTCAATGGACTCAATCTTGACGGAAGTACGCAATGATTGGACCGCGTCTGGTCCGTGACGAAATTGTAGTGTGACGTCTTGCCCGGTCCAAGACACAGAACTATATTTATCTGGAAGTCTGACAGTGCAACTATCATGAACAACAAAAAAGTAGAGTAGTTTGAGGAAGCCATTTGGAAATCAATTGGGTTGAAGGTCTGTGTGCCCTCCTTAAAATCAAATGAATAAAACACTTTCAGGATTGGGTGTTACCATTCCTCCTAAATGCTACTAAATCTCAATTAATTAAATGAGAGTCACATTACTGGGATTGCTGCTCCAATTGCAGGAATCAGTTCAGTGACCCAAGCCCCCCTCTGCTTTCCACCCAACTGTCTGCTCATTCATGAATCATTCTTCTTCATCCATGTAGTCTGTAATACAGTCCATGCAAACCTGCTTTTTGCATCCGCATCAATATGATGTCACTTTCCCAGTACTGTATATATTTTGTATTTTCAGAGCATTCTCCAAGATAATTAAAGGTAAAAGGTGAATACTCAAATACTGTATGCCCATAGGTGCAAATGTGAGTGTGAATGGTCGTTTATTTACACATGCCACAAAGGTTTAGGGTTAAGAGTTATGGTTAGAGTGAGGGTTTAGCGCAAGAGGTTTGGCGGATAGGGTAAACACAACCCCCAACCCCAACCCCAATCCCAATCCCTAACCCTAAACCAAACCCTAAATCCTAACCTGAACCACCTAACCCTAAACCTAACCAAGAACCCTAACCCCTAACCTTAAACACAAACCCTAACCCCAAACCCAATCCCAATCGCTAACCCTTACACTAAACCAAACCCTAAATCCTAACCTGAACCACCTAAACCTAAACCTAACCCAGAACCCTAACCCCTAACCCTAAACACAACCCCTAATCCCAACCCCAATCCCTAACCCTAAACCGAACCCTAAATCCCAAACTGAACCACCTAACCCTAACACTAACCCGAACCCCGAACCCTAATCCCAGCCAATACACTAACCATAAACCCAAACCCCTAACCCCAACGCTAATCCCAACCCTAACCTTAACCTAACACTAAACTAAACCCTAATATCTAATCCCTAACCCCGGAACCCTAACACTGACTCCTTACCCTAACCTAACCCTAATCCCTAACCCTACCCCTATCTTCTACCCCTATCCCTAACCCCTAACCCTAACCCTTACTCTTATCCTAAACCTAACCTACCCCTAACCTAACCCTAATCCCTAACCCTAACCCCTATCTTCTACCCCTATCCCTAACCCCTAACCCCTAACCCTAACCCTTACTCTTACCCTAAACCTAACCTACCCCTAACCCTAAACATAACCCGAACCCTAACCCCTAACCCTAACTCCCTAACCCTAACCCTAACACTAACCTAACACTAACCTTAACCCTAACCCCTAGCCCCTAGCCCCTAACCACTAACCCCTAACCCTAACCCTAACCCTAACCCTTACTCTTACCCTAAACCTAACCTACCCCTAACCCTAAACATAACCCGAACCCTAACCCCTAACCCTGACCCTAACCCTTACCCTAAACCTAACCTACTCCTAACCCTAAACTTAACCCTAACCCCTAACCCTAACTCACTAACCCTAATCTAACACTAACCTTAACCCTAACCCCCAAACCCTAACCCCTACCTCTAGCCCCTAACCCTAACAATAACCCTAACCTAACCCTAAATTTAACCCTAACCCTAACACTAAACCACTAACACTAACCCTAACCCCAACCTTAACCCTATCCCCTAATGCCTAACCCTAAACCCAAACCCCTAACCCCAACCCCAACTCTATTCCCAACCCTAACCTAACACTAGACTAAACCCTAATATCTAATCCTAACGCCGGAACCCTAACACTAACTCCTAACCCTAACCTAATCCTAATCCCTAACCCTAACCCCTATCTTCTACCCCTATCCCTAACCCTTAACCCCTAACCCTAACCCTAACCTTTACTCTTACCCTAAACCTAACCTACCCCTAACCCTAAACATAACCCGAACACTAACCCCTAACCCTAACTCCCTAATTCTAACCTTAACCCTAACCCCTAGCCCCTAACCCCTAACCCCTAACCCTTACCCCAAACCTAACCTACTCCTAACCTGCTCCTAACCCTAAACTTATACCTAACCCCTAACCCTAACTCCCTAACCTAACACTAACCTTAACCTTAACCCCTGATCCCTAACCCATAACCCTAACTCTAACCCTAACCCAAACCTTAACCCTAACCCCATTTGAATTTAACCTGTCATTTGAATTTTGGTTGTGTGAATCAGAAATGGGGTTGGATATATTAGTATGTTCTTCTTACCTCTCCTTTTGTGGCATAATTGGATTTATTTATTTTATTTTGCATCTTGCTCTTTTTTGTTGGTATTATATGAAACAATTATGTAACTTTTTATCTCCTCAGTGTTCCACTGTGAAATGCCATTGCTGGAAATGGATGAATAAATACAATTGATTTAGGTTCGGTCAGATTGCTAGTATCTTATGCCTTTATTGTCATTTACAGTGGTTTGAATTGCAACATACACTCCCCTCCAAAACAACTGGTTTTGGCATCAAAAGATGAAGCAGCATTTCAGCTTTCATTTCGAGGTATTTCCATCTGCGTATGATATACAGTAGATCTTATAAAAGCATTACTGATCATTTAAAAAAATTGCTGAGTAAGATTGTTGAAACAGATATTTAGTGGTAATAACTACATCAAGGCTCTGACCCAGTGAGATCACCAAACTTGAATATTCATCTTCTGCTAAGAGACTTCACTGGAGCCTTTTTATGTTGGTATTTGTTTTGGGCGGTGTTTCCTTTAACTCAGGGGAGTAAAACTCATTTCACATTGTGGGCATATGTAGATGTCAAGTGGGCCATTAAAATTATACCATACTCTGCTATAAATAACCAAAATAGCATGTTTTTCCTTTGTTTTGGTCTAAAGGACCACAAGGACATTAGGAAAATGTTGAAATTCATATGTTTTACAAAACATTTCATGAAGCACCTTAGATTTCTTTAGACAAATGTGCAATTTACTTTTGTCGTTCACATGTAGGCATCGCAACTGATCCCACTGATTGGACTAAGGCACAAAACTCAAAACAAGTAATTGATGTTGAAAAATATAGTAATGCACTTTAAGATTAAACAAGATTTATCAAGAAAGGAATTTTTTACCATTCACACATGTGCACACAAAATCTAAATTTAATCCCTGCCTACACCAAACTAAGGAGAGTGCTATTAAATGTGTAAAGAAAAAAATATTCACATGTCCTTGAAAGCGTCTGCTGTGTTGGGTCTGTCTCGATGACAAACTGAGACTGCTGTTGTTTTCTTCTCTGATCAAAACAATGTGTCCCCTAGCGGACACTCCATGAATTGCACCTTATTACAAATATTCATTCCGTGTCTTTATGCATTTTTTTTCACTTTTAAATTATCATGCGGGCCTGATCGAACCTATTTGGGGCTGGTTCCGGCCCGCGGGTCGTATGTTTGACACCATGCTTTAACTCAAACAAAAGTCATGCGTTACACGGTTTTGGTCTGGCTTGACTTGGCCAAAACCTTCCTCGAGTTGACCTGACAAACTTATTTGTCTGTTTCATGGCATTGTCTGGTCGCAATCAGTTTTGTTGAGTTGTTCTCTAAATTGGCAGACTGAATGTTTTTGTTGTTTTTGTTTTCTGAATTTATTTTGCTACTGTCATCATATCATACTTTATGAATAAAGATTAATGAGTCAATAAGCCATGCAAGCCCAAGCCATGACATTGACTCAAATGTTTCACAGATGGCATTGTTTGATCGGGATCATGAGCAGATCTATTTGTTCTCCAAAACTATGTGTGTCAGTGTATGTCTAAGTAGTGGATGTGTGTGTGTGTGTGTGTGTGTATGTGCACGCGCGTGCGTGTGTTTGTGTGTATAGATAGATAGGCAGGCAGGCAGGCAGACAGACACACAGACAGATAGATAGATAGATAGATAGATAGATAGATAGATAGATAGATAGATAGATAGATAGATAGATAGATAGATAGATAGATAGATAGATAGATAGATAGATAGATGCTTTTGCAAGCTTATATTCGAAGTGACAGGAGGGGTTTTTTTGCACCCACCAATTGTGGTCTTTCTCTTTGCGCTGATTCATCCCTTTGACCATCAATGATTTCCCATTGATAAACAGTCACGCACAAGTCAAATCACAGAGCAATCATTCAATTAGTTTCACCACCCACTCCTGCAGACTCCCACTCAGTTCCTCATTCAGAAATCTCTCTCTGACACACCTAACGCACTCACGCTTTTAACCACACGCACACGCCCTCCACATAGCCTGCCACAGACGCTGTCCGCGGTGCTGAAACGCTCAACCAAAACGCCCACCGGATTGGGCAATCTGCCAAATTTAATCTATGTATCTATCTATCCATTGTTCGGTCTCCGTCTGTCCATCCATCCATCTATGGATACACTTATATATTTTTTAACCTGTGCTGTTCGGCGACTTGGCCATGGATAACGGTTGCCTTTTTTTTCTTTCTTTTACAACGGAACAGTGTTCTGTGCAACAGGATTGTATAATTGATTAAGAACGCTGACAGGGAGCGGTTTGAGAGGGGGCAGACCAAGAGAACAGAGCAGAAATAAAAACGCACAATTACGTATAAAGAAACGCAAGAACGTGACAAAACAAAGATAAAAATGCCTCAGTCGCAAGACGTTGCAAAACCATGTCTTGGACGCGGCCCGCTCTCCTGGACCTACAACAAGTAGTACATTCCAGCGGGTCCACCCCCGCCCTCCCGAGTGCTCTTCTCGCGATAGCTCGCCGGAGCCGTTTTGACAGGCAGTAGAGGTTGCAGCAGGCAGAGGGAGACGGTGACAGGAAGGTAAAGCAGGGAAGGCAGCATCATGGCGGACAGAGACAGCGGCAGTGACCACGGAGGGCCTACCTCGGGCCCTGGCTCGCTGCCGCCGGGTGCGATGGGAGCCATGTCCCGGCTACAGCACGACACCGAGGAGCTCGCCTCGAAACGGGTCGACATCCAAAACAAGCGATTCTACCTTGACGTCAAGCAGAATGTGAAAGGACGCTTCCTAAAGATAGCCGAGGTCGGCGCTGGGGGAAACAAGAGCCGCCTCACGCTCTCGATGTCGGTGGCCGTGGAGTTCCGTGATTATCTCGGTGACTTTATCGAGCATTACGCCCAGCTGGGCCCGAGCAACCCCGACTTGGTGCAGGATGAGCCCCGGCGGGCGCTCAAGAGCGAGTTCTTGGTGCGGGAGAATCGGAAATATTACATGGATCTGAAGGAGAACCAAAGGGGGCGGTTCCTGAGGATCCGGCAGACCGTTAATCGGGGGCCGGGACTGGGAAGCTCGCAAGGCCAGACCATCGCTCTGCCGGCACAGGGGCTCATCGAGTTCCGTGACGCTTTGGCCAAACTCATCGACGACTACGGCGTGGACGAGGAGCCGGCCGAGCTCCCGGAGGGCACCTCGCTCACGGTGGACAACAAGCGCTTCTTCTTCGACGTGGGCTCCAACAAGTACGGCGTGTTTATGCGGGTCAGCGAGGTGAAGCCCACCTACCGGAACTCCATCACGGTTCCGTGCAAAGTGTGGTCCAAATTTGGCAACACCTTCTGTAAATACGCCGAGGAGATGCGGAAGATCCAGGAGAGGAGTCGAGAGAAACGGGCCTCGGAACTGCTCCCTGAGGCCCCGCACGGAGCAGATGACGGCGACGACGACTGACTGACTGACTCACGGAGACGAGACGCGAAGCAAAAGTGAGAACTCATCGAAGAAATGAGACTTAACAGTGTCAAGTGACTGGAAAGAGAGATCTACGAGGGAATCACCCCCCCCCCTTCCACGCACACACACACACATACACACACACACACACACACGCACGCACGCACACAAGCGCCACAGACAAGGCATAACCTGGGCTGTCTCCTCGCTCATTTGACTGGATGTCACCCACTTTATCACCATGTCACAGTAAGCGCTGCTATCAAGGACTTTTAACTGTAACGTTTCAACTGTTTCTTACTTGATTTCAGTGACGATGAACAGTGTTTATATCTCTGTCGAAAGATTTTGCACACGTCAAAAGCGATTTAAAAAAAAAAAAAAGAATCAAACCATACTAAAGATTTCACCAGAAATGACAACACGTAAAAAAATTACGTAAAAATAACCGTCTACTCATCAAATGCGTATTTGATATCAGCACAAAGAGAATATTTATTGACTATATCCCCAATGTATACTTTAATATAAAGGTACGCAGACTGAATATGGAAGCTCTCAACAGGTGTGTGACTGCGTGCTTGTAGGCTTGTTCTCTGAGCATACGTGTGGTAAAGTAGGCTAGCCTTTAATTTGACCTACAAATGCACAATCTAATTAAAACATTATTATAATGCTGAGAAAATAAAGACTGCAGCTCTCATGCACTTAAAAAAATGGGATATGTCTATCTACGTGCTGTCATAAGGATCCGACCCTCTTGCACCATCTCAATCGAAACATCAGTGACAAAAGTGCTAACTTAGATGTAATATTTATGATTTTGTGAATCAGCTGTAAAAAGAAAAATCCTTATTGAGATACCCACGTTTTCTGTGGGGGAATTTTTTTGTTGATGCTTTTATCCTCCCGGGAGGGGGGCGGGCAAACGAACACTAAGGGTCCATTTGGGTGTGTGCAAAGGTTAAAATTATAGGAGGGGAAAAGACACGCCTGCGCAGTGCAGGCATCCTCTCTGACGTCATTACAACCCGTGCCTTATACACTCCACACGTTTACGTGTCCTCACGTGGATGGTCCGTGACCTCGGTCCACTCTCATTTATGAGCGTTGTTACGCAGGCAGATATATCCTCAATACTGACCAGGGCTGCTGGATCCACACCCCCCGCGGGTGCATGGATCAGCGGCGGTGACACTGAGAGTAAGGTGCTCTGCTGCTGAGAGTCAGGGGAGGCCTTGCGGGGTAGTGAGTGCCGTGGTTGCCAGCTGGCTGCTGGCTGCGTGGTGGCTTCTCACTCCTCGGAATGCTTCGTGGCGACCTAAATGTTCTTAAGATTTTGTTGATGGCTTTGCACACGGCACGATGTTAAAGCAAGGGCATTGACGGAGGCAAAGAATTCCACAGCGGCTCGACGAGACGTTTTGTCGGTGTGGAGCAGTGACAAAAGCTGTTTAAAGAACTCGGTGATGCGTCCTTGCACCTTTTCTCAGTGTAGGGCGGAGGCAGTATATCTCATTATGGTGCTATTGCCCCTCCACTGCTCCTTTGCTCACTTTACGTATTTTCATGGGTCCTCTGATTCCCCTTGCTTTTCCTTAGAGTTCTTACAGCTTTGTCTTGTCCAAAATCGTGTCAGGTTTCTCCCTCCTAGGCGGAGGCACAGATACTTACAAGAGTGGGATATTTCTTGTTAGTGTGCAATATAACATGCATGCCAATCATGGCGTAGTGTCACGTGTATGGACTTTCACAAGATGAAAACAATAAATAGGTATATGCTCATTTGAAAGCATGACAATGTGCTTACTTAACAACGTGATGTTTTGTTTTATTGTTTTTTTCTCCTCAGCTAGAAGTTCTATAAAACGTGGATCAGTGTGTTGGGTTTGCTGGCCCAGCATGAAAAACCCTCCCTTCCTTTATTCTGCGCCACACACACACACAGCCCCCCCACATACAGTACACGCACACAGCTTCCCCCTTACTGAGACCTCATATTGCATTTGGAGTGTTTGGGAGGCCTCTACAGTATTTCCAACAAGGCCTCCTCTCATTAGATTCCAGGAGTGTGCTTAGGGACTGAGCATGACCCCTTTCTCACCTGAGACTGATCACAGGACACACAAATTCCCATTTTGTCCCATGGTTTTACCTGAGTTAAGCTTTCGCGTCAGCAAGGAGCTAAAAGTCGACAGCTCGGGCCTGTTATTTAAACATTCTCAAATCATTTTGTAGAAAATGAGAAGGTTTGTCTCTTGAAGTATTGGTAAAATATCGGAAGAAGCGGGGGACTGCACTTTAATGGCTCACCAACCCATCGGAATGGCTACTAATGATCACCTTTCACAATAAACCACACCGACAGAATTCTGTCTTGAATAGAAGTTTTTGGATTGGTTGGATACAACGTTATTGTCAAATAAAGTTTATTTCTCACATTGGCGGATGATTCGGAAAAAACAAGTATTCATTCAACAAACACCCATGGTGTCTATGACAGGAAGCTGCGTTCCAAAATTGAAAATCAAACTATTTCTGAAAAGGTTTCATGGCCAAATATGAGGAGAGTCCAAGCCCGCCCATGAATGATACGCACGTTACATGTGTTGTTACAGAGGGAGAACGCTGGCTAACAGCATCCGAGCCCTCCATAGAGCCGTGCAGCCAATTCTTGAGGCCTCGGTCTTCAGGTCTTGAATGGAAAACACGAGTTTAATAGTCTGTTCATGGTTGTTGGCAACTGCAGTGAGCATAAGGTTGTTTTTTGTTTTGTTTTCCATGCAGCAGTAGTCATTGTAGCCAACCCGATTCATTTTGCCTATTGACAACAGTGTTTGCAAATGTGTTGATATGTACAGCATGTCATTTGCATTGGCCATGCCCACGTATCAAAAGCCAGCCTTTTTAAGACCCCCTTAAAATCAACTGTTAGTCGACTGACACGACCACGCATATGCATGATATCAGACGGCAGCCTTCCACGACACGTGGGTGGTGGCCTTCCGTTTACCAAACTGGACAGCAAACACATCTTCGACTTGGTGTTACCGTCCAGATTTCAGTGTCTCTCATTGGCCATGCAGGGTTCTTGCATAACCTCACAACCAAGAGCAGCCCCTGGTCACATGACTCCACACAAACCAAACACCGAGTCACTCATTCAGCTCATCTTCTGGTTGCGCTCATACCCGACAGTCCATAGCAGCGTGTATAGGCTACTCTTGTAGCCAATGCAACCTATAGCCAACAGCCAATAGACCGTTGTTGTTGTTGTTCTGAAGGAAAGTGGATCCCAGATTTTTCAATGCGGAGTGGTGTCAATGCACAATGAACATATCCCATGTCACCGTTTAGTCTGAAACCTGTTACCATCCCATGAGATATGTTGTACTTTTCGATAATGTTTTATCTGTGACGTGTGTGTGTGTGTGTGTGTGTGTGTGTGTGTGTGTGTGTGTGTGTGCGCGAGTGCGTGCGTGCGTGTGTGTGTGTACATATATATAGAAAAAATATATATAAATATATGGTTTGTTATATATGCTGCGCCTCCTTTCAGAAAATATAATGTAAACAGGAAAAACATATTGCATTTTTCTTTTGCTTTGTATATTTCTACTTACAGAAAGCATTGAATTAAAATGGATACCTACTTGCACTTTAGATATATTAAGAATAAGAATGCAAATCTGCATATTATTTTTGATAAGGATCTGATTCAAAGAATATAAATTACAGGCTTTGTGACCGTTGCTGGACAGAGATGTATGGAGTTGTACTTATTGAAGTATATTTTGTCTGTGTCAGAAAGTTTACTGAAGTAAATTGCATGATATAGTAGTGCTATACACCAATATTGTTCTTTTTATTTGTTTTAAGTTGGTAAAAATTGTCTGAGAACTGTGATAACGGCCCTCTTGTATGTTAAAGCTCTCCTTGCCCTTTCTAGAGTACCGTATTTCTTGATGGCCTTTCCTGACTACATGACGATGGTGCTTATACTTTGACTTTGACATCGAGCTCATCCTGTACATCTCAACGTCATCACGACTCGTGTCCTGAATTGCGCTCCATTCACCACGTTATTCAATTTCTGTTGATGGCAAAAAAAAGAAGAAGAAAAAAAGAAAAGGTGTGCTGTTTTGTACAGTGCTGTTTATTTTTAAATGTTTGGGGGAGTCTTGTTGTCTGAAAAATGATTAATCATGCAATAAAAGCTCATTCCATGTGTCCATGTCGCTGTTCACCTGTAGCAACACTACATTTATGGATGTTAAGAGACTTTTTGTTTGTTTGTTTGTTTTTAGAACAGGCACGGCGTGACCACTATTATTTAGTCTTTGTTCTTTTTTTTCTGTATTAGGAGCATATAGATCGGCATAGTTGTACCCCCCCTTTTATCCAAAAGATATTCTCATCACACCTTTTAGTTATGTGACTTGTGCTGGCCTGAAATCACTGGCCTGGAAACTCGGTAAATATGCAATATTTACACCTGATATTCATAGATTTTTATTCGACCTTGATATTGAGATGGATATTTGAAGCAATAATGTTCTTAATCATTGTGTTAATTACAATGTTGTAGCAGCTTCTGTGAATGTTTGTTTTGCTCAACCAAAGTTGAAAAAAAAACAGTTTACGTTCACAGATTAAATCGTGCATGTTATAATTGGGACATATGAGGAAAAGGATACATATTGCTGGCCACATTGAATAACTGTGTAAGTCAGTTTTCAATGTTTTTGGAAAACAAGAAAAACCAAATTGGTATTTAGACTTGGGTATTTTATTCCTCTGGTTGAAGTTCTGTTGCAATATCCCAAAAAAATAAAATAAAATAAAAATAACAACGTGTGGTCTAAAAAATTCTGTTTGTTTGTTTTCCAAACAAACAAACTGACATTGAAAAATGACCTATTGGCAATTATGCAATGTGACTGATGATATGTGATCCACATCAAAAAAGATAAAAGCATGGGCCCTAATGTTCAAAGTGAAATCTAATCCCAACCAAGGTCTACTTAACCTTAGTGGCTCAGTTTGTCCAACATTTTAACGTCCAATTTGTGTGGTCTCTCAGCTTTCTTTGACTTGAGACCTTCATGTTAATTTAAAACAAAAGCAAACTAAATTGCTTATATAAATTGCTAAATTGTTGGTGATACCGCGCGTAAGGTCGGGGGGGGGGGGGGGTCTCTGTTTGTGTTTCGCTGTCTAGATTACAATTGTGAAATATATGCAGTGGTTGTATTCTTCTAAAATGCCTTTAATATAGAGTACAAAGAAATATGTACAGTACATCGTTGATGTCCGTGGCCCCCAAACTGCTGCACATGGTTTCGGTGCCAATATTAATAAATCACAACTACAATCTTCTCTATAAAACCTTACTTTATGAAGCAGAGACTAAATATTCAGTTAATATGTGTTGTACACTGTATGATCATATAAAAAAAAACAGTTCAAATGTATAAACAAAACAAAATGACTCATGTTGACATCAACGTGCCCAAGTTGTCTTTTTTTTTAAATTAACAGAACAATCAACATATTTTGTCACAGTCCTATTTTACAGCACAGGCCTACCCTAAAATTGGAAACATCGATTAGCACAACAGCCAAACTGACTAGAAGGGGCAATCTTTTGTGTTAAAAAAAAAAAAAAAAAAGCAGTTTTATCCTGTTATGGTACAGCCTTCTATTTCAAGCATTGTCTAGCTGGGATTCCGAGTTTCCGGTTAAGTCCCCAAATGATTTTCAAACCTGTCCGTTTCGCAAGAGGATAGCTGGACCCCAGAGCAGGAGACGTGACAGACCACGAGGACATGGAAAGCTCTGGGAACAAGTCAACAAGTGCCTCAATGAGGGCTGAGTGGGGAGCTCTAACATCTACAGTTGTGTCATAAGAAAATTACTTTGAACGTGTGTGTGTCTGTGTGTGTGTGTGTGCGCGCGCATGCGCGCATTTGGGCAGGATCAAAAAGGTGCTCGCAAACACTGGTACCATTACTACTCACTCAGCACGCCAATGTCCTCATATTATGCATGTTGCAAGAGAAGAATCCTTAATGTGATATTTTGTTCAATATATGCTGGGTGTCTGCTTTGCCTTGCAGTTCTTACTGAGAAAACAAAACCATTTGCTTCTTCGAAAAAACAAATCTTTCGTCACGCTTAGAGTGACCCATGTGGCGGATGTTTTGATGGATCCTCCGCTGGCCGCGTTGTTTTCCAGCCACTCTCCTGACACTTTTATTGGTGTTTGGTGCGCCAAATTGGAACAGTCCTGCCGCTACACTTGTCCAAATGGGCCAAGGGCAAAAAAAAAAAAGGAAAACCTTTACTGTGAAAAACCCAAGACTGAACTATCGCCATTTTTTTAAGAAGTGCATCTCACAATAATGGTAGCTGCATTTGTGCTGAAGGTTTTTTTTTTTCCCCCTGGAATGAGAAAGCCTGTCCCATTCTACAATAGACCTCCGGATTGTTTCCTACCTAAAATACCCGAAGCACAATTACTTCATAGAGCCCATGACAATGCTACGTGAACTTCTTGCTAACCATCACTCAAAGTATGTTAACATTAACGTGGCAAATTCAGACCTTTATACACTGATATGATGGAAATGAAGTGTTTATTTCCAGATTTAATTGAAGAGGTCAGAAAAGAATCAGAATAAGTCAAGAATACTCTGGTGAAGGTAAACCCATCATCTTCCTGAAATGAAAATCCGAATAATGTTGAGCCACTGAAAATGGACACATAAAATTGGCCACACTTTTGAATGGTAAATGACATATTTTTGAGAAACCCCTTCAATTAAAGCGAAGCGTTGACACTTCAATCGCAATTCTTTCAAATTAATTTTGATGATATATATATATATATATATATATATATATATATATATATATATATATATATATATGGATGGTTAGCATATATATATATATATTCATTCATTCATTCATTCCTTTTCCGAACCGCTTTTATCCTCACTAGGGTCGCGGGGGGTGCTGTAGCCTATCCCAGCTGTCTTCGGGCAGTAGGCGGGGGACACCCTGAACCGGTTGCCAGCCAATCGCAGGGCAAACAGAGACGAACAACCATCCACGCTCACACTCACACCTAGGGACAATTTGGAGTGTTCAATCAGCCTGCCATGCATGTCTTTGGAATGTTGGAGGAAACCGGAGTACCCGGAGAAAACCCACGCAGGCCCGGGGAGAACATGCAAACTCCACACAGGGAGGCCGGGATCGAACCCACGACCTCTGCACTGTGAGGTCGACGCGCTCACCACTGGCCTACCGGGCCGCCATATATAAATATATGTATGCATAATATATATATATATATATATATACTGTATATATTATGCATACATATAATCTGGCTGTATTGAGAAGTGTTTCCACTCATATTTTAGGGTTCAGTCTTCACCATTTCAACACTTCCCACCCCACTATTATCAGTGCAGTCTTTCAAGAAGAGAAAGGTGGCACTTAGAACAGAACATGACATAGTGCTTTCATTGAGTCACATGCTAATTTCTTCTTTGAGACGCTAGATAGAAAAAAAAACAAAAAATGAAATACACGCCATTGTTTCGGGGTAACGGCGGCTTCGAAATCACAGCGCGAGACCTCGAGCAAGAGTTGGCTCTGTTTCAAGTCCTTTTTGATTCAAGTTCTTCCTTGTTGACCGTGTGCTCACTCGCTGGTGTCAAGGTGCCGTGAGTAAGGCACTCAACTCCGAGCTCCTCCGGCAAGCAGTTCCATGAGGGCGTCGCTCTCTACGCGTGTGCAAGGAGACGGTGTTAAAAAGAGCGCGTTCATCCGCTGCAATAAAGATTTTCTTTTACAAATTAAATAAATAAATAAATATGTTCGCCATGGGAGGATCCTTCGAGTGCGTTTTTTTTTTTTTAAATTTCTGTAAGATTTGTGGTTTCGCCTTTGCAAATCACACTCCACCCAATATGTAGGTCCAAAGGGGAGTCTGAAATGCAAAAGCCCAAATGCTACGGTCGTACCATTTCCGCTTCCTCTATCTCAGCCACTGCCTGCAGAGACACCAGACAGAGAGGGAACCAGACGTGCCCGAACATAATTTGTGGCGTTGTCCGGTCTCATTCGCTCTGCTCAAAAGTAAATCCGTATTTCGACACGAGACAAACCGCATCACGCTTGACTTGAAAATAATACTGATGTAATAAATAGTGATCACAGTTCTGATCATTTTCAATGTGCAACTGTACTGAGGTCGAGGTGGGGGGTCTGTCAGAGTGCCGAGGGAAGGGTCTTCTATTGCTCAAGGAAACTTTATCACCAGGGTTGAGACATTTTCGGAAGGATTTTGATTTCGGTAAAACGACAACCTGGGGACCCGATAAGACGTTACATGACACTGTTTTTGGCTTTGAGGGAGGTCATTTTTAGGGCAGTGGTCTATGTGGCCCTCCACCCTTTTCAGTTCGTCTGACCCACGGCAGTGCATCCAGCTCCTTTCCCATTCAAGCCTCCGTGAGACTGGTTGATGGACGGCGAGGACTGAGTCTTGCGTAGGTGGCAATCGCGGCCGACGAGGACGCCCTCCATCATCCGGCCCGCCAACACGCTGGCCTCGATCTTCTCCAGATCGTCTGTCTCAGTGCGGATTTTGGCCCCAAGTAGGCTGATGTAGGTCTCATATCGAGTCTTCTGCTCAGAATGGAAGCAGAGTAGGGAGAGGGTTTGATACAGGGAGAGATGTCAGAAATAACTGAAGTGAAAGAAATGGAACCAAAAAAAAAAGGAGCAGAATTGCCTTTTCTAAAACAGTACCCACCATAATGACAGTGACCCCCTTGAAAATTATCTTACTGCTTTTGTTCTTTGGCCAAAGCCATGACTGGCCTTGAAAACTGATATTTTCATATCATTAAATGTTGAAAAAAAGAATTGAGACATATTTATCTGCCCGTACTGCCCATATTTACCTGGGAGTATGTTTATATTGTCTCTCTGCGTGTGTTGCTGAATCCTTTGTGCCCCTATACAGATTTGTTGCTTAAGAGTGGGACACTTTTCTAGCAGACTTTGGGAAGGCAAAGGTTACTTCTCTTTTTTTTTTTTGTATCATATGAAAACTCCAAAAAGAGGTGGCAAAATAAAAAGAAGCTAGGAGCCTCTGTTTTGAAAAAAACTGTTCACAGTGTGCCAAACTGCTGCTTTTTGTGAAACGAGTTGAATTCATTGCCACCATCAGGCGCGCATATCTCAAACAATTGCTCGCAAGCCAAAGCAAAAAATAGGCAAAGCAACAGTGAGTATTTCGAATTCGGGTCCAGGTATCACTGTATTTTAATGCCAAAGAAGAGATTTTTGTGCCTATTATGAAATCATACAAACACAGCACAATCTCTTGAGAGCCAGTACAATGTACAAATCAAGGCGCACGGTGTTTGTGTGGTTGATTGTCCATATGTTAGCAGGTCCCTTTTTGGTCCAAGGATGATCTACTTGTAATACAGTATAATTTAACCAGCTCCACCCACAAAATAACTGGTATTGTATATTTCTAGCATCCCTTTGGGACAGGATCAGTCAAAGGTGAGTATTACCTTTTTGTTTGATTGATACAACTGTGTACCCAATGTTATGGTCAGTGAGTGTCTGTCAAGAAATCAACAGCATAATCACATAACAAATGACAAACGCAATAGAGTATGCAAAAAAAAAAATATCCGAATATACCTCATAAGTGAGGTAGTGCTCTTTGAGCCGATACTCCTCCCATTCGCGGCTTTTGGGGTCAGATGAGGGCGGGTTTTTCCGGTGCTCTTCCAGCTCCAGGCTCATCTGCTTCAACTTGCTCTCGTGACTCAGCAGCTGCTCCTCCTGCACCAATCACACGCCGGGCAAATTACAGAAGATCCGCCAAACAGCCCGTAAGATGAATGTACAAATAGAATGTGTCAAAGTATGTAATGTAATATAAAAGACATGTGAGAAGCTTTGTTATTAGCAGAAAGATGAAAATGTGTTTATGCTGTTCTGGAGATTTATAATAAAGTTTAGATGACTTTATACACCGACACGCACACACACATATATATATATATATACACACACGTATATATATACACACACACACACACACACACACATATATATATATATATATATATATATATATGTGTGTGTGTGTGTGTGTGTGTGTGTGTATAAACAGTGATACCTCAACAAAAGTACTTCCATGACCCTGTTTTTGACTCGAAACATCAAGGTAAATTTTCCCATTGAAATGAAGAGAAAGGCAAGTATGTTTTACATTTCCATTTTATGACATGTAAATGTTTTATTCTAACTGTAATTGTTTTGTGGTTGAAAACTAATACAGTACAACATAATAATGAAAATATACTTCAGTATGAAGAAATAACACACGAAACAAACAAGTGCTTAATGTGCCTTAACTTTCAGTGAGGGGAGAAGGACAGCTCCTCCATTGAAAACAAGTCTACTTCCAAAATAATATGACAATGTTATTTTGATTTTTTTTTTTTTGTGCATTTTCATTTTTTGGGAGGGTGGGGAAATACACACACACACACACACACACACACACACACAAACACACACACAAAACGATCCAGTGTACCTGATTGAGTCTTGTTGATGACGACGGAAGGATGGGCCGGCAAAATTTTTTCATGGAGCCAATGGCAGCAGGGAAGGCTGGAGCAGAGAACAGCGCTGCAACCAGGTTTATTCGGAAGATCCACGACATCATCTCCTCCTCACTCCTAAAGAGGAAGAGCACAGCGATGAGCTGATTAAGGAATAGGGAAAGGCAAACTAACTAGTCTCCTGAATTTACTCACGGGGCTTGTAGCAGAAAAACTCTCCAGTCTGAGGTTTTGAGCTTGAGTACATTGGCTTTCTTGCTGTAATCGGTAGCGCGAGTGGCTAAGGCGTGGTGGATCCGCACGGCATTCTTCAGGTCCACCTCTGAAATGTCAGCATCTGGTTTATATTCATCCTGAATGAGACAAATTGTCGGCCATATCGTATGTTAGGCATACACTCAGTTTCATGTATCAGAAAAGGAAATAAGTAAATGTTTATGAAATGTCTGTAATGTTCCAGGGAAGGCTAACGCTCGCAGTCCTCATAATTGAATGCCAAGAAAATATGTAAAGTATCCATCAATATACTGAACTCCAGCTAATTTTGGGCAGAGATTTGGCAGCTACTCGCAGGAAAATAACAATTCAACACTCCCATTTACTCCTATGGAAAACATACAGTTTACAATTAACCTAACATGCATTTTGTGAAAAGTGGGAGGAAGCCCCAGCAGCTTGAGAAGAGTTCATACTCCACACAGGAAGGTTGAAGCTGAGATTCAAGCTTGGATCTTCAGAACTGTGATTTAGACGTCCAAAGTACACCGTGCCGCCTTACTACGCCTATGTTGCAATAAAGGCTTATCGCCAGCAGAGGGAGACAAACACCCACGAAAGTTGCCTCTGCCTCACTCGCCCAAGCACACAAAACCACAGTGCAGTAGAACCACTGGACAGCATCCAACACATCAGTGACGCGCAGTTTTGTGCGTGTGTGTGTGTGTGTGAGAGAGAGTTTCTATGGCAACAAGGAAAACGGGTGTGATGCAGTACCTTTTGGAGATAGAGTATCATTCCCTTCAGAACCGCATAGAACTTCTTCCAGCCGCGGCGACCCCGTGGGGCTGCATCGTAGAAATGGGAGCGAGATTAGAAAAGGATTGCCTTTTCTTCACAATACACAATTACATTTTCACAAAATAAAAATATACAGATTAAACAAACTGCCCGTACAGTCTACAGGATCGGTAAGTTCACGTTCATGTACTCACTCCGTTTGCCATCCATGTCAGCATGGCTTTTGCGAGTCAGCACTCCGTGTTTGTAGGTTACAGCATTGAGGAGGACGGGAATGGCGATGAAAGGGTTATTGCTGTCCGTTACCCTGGCAACACGTTTACTGCCGCCCTCACACTGCTCCTCCACCAGCTCTGACAGGCTCTTCCTTAGCTCTTCTTCTTCACTGCACACAGCAAAAAATAAAAAATAAAGATGAACAGGAGATGCGCATAGCGATGTCTTTTCTTTTGGAGCAGAACTAAGAGCATACTCACACAGCCCACTCAAGCTTCTCGTTCTTGATTGAGTTATACAAGACCTGTGCAGGGAAGGCAGAACATTGGTGTGACAAAATCTTCCTGCAAGCATAAAGCATGTTTCGAGGTAGCTGCACACTTTCGGGAGAAGGTGAGTGCTGTACCTTCAATAAGTCTTTGGGAAAGTCATTGCCATTGTTGAGGCCATCTAGATTACTGATAAACTGTTGGCAAGACATCTTCTTTCCAATGTTCTGAGGAAAGAACAAGTCAAAAGTGTGACAGTTAGCGGTGTAATTGTGCGTAAACAACGTCGAAGACGGTAAATCGGCTCCTAAAATAGCTTTGACAGGGCCCAAACTGAATGCAGTTGTGCATCTGTCCACTTGGTGGCAGTGCTTATCTTCCCAATGCTCATGCTTGTATTTGACAAGATTGTACTCTACTTGGTTTTGATGTGTCATATTCCGACCTGCGCTAAGTGGTTCAAAAATTATATACACACATATTAAACGCTTCAAATTATACTTAATCATCCCCCACCACGATATTTAGGTGTACTGTAAAATTAGGGAAGGGCTAAATTTCCATGAGTGACCGATGATTTTTTTTCCCCCATTATGATGAGAGAATCTGTTGTGCTGAACTACTTTTCTGTGAGGGTGTCGCACAACCTCCCATAACTGATGAGAGCATGAATGCAAACTAGTCGAGACGCAATCAACAGCGCCTCTCATGGTCCTGTACTACATTTGGAGAAATGATTAATCATCTGTTGATTTCACACAATCAATACCATTCATATGAGTCATAGAATCGATGAACAGATTAAAATGGATTAGGCGGATATTATTATTGTCCATCTTTTGTGATCTGTTTTTCATAAAGTATATCTAAGAGAGAATTGGCATTTTTTTAATTTGCTGTCATTCAGCTTCATCTGCTGATTTGGAACCTCAAGTAGCATAAGCACCGAATTTGGGACATTGGTTGAGAAACCAATGAAAGCACAATACAAGGACCGATTCAAACGTTGGCACCAGAGGAATACTTACCACCTGCGGGGACAGAGAGAGGCCAGGAAACCGGATGTGGTGAGCAGGGGGAGGATTTGAAAGGGAAGAAAAGGAACCAAAAAAAAAGAGAAAGGATGTTAGTTAAAGGAGGGCGATTCACTACACGAGTGTTTAGCAGGGGCAGAATTGATGTGAGCACTTTCGGTTACATGGGCATTTGATGACTACTGATTGTGCTATGTGGTTCACATCACAATGCTCCAGTTAAAAATGAACACTTGAGACTATGTAAGGACAGGAGAGACAGAAGCAGGTCAAAAAGTAGGCTGGGAGGCAAGTGTGAGGAGAGTCAGCGAGGGGTGGGGGAAGAAGTGGTGGGTGACTTTAGAAAGACAGAAACATGTCGATCAAAAATAAGATCTGCCATTGATGGCAAAGGCCTGTTTTGTTGGCATTTTGCAACTACGCAGGGTGGTTACATAAGACCGAATCCATGAGAACAGAAACACATACATGTCCGTGTAGATCTGTGTTAAGCAGCATGAGAGCGCAGGTTAATGTGTGGGCTCCATCTGCAGAGGGACGACACACAAGGCTGAGGTCAATTTCGTGTCACGCATGAACAAACACATGCATGCGATGCCATGCATTCTCTTACAGTGAAGTGACACGTATTCAGACATCATTCATCTCACGGCGTGACAAACTAAACTTTTTGTGAAAGCACTACAGCACACTGTACTTTCACCGGCCACAACATTAGGTACACCTGAAATGAGTTATGGTATCTATAGTTCCAATTTGTCGTGATGTAGAATTCAACTACATCATACTTAGCAGCGCTAACACATATTTAGTTCTCTCATTCAGCTACATGAGAGGGGCAAGAATAAGTAGAAACATATACTGCGATTTAGCAACACATTATTACATTAAAACCACTTCGATTCTTCTTCAATTCATATTCAAACCACACGTTAAAAATGAAAAAGCTGTTGGATTGGGTTTTGGCATCCTCGGTTTACAATGGATATAACCAAAAAAAAAATGTATTTAACTCGGAAGGCGCCATAATCACTAAGACATGCTAAAGCAGTATTAGAGTCATAATTACAATTCTGGGCCATTGAAAGGAAAAAACAAATAAACAATCAAACGAGAAATAGAAATACGGCAGGAAATGAGCGTGCCTTCTTGTACCGAATGATGACACACACTGTTGCATCAACAAGTCCACAACTATTACAAACGTCAAAATTATGGATATATATTTTTCGATTTAAAAAAACACATTAAAACAACCAAATAAAAACATTAAGTGCAGCAACAATCGAATATGTCTTCTTGTGTCACACAAAAAAATGAATGTTAGGGCTCATGCGGTTCAATTGAAATGTCTCTACAGCGAGACTGTCGGAAACCAACGACCCCCTAAAATTAGATTTGCGCATCTACCTAATGTCATGCCAAGTGAATGTATACAGTTACTCTGCATAAATACAGATTACATAACCCAAGTTATTCTAAGCGACTATGGTATGGAAGACCTTGCTCTACTTAAGTTCCTCAAAGGCAACATCATTGCTCTGACCTTCAGAGGTGAGTGTTTGTAGATTGCAGTGGCAGAAGCGTTTGGAGAAATGCACTAGAATTCGCTCTCTTTCCTGCGTCTCCCCCATCAGTGGAAAGGCTTTTAAAAAGTTCCTGTCACACATAAAAGGCCAACTGGAAATCAGAAGTCTGAGGTCACAGATACAGACAAGCATGCTTTTAGAAACAAGGCAAAGGTGTCACGCATGATACCGTCCAAAATTTGATTTGGAATTGCATTTTCTCTGAAGATTGCATGTTACCGCTGAGAGATGTTTTTGCTGAGCCTTCATGCCAACAACACTTGATAATAGAAGAAAACAACACCGGTTATTACATCACAACATATCACCCCCCCCCCCAATCCTAAAAAAAAACATTCTATTATGACTGTCCCCTTTGAACTTCTGGCCGAAGGTAATAAACAATTCTCAAAACATAAGAAAAGTGATGAGCCATTTTCTAAAACAGGTTGAATCCATTGAGGAACAGTTTCAGAGGCCCTAACAGTTGGGATTTTGTGTTGCATTTGGACTATATGCGCTCGCAAAGTTGTACTCCACCTAGACCAATGGATGATTCCGTGCCACATGTGCGTGCCATAACAAATCATCGGATGTGACTGGGGGAAACTAGTCGTTTATTTATGCCAGCAATCTATAATCACAGACAGAACAATATTTTCTATACATGTTATGCTTGCCATTTTTTCCAGTGCGTTTTCAATAAAATTTACACCTTGTTTAAATAGTTTGTTTGAATCTTTGTAAGTGTGTTCTAAGAATTTAAAATGTGTTTAAAGTGTAAGGGATTAGGGGGGGGAATTATGATTATTTTTATGGTTCGTGTATTCTTGACACGAGAGAGCAGATATTATTGCTACTTCGCGATGACAGTTGGGAGAGACACTCGGGAGGATCAACGCTTCAGATAATGGATGGATGGATGGATTTGGATGCAGGTGGATTTGAAACCACAAGGGGTTCACTGTACCTCCATTTGATTCTTTTCAATGTTAAAATGCACGTAGGATTAATTTAGGGCCAGTTTCATATTCTGATGAAGAGCTGCTGGAGGTACAGAAGCTCAAAGCTATTGAAAAAAGAAGCATTCAAAATTACGCTGGCATTTTTGCTAAACATATTTCATTAGCTATAAATGAATGCTGTCTACCATACTAATCTATCAATTTTTATCCTCATTAGGGCCGCGGGTAAGATGGCGAACAGCACCGCTGCATCAGCTAAAACTTACCAAAAATAAGATTTTTGAGCCATTTCAAGACCATAGCTTTTACAGTTTAATCAAATGTTCACTTTTAGCAACAGTAGTGAAATATTCAGGAGCACTGTGAGCTTCATGGTGCCGGTCTGACGACAGCATGTTGGAACACCAACAGGTCAGCTACAAGAAAGTGGTGTGCTTGCTAGCTGTCAGCGCCGCTGGCTAACTCCAGTGAACACAATAGCTTGATAAGCACTAATGCCTTGTGAACAGCGAATGTGACATCCACACACTTGTGGATGAGTCTTTACCCCGGCACACATACCGTGTTGACTACTGTGTGCATTACCTTAAGGCCCGATCCAGTGACAAGCCAGAGAAGTCAAAGAAACTCAGGTACTCTGATGCCACCAACTGACTAAAGTCATTACTGCAAGAAAGTAGAAGGCAAATGAAAAAGATAAAGCAACATCCATATATTGTACACTATTTTCAAAAACTTAAGAATATTGGGCTTTTGGGTGAGTGAACTTAATCTGACATGATTTGTCAAGATCTGCCATGTTTCAGTATGTTTTGCCCACCTTGACAGTCTCTAACAATGAGCTGAATGGCAAAATTTACAAGAGGCGTTTGTTCCATTATATTTCCTACTTCCATTTGAATTAGCATTTGCTCTTCATTCTGCTGTTCATGTTTTGACAGCATGAGACCAAGACAAAAATTGATCAACAGCACTTCACCAAGAAAGCTTAGCCTGTCAGTGTCATCAGCAGGTTGCAATCGAATCGAGAGAGAGAGAGAGGAGTGAATGTCCTTGGGGGAAAAAAACACAGTTTGTGATTTTTGCCTTTCACCTTCTAGTCAGAGAATAGCAAATTGTGTGTGTGTGTGTGTGTGTGTGTGTGTGTGTGTGTGTGTGTGTGTGTGTGTGTGTGTGTGTGTGTGTTGGGCGTGGGGGAGTCCAATTAAATTGGCCTTTAAAAGATATACTGTAGTGCATTTTATGTTCATCTTTGAGCCACATAGCCCAAACTATTTGTGAGTAGTATTCATGCTTGCATGTGCTCACTTCTTGCCCAGGTGTCTGGCCACATCGCAACGCTTGAAGCCCTCAAGGTGATAAAGGCGCTTGGCGAGCCTTTTGGCAGCTTCATAGTCAGCTTGGAAGCCATTGGCCAGAGTGTCGGTGCTACCGCGCTCCAAATGCTCCAGACTGCCCAACTCACACTCGTCTGAGTCAGACAGCACGTCTGTGAGGTTGGCGTCGCTGTTGGGAGGAGCACAAACACATTGACAGACAAAAACAAACACACAAGCAAGGTGCCCAGGTTCATGAAACAGAAATTTACAAGCCAATTACATGCACATTTTTGTCAAAATAGAGTTATAATGTCAAATAAGGTGTGACACTGACATCAATTTCCATTTAAATAATCTCCCTCTTCTGTGTGCTGACATTTTTTTTTATCAAGCTGAAAGGGCAGATCACAACTGCCTCAATATCTCTCAAAGCCCCATTAGTCTTGTTCAGGTATTAATTTAGAATATTTCACGAATAATGAGGAAAATGTGGCTTTGGCTTAACCAAACTAAGCCTTTGTTGTTATAAAGATCCTTAAAGAAGCCCCTGAGCTAAACGGCTTCAGCTGACCTACTAAGTGTCCATCTCATGCTCACTAGCTGCCGATCTGGGAAATAAGGGATGTAAGAATGTGACACTGAGACAGAGTCCTCTGGTTCCTTTTACAAATGGATGCACACGATTTAGTCACCCCTATTTGGAGCAGTTATGCAAGTTGACAAACAGTTGAAGTAGCTGTAAAGTGCAAAAAAAAAATTTCTTGTGAAGTTGGTAGAGCTCTTTGAAGAGATAAATATCACCATAGACATCAACCCAGACTATTTCCTAAGCAATAAAAGTATCAACCTGGCCATCCATTCTATTTGTAATCTACGGGTTTTTTTGAAGCTATGGTGGAAACGTATAATTACTAGCAGACTTGTGGACACACAATACTGTACCAAACTGATGTCACATGACTGTTGACAAACAGACAAGTTGCATTCTTTGGGGGGCAGAAAGAAAACCACCGACATTAATTCTATGAAATACATTGTCACTTTGGGATGAGCAAACAAAGACAGAACTTGACACTGTAGGAGACATTTCACAACAAAAACTCTCATTCCTATTTCCCTCCATCACTCTAAATGGGATTTGCTCATTTCCTCTGGGTTTGCATCAGGGTGGCATGTCAGCATTCCCGCCAGAAGGTTTGTTTTTGCATAATCACATCAACCCAATTGCATTACCCTCACAAATTCAATACATTACTAGCCATGATCATTTCGGATTTGTCAGATACCAATGGATACATTGGAAGCCAAGTGCAAGTTGGAAGGGCTTAATTGTGCAGCTCGTCAAAAAGAAAAAAAAAATCAGAAACTGCCACGTGAATAGAGACTGACACCAAAGGAAAACCCACAAACAAATATTTCCATTGCCCTCCTTTTACATGTCGCAGGCTACAGGAGCTGACTAATCCTTTGCTCTGACCCCATCCAAGGCCCTTCAAAATCTTGCTACGTCCAAGGTTATATTTTCTTTCCTTGGCTGATTCAATCACTAATTATTTTCCATAATGCTCATGACCTTGAACCACTTATAGCCGGGATACCATGCTCAGAGCCACTGCCCTCAACAACATTGCTCCAACGTTGACATTAATCCATCAAGCATTAGTAGACAAGAGATGGACATTCACTATTCCAAATTAAAGTACGAACAGATTGTATCTGCCAAAATTGCTTTCATGTAGGGGGTTCTCGGCTCATCCTGAGGGACAGGGTGGGCAGCTGTTTTATCCGGAAGTGTGAAACCATTAGAAGAGTTATGCGTTGAAGGGCAGCCAGTGGAGTTGCTTGGGGGGAATCTGATTAAGATGCTTCCTGTAGAGCAGGAGGGTGAATGTATTTGCAGAAATACTTAATTGCACAAACTCAGGCAGAGCTTTCACATAGTTTGCAAAACATCATCACATTTTTTGTTTGGAGCTAAAGTGCATTTGTCTGTCAGACCAAATGAATATAGTCAATACAATCTCATTGATGGTGTGCACAAAAAAAAAAAAAATTAAATTGTGCTTGACTTGGCAGTCGCCAATGTGGCGCCCCTCCCCCAAATAACTCACCACCAGTGATAGGACATTGTCATTTCCTAGGAATACAATCAAAACGATCATTTGATCAATGTAAACACTTGCAAAAATCAAGTGTTGCAAATTGACATTTATTAGTTACGGAACGTGTTCAATCGTTATAACATGATCAGTGTCTTCATTGAATGATGAATACAATTAATTTTAAATAACAACGTCATTAAAGTTAATTTGAGCACATTTCTAATGTCAAAAGTGTGTCTCAAACTGGTGGCCCTTTGCATTTAAACCGTACGCTTCACCGTCCAAACGCAAGTAAAGTCTGCAAATGTCAGAATAATACACGAAACTGCTTGGAAGTGACAATCTATCACAATACGGGACTGTAATTTACTGTGCATTGCTAGGTGCGACCTAAATGCTCACTGAGAGCACCAGTCTGCCTTAAAAACGTGTGTGTCAACGATACAGGACACAATGAACATGATGGTGCATGTCAGTGACTCAACTAATCTCTTTGGTGGAGCACGAACACCGAGCTTGTCTGCCTCCAAGGCATGTTTGTATGTGTTCGTGAGCGTGGGTGGGACAGTAAGTGATCCCCTTGGCATGAGGGATAATCACCAATTATGAAATTCTGGCATTTCATTGTTCAATTGTGGTTCACCAAGGTACAGTACATAACTCGCAGAAAAGCTTTTGTGCATGCGAGCTATTGTGTGGCAGCATGTTTTAACTGATGAGGACCGCAGATATGATGTCGACAAAAATAACTGCTGCAATGTGTACTGTCTAACTTAAACCCGCTATTTCATCAACTCGAGCTACTTTTTTGTCTCGAGTTTGCTCATATTGATTTCCCAAATTGGTGGCCTGGTGGCCACACCACGGGTCAGAGTACGTTCATGAAGATAACCACAAGCAGAAAGAGAACTGTTAAAGAGGCGAAAGAGACCATTTTAGGGCAGGGAATTATTTACAGACAAAAATAATGAAATGTCAAGAAATGATGATTATTACCGGCATTTATTTATGTGCAATCCTATTGGATTATACTGGGCTGTGCTCTATAGGTTAAGACGCCATCAGGATGGGCCAATATGCGAATAAAATATATGCGCTTAGTTGTGTGAGGCAAAAATTAAGAGTTTGACAGTGATTTTCCTTGCAACGGCGGCTCACTCTTTCCACTTTGACACGCCGCAAAGTCGCTTATTCGACAGTAAAAGGTTCCATTGCTCATGAAATAAAAAGATTTAACTTACAGAAGTTGCAGCAAAAAATCGAAGTGAGCGTCATATTCCTCTTTCCACATCGTTTCAGAGCTGGGGAAATGACTGGTTAAAGTCGCGATGTCTGAGCGACACATCACCCGTTATTCGCTCAAATCCGCATGGGTCCGGTTGGTTATTTCACTCCGAGCCAAGTCCGAATGTTAGTGCAGTGAAGCGGAAGTCCGCTCTCATTTAACTCCAGCCCACGAATGATACGTCGCTGTGTGTTATTCCGCCATACTATTAACGGGCGGGGAATAAATGTGGCCTTTTTCCTCGAGGTTTCTTGCCTGTGTGAAAACTCCACGACAGAGAGGATGTTGGGGCGGAGCAGAGCACTCCGGAGACTTTTCCTGATGCAAGGTCTGATCCTTGTGAGTAGAGGTCCATACAGTACAGTACAAAGGCTTCTGCTCAACTTCCTCTGGGGCTGCACATCAATTCAAGAGTAATGCACGTCCTGGACTTTGGACTCTTAAATTTGTTTCGGTCCACATTTCGTTGATAGATGTTGCTCTATTAAGGCTTGAAATAGGGGTTTGTTGTACTGTAATTGCAATTTGATTCGCTACTCGCAAATTTGCCAATCTGCAAATTGTTTTGTGAGCCCATTCTCCTTCACTGACAATTTCACCTGTTTTGCTATTTTTATTGTCAGGCTTAAGTCCTGCCAAATATGGCATCATGGTTCCAATTACCTATATGTTGAAGTAAGAGTTGAAGCTTCATTTTACTTGAATGAGACAGTCACCCATTAGCAAGCAGTCAGAAACTGAACACTAATTGAGGAGCATTTAGTTTGTGTTGAGTGTATAATGTGTCCTACAAGTCACACAATAAAAAAATGAATGCAATGCGCTTAACAGATTAGCTAACAGTTAGCCCACTTCCTTCAATGTCCTTCTCTACAATTATCACGGTGAAAAAATTTATATATACTGTATATATATTGCATCTACCCAATGGATGTAGGCTAAAAATTTGCAGCCACTTTGACTACATTTTAGTAGCCCTGGAGGTGGGGCTTGTTGGCGAGCGCCTGGTGGCCGGGCCTACACCCATGGGGCCCGGCCGGGCTCAGCCCGAAGAGGCAACGTGGGTCCCCCTTCTCATGGTCTCACCACCCGTGGGAGGGGTCAAAGGGGTCGGGTGCAATGCGAGCTGGGCGGCAGCCAAAGGCGGGGACCCTGGCGGTCCGATCCTCGGCTACAGAAGCTAGCTCTTGGGACATGGAATGTCACCTCTCTGGCAGGGAAGGAGCCCGAGCTGGTGTGTGAGGCAGAGAAGTTCAGACTGGATATAATCGGACTTGCCTCCACACACAGCCTGGGTTCTGGTACTAGTTCTCTCGAGAGGGGTTGGACTCTCTTCCACTCTGGAGTTGCTCATGGTGAGAGGCGCAGAGCAGGTGTGGGCATGCTCATTGCCCCCCGGCTCAGTGCCTGTACATTGGGGTTCACACCGGTAGACGAGAGGGTTGCTTCCCTCCGCCTTCGGGTGGGGGGACGGGTCCTGACTGTTGTTTGTGCATATGCACCAAACAGCAGCTCAGCATACCCACCCTTTTTGGAGTCCTTGGAGGGTGTGCTGGAGAGTACTCCTGCTGGGGACTCCCTTGTTCTACTGGGGGACTTCAATGCTCACGTGGGCAATGACAGTGAGACCTGGAGGGGCGTGATTGGGAGGAACGGCCCCCCCGATCAGAACTCGAGTGGTGTTTTGTTATTGGACTTCTGTGCTCGTCACGGACTGTCCATAACGAACACCTTGTTCAAACATAAGGGTGTCCATATGTGCACTTGGCACCAGGACACCCTGGGCCGCAGTTCGATGATCGACCTTGTGGTTGTATCATCGGATTTGCGGCCGCATGTTTTGGACACTCGGGTGAAGAGAGGGGCGGAGCTGTCAACTGATCACCACCTGGTGGTGAGTAGGCTCCGATGGTGGGGGAAGATGCCGGTCCGTCCTGGCAGACCCAAACGTATTGTGAGGGTTTGTTGGGAGCGTCTGGCGGAATCCCCTGTCAGAAGGAGTTTCAACTCCCACCTCCGACAGAGCTTTTCCCATGTTCCGGGGGAGACGGGGGACATTGAGTCCGAGTGGACCATGTTCCGTGCCTCTATTGTTGAGGCGGCCAATCTGAGTTGTGGCCGTAAGGTGGTTGGTGCCTGTCGTGGCGGCAACCCTCGTACTCGCTGGTGGACACCAGCAGTAAGGGATGCCGTCAAGCTGAAGAAGGAGTCCTATCGAGCCTTTATGGCCTGTGGGACCCCAGAGGCAGCTGACGGGTATCGACTGGCCAAGCGGAACGCAGCTTCGGTGGTCGCCGAGGCAAAAACCCGAGCGTGGGAAGAGTTCGGTGAGGCCATGGAGGCCGACTTCCGGACGGCTTCGAGGAAATTCTGGTCCACCATCCGACGTCTCAGGAGGGGGAAGCAGTGCACCACTAACACTGTGTACAGTGGGGATGGGGCACTGCTGACTTCGACCCGGGACGTTGTGAACCGGTGGGCAGAGTACTTCGAAGACCTCCTCAACTCCACCAACACGTCTTCCTTGGAGGAAGCAGAGTCTGAGGACCCTGAGGTGGGCTCTCCTATCTCTGTGGTTGAAGTCACTGATGTGGTTAAAAAGCTCCTCGGTGGCAAGGCCCCAGGGGTGGATGAGATCCGCCCGGAGTTCCTCAAGGCTCTGGATGTTGTGGGGCTGTCCTGGTTGACACGCCTCTGCAACATCGCGTGGTCAACGGGGAGAGTGCCTCTGGATTGGCAGACCGGGGTGGTAGTCCCTCTTTTTAAAAAGGGGGACCGGAGGGTGTGTTCCAACTGCAGAGGGATCACACTCCTCAGCCTCCCTGGTAAGGTCTATTCAGGGGTGCTGGAGAGGAGGGTCCGTCAGGAAGTCGAGCCTCAGATTGAGGAGGAGCAGTGTGGTTTTCGTCCCGGCCGTGGAACAGTGGACCAGCTCTACACCCTTAGCAGGGTCCTCGAGGGTATGTGGGAATTCGCCCAACCAGTCTACATGTGTTTTGTGGACTTGGAGAAGGCGTTTGACCGTGTCCCTCGGGGAGTTCTGTGGGGGGTGCTTCGTGGGTATGGGGTACCGAACCCCCTGATACGGGCTATTCGGTCACTATACCACCGATCTCAGAGTTTGGTTCGCATTGCCGGCAGTAAGTCGGAATCATTTCCAGTGAGGGTAGGACTCCGCCAAGGCTGCCCTTTGTCGCCGATTCTGTTCATAATCTTTATGGACAGAATTTCTAGGCGCAGCCGAAGCGTTGAGGGCGTCCGTTTTGGTGGCCTCAGTATTGCATCCCTGCTTTTTGCAGATGATGTGGTGCTGTTGGCTCCTTCAAACGGGGCTCTCCAACTCTCACTGGAGCGTTTCGCAGCCGAGTGTGAAGCGGTTGGGATGAAAATCAGCACCTCCAAATCTGAAACCATGGTCCTCAGTCGGAAAAGGGTGGAGTGCCCCCTCCGGGTCGGGGGAGAGATCTTGCCCCAAGTGGAGGAGTTTAAGTATCTTGGGGTCTTGTTCACGAGTGAGGGCAGGAGGGAGCGAGAGATCGACAGGCGGATCGGTGCAGCGTCTGCTGTGATGCGGACGTTGTATCGGTCTGTCGTGGTGAAGAAGGAGCTGAGCCAAAGGGCGAAGCTCTCAATTTACCGGTCGGTCTACGTTCCAACCCTCATCTATGGTCACGAGCTATGGGTCGTGACCGAAAGAACGAGATCCCGGATACAAGCGGCCGAAATGAGTTTTCTCCGCAGGGTGTCCGGGCTCTCCCTTAGAGATAAGGTGAGAAGCTCGGTCATCCGGGAGGGGCTCAGAGTTGAGCCGCTTCTCCTCCACATCGAGAGGAGCCAGATGAGGTGGCTTGGGCATCTGATTCGGATGCCTCCTGAACGCCTCCCTGGTGAGGTGTTCCGGGCATGTCCCACCGGGAGGAGACCCCGAGGAAGACCCAGGACACGCTGGAGTGACTATGTCACCCAGCTGGCCTGGGAACGCCTCGGGATCCCCCGGGGAGAGCTGGAAGAAGTAGCTAGGGAGAGGGAAGTCTGGGCTTCCCTGCTAAAGCTGTTGCCCCCGCGACCCGGCCCCGGATAAGCGGTAGAAGATGGATGGATGGATGGACTATGGGTAGCGAGTCCCCAAATTCAGAAGCTAAGAAATGTCACTAAAAATGGATTTTACCTCACCTTTATTACGCTCCACAACAAAATTATTCATTAAAACTGAGGTAGACATACAAATGATTTTTAGTACTACTACTACTTTCAAGCTCAAAATTAAATAAATTGGGTAAAATGGTGAATGGGATTTTACTCATGTCGTGCTTTTCAACCTTTGCGGTCATGAAAGCTTGTCAGCTCTCTTCTCATTCACCCACTGATGACACAGCATCAGGAGAAACTGGGGAATCACTATCTTGCTTAAGGACACGATAGCATGGTTAGAAGGGCTAAGGGTTAAACTCACAACCTTCTGGTTGAGAGCCGACCACTCTACCACCTGAACCATGCGGTGTTGATTGGCTCTCGTTGTATTGCAATAAATATATGAATGGAAACAGGAACCTGAGTGTTTACGTAACAATTTCATGGCCTCTGAATTAAGTACTTTCTACGGAAAATATATGATTTACATTTATGCATTTGAAATGGCTTCAAATTGTTTGTTACCCAGCCATTTGCAGGCAGTCTAATTATTCTTATTAGTCTTATTATTTAATGGGTAGGATCTCTTTTCCTGTGTACTGTACTCTTTTTTTTCTTGTTCTTCGTATTTTCTGGCACTGTGCACCATGCTGCCTCAGGACAGTTTTTGGGTCACTCACCTTTTTAAAAATTAGGCACGTGTGTAGTTTGGTACTGGCCCCAGTTTTCTCCAAAATATCATTGAGGTCACTATGCATGTAAATTAACCATGGGCACAAATAAAATGTTAACTGATTGATTGTTATGAATTGTGTGCGTGCGTGTCTGTGTGTGTGTGTGTGTGTATGTGTGTGTATATATACGGAAAACAGATTTCTTGGTACATGATTTGGTGACATTTAACATTCTGTGTGATATGAATGTATAATATTTGAGGAGTTATTTAAGATATCCTTTATTTATCCCACACTGGGGAAATTTACAAATTGATTTTTGTCATGATCTGTTTTTTGATTTGTTTTGTTTTCCTTGTATCCCTTTATCAATGGCTGTCTCGTTAGGTTATTGGGTCCACCTGTGCTTGTCATCCTGGTGCCTTGCATCCTCCAATCAGTTCCCTCAACCACCTGTGTTTTCCGCATTGTCTTGTCAGTTTCTTTGTATTTAGTTCGCTGTTTCCCTCTGGTCCTTGTTGGTTCATTGTTTTTGTCAGGCTTACAGTAGATGAACTTGGTGTTTGTTGTTAAATCTTTCCTTCATTTTTATTTATTTATTTATTGTACTCTGAACCTTGTTATATTGGGCATCGTTTATTTAATATTTTTTGATCAATCCAGCCTGGCCTCCCAGCTTCCCTGCATTTGGGTCCTCTTCCTTGCGGAACCGTAAAAATCATTCTCAATTCAATACATGAAATGTAGTGAATTCTCATCTCTGGTTTACATATATACACGGCGAAATCTAAGTGTCAAATGACAACAGCCTCAAAGCACAGGAAAACTTGCTGACACACCATTGCATGCCCCCTTCCTCTTTCTGTTTAAGTGGAAAGAAGGAAAAAAGAAGCAGATGACAGAAAAGCAGCTGGAAGGTCAGAGGTAGAGCAGAAGATAAGAATAAAGATGCAACAATGAAGGACTGTTAAATGGTAGCAAGCCATTTCATGCCTTGCTATGGTTTGCAGATGAATTCTGCTGGTGCCCACACCAATGTCCGAATGATCGTTTGGAAGCATGGCCTTTGACCAGTTCGTAAACAACGTTCCATGCCTCATGGATAACCTTTGTCATTTGCTCAAATCTTTCACAAACAGCAAGTGCCGCACAGATGTGATCTTCTCATGGTAGCTAACACAGAGGATGACTTTGCAGCTTGCTAATGTCTGCACCCACGGGAAAGGCTCCATTAGTCAAATGCGCTCATTCTTTCCAGTGATTTTATTAGAAACGTCTTCAAACCAGGAAAAGGTCTTAAAGCATAACAAAAACATTAATAACACCATTTTAATCCACATTTTTTAACAATAATTTGATGGACTTTAGTAGCTGTACAGTGGTGCAGAATTGAGATTAGAAAGTCATATCATCATGTTTATTTCAAATATGTATATATTGTGTCGCTCAAAAAATAAATCCCCAGTTCCAAAGTTTACTATTATTTATTATAGTGAACGAAAACGAACAAAATTACTGACTTAAATTGAAAAAAAAATTCTGTGAGTGAAATTAAATTAAAAACGAAAATACCTTTTAAAAAAATGAAAACTAGCTGACCACCCATTCATTTTCAACACCGCTCACACCGATCCCACACTGCCCGCACACAAGTCAAGTGAGTGTGCCACTATACCATCAGTGACTTAAACTAGTTGACATCATATGTATACAAAAGTACGGTAACTATAATTACAGCTTTACGAAAATGTCCTTTGTTTTCATCTTGGTCAATTAATATCATAGATAAGATTTCAGGGTGGATTTTAAGTGTGTATATTTTGGGATTGTTTTACGTCCGTATAGAAAAAGGAAAGTCAAGCAGTCATTTGAGAATTGTAGTTTCCGTTACTTTATTACACAAAACTTGGTGGCTTTTGTTTCTTTTTAAATCTTGCCCTCAACAAAGACTCCATATAGTAAAAATAAAAATGATTCTATAACTACTGTATTAAAAACGAAAACTAATAAGCAATATAAAAAGATAACTAACAAAGTTGCGCTCAGACCAAAATTAACCAAATTTTAAAAAAATAAAATAAAGTCAAAACAAAATAAACAGTAACTATAATGAAAAATTCAAACCGGTTATTACACAGGCTAGTTTGATTGAGTTTATTTCCTTTGAATGTGCCTCACCCAGGAAGTACGGTAGCCTCTCAGGAACAAAAGATTGCAAATACTGATTGTCATCCATTTGTTTTCTAAACCTGCTTATCCTACACTGGGTCACAAGGAGCTTCTACCTGTATCAACTGATTAACAAAAAGGTGGACTCCACCCTGGACTGGTCTCCACAGTACAGAGACAGACAACCATTTACACTGGAGTTTACACTGTTACTGAATGGGATCTACCCGATAATCCGGGTTTGCCAGTCAAAAATGTTTCCTCCATATTGGCAGATGCACGCTTCCGTATGAGACAAAGAAAAAAGAAGCACTCAGCTCAACCCAACCTGTTATTGTTACAGTGAGACTTTGCGATGTGTGGAACACACAGACTGCAGCTATAAATAGACAAGAATAAATCTGTCGCTCCTAAAATGATTCAGCGGCTGTGTGTGTGTGAGCCTGTTGGGAGGATGCAGCAGAATTTGTCTGTATTACTGCTTGTGTGTGTGTGAGTGCCTCGCAATTCCTGTCAGTGTGTGTGTGTGTCTATCTATATCACTACCTTACTAAGAACCAGGAGTGGATAATCTGCAGGATGGGTTTTTGCCACGCTATAGAATCACATTAAAGGTTTTATTCCAGTTGTGTAATGCGGAAATATGCATATGTGAGTTTATACGTGGAAAAACAGAAAGACTCAGCACATCGAGAGATGAAGTCCCGTGTTTGTGTCACCACTCACAGTTTTGTATGCACATGCGCCGCATGATTCTTGCATGTGTGACGGAATACATGCAAGAGATTAGTTCTCAATGCAAAGCTACCCCTTCCGATATGGAATCAAATGTGCTTAGCTTCTATCTGCTGTGCACGAGCTTAGATCCGGTAGGCCTGAACGCAAGGGGGAGGAACACACTGGTAGCATGTTTCCAGTGTGAAAGGCGTGTCTGCGTGCAGAGACGCAGCCACAGATGCTGTACACATGTAGAGGAGTAAACTACATTTTAAAACAAATACTACCTCTTTTTGCACCGGATTTCTGTGTTTTGTAGTGGCATACATCTTTACTTCAGTGCCTTATATTCAGCATTTCACAGTTTTGTGTTGCTATTTTTATTTTATTTTTTACTTAAGCCTCTGTTAGCTACATCCCTCAAATGATGAACTAGTTGATAAATAAATCTGAGCTACTCAGTAGATTACAAGCTTGAAATGTACCCTTCCCTTTTCTATTTCAACGTAAGCTCACTCCAAAACATCTGCAATGTTGTCAAGGGGGCGCTGTTGTTTACTTTAAAATTGTGTATGGTTCATACCATTAGCAATTGTAAGCACTAATCTGCAGGGAAATGTGTGTCACTTGCAAACACTCATGAAGTCTTTTATGAATTATGTTCAGCAAGCTCTGTAGCAAACTGAAACGATCACGATCAATTGAATTAGGTGCGTTGGAGTAGGGAGAGCTCTAAAACAGGCCGAATATGGCTCTCGAGTAACCGGAGTTCCCTACCCTGCACTAAACTGTTCTATACATGGACGTCACCTCAGTAAAGACTGCTTAGCTTAATGACCCTGGGCGGGTGCCAGACGATCCAATGGGGAGGATGAGGTCAGAACAGAAGAAGACAACAAGCAGTTACATTGCAGGGGAAATATTTGCTGTTTCTCACATCTGCTTTGCAGATGCTGTGAGTCACAAAAAACGAAAGACACCAAAAATTTTCATTAGGGTCTTACATTCCAGAATGGCTTAAAAATATAATGTCAAAAATATTCTCATTGTTCACCATCAGCAACAGAAAAAAAATGCAGACTATCACTCTATTCATTGGCAAAGTTTCCATCCTTCTTTGATATCCCTAAAGCTTTGTTGAGTAGACATCACTGACTGCTTCATTGTGAAATAGATACCATCTTTCAAAGAAAACTACCCCACCAGATGGATCCACTCGCGATTTAATTGGCAAGACAGCAACGCACACACACACACACACACACACACACTAAAAGCCTGCTGTGTAGAGGAAAGCTTTAAATGATGATGTCATTGCATAAACAATAGCTCATTCAGTTTGGCACCGCTGGCCAGGAAGCAAGCCTGTGCCTAAAGCATAACATCTTTAGATGTGGGGGGGATTGGACCCATATCGTCTTATCAAAGCTAACTGAGCTGTGGGGGCAACAGCAGTGCCTGATAAACAAATCCCAGCAGTTAGCAGAGGAGATCGTGTCAAAGGTGTGTGCATCTGTTTGGCATTCCAGTCGATTTGTAACCATTGTAACCAAAAGCTGGTGGGGGCAGTGTTGGGAACGAATGTGTGCAGGCAAACAGAACAGCCATGCTACCATAGGTCAGGTTACGTGGCTCTCCTCATATGGTTCCTCTTATGGTGCTCGCATGTATTTTTTAGTCCCGGTTATAGCGCTGTTAAGGTAATTAACACTTTGAAGTCAAGATGGCGCCCGAGTAGGCAGCCGTCAGCAAGTGCTCTCATGAGCCTTGCTTTTTTTTGTTGTTTTTGTGTTTGTTTTGTCACTTTTTGTTGTTTACGCCGTGTGGACCTGATGTGGACTTTTTTCAGCATTTTTTTGGCCACGACATTCATCAAGGAGGAGACTCTGTGCTCGGTGGTTGCGCCTTCTCGGCAGCATGGGTATACCAGCACTGTTTTTGACTGGGAGGAATGTCGGCGCCATTTGACTGTCGTTGCTGGACAGTCCGGGCGCTTGTGTCTTGCGCCTGTTATGGGCAGCATTTTTCACAGCCCCGCTTTGTTCAGCGGAGAGATCGGTGCTGTTGAACGGTCTGCGGCTGGATGGATGTAAGTCTTGAGGAGCCGACGATGAGAAGAAAGGAGCGTTAGCGCGGAGCGCCGATGCGGATTTGGAACTGGGAGTCGCGGCTTGGAGTTTGAAGCGGATTACGTGGGACAGGAGAAGTGAACTCATCTCTTTTCGTCAATGGACGCTACAGCTTCGTGTTTGCTTTCAAAACTTAGCTTGTAGCAGACGTGTGCACATTTTCAGCATGACGTTTCTGATCCACTGGTGAAAGGACACTTTGATCCTCTCCTCTTTCATCTAGAACTGCTTCAGACAACAAAGTGTATGCAGAAAAGTGGTGAAGATTGCACGACTGTCTGTGCCCTATGTGTTGTGTTGTGTTATTTTTGTTATTTTGACTTCAAAATGGCGCCGCGAGAGTGGCTGCCTTTCCAGCAGCTCCTATATTTTGTTGTTCTACTTCTTCCTTTCATAACTTTGCTGCTGTGAATTGGGAATTTCTCCATTGCGAGACTAATAAAGGTTTTCTTATCTTATCTTATCTTATTAAAAATAAATTGAATGATATGCGGTGGGCCGGTAGTCCAGTGGTTAGCACGTCGACTTCACAGTGCAGAGGTACCGGGTTCAATTCCAGCTCCGGCCTCCCTGTGTGGAGTTTGCATGTTCTCCCCGGGCCTGCGTGGGTTCTCTCCGGGTACTCCGGTTTCCTCCCACATTCCAAAAACATGCATGGTAGGCTGATTGGTCACTCTAAATTGTCCCTAGGTGTGGGTGTGGGCGTGCATGGTTGTTTGTCTGCGTGTGCCCTGCGATTGGCTGGCAACCAATTCGGGGTGTCCCCTGCCCACTGCCCGAAGCCATCTGGGATAGGCTCCAGCTCCCCCCCGTGACCCTCGTGAGGATAATGCGGTTCGGAAGATGAATGAATGAATGAATGATATGCCGGTGTGCCCCTCTTGTCCTTGGGGCCTTCGCATCAGACAAGTCAAAAGATTTGATGCTTCCATTTAATCACATCCTGTAAGTGGATCAACATGACTATTCAGCAGATGTGAAGTGATTAACATCTGCCCTGAGATATTTACCAGTGTGTAATGGCAACATGAACATGTGATGATCAGGCCATCAGTGCATGATGAAGTAGATTCATTTTCTTTCTTTGCATGGCATACGATGCCATTATTTTATCAGGTAGCCCCATGGTTCTGCATGCATGTATCGGAATAGTAACTTAAGTAACAGTAACTTAAGTAAAAGCCATCTGTAAAATGACAGGCTAAAAAATGCAGTTTCATTTCCATCCATCCTCTGAACTGCTTATCCTCAGGTGGGCTGTGATAGGTCGAGAGGGGGGTACACCTCGAACTAGTTGCCAGCCATTTGCAGGCAGACTAATCTGTATTTTATTCATGGCATACTTTAGAAAGTGAGAGAGGTTCATTCCACCAGTATACTGGTACGTTGATTTCTTTTTTAATAGAATAATCTGCTTTGCGTAGCTACCATCTCTAATAGGTGACTGTCCTAAAGTTTTGCCGAACCTTGTGCAAAAACAGCTAATTTTTTGGTTTCATTTGTTGACTCCATATTACATAAATTTAAATTGGAATAACAAGAAAAAACAGACGCCTGTTTTGTCAAGTTGCTTCAGCGCTCTGGCTCCCATGCAGCCTCACGCCATCTGCTGGTTCCGTCAAGGTCAAAGCAATGTAAACGTCAGGATCTCAATGAAGCTTCTGTGACGTGTTTGCAACAGGATGCGTGATGAAATCTGCCTTCATTAAATTAATCGTTCATGTTCAAGTTTAATATGCTTCCAGTCATGTTATTAATCTCACGACAATGCACTGTACGCCACGGTCACGTCACGTTGTTGGTCAGAGAATTCACTAAATACAGTGACAGCGCGACTTTGACCAGGACTGTAAAGTTTTAAGTTCATTCATGTGGTCGGCAGGTCGGGAAAACGTTTTGCACCAAACAAGGTCTGGTGGTCATTTAAGAACCACATCAAAATTGTAATGTGCACTTTTGTGTGTGTGTGTGTGTGTGTGTGTGTGTGTGTGTGTGTGTGTGTGTGTGTTATACGTACAGTTTTCAGTTCGCTATGCACTGAATCTTCGAAAAATCAATGTCTTTTATTGTTAGGTTAAAAGTTTAAGTAGATGTTATCTTTATCATTGAGTATAATTATTATCATTATTACTGTTATTATTGTATGTTATTCCCACCATCTTGGAAAAAGACAAACTTTTGCGAATGGACCAAATGGAACGCAGACATCACGTCCCTAGCTTCAGATAACCTGATCTTCACTAGACTTACATTTATACCAGCAGCAGGACCACCGAATGGAACAAGGGCATCTTTGTGAAGTGACATTTTGTCGCCAGATTATGTCCAATATTACTGACGAGAACTTAATAATTATCATAGTTTTATGGACAGCTCCCAAGGAGCTTGTTTACCTCTGCTTCAGTTCTCACCACAAATATTCAGCACTGTCTGGAACAAAGGTTCCGCATCTTTTGAAACACAAACTGTGATTAAAATATGTATTTAAAAAATATATATATATCCCTTTAAAATGTATATAACAGTAGTGTCTATTTTTCATCTACCGGACTTTAGTTCTTGGATGAATTTCTGAAGAAACAAAATGTGTTTGAATTGCTTAGAAAATGTTTCATTGTTGAAATAAATCCGCAATATATAACAACACACTTTTAGGTACCAGTATCTGGTCTAAGTTTTTACTCAACACCTGCATCCCGAATTCTGCCGATACAAAAGTAGTCGTGCTTAGTTTACTGGCTCCCTATACATTTGAGGGTTCTTTTTAAGATCCTATTATTTGTTTTCAAATCTTTAAATGGCTTCGCTCCACCTTACCTCTCTGAGCTCCTCCGCGCCTACACACCTGCCCGGTGCGTCAGGTCTGCGGACCAGACATTATTAGAAGTACCAAGAACTCAGCAGAGGCTCAGAGGTGATCGAGCCTTTTCTGTTGCTGGTCCGTCTCTTTGGAATGACCTCCCACTGAGCATTCAACAAGCCCCCTCACTGCCCCTCTCTAAAACTCATCTCAAAACTCATTTATATTCTTCGGCATTTGACTCGGCATGGCTCAGACTTGATCTTAGCTTTACTGTTTTGTGCTTTCTACCAACTTTGTTATTAATTATTGTTTTATTGTTGTATATATGATATTTTCTCCATGTACAGCACTTTGTATACAGCGATGGTTGTTTTAAAGTGCTCGATAAATACAGTTGGGTTGAGTTGATTTGAGTTTGGACTGAGAGCCATTCATCAAACAATGTTTATTCTAGTTGTAGTTTGCAGTTGTGTGTCGAGTCTCCTATTTAGCAACATGAGGGATGAAAAAAACAAAACACATCTATCTATCAGTGTCTGTCAAACGTCACGTCTCATTAGCTTGAAGTGAGATGTGGGTTGCAGTACAGTTTCACCTACGCATCTCAGTACATAACAGACGAAGCAGACCTTCTTACCTGACAGAGTTGTGCATGGCTCCGCATGTCCCCGTGGCTTCCTGGGAGTCCGTATGGTATCCATTCGGGATGCCCCAGCGTCCAGGCTGGCTCAGAACAAACTCTGACCTGCTTCCTGAAATGGTGGTCCTCAGTGGGCTACCTCCTACTCCTGCCACAGCCCCGGCACCGCCCCCGGTACCGTCCTCGTCTCTGGGTTCATCGGTCACGGCATCTGGTCCAGCCTCGGCCCCTTCCTGCTCTTGAACAGTTGCCAGCTCCAGCTCAAGAGGCTCGGGGCCCTGTAAGAGAGCCCTCTGTTGGATGAGCGGTGTCAGTGGCGCTTCAAAGCTGACGCAGCTGTCAGTCTCGTCGGTGAGCGACAGCACATCCAGAGAGTCCAAACTGCTGTAGCAGGTCCCGCCTCTCAGCAAGGCAGACTCCACGATGCGCTCAAACGTGGAGCTGAAACCATCTCTGTTGTCCACCTGGCCTTTCTGTTTCTTTTCTTCCAACCCCGACTCCCGTTCGTCCTCTTCCTCCTCATGCACCTGCTCAACAATGTGCTCAAACGCAGAGCTGAAACTGTCCTGGTTTCGTCTCCCACCCGCTTCTTTTGACACGTCTTCCTCCTCCTCCTCCTCCTCCTCCACTTCTGTGTCAGCCTGTTCCACAGTGGTTTCAAAGTCGGAGCTAAAAGTGTCTAAGTGTACATGAGGCCCTCCCTCGTATCCTTCGTAGTCCCCTTCGCCACCTTCGTCATCATCTTGATTCCCGGTTATGCCATTTGTCAATCTGCATCAATATGAAGAAGGGAAAAACATCAGATGATTAGTTTTTGGTGCAGGGATGTTTTTTGTTTTTTTTTTAATTAGGAGATGTACACATCATCGACAAATGTTTCAGCTTGAATGGCTACAATGAGAACTGAACTTTTCATACAGCACTTAGAGCTCATTGTACGCTGACAGTACTATATATGGCCCGCAATGTGAAAACATATTTGAAAAACATGATGAACATTGTTTTTGGCCCACTCACAAAAATGATGCTATACAGTGCGTATGTGCTGGTTGCGCGTTCAAGGATATTAAAAGGTTGATAAACAGCTTATGTGATGCTCTGCGCAAGTGGACGCTCTGCCAAAAACAGATTCGGTTGTGGTGATTTCAGTGCGCTAAGCCTCAGCTGACCCAAGCAGTGGAAGTTGGAGGAACGGACTGTGAGTCACATTTTTATCCGATCTCATCCATTTTAAACTTCTTGCGTTAACATCTTCACAATGAAGTAGCAAGAGCGGAATTGTCAAGACAAGGTCATTAGCTGGAGGAAACTAACCGTCCATCTTGCTGGGGCCGAGTTGCTCCATCCTCTGTTTGTGGTTGCATCTCTTCACCCTTTCCCCCTTCCTTGTCTTCTCTCATCTCATCCTCAGCATGCCTTCCCTCCTCCCTTGTTGAGCTCCCCTCATCATTTCTGCATTCATCCCCGCTTGCCGCATCCCTCTCTTCCTCCTCCCTTCCGTCTGTCGGTTGATCATGGACCACGGCGCTCGCTTTCAAATCCTCCTCACCTGCCTCTTTCTTTATTTTTGCCCTCCCTTCAACATTACAGTGTTCCTCCCTCTGTGTTCCCGCCGATCCTTGACTGCTCCCGTCTTCTTTTCTCTGCTCTATGTCTTGCTTCACCTCTATACCTGGCTTGTCTTGCCCTGTCTGGTTCAGAGCCTCTGCAGGCAGATCGCTGGTGCTTAGGGAGGGCTCAGCTGGGTTCTCTGATGGGGTGGGCGACGGCAAAGCCTCCCCCTCCTGGGTCATGTTGCTTTTCACGTCAGGGTGCAGTTGTCCTCTCTGGTCAGGGAGGAGGACCAGATCTTCAGATTGGCCACTGGACAAGATGCTCTGAAAACAAAGTGAGAGAAGTCCATTAAAAAAAGCCAAAACTGCACCTGAGTGATTTTGAGTATAAATTGTTTCATAAAGCACAATTGAATTCTGTCAAAAGCATCCAGTAAGCTCCTGCACTCTCTGTCTATGCAGACATTAGACAACTGAATAACAACTTCCTGTTCCCTTCCCTGCTGTAAATGTGCTTTGTGAAAATTGCATCATTTCATTTGAACGGGGTTTCTTTTGCACTGGTGCACTTTTGCGCGACCTCTGGGGCTTATCTTCCATCATTACACAAGGGCAATTTTCATAAGCACAGTGTAATTACTTGAAGTTGAATTGATTGGAAAATTATGGAGGAAGAAAAAAGTAAGCGATTCTTATTCAGAGCATATCCCCTCATGCGTCCAACATGGCTTGTATGCATGCCGTGCTCATGAAATGAGCTCGGTGGTGTTTTTTGATGATGTGATTGCTGACAGAAATAGCAAGATGAATTTGTGAAGTCTGTGCAGTGTGTGATTACACTTTCGACTCACATTCAGTCAAATGTCCAAAACTGACTTGATTTTTATTTTGAAAGCAAAAAAGTGGAGTATTCTTCAATATCCAACCCAGTCGAGTGATCTTAGTGGAGATAAATCTCCTGTGGATTATTGAATCTCTTTCAAGAGTGGAAGCTGCGCATATTTGCATAAATTTGACAGCTAACCCCGAAAGTGGAATAGCTAACATAAGATTAAAATTTAAAGCAATGGCCAAATAATATTACTACAAATGATAATACGCCAGGTGAAAATTCGCATGGGGCGGCGGGGGGGGGGGGGGGGGGAGTCTGGACTTTGAGGCATACATTCAAATAATTTTGGTTTGTTCAATAAAATTTGATGTTGAAACAGCAAGTCACTCGGCAGTAACAAAATGTTCCATTTTACATTTTGAATTCAAAGACAATGTTAAAAAAAAAAAGGATAAAAAATATTTTGTACGCATTTGTAAGTCGTTGATGAAGGTGGCACCATATCAAATCTGGCCTTAGGCACCATATTGGCTTGGGACGCCTCTGGTCCAATCCAATGCTGCATTTGCAAAAACAGCCAGTGACTCTGCAGTCTGAAAGGAAGGCAGACAGACCTTAAATAGGACAGCAGCAATATATAGAATTGCAGATGTTTTTCAAATGCTAGCAGGATGCATTGTATGTGTGACATTTGTGCACATACCCAGAGTAAAGATTAATGGAGAGATTTGTCGTCACAAGGTTCAAATGCATTGTTAGTCAGATTCCAACGGAATTGCCTTATATTATTGTGATGCAGTGAAGGGCAAACCCTTATAGTTGGCTGTAAAAATATACCAATCAAAATATTTTCAAGATGAAATGACTGCATACCGTTGCTGTAAGGATATTATAATGCCCTTGAGAAACTAGCAATGCAGGGGGATTTGATGAGACCGTGGAAGCTTTCGTCTTTGGTTTGGACCCAAGCACGAGGACACCGCCGGCCCACTTAATTTTTTATTTGAGTAATGAAAGTGTGATGCAAATTATGCACAAACCAAAAAACTGACGCAAATTTACTCCAGGCATATTTCCCATTTTAGACATTTTCTTGTTGCAGCGACATACAAATGCAAGCTACAATCAAATCCAAATCTTTGACCTCGAATGAAGAACTCCTTGATGGAAAACGTAGAAACGGAAAGGTTGGTAAAATACAGCAGAAAAGGCAAGTCTTTTGTGCTTTGTCTTATTTCCACAGGCAGGCACTGAGTGTCTCTGCTGCATTCCACTAATCCCTCTCACTGCTGTGTGATGATCTCAAAGGACGCTCTGAATGATCCCTCAGCAGATTCCTTCTGAATATGCGAGCTGCAATCGGCTGACACATTTTCTTCACGGGGTCAAAGTAATTGGAAGCATAATCTGTTTACCAAAAACTGTCGATATATTCCATCTTGCGGGCACCAATCCCATGGTAGCGCATCACAGTCCTGCATTTTATTCGATTCATTCAATAAACTGCAACACAGAGGCAAAATCTGCATTTAAAGTCACATTTGGATTTTATCCAAACAAGTAACAAGCCCACGAGCCCTCATTACTGATTATAATTGAGTCCAAATAGCCCTAAACTATAATGATGTTGACAGTGGAGCATTTACTAATTACCAAGCATATGCAAACAAGCACTGTTAGCATCCATTTATGCAGCTACATAAGCATGCATTTGCAAAGCGCGCAGTCAAATGTAAGCGCATACCCAAGCAAAACAGTGACAAGGCTCCATAAATGGAAACAGTCAACCGTTATGAAACCAGACATGGAAAGTGGGAATTCTCGCCGTGTCTGACTCTCGTGTTCCGTTTCTCTTCCCTTCTCTCCTCTCCATCTGCTCCACATTATGTTTCCTAATATCTCTGTCTAAATCCACTGTCAGACTCTCGTTCAGAACTAATTGAGCTAAATGGGTCTTCGAAAAAGAGAACTACGCTGCATTGTGATTTCCACTACTGAGGAAAGCAGATCTGCTCTCACACATACTACAAGAATGCATGTAGCCTTTAGAAAAGAGCTATGGGATTCTTATTGCAGTTCCACTTTTGTCAGCGGAACATTGAAGCACTTCAACCTTATCAAAATAAGTTCATTGCACTCAGACCACCCGTCAATCATGCAAACACACGCACATGCCCAATCAGACAAATACGGTAAACCACCAAACAGTGCGCTTGATACACCGCTGATAAAAGGTTGTCACTTGTGCCTTTCTTATTGCACCCTTTTATCTTTCAGACCCACCACAGATGCAAACACACAGCATCTAATGCACACACACACACACGTCTGCATATTACGCACACACCATAGTGTGATTTATTGATCTCTCTGCCACACAGACGTGGTCCACTGGGAGGCTCTCAGATAACCATGATTGGGATCTGTCAGAGATCCCAAAGAGGCTACTAATGCAATCAGACTGGAATTAAACAGACTGACTTGTTGGGAATCACATTTAACACAATCCACTTCAAAACGACAATCAAGCCACATGAATGTACACTTTTTGATTTCATCGTCTACCAATCGAAAAATCTAGAACACATAGTCCATGTAGTGATTGAGTGTATAATCGATGTTATATTTTAACTTTATAGTTTTATGTTGGATCTTATATTTTTTTTATTGATTTTCTTCCATATCTTCATACAGTATAATTCAACATTGCCCCCCCCCCCACACTCCATGACTACAAAAGATCCTACGGAACATTCACATTCAATTGCACCTTTAGATTTTGTCACTAAGTGGTTTTATTATTATTTCTGTACTTCATTTTCATATACACTGCGATAGGCTGGCAACCAGTTCAGGGTGTACCGCGCTTACTGCTCAAAGTCAGCTGCGATAGGCTCTAGCACGTGACCCTCGTGAGGAGAAGCAGATAAGAAAATTGATGGATTTTCATGTTCACTCCATCAGGAGTCAACAAAGGTTTTAGTATTGTTGTGTTTCTCCTATTATTAATATGATTTGAGAAATTTGAAATGATACTTGAAGGCACGACTATAGTTACAAAAAATGTTTTAGGCTGTCCTGCATCGCAGAACATGTGTTTGGCCTTGGACTATCCAGTGTATTTTCCGCCTGTACTCAGATTCCTTGTTTATACACTTTGACCTCTAAACTGACCTTCATGTGTCCGATGCATATGCACACTTGTGCCACATGTGGAGAATTGCGTCACTCGTCAGATTTGTCATCACAGCCAAGTGAACAATGACGCATGATGAGCAGCTGTTAATAGCTAAGCATAACAATGCAGGTAAAGAGCGCCTCAGAATCATTTTAAAGACCTGGAAGAAAGTAAGACGCATCGGCTTTTCTTGACAATTTCATTCGTAAGACAGCAAAATCAAGTCATTCGGTTTCATGTACAGCATAATATGACTTATTTCTGCCTCAACGTCTGGAAACAATATGTCGTGAATGCTTCATATCTTTCTTTTTAAAGCAGAGCCATGACTGCAGTTTCAAAACAATCATGTTCCAGTGACTATTTTAAACAGAGCTAATGCAATATGCATGTATCTGCCCGAGTGATGAAATGAAGAATGACAATAAGATGTGAGGTCTATGCCCCCCTCCTCCACTCTTCTTCTAACAGAGACATGCTCCAAAAGAAAAGGAAAAAAAACTCACTCTCACGGTTATAAATGACCCACTGACCCTGTTCACCTCATGCTGGCTGCATGCAGCCCTGCCACTGCAGCCACAGTCCAAAGCTTTAGTGTCACCTTTTAAAAATGTATTTATATGTCATGCATACAGATGGAGGAAGACACAATTTCCTGCTTGTCAACCCAAGACAGGAAGGCAGCAAAACACAAAGTTGGAAGCAATCAAGAATGTGTTTTTGGCTGCCTGCTATATCCAGCAGGAATCGAGCCTCCAATGAAGCGGAAAAGTCCCCCCAAATCGCCCCGATATGTCACTTCTAGCACATCAACCATTTGCTGCTGTTTCTGATACTGTACCCTTGCTGTACAAATACTGTAAACGCATATACGCAGAACAACTTCCGCTTTACTGCCAATACTTTATGAAAGATTTTGGAGTCGATTATTTTGTCACTGCTCTAATTCATCCATAAAGTCTTATGAAAGGGTTGGGATCCGATTCTAATACACCAAACCCATCCATGCAGATAGATAGATAGATAGATAGATAGATAGATAGATAGATAGATAGATAGATAGATAGATAGATAGATAGATAGATAGATAGATAGACGGAATATATTTAGTCAAAAATGAAATATTGAAAGGGAACTAAGGGGTCAAGCCCAACCCCTGACTGATTAATTAATGAAGATTTGTTGTCTCGGTCCTTCTTGCCCACATATACAGTAGAATACATAATGCATGGCTTTATCTTATTATTGGCTTAATCTATTCCATTTACAACAGAATTGTGTCTTTGTGGGGGTTGTGCACAGCCAGAATTTCAATGTTAGCATTCTCATGTAAAATCTAATAAAACTATAGTTCACTGGCAACACTTCCAATGATCAAATTTGAAAGATTTTACATGTTAAATCCTATGCAGTGGTAGAGATGGATTTTCACTTGTGCCAATCAAGTGTGAGACAAGTGCGGCCTGATGCAGCTGCTGGAGCGTCTCCATGTCTGACACCTTGACTTTGAGATTAATACTCGGGAGAAGCACTGTGCTGTTGTCTCAGGGCTGTGAAATGCAAGGGATCTTGACTAGACATGTAAATGTGTATAATTAGGATAACCGGGTCTTTTCTAATACGGATGATTATTAAGATGTCATTGAGTCCCTCTTCCAAAGAACCCCTGGTTCAGTATAAGCACCTCCCACCTCTTCACACACACACACACACACACACACACACACACACACACACACACACACACACACACAAAATCATCTTTATGTGTCCATTTCTGTCAACCAACTGCCTGTTAACATGTGCTTGTCCCATGCCTGTTTTTCCCAGAGTCCCCCAGTACACTTTAAATGACATAAACAAACTAGATAGACAGGGCACATTGTCTACTTGCACAGTGTGCATGTGTGTGTGTGTGTGTGTGTGAGAGAGAGAGAGAGAGAGAGCGATGTCCTCCCAGCCTCCTCGAGCCAGTAACCATGACAACAAGATGGTTGGGAGACTTGTTTCAAGCTCAATTGAGGCCGGTTGTCTTTCTTTCTCTACAAAATAGACCTGGGCAACGTTTCAAAAAGCAACGTGTCTTCGGTTTAACTAATGAAGACGGAAAAGGGGCGATAAAATACGAACACACCTGTCATAAAATCCCACGACCTATTCGTTGTGTTAGCTAAACACACACTGCAGGTCTAGACCTAATATTATGATCCCAGATTAGCAAGAAAAACAGCACGTCAAGCACCCCGCCAGCCCATATATCATGATACATAAATAGACCAGAACCGTGTTCCAAGTCCATTAAGATACTGTGCTATCATTATGCAACGATAACCGCAGTCGTCCAAAATGAATATTTCTTCACTCACCGGTAAAACGCGAGCGTGGCGATGCTCCTGTCTCCGTACATCCGCACCGGGGAATAGCGCGATCAGACGGGTTCGGTTCTCCCTCCCAAATCACTCTCTCTCTCTCTCTCTCTCTCTCTCTCTCTCTCTCTCTCTCTCTCTCTCCACCTCCCTCGCCTCAGTTCTTGAGGACGGACGGCCGGTCTCTACCGCCACACGATGCCGCACAGTGTGTCTGGTGGGCGGCTGGGATGCGCTTCGGAGCACCGTCACTCTCACTGGCTGGGCTGGAGCGGCGCGTCACTGGTGCCAGTACAGCCTGCAAGGCAAATCAGCACCAGAGTTAACTGGAACGCATTTGAAAACTCGAAATGTGTTGGATGTACAGTCCTGGAGGAGGATGAAAGAGTGAATGAACGTCCTCCTCTTCGATTCACACTGGCCTATTTATTTCACAGGCTATTGACATCACATGAGTCGTGATTGGAAGGGGGGAAAGTTGGAATAGTGACCCGGCAAAAAAAAGCACAGCCAGCTGATGATTTACAGCGTTTTAAATAGTTCTGTCCAAGGTCTAAAGTACCACAGATGTCATATCCAGGCATACGCATTCATCATGCACGTTTGGTTAGATAGGACATTGACGTCTGCTAGAGAAATCAAGATGAAGTAGCCTGATTTGATACATTCTAGGCCAACTGCTGGATAAATAAATCAACCAATTTTAGCCCGATTTGGGGCCATGCACATGTGTCAAGAATAGAATCTTTGGCAAATGATGAAACTGCACCTCCAAAGAAGTTTTTATCAGCTTTAATAAAGCGGAGACACATATTTAAATACATCTCCATCATCCTCATTGAAAAAAATGTTGCAAAAGTAAATAGACTCTAAAAGTGAGGCAAAGATAAACAAAATACAGTTTCATCATTTATGCTCAATCTGGTGTCAATCTGGGGGTTTTTTTTGTTTTTGTTTTTGTTTTACCTTGGTGCTTTCTACCATCTTTGTTCGTGATTTATTGCTTTAGTGTTGTATATATGATAGTTGCTCCATGTACAGCACTTTGTATGCAGCGATGGCTGTTTGAAAGTGCTCTATGGATACAGTTGAGTTGAGTTGAGTTGGTTTGGCAGAGTATTTTAAACAAACCTATGTCAGGAAAAATGAAACTACCCACAATAATGAAACTACCCACAATAATGAAACAACCACAATAAACCACTCAAATGCAGACAATCAATTAGGCAGCCTGGAGAACAAAGACAAATAGCACTTGGTGTCAGCTGACACCCTTTGGAGAAGTACTGATTTATTAGTGGACATCGTGTCTTTGTGAAAGCGTTCTTCACAAAATGAGGAATTGATTCTCCCCACATATTTGTGAAAAGAGTGAGATTGTGCTGTCAACAAGCAATTGGTATCTGCCCCGAGCTGTGATGACGTGGCCGCTTAATGTCTTTAAATAGAAGAATGTTATTTACCTGCGCATTCTCTCTCAGCTATCTGCACTGTCCTCAACAAGGCTCAACCCGATGCCATTTATTTGCTGTAAACAAGCACAATTAAATTGTGTAATCAAATACAGAGTAATCATTTACGTGTACTCTCATTACATGATTCAAAGGACACATTATCATATTTGTTTGTTTGTTTGTTTCACAATTTAAAAGAGTTCTGAGATACCTTGCTTTTGCATGCTTGAGTCAAATCAAAATAACAATCAAAAATATTAGTACAATTTACACAACATATTTGTGGTCTTGTTGACATTGGTTTGTTTTTAAAGTATTCCTGAGTGACTGATTGCAGTCTCTCAATGTCATGAAATGGAAGACGAATATTTAACATTACTTTTAGGTAGTGAAAACAACCTCGTTTGCACACTTCGTCAAATAATGACATGCTTGCTTCAAGCTGTATCCTATTTGCCACTCCTAGTTCAAATTTACTGTAAACTGGCACATAAAACAAACAATTAATAAACACTGTATATACCACAATGTTCACCCCTATAACTTCATCTAACGAAACTCAGCTAGCTTAATGCTAACAAACCTAGTAAACCCCCTTTGACAGGATTCGGACCAGAGTGTATCCGTTAACTTGAACAATGAACCATGATAAACTTTCCAATCAACGTATAACGAAAGCTGAGCTTGCCATTAGATCACGCCGTCTTCAGCTGGCATGCCTGGATACGCCATGGAGACAAACTCGATTCTGACTCCTTCGATTGTGCGTTGGCTTACTTTATGTCACTCCAGAACAGAACTCCAGTGAGGTTTCATAGAATTTGCTGACGACTTGAGGAACTTTACAGATGCTGATTGTGTGACCTTGCGTCACTTTTAAGGTCAATTTTTGTGCAAAATGTTGGTTGAATCCCCTTTGAACAATTTGGAAGTACTACTATTGGAATGTCAACTCAAAGCCACCAATGTGTTTACATTTATTTTATTTTATTTCTTTTTTTTACAAAACACCAACATTGTATGATGTTTCTTTCTTGGGTAATGGACTAAGCCTCTCAGGCTTTATTGCTAAGTCGCTATGGATTGAGAAGCTCCGTCAATGGAGGGATCTCTTGTGATCAATAGCACATGAGAAGGAGATGGAAAAAAACTGAAGTATTAGGAAGAAGCGGGTTTATAAAGTCATGAGGGGGGTTGTGGCTAGAACAAAAGAGGCTGGTGTGTGTGTTTGAAGACAAGGGGAGGAGAAGGTTAGACAGGCAAGGCCCGCTGTGAGGCAGGTGGGGGGTGGGCGTAGAGCATGTTCTTGTGCAAAAGATGGAAAGACATGATAGGAGGGGGGGTTCAGATGACAACGGGAGGATGCACAGCTGACCAGAGAATGAGAGATTCAAAACATAGTTTCGGAGGAACCTACCGGAGAGGCGGTGTCAATCCTAATTACTAATTCATTAACCTGCTGATCCCCCCCCCCCCCCGCCCCCCCGTAGACATACACACATATACACAGACACACATTGCTCCCTCATTTGTGTCCCTGGAGAGGCGGAGAGATGGATGGAGAAATAAAAGTGGTGTGTCTGCTGCGAAGTGACATCTGCTGGACCATGACGGCGGAAACATTTAGGGGACACTGGAAATCCCTGATGTGGCAACGGGATGGGGGAAGGCAGGGTCGAGTTATTGCTGGGTGATGAAAATAAGATAACAGCTTGGTTGGATGGGGTGAGGCGGTCCCCTGTGAGGCTGCATAAAGAAGTGAGTTGTTGTGTAGAGAAAAGACATGACCATGTGGTGTGGGCAAGGTTTGCAAGGGTGTGCCTATCCAATGACTAATGACGAATCAATAGGCTAATGTTGATGAGCTCAACGAACAACATTATGAAAATACACTCATTGGCTGCAACATCAGGTATGCTTGCACAAGCTAATGAAATCTAACACCAAGGATGGCATCAAACATCCTGCCAAAAAAGTGTGTTGCACATACAGTATTGCTTATTATGGGTTAGGTCCCAGATGTGGGCAAAATGATGGTAGAATGTAAAGTCCTGTTCAGTAATATGACACAAAATCACTTAAATGCCACATTAAAAAGGAGCACCTCTGACAGTGTCAATCAAAACTTACCATCAATATCTTTTTTGTTACACCCCTTGAAGTGGGCATACAGTTGTACCTAATGAAGTGTCCAGTGTGTTACTGTGCAAAAGGTATTCATATTGCTCTTTTTCAACATTTATTTTCTTACAGACCTCACATTATTTTTTACCATGCAAATTCTCCACAAGAAAACAAACAATGTGACCTTTTTTCAAAGGGTCTTAATAATAATCTTAATAATATCATAATCATAATAATAATAACAATAATAATGTGATTAGCTGACAACCCCACCTACTACCCAAAGACACCTGGGATAGGCACCAGTGTGCCCGTGACCCTCCTGAGGATATTCGGATTAAAAAATGTATGGATGGAGAATAATAATAATAATCATAATAATAATAATACAGAAGTAGCTACATTGGCATTCATAGCCTTTGCTGCGTGTAGCTCAGAATTAAGCTCAATAGCATCCTTATCCACTGATCATCTTTGAGGTGTTTCCACATGTTCATTGGAGTCCATTTGTAATCCATTCTGTTGAGTGAACCTGATTTGGAAAGAAACACAAGGTACCCTAAATTGATTGTGCAGATCGAAACTCAAATCAAGCATTAAGTCAACGGAATTGTTGGTAGACATACAAGTCATTATTGCCTCAAAGCACCGATCCTGTAGAAGGTACAGAACCGTCAGGACAATAGCTAGAGTTGGTCGCCCGTCTAAACAGAGCGATCATGGGAGATGAGCCTTTCTCAGTTGGGTAACTCGGAATCCTCTTTTGAAAGAAAACAACATTGCAGAACAATAAACATCCCTGGAGCAAACCACCAATCAAGCAACATCCTGCATGAAAACCTGCTCCAGAGCACTCTTGATTTTGGAGAAAATTCATCTACCAACAGCCCTAAACACACAGCCAAGATTTCAAAGCAGTGCAACGTATTGTAAATACTATTTATTGTCTAAATCTAAATACCTTATGCATGTTTTCATTGTGGGAGTTGTAATATTGAATTGCAATCAGGTAGGACAACTTGTCAAATATGGACACACATCTGAAGTGAGGAACCTCATACACTGCATCCTTCAATCTAAAACAATGCATGCCTACTCTACACCGAAAAAACCCCCCTACAGACCTCTACAAAGATGGGAATATACTGACTGAGATGGAATGAGTAAAGGAAAAATCTTGCAAACGAGCATCAATCCAAAGAGCTTAGCGCTCATGAGCTGTCTGCCGCGACAGGGCAAACAACGGGGGGCTGGTTGAGGCATGGCACACACAGTACACACATGTTGGTGTGTAAAGTGCGTTGATGCTAAGTGTTTCAATATTTCAATGACATCAAAGTTTTGTTTTTGTTTTTTTGTTTATAGTTGCCACTTGGGTGGTTTGATGGTGTGGCATGATCTGCTTTACAATGACCTCATTGTTGGTCATTTCAAAAGAAAGGCACCTCAGCTTCATTCGGCTTCTGACATCGTTATTCAGACTCGATCAGAACAGCTTCATGGAGGAGGAAGGGGATATTGCCTGGCTGAGTGTTGCTTGTGACAGGATGTCCACGGGCATGAAAAAGTATGACACATTGCCCCAGATAAGTGAGTCTTGGAGAGGTTTCCATCACTTTCACCTGTGTGCACTTGTTCACCACATAGAGCCAAAGGGGGAACATCTAGCACCTGAAAAAATGACCGTGTTTGTTTTCTGGAGCGCGCATGTGCTTGTGTGTGCATGCGTTTGTGTGTTTGAGAGACCGCCAGACAGACAAACATGGGACATCATGCCAACATCATGACAGAGTGTGCCATGTGTGTTTTGAGATTCATTCTGTCTATCGTGGTCACCGTGCCAACTGAGAGTTTGCCGAGCAGCCAGGTCAACAGACTGACATGTTGCCGTAGCAACAGCAACACACTCCGTCCTCCTATATGCCAAGTGGTAAATACAGAATTAAGAAGTCTTTGAAAAGAAAAGAAGAGAAAAATAGTACTAAGCTGACACACAGATGGAGTCGGGTTCCTTCTGTATTTCCCTTCCAAGAGCTGACTTGAGCCACTCGAAATGTGATTTTGTGCATTTTTTTTTATGTGAATTGCATCCGATTTCCAGAAAACCCAGACTCCTGACAGAGCATCATTTTATAGAGCTTAAGAGTGTGCGGCGGCAGGAAATAGAATGCATAGCTCCCTGCTGGTTTTCTTTCCAAAGAATAAGCCAACACACACTCACTCCTGTTTTGACTGCTTTCCGGGGGGGTTCTGAGCCTGTGTTCAGATGTAGAACTTTCTACAAATGTTTTTCCACTGTTGATCCAGCTGTATGAAAAGCAACCATTTTTAGCCTTCAGCTTGGATAGGTTTCATAGCCTGGAGCTAAAGAACCTGACAAAGTCATGAATAGATGGAAACTTTCGAACCAAATCTCTCCTGTGAAAAAAAAAAAGTGGAATAATTCACCAGAAACTGCTTAACTAATTGCTGGTCTGCATTCCATCAAGTAACCATTATTGTAAACATAATAGGACATGACTTTTGCTTATTATCTAAAGAGGTCTATAAATACAATGATTTATTTGTTCTATGCCAAAACTCCGCGAAACAAATCGAACAGAAATTCAACAATGGTGCTTGAGGAGAATGGTGCTCAATGATGGCCCCAGCTTGCTTGTTCTGCCTAGGAAAGAAAAATACTGTCAATATTTGTGGTCTGTCTAACCACAACCATCATGTTGTGCAAAAAATATTGTGGGGTGGATTATAAAACGCTGTAATATATATAGATTGATAGATAGATATCCAACTTAAGGTCTACAGTGTATCTACTAGTGAAACAATTCAGCCCACTTGCGGAACAGTGTCTTACTTGTCACATTTTTTCCACTACTGCCTTTCTGACCTTTCTGGTCATGGACCTTTCTGCACACGAGTAGGATAACTGCGACCATATGTTACTTGTGAGACAAAACTGCTTAAAACTACATCTGAATGCTATATATAAATTTGACTTGTGAAGTGCTAGATGTTTAGTGGTATAATGTTATAATGTCACTTGTGTTACCAGTAACATGCAGTTTTCAACTAGTACACATTTGTGCCTTGCTAGGAATATGTACTTTGCACATAGTTGTCCTACTTGTATGAAAATGTATCCTCGTAGTGAAGACAAACAGCGACATGGAACTCAAAGTGAATATCAAGGATGTGGAATAAATGCTTCAACGGCTTTCCATTAGTCTGTGGTTACCCATAACACGTGAAGGAGGAAAAAAAATAAAAAGTTACCAGAGGTCTGCGGACAAGCTAAGAGTGGTTAAACTGCTTTCTCTCAGTGCGTATCATTCACTTTATTATGAATTCACTTTAAGACGGACATTACGTTGCTTGTGGTGTTTGATTGCTGGTTTGGAAAAATCATCTGCTTAACCTGCTGTCCCCTCGACATGTACAGTATATATTATATTTGTTGTCCTCGTGTCTTCGAATATTACAGTTTTAATCCCTCCAATAACAGCCTCGCATGTTAAGACGTGACACCATCTTGACGTCCCTGATTTTCTTTTTCCAAGCAGGTCTGAAACATTTTTCTGATGACTTTGCCGACTCATTTCTTATTTTGGTTTTCACAATGGTGACTGCAGGGTCACCTAGTGTTGAAAGTAAGAAGTACAATGCACACCACCGCATACTGAGTGCAGACCATAGTACAGGACGGTACATGTTATTTTTCGAATGTGCTGCAGGAGATAAAAAAGGATCTGCCAGATTTTGGACAGGCCTGAATGAGAATCTACCGATTCAGAGCTGGGCTACATTTTACCGAATAAGACTACTAAATGCTTCCAATAATTTGATTTTCGACTCGAACTTTATTATGATTCCTCCTCGTTAGGTATTGAAGTGAATCTTTCAAATCATAGATTTCAGTTGTTTGGATTTGTTTGAGCAGAAATCAGAGGACAGGAAAGTAAGGGGAAAAGCTGGAATCATATTTTCATGTTCTCAACTGATCCCCTCATTCTTTCCACCCTATTATGCATATTTTGGTTCAGGAGTGTGGAAAATGTTGCTGAGTATCCTTCATGACTGCCTCGGAATTGGAGAGCAGGCAAGGATAAAGTTATTAAGCAGCACGTGAGAGGCTGAGTTCACCAATCCTCCATTCTGCCCGCCAACCCACACTCCTGTTTTGTGTTGTAAAAGAATAATAGAACAGTAACTTCAAAATATATCATTCAGCCGCTCACACCTTCGTTACTAACCTAGTAACCCAACACATAATACATCCATCCATCCATCTATTTTCTGTTCTGCTTTATCCTCGCAAGTGTCACGGGGGGTACTGGAGCCCATCCCAGCTGTCTTCGGGCAGTAGGCGAGGGACAACCTGAATCGGTTCCCAGCCAATTGCAGGGCACACAGAGACAAACAACCATGCGCACTCACACTCACACCTAGGGACAATTTAGTGTGTTCAATCAGCCTGCCATGCATGTTTTTGGAATAGGGGAGGAAACCGGAGTACCCGGAGAAAACCCACACAGGCCCGGGGAGAACATGCAAACTCCACACAGGGAGGCCGGAGCTGGAATTGAACCCGGTAACCGCTGCACTGTGAGGTCGACGCGCTAACCACTGGACCACCAGGCCGCCCATACATAATACAGTATTACAAATATTAACTGGCCAGTGGCTAAACACAATTCATAGGACACAGATATAATAAATTATAGGCTATTTTCGTTTTGTTTGGAGTGTTTAGAATACTAAATAAAATTAAATTATTGTTATTATTAGAGGTAAGCGTGGCTCGGGCCTTCTGTGTAGAGTTTAGGTTTTCCCCTTGTGCTTGTGTGAATTTTCTCCCACTATTCTGGCTTCTTCCCACATTTCCAAAATGGTGTGAATTTCCATCCATCCATGAATCAATTTTCCTGAACCACTTATTCACACTTGGTCCGCGGGCGTGATGGAGCCTATCCCAAGTGTCATTGGGCGAGAGGGAATGCATTCTTTTTTTTTGTGCGGCACCGTCCCACTTGTCCAGCAGAGATCACTGTGTCTACAAAATATCATCAAAACGTGCTCCGTATTAAAATCCTCACCTCGTCCACGTGCTGGATGACACTTTGCCGATAACTGTGGGGACTTTCCCAAGGTGTGTGCCGATGGAAATTCAAATGTAGGTTGATGAGAAGTATATATGGATCGCTTGCTGTGGAAAACCATTTCCTCATAATTCCCGGACAGCAACGGATCATTAAAGGAGTGGTTCTAATCTTGACCTGACTAATCCTTCCATTCACGTCTCGTAATATTTATGGGTGACAGCATTGTTTGCCTTCCTGGTTCAGACATTTTTTTCCAACTTTATATTAAATGATATTCTGCCTATATATCTGTTTGAGGAAATTGCCTCAAAATAATCAAAGAGGAAGTGAAAGGAAACTGTGTTTTTGTTTATTTGTTTGTTTGTTTGATTGTTTGTTTTGAGTGATTGTCATTGTTCATTGTTCCTCTCAGACCCCACTATGCCAATGCTCTATTTTTCCCATGTCTCAACCTTGACCTTTCCTCGGTCTCACCAGTGACAAACGAAGAGAAAAACAAACAGGTGTCTGGTATCAGTGTGGCTCGACTTTTGACAGAAACTCATCTGTCCTGACCACTGATCGATGTGGTTTCATTTGGCGTGCTGCCATGTGTAGAATTACAAGAACTAATGAGGTTGTTGTTTTTGTTGAGGAATTTACGTGCAGGCTCCGAGAAAGGCACATCCGTTTTGGCCTAACGGGGTCACATAATCAGGTGGAATTATCACCAGCATAACAATAAAGTGTACTAAAATGAAAGATCCTTGCTATCTTTTATATTTCACAGACAAAACTAAAAGTGTGTGTTACAGAAGAATTTCTGAATTGGACCCTCGTGCCTAATGAAGCGTCCAGTGAGTGGAAAGAGCCATAAATACTCAAGAGTCTGTGAGTACCAATCTCCTTCGTCAACTGGACTCTAAAATGGTAGCATTGTGAGGTAGGAAGGACAAAGAAAACACAATGAGCGGTGGCTTAATAAACGTGCCAGCAACCTGTCATCAGCTTCAGTGCGCGCATTCTTTCCTGCACATGTGGTGTTTTGATTACTGCTTTCAGACAAAGCCAGCAGGACTTCCTACAGGAAGAAAACAACGGAAGGAGACTGAAGATCAACAACCGAGTCGCTGGTAAACAGATGAAATCGTAAGGAAAAATGAACCCCCCCCCCCGCTAGTTCCTGTTTGTGGTGTCCACATGATGCAATGACATATGAAAGAGCTTATTATGGTTTAATTTATACGGTACTTACTAGATAGAAGTAGGCCTAATTCAGAGTCATTTATAATGACGCTGAGCTGTTTTTAGATCACTTATTTGGAAATGCATCTTTATTTTGTTTTACGTGATTCATTTTTTTTGGCAGGTGATTGGGGAAAGAGGAGGGAAAAGATCAAAGTTTTATTGTTGGTCCGTCCCACTGCTGTTGAGTACAAATGCAGCAGAGTAGAGCTGAGACGGCATTCCACCCCTCTGACGACTGAGCTCACACACGCACACATGCCTACACAAACACACACACTGTTCCATGCGCCCACGTCACACACTCATCATACCGCTCTCTTGAGGAAGCTCAGACTAGTATAAGGAGATGCTGGCGGCTGGCAGACAAAGTAAGTCCGCTCTCATTCTCTCTCTCATTTTATCCTTGTTGTCATCGCCATTCTAGAGTCTGCCTCACTTCATTTGTCTCCCGCACTCTGCTGTGTCACTGTGAAAGCAGGCACTGCGTTCTCACATGGGGTGACTTTTAAAACTTTTCGCTCAGTATGCATTGCACACACCTTGCGCCTCTTTCTCCCTCACACACGCGCACACAGATACTCTCTTTCTTTTCTCTGCATGTGAGCCAAGGCACAAGTAAGAGCTGAGCTCATTTGCATGTTGGAGCACGGCCAGAAGGGCAAGCTTTGTCTTTACATGGGAACAACAGAGTTAGGCCTGTGAATGTTGATTCTCTATTTATGGCCTCCACGCAACTCTGTTGACTATGCTTGGTTAACTATAGCAGCTAGGGTGCCGGTAGAGAATTGCTACCTGTCTTGCAGACATGACACACCTGCAGATATAGTATCTTAGATGCATGACATCAGACAGACTATATCAATACATTTTTGTAAATCACTTTTAAAAACATGGGGGGCTGGGGGGGATTCCTTTGGCTTTCAACCTGGCATGGGGATGCTGGTTTTTGTCATTTGATTTGACTTTGTGTAATTTGTTTACTTTTTACATGTTACATCATTTATTGAAGACATCAAACCGCCACTCACTGTGTGTTTGCGGTAATTACGATTAATTTTGCAACACTAAGTGAAAATCCAAATTGGCATCATAATTATCGTACTGCTCCAAGAGCCCCACAGACGTTAAAGGGCATGCCCGTTGAAAGCTTTAGCTTAATGCTATCAATCCAAATCTGGCTCACACGTGGCCACACCTGATGCCCTAAAGTAGGGCCTGATGTTTCAACACTATTTACCTCCTTCCAACAGCAATTGGCTGAGTCTTATCACACAGCTCAATTGCTATTGGCTACATCTCAGTCGCTCTTTTTGAATTTCTATTTACACACTTTGAAGGAGGAAGGCGTTTGCTTTTCTGGGAATGGGCTTTTTGAGGACTTCCCGCGGTAATAACTAACTGGGCTGTTAATGGCTACCTAGCAATGCCGTGTGTGTCTGTGTGTGTGTGTTGGTGAACTACTGAAACTATGTGTGTTTGTATTTATGAGTAAATGTGTGAGTCAAAATGTGTGTATAAGAGCTCATTTACCTGATGGTGAAGAAGAAGCACCTGTGGCTAAAGACAAACCGTGCCACGGTTTACTTTCTGGACGTGGATTTGACACCTCTGTCAGATAGGAGGATTTTCATTTTGGCTGTAGATATGCAAGTCATATGTTTAAAAAAAAAAGGCTTTTTTTTCGAATGCATTTCCAATACCTTCTCACTGTATGCACAGTAAAAAAAAGAAAATCCACACACGCATTTGAACGCTATGGTGTGAAAGGTGAAATCGTTGAGGTAGCAATCATCTTTCTCTCTCATCTTTCTTCTCAAATCACAGCAGCAGCCTTCAGTATATACCACTGATCAGGACACATTGCACCTTCAACTCAAGAGAGTCCAACATATTCTCTCTGGTCTGAGGAGGAAGCCAAAGGATAGCAGGGCTTTACCTGATCCTTGCCTTATTCAGAGAGGAGGAAACCTGAGCACAAAAACCGGGGCAAGCCATGATAAGCAGCTACCACTGAAACAAGAGACTGTGAACCTAGCGACTTCGGCACTGACAGCTGGTTGCGGTGCTTGAAGAAGAGTGTCAGGATGCTTGCTAAAATCCTGGAGGAGATGTGGGTTGAGCCGGAGGTTCTGGCGGCGCTGAGTGAAGAGCAGAAGAGGATCCTCTTCCTCAAAATGAGAGAGGAGCAAGTACGCCGTTGGAAGGAGAGGGAGGAACGGCAAGAAGAAGACAAAAGAAAGCCAAAGAAAGGTAACATTGCTTAAACATGACTTCATGTTCACTAGAAACTGGGAAAAGCAATACAGGTTGACAAATACGTCACATTTAAAGCAACAATCGTTATTTAGACAGGATCCAATATTTCCAGGTTGTTTAATTTGTCAGCTTTCTCCTACTTATTCCACCTTTTCTATGTTATTTTGGCAACCACAAATCTTTACAGGGTTCTTCATGGTTTATTATGTCAACTCTCGCATGTGTTCACCAAAATCCCTACCTGCAGTCCTTGCTTTGCAGTGTGTGTGTGTGTGTGTGTGTGTGCGCATGTATGTGTGTGCGCATGTATGTGTGTGTGACTGATAGCTTCCATCAGCGTAAGTCGAATAGGTTTACCAGTTTGCAGCTGAGTAAGATTGACTAACCCCTGTGGTTTCAACCATATATTAAATTACAGTCTTTGTTTACCCAACCTCTGCCACATCACCTGAGGCAACCAAGTCTGTGTTACACGACACGCATCTTTTGTTGCTTGTGATGTGCATGGCAAAAACCAAATACATAATAAAAACTTTACAATAGAATTAGGATTTCTTTTAATAATAAATGTACTTTTGACTTAAATTTATTTATTTAAAATAAAATAATAATGAAGGTAACAATTAAAGAAACGAAAACAAAACACAACAACAATATGTATGTCCCGTCCAGTGTGTACCACATCTTCAGCCTGATGTTAGCCTAGATGGGCTCCAGTTCACGACCCAGCTTGCGAACCTCAGGTCCATGACCAACCTCAGAAAACAGGCTTGCTGTTTGGTCGTTACCTGAGTAACTGTGATGTCATTTTTATTTTCTGGTCACCCCCAGAGATTGATATAAACAGGTGGATTTTAAATTCATATTCCAGAAGCACTATTTTTAATCAGAACCTTGAGTTTAGACTAGTGAGGCGCATACAGCATATTACTGAAATGTAGATTTTAGGCTTGACTCCCCCCTTGATATACAGTACTGTAAAACAAGCAACAACCCTACCTTTGTTGTCCTCTCAAGCAGTGACCATTTTAATCATCAAGCTTCTTTTTTTTTTTTGAAAAAAAGGCAAGTGCAATACCTAGAAAGAACGAATGAAAAAGGGCAAGTTATTAAGCATCAGTTAAAAATAATAACAATAATTTTCACTTTCCCTGTTGTTTTGATATTTATTTTTGTATGTGTGTTGAATGGAATTGTAAATTTGAAATGTTCAAAAGGTTATGCTTAAAGTGAAATCATATTTGTTAAAATGGGTATCGTTTGGATTGATATGACACAAGAAAGTCTCAAAGATTTTGTGATCGAGATAGGATTAAATATTTTACATGTACCTGTATTCATATTTTAAACATTTTGGAAATTAATCATGTTCCTGATCAATACACAAACTTTGCCACCATTCTTTTGTACCAACTATAAATTCAGAACAATGGATATGAAAAAAACTATCAAAATGTAAAAAAAATAATCATAATAACAAAGAAAAGAGGGAAGAAAAAATGTTCCAATATAATATCACAACACAATTTAAAGTCCACTTTAAGATTCGGCCAGGGCACGAATAATTTTGGTCTTACATGCAGGTGTGTTTTATACAAACAGCAATGCTGCATTCATAAATTCGTTTGGGTGCACGCTTAACAAAGAACGAGAGCGTTAAATCTGCAAGTAAAAGGCCAAGGGGGCAGAAATAATCTGCAAGCAAGGACAAAGAGGCTGCCGGAGGAATAAATTTGTAGGACAGCACCATCTTCTGGAAACAAGTCGTCATAACAATCCATGAGGCGACGTGCTCGACTCGATTTCCCTTTTTTTGTTGTTGTTTGTTTGCAGCCACCAACAAGCACGTGAGCTGGCTCCTCGGTCGTGATGGAGATGTGTGTGTCCGTGTGATTGGAGAAGAGGACGAGTTCAGGTCCTCCAAACTTCTCCAGAACCTTCTCAATAACAGGTTAGCACCCACAAAGTCACGTGAGGAACTGTCATTCGCATTATTTTTATGGAATGAAAGTCGATTTTGGAAATCCCAGCATCAACGTCGAAAATGGCTAATGACTGCAGATTATTCGTGATAAAATAGAAAGCATTTGGAAATAGCTACATTAATAAAAAAAAAACACATTAAATTAAGATCTCGATGACAATGTCCAGTGTACGTGTTTGTCTTGTAAGAGAGTTCAGTCCTTTTTGTTTATTTAAACATGAGTTCATATAAAAACAGTCATTTTTGTCAACATCCTATTAAATCCTTCCAAGGCGCAACACTGAAAAAAATGCCACTTGGCTGCGAAAGTAATCAGTGTACAGCTCGTGCAACAGTGTAAATTTAGTGCCCCATCAAAATAACTCAATACCTAGACATTGTCGAAACAGCTAACTAAGAACAACAGTGACAAGACCCCTGAGTGAAAAAGTCCAAATTGGGCCCAAAGTGTCAATTTGTTTGTGTGGCCAGCATTATGTTCCAGCCTTGTCTTAACCCTCTTGGACATGAAGTTCACCAGAGCTTTATTTCCACCAGAACCCTCTTTCACTCCTCCATGATAACATCACTGAGCAACTCACTTTTGTGCCATAATGAGAGAACTCACGCTCGCTGTCATGTTGGCTCTTGATCCTCAGTCAGCACATTCCACATAGATTCCTGCCGCCCTTCAACCCAGCACGTGACCACATGACATCACTTAGCCTTTGATAAAATGACAACAGCAAACTAAAGTTAAGGGGTTAGCTTGCCGTCCACTCATCCCTTATTGGATTATTCAAGTTATTTGCTAAATGAGTCATTGGAGGAGTGATTCAAAGGCTGTTGTGACTGACTGTCTGCTGACCGTCCTCTGATGACGACTGTTGCGGAACAGGCTCCATCCTGATAATATGAATGGCATCCAGACAGCAGACACGCAGGCAGGAAAAAACGCCCGGCAGCTTGGATTTAAAGAAGAAACCCAGCTCGCCCTCACTGATGACGCGGCTGTGAGTTAATGTGTTTGTGTTGGCTGTTTAAGTTAAGATAATGTGATAACCACCACTGATTGTAACATTGTGCTTTCTTTGCACACAGAATGACCCCGACTCACCAAACGCCCAATCGTCTGAGGATGAGATGGACGGCTACAGCGCAGATGACGACCTGAAAGACCCCGGCCAGAGCAGTGACAGTGAATCAGGCAGCAGCTCGGACAATCTCAGTGACTGGGCTCCTCTCTACAGGCCCCATCTTAGTAGCCATGGCAACAAACCAGCACTCAAAGCCCAGCTGTTAGACGCAGAAAGGGTCAGCCCACAGGCCAGAGGTGAGAAAACCAAAGAGCACTGATGGTGACAACAAACTGCCAATGTTCAGTTCTCTTATAGGTACAAAATACTGATTGATTAAAAGCAAACGTGGTAAAAATCCAACAAAATGTGTCGTTAGTTTAGCATGTTGACCCTGCATCAAATGAAAATCTTGTCAAATGCATCACTTTACCCTGCTCTGAAACTTATCACGATCGTGTGACGATCCATCAATCCATTAATGGTTTTTTATCCCACTTGACTGGTCGCCAGCCAATGGCATTGCACATATAGACAACTGCAGGCACATGCTAATACTGTATACTCCATTCGAAGACTATTGTTCCAGTACATGGGTATGTATAAAAACTGTACAGGTTTGACCATTTGTTTACAAAACAACAGCAGTTTGAAGCCTATTTTGTTGTTAAATTTCAGAGATAATGGGAGACAATCAAGCTATTGTTGCATCTGTGCCAGCAACATGTACATTTACTGCAGTACCACTGTGCTACTGCATCTAGCGTGGTTTGGTTTCATTCCATACAGAGGTCTTCAGAGCCATACAAATGCCCATGAGTGTTGTGCCATTGCCAACTACATGAATGAAATGCATCTTACAGAGTTGTCAGTCGTTAACAGGGTTGTTTTGACAATGCTGCATGTAAAATGTAAAAACAAACAAACAAACAAAAAAGAACTGAAAATCATTTCCACTTTTGTGAGTCCTTGTCATAGGCTACGTTTTAAACTTTTTAAAGTGAATGTAAGACAGTGGTTTGTTTGGGGTAATGTTCCACTGTGTCTTGACAAAATATATAACTGTGCCATCATCATGCATCAAACCAACACATTTCTAAAGTAAGATTAAAGCAATAAGGCATGGTGGACTAAATCAGTTAGGTCTTAGAACACATCCTTGTGAAGGTTCACATTTTGCAAATTTGTTGCAGGCAGTGAAGCACTGCAAATAATAATGTTTCAGACCTTAGCCTTGTTTATTTATTACTTTCCCCACTTCCAATCAGGTTAGGACATTATGTAAAATATAAGTTTTAAAAAAGAGCACAATGCTGTGCATATTCTTTTCAACCCATATTCAAGTGAATACACTGCAAAGATAAGATCTTTCATGTTCAAACTGATTATTAGACTAAATGAATTAGGTCTTAGAACGCATCCTTGTGGAGTTGCACATTTTGCGATTTCACTGCAGGCTGTGAAGCACTGCAAATAATGTTTCAGACCGTAGCCTTCTTTATTAATTATTTTCCCCAATTCAGTTGTTCAATAGCAAGGATGCGCTGAGGTATACCACTTTGTGAGCAACTGTGTGCTGTGGTCTGATGAATCCGCATTCCAGATTGATTTTGGAAATCATGGATGTCCTATCCTCCAGGCCAAAGAGGAAAAGAACCATCCACATTGTTACTTGTGCAAAGTTCAAAAGAGTTGGTAGGTGTTGGTGCCCATGGCATGAGCAACCTACACATCTGTGACAGCACCATTAATGTTGAAAAGGTACATATTGGATTTGGGGCAGCATATCCTATCCAAACAATGTCCTTTTCAGTGACATCCATGCTTATTTCAGCAAGAAAATAGCGAGCCACATAATGAATGCATGTGTTACAATAAGCAGTATAGTATTAGACTGGCCTGTCCTGCTAGCAGTTTAGACTGTGTCTCCCGTTGTAAGCATGTGTCTCATGATGAAGCGCAAAATCCAACAACGGAGACCTCAGACTGTTGAGCTACAAAAGAAATTGGGAAAATTAGTGTCCTTAAAATGCTTAATGAGTGTTGTTAAAAGGATATGCAAGACAGTGATTAACATGACCCTGTCCAAACATGTTACAGGCATCAAAATCCAAATCTGTGAACATTTGAAAGTAAATAGATAAATAAATAAATACAGGGTCTTTTTTAATGTATTAAATTGAATATAGGTCGAAAATGATTTACGTTTTACCCAATGTCCCAACTTCATTTGAATACGGATTTGTACAATAAACAATTACAGGTTTTCTTGTTTTTTTATTCTCATACCTCACCTGCATAATTGCAAGTAGGTACTTAAGCCGACAGTGTCATTCTGACTTTTTTTTAATTAATGTTGTCATTACTTTCCTTCTCAGATGGCTTAATTGTTCAAGAGAATAAGTCAGAATATGGAGGCAGAGTGGCCCAGCTCAGGAAAGCCTTTGGATCTGTTCCTTCTCATAGCTTCAGTAAGCCTCCGTTGCCTGCAAAACCTGCTCATCTACTGACCAGAGGCACATCACTGATCCATTAACATGCCGCTCGGCCTGCTGTGAAACAATGCTGTGGCCCCAAAGAGACTGATGAACTGAATCATGTCATGAGTACTGTGCAAAGAGTAACTCCAGACTTAAGACATCTGTGATCCAGCTCAAGGCCACATGAAGGCGGAACAGGACCCTGACTCGAACCCCAAAGTTCAATTGGGCATGGAGTAATATGCAGAGAGCTCAATCACCATCTTGGACAACTTTCAAATGAAATCTAATAACCAGCAGCGCTTTGTTTTCATGGTACAAGTATTCTTGTGTTTATGGTGGGTTCGCATGTGAAGTATCATACTCGAAAATAACCTACTCTAAAGTGCTTGAACAAATGATTTGACAGTGTGACGGTGTTTAAATACAATGATCCCAGCAATTCTGAGTTTTAGTGCACTGAGATGATAGGACAGATCAAGTAATGTCATCTTACTACTTCATTCTTCAACTCAAACAGAAAGACAAATGTCCACTCAAAGGATAGAAGTCAAATAATTCAAAGAAACTGCTCAATAGCTACAACAAACACAAAACAAGAGGACCTTTTTGCATGAACATCATTATGGTGTGTACAGTTCACTCAGTGGCCCAAAATTTCAGGTACTTGTATATCTGCACAAGCCGATTCATGGACAATGCAAAGCACAAGTAGGATACAGCTATTAAATAAATAAATATTCAACCGGCTCGCCATAACAGTGCAAGTGTGTTGAACCTTCACAGCACTTTCATTTGTTGTCAAGTGGACTGGTTAGCACAGCCAGGATAAACCGTGAATGCCAAATATTTACAGACCAAACTCCACTGTGTCCCTTTCGGGTGTTCAGAAAAAAAAAAAAACAACCTCAAAACAAAAGGTGTTGTAGCATGGCATGAGCAAGCATTGCCATTGAGTATGTGGAAGATGACTAGTATTAAGTGTTGCTTTCTCATGTGTTTAAATTGTCCCCGCGAAATTGAACATAGATGGTTTTTATCAGGGGTGTCAAACTAATTTTTTGTCGCTTGCCACATTATAATTCCCAGTACCCTTGGAGGGCTGTTATGACTGTGAAACCATATAAGGAAGTCAAGAATGATGGTATATTTTGACTTTAAAATGGCGCCGCGTGAGTGGCTGCCTTTCCAGCAGCTCCTATATTTTGTTGTTCTACTTCTTCCTTTCATAACTTTGCTGTTGTGAATCGGGAATTTCTCCATTGCGAGACTAATAAAGGTTTTCTTATCGTATCTTATTCAACTGTAGTTTAAGTTACTGTCATGAGGGTTTTGGTAACAAGAAAACTTACAATGGCTCTCTTGTATATTACATATGAAAATTTGAAATTTTGGTTAAATTTTTAGCAAGCATCATAGAAGTCAACATGTTTGATTTGCTTTCGTGGGCCACATCATATGATGTGGCGGGCCAGATCTGGCCCCCGGGCCTTGAGTTTGACACTTGTGACTTATAAGATGGGGAGAAAAATGACACAATACTTGTCTTTATTATATATTCTTCTGATGTTGTGTGTCTCGAGACGACATTCTGTGTGTGTGTGTGTGTATGTGTGTGTGTGTGTGTGTGTGTGTGTGTGTGTGTGTGTGTGTGTGTTGGAGTGAGGGGGGGGGGGGGGTTCCAATAGTGTTAGACAAGGAGGTTGTTGATAGTGGCCGGCTCTCACAACGATTATCTATTCAGCAAGAAAACAGCCCACCAGAGATCAAACAGAGAGCACACAAAGCTGATTAGCATGTGGTTAAGACGCAGAGACAGAGGGCGAGACGCTCGAGGAGACGGAGCAAATGCCAGTTGGGTCACGGGGAAGCAACACGTCAGAGCCGACTCATTAAAGCTCCTCAGCATTCCCTCACCACCTCCACACCCTCAGCCTCAGGATTTGGCGTCTGCGTGTGTGCATGTGTGTGTGTGTGTGCGTGCATGTATGCGTCCGCCCCATATCTTGGATCATGTGACTAGACGCGCGCACACAGTGTGAAAAGGCCCACTATATTTAGCAGGGCAGTGTAGGGTTTCCCAGCCAGGCATTGTGGAGAGAGCGGTCAACTTTGCCGCATAAGAAAGTGAACACATATCAAGTGTGAGAGGCAAGAGTGTGCAGGTGCTTTTAAAAAAAAATGTATGCCCCAGTAGGAGAAATCGGGACACTTCTCAAGTGATGTGACAATGCACCTGTCAAAGATCACATGCTGTACACCTGAGACCATTTCCTTCCATAATGAAGTAATCGTGGCGAAACAGGAGTTCAGATTGCCAAGTTGCAGCTCTCAGTTGGACATAATGCCTTATTTCTCACATCTGTTTAAAATTAAATGCAATATTAAATGCATACAAAGAGTGGAATGTCATGATTGAAAATGTACTTGATGTTGTACTGTATTTAGCACCTTAACTCAGGAGTTTTTGGAGTTACGCTACCACGCAAGTTGAAGTGCGGGTGAAAAGGAGAGCAACCGTCGCTGATGCACTTTTCAGATCATTTGGGGTACAAACGGTCATAAATACGGAAGCTGCCAATGGAGAGTAAAAATATTTTGACTGGCAAATACGTTCAAACGTTCTAATGTAGTTGATTTAATTCAAACCTACTTGCGAGTACGTTCAGATGGATTTAAATACGTGCAAATGTACTGGCAAGTATGCTCAAATGTACTCACAAGTATAAACGCACGAATATAAAATGAGTACATGCCTGGTAGGAGCTGCAGAAGACCAAAACACTCAAATCAAGATATCAAAACTTCCTGTTACATCGTAAATGTGCATATTGTCCTTATCGGATGCTGCTTACTTCTGGTATATATGAAGCATCCATCCATCCATTTTCTGTTCTGCTTTATCCTCACAAGGGTCGCGGGCATGCTTGAGCCTATGCCAGCTGTCTTCGGGCAGTAGGCGGGTTACACACTGAACTGGTTGCCAGCCAATTGCAGGGGGCCATTCACGCTCACACTCACACCTAGATCGTTGCATTAACCTGCCATGCATGTTTTTGAAATGTGGGAGGAAACCGAAGTACCTGGAGAAAACCCACGCGGGCACGGGGAGAACATGCAAAGTCCACACAGGAAGGCTGGTGTCAGAATTGAATCTACTACTCCTGCTCTGTGAGGCCGACGTACTAACCAGTCGACCACCGTCCCGCCATTTCAAAAGCAATATCAGATTGTCAATGTTTATTTTTCATGAAATGATCATTTATTCTCGCTTTTGTCAGATTAAAGTGATTTCTGCGTTGGGTTTTCTGTCATTAACAGAGGGGGACCAACAATTATGTCCATGTGTATCGATGTCCATCCATCCATCCATCCATGCATTATCTGATCCGCTTATCCTCACAAGGGTCGCGGGCATGCTGCAGCCTCTCCCAGCTGTCTTTCAGTAATATTTAGTACCAGATCCCATTAGATTAGCACAGGCAATCAGATTAGATGGCTACTACTTGTACTCTACTAGTTATTTTTGTTATTTTGCATGTCAATTAATTCCAGAAAAACCCCCACATTATATTGCTGTTTGTTTTGGCACCCCCGGCAATATTGAACTTTTCTGAGCGTCTCCATGACATCTTTACAGAACATGTTTTTTGGGATGCTTCTGTCACAATACCCTCTGGCTCAAGGGGTAAAGCACACTTTACACTCCCTATTTCTTGCAGTTACAGTAACACACTGGTTCTCAAACTTTTGACACCAACTACTACCTAAATAATTGTCTCTCCAAGTACCACCATCATTATCAATATTCAAATACAACAGTATATTAGGCCTGCATCTTCATCAAAAATGAGACAAAGCACCCTCCCCCCCCCAAAAAAGTACATTTGGCATTATTTTAAGCCACTGTAGCAATATTCACAGTTTGAATATAAAAACTGTGCCTACATATAGGGGGGAGGGAGGAGATCATATAATTCAATTCAAATGTCTTGCACATTAAAATGTTTAATCAAAAATATATCTCAATAAAAGTTAGAAACAAACAAAAAAAGCCAAATAGACTTTAGGCAAGAGGTGTGGTACACCCAGTACCCGTCGTCAGCCATGTATAGTGTCACAATGTACTAAATATTTTTGTTCAATTCATTAAAAAGCCACTAATTGATTCAATTTTTTTCTGCCCCCCCCCTCCCGTCCCCAAACACACACACACACTAAAAATACAAAACAAAAACACCTACATGTCTGCTCAGTAAACAATTCTGTTTAAACTATTGATATTTGTTCAAACAACGCCTCAAGATAGCTGATGACTCTCACACGATTTGCAAACCCATGACACGTTAACTGGTTAACCGAAGCAGCGTCGCTCTTTTCTTTTCTGGAAATTAAACCAAAGGAACACTTTTTGGGAGTGAAGCGGTTTAAATGAAGCGCACGCCATTTTTACCAGAAAGATTATTTTTCCACCCACTTAGCGAGTACATTGAAATCATCTGCTTTGATTTGAATAAAGGACATGAAAATATCATAGTAAAGATTTTTCTTAGAACAGTGTGATTTTTCACCACACTACTGAAGGAAAGATGAATCTTTATTTATTGATCATTGTGATGGCTCTTGTTTTCATTTTGTTAACAACAAAGTAAACAGATTTCATGTGCGTTTCCACATTTTACAGGGATTACCGCAGACCATTGAAGAAAACTAATGAGAGTAGTATTTTATCAACCATTAGTGGTGTATGCTCATTATAAATCCAGCAAAATTACAACTCAGTTCAAGATTTATCAGTCCGTTAAAAAGGAAACGCTCTTGAGAGTGATGCAAATGGAGGAGCGAAGGCCGCTCCGAGCTGAATCCTCGGTGGTAACAATCGATTCCGCATCATGAGATGGCGTGACAAGAGGCCGTGATGAACTATCGCTGCAGGCAGGCAGACTATCAGCGTGCTTTGCGTAACTTCCTGGAGCCACGGTGTCTTTTTTTTCCCCCCACTCTGCAACCAGCAGCAGGCTAAAGATTAACAGAATTTTTTGCACACATTACCACTGAGAGAGAAGACCATCTGACATTGCCTAAAATGGCGACCAAACGTGTGAAATTGTTTTGAATGCTTCAAGAAGGACATACTGTTAGATTTTTTTTTTGGCAGGTTATAACATTTTTAATACCATGAATGTGACATGTTTTCATCAAAATACCACAAGGATCAAGAATGATGATGCACTTGGTATCCCCTATGTCTTGTCTTGCCATAACTTGCAAGCAAATGACATGCAACAACGCTCCATCTACTTCTGGGCTACAAACGAAAGGCATTGTACTTGTGGAGGCAGCACTTCCTACACTACAATGTGTGTATGTGGCAGATGGACGACTCAACACACAAATACATTGACCGATGTATTTACGACCGCGTCGATCGTTTCTCAGAGCAATCAAGTATTTGCAGCTTGTCAGAGGCTAACATACATTATAAAGTGAATTCAGAGATTTGTTTCTAACGACATAGTTTAAAGATGAAAGGTGAAAGTGTGCAAAGATTGGGAGATATGTGGCACTGAACTCTTTCGCCATTTCAGTTTTCCAGATTTTTGGGGTCTGGCTAAAGCGCCTTCCAATTACTATGAGATTTGAATGAATTCCTTTACATCAATAGCACAGCACGTTAGCCAATGCTAATTGTGTACATAAAACAAAACTAATTGCAGCTCGACTTACATTTGGCTTTGACATGACAACAGTGATGTTGCACCCATGCACATGGAGTGTTGGCTGATAAGAGTCCGTGGTTGGCAAGCTACTAGAAAATGTAGTGAGGTAAACAAGCCATTCTACATTAAATGAAGCTTAACTACCCACCAGAAATGTGGCAAGTTAAGCTACAATAAAATGACAAAGGTAGCTAACCAATTAGAAAGCTACTTCATGTCAACATGTTGTAATTGCACTTTTGGGGTATGAATAACCACATAATTCAAACTTAATACTCATGTTTCTCGTTGTTTATAGTTGCAGATGTAGTTATTTTCTTCGATTGAATGTAGCTTCTTTTTAGTTATCAAATACGGTATCAGATGAATTATTCGAAAAGACCACAACAATATGGATTTGTGACAAAAATATACTTTTCAGCTCCTTCTCATTTTTCCTACCTCTTCCTTAGTTCCCTTAACACACACGCACACACAGACACACACACACACACACACACACACGCACAACACACACACTCACACACACCTACACACACACACACACACACACACACACATACACGATTTCACCCTATTGCTGTCCAAAATATGTTGATTACTAGAGCTATGTTCGTGAAGTCATGATGACTAGCTTAGTTGCCGATTGTTGTTCGAACTTTGGGAACTAACACTGGCTGCCCTTAAATGTGTGTTGCACTTTTTGGATATTGATAGGAGCTTCCTTTTGGGGTTGCCCAGTCTACCCTGGAATGAAAAACTGTTCTGTGAGAACTTGATAAGTAACGTTGTCTCCAGCTGCACAGGTTCCATCCCACTCTGCTGTATTTTTGTCCTACACTATCTAGGACGAACATCGGTTAGGGGGATACACATGTGAAGTCAAAAAGAAGAGTTGGATTTAAGGTTAAAAACCGCCTGGGGAAATGTAGCTCCTGTGGACATACCGCACACAGTATGTGATCACCAAAGTAGCTTGACTACTCAAAAGCTATTTGATGTTGAAAACAAGGACGCTACGACCACTCGACTGAGAAATGTAGTTAAACTAGTAATGCCGCTATTTGTGACACCACTATGCCCGACAGTGATAGCATCTCTCCATAATAGCGTGTCATTCAGTGGCCGGTCTCTGGCCATCTCTTGAAAGTGGAACCAAAACTTGACACGGTCTAACCAATCACAGCAAAGGAAAAACTCATTGTGATGGAAGCACAGAATTGACAGAGACATTTTTCAGAAATAGGCACACAGCAAAAATACTGTGGATATACTTGATTGTTTAATTTCACTCTTGATGGTTAGGCATTTGCGCTAGAAAGTCATTGATTCATTTTCTGCACCGTGTTGTCCTCACAAGGGGTCACAGGTGTGCTGGAGCCTCTCCTAGCAGACTTTGGGCAAGAGGCGGGGTTCGGAATGGACTGGTGACCAGCTAATCACAGGGCACGTAGAGACAATGAAAATTTCACCGTCGAATTCGAACATAAGGACATTTTTGAGTTTTCAATGAACCTAACATGCAAAAATAATAGTAATCAATACAATAAAATAAACAAGAGCGGGGAGAACATTCATACGGCCCACTGGATGGTCAAAGGCCGGATTCAAACCCAAATTCTCAGAACTGGGCCACCTCCAGAGACACAAATACTGTATTGGTGCAGTGCTCAATCAATTAAAAAGTCACTTTTCCTGATGTTCCCCATAAATATTCACTAACGCTGACAACCATAATAATAAACATTGTTTAAATGAATCGCTCTTTGACAGTGTTAATCAAAGCCAGCATTCTCTTTGAAAAGGGAGACTTATTCATTATGTGACCCGCGAGACTGATTAGGTATTATGGTTAAAGCGCAGCAGTGACACGGAGTATTTTATTCTTGTAAAACCACTTTTTTGGAGAGAGCATTTGTAATGTATCTTTATTTAGGTGTCCCTAATATTGCGGCTGCTCAGTGTAACATTTGACAAGGACAAAATCAATCTATTACTCTATAACCATTTACGGGTGGGTGAGGCTGTTTTTAGATGTTGGCCTCATCTAAATCCATCTTTAATAGCTTAAAAGGTCAAAGGTCAAGAGTCCCCTTTGGCCCCAGTGTCACCAAAATACAACCAGAGGGCAGATGAGGCTGAACTTTTCAAGGAAGTAGAGGCATCTGCGTGGGGGGGGGGGTACCGCAGTGGGCTCTCCCCATGAGAGGCCAAGTGGTGAGGCCTCACGGCTCTGAGGTTTGGAGTTTGAATCTCTGCTCCCGCCTGTTTGCATGATCAAGCTGTGCTTGCACGGATTTACCTCCACCCAAAACCATGAAAGACTCAAAATCAACCTGATGTGAGTATGAATGTTTGTTTGTCGATATGCGTCTTGTCATTGACTGGCGACTAGTCCAGGGTGTACCGCACCACGCACTCACAGTCAGTTGGAACAGGCCCCAGCACACGCGCGCAAGTATGGACGGGCACAATAGAAAATTGACAGAGTGTCGCGGTTTTAAAAGATGCTACGTTGTGTCCGACATTTTGCCACACAATGAGACGCAGAGGCCAGGACTGGAAAGGTCTGGCTGGCGAGTGGGGGTCCGCCCCGCCTCCAGCGCAGGTTGCAGCGTGCAGGCTGGCAAAGTATTGCACTGCAGTGCGAGAAGAGTTGCTGCCAACATATGCAGGCGCCACGGGGTTGCTTGATTGCACGCACCGAGCGGCACCGACTGACGCGACCGCCATTCGTTCCACCCGGCACGCACTCACGCGCCTCACTGTCTCAATGCATTTCTATCACCTTCATCACTCTACTCTCAGGAACTCACACTCATCTCTTCTCTTTCTTTGTTTGGCCCACGTTATCTCCATCCCCTGCTGTCCATCTCCCCGCGTGTCAATCTTTCTCTTTTTTCCCCTCCTGTGGCCTGCTTTTCATCCCTCCCAGTTTCACCCTCTCCAATACCCCGGCCCCCACCCCCACCTCCCTCTCTGCCCTTCACCAAGTCTCTTTCAAGCCCCCCTACGCAACCCCGTTCACCCTCCACCTTCTCTCCCTCTCCCTGGATCCGCTTTCGACCCCCACCCCTCCTCTTCCCCCTCCTCCACCCACCCCTCCCTGTCCCCTGTTCAATCCCTTTTCCTCCCCCTTTCTTTCCTGCCATCTTGCAGGCCAGTGGAGCCAGACTGCAGGCGTTCAGGGAGTCACTGGACCTGCTGGGCAGCGGGTGACACAGATTTCCGGTGTGTGTGTGTGTGTGTGTGTGTGTGTGCGTGCGTGCAGAAAAAAAGGGCGGGGGATTAGGCTCCAAATCACTAGAAAGGGACCGACGAGGGGTGGGGGGCTGCAGCTCCAAGAATGTTGCTGTTGTGCGAGAGCCGCAGAAAGATGAGTGTGAGGACTTGGAAGCTTGTGTGTTTGTCATTCAGAGCGAGTGTTGTAATTGCATGATGTTGGAGCTCGCTGCTGTTCTCCATGAGTTGGCAGTGTCCTGCATTGGCTGGCGTGCTGCGCCTCTCTCTCTCTTTCGCCTGACAAACACACACACACAACCCCCCACCCCCACAGATGCACGCACACACACACACGGTCCTTCTGCGATCCCCCTGACTGAAGGCGCACAGGAAGTGCAGCCGTGGCCCAATTATAGCGTGACACCTCAGGCCGACCGTTGCCATGGTTACGTCTTCCCTGAGGTCCCCTGGAGTGTGGCGCTGAGGAAGAAGGTCTTATCACATCAGCCATCGTTACGGCAACAAGCGAAAAACCCACACGGCCCAGCCTGCTCTGAGATCTTTCTTATGTGGAGTTGTGAATAAAAAACACATTGCGTCACAATGTGTGCGTGGTTGTGAATGGAGATTGTTTGTGATGTGTGTCAGCTGAGGTGTGCTCGTCAAGCAGCGTGGAGGTGTGAGTGTGTGTGTCTGTGGGGTGGTGATAAGGCTCTCTGCCACGCCATTAGGTGACTCATAATCCACACACACACACACATGCGTGCACATGTATCAGCGGAAGCACGGTGGCCAACGAACACATACCCCCAATTAAATATGAGTACAAGCGTGTAGACAACCGCGCATGGCCAATTTCTTTTATTTCAAAAGGGCAAACAGATCTATACAGTACAAGTTGCACATGAAATAATTTAGACGACTCGCTTTACTGATGATGCGGTAACAACAGAATTGAGAGTCCCTGTTGGAAACAAAACATTTGGCTCTTTTTTTTTTCTTCTTCTTCTTTCTTTTTAAACGGCTGCAACACAATACATCCAAACTGGAAAGGGATGTAAAAAAGACATAATGTTTTTTCCCCCGATATTTACAGTCTATTTACAGCTTTTTTTTTTTGTCATCGGCGATACAGTGACACATTGGTGTCCTCTCACTCTCTCTCTCTTGATCACTCTCTCTCTCTCTCTCTCTCTCTCTCTCTCTCTCTCTCGGTCACTCTCTCTCTCTCTCCTCTCCTCTCCAATTCACTGATTGTCAAAAGAAAGGATGGGAACGAGTGAGAACATTCTTGAAGAGGTGCAGCTCTGCACTAAACATCATGTCCACGTCTTTGAACCACCATGGTGTCCAGTGTGCGTCTACTGTGTGTGTGTGTGTGTGTGTGTGTGTGCGTGTGCGTGCGTGTTTTGCACTTCAGCTCCTCAACAATCATCCAAGCAGGATCCTGTGACAAATGCAACAAACGTTACTATCCATCCAAGGCGCCGCTGCTTCTCTCCTGCGCCAGGCCCAAAGAAAAGTCGGAACCTCTGAGGTCAAATGCGGACACTCTGCCCTCAAACCCAGGACCTCCCGGCTTCCTCTTCAGCTCCTCGCACTTCCTGTATTTACAGATCTGGTGTCCCCTCTTACGATTGCGGCAGCTGCTGCACTGTTCGCAGTTCGTCTGACGCCGACACGGAACGCACTCTCCGCACCGCTTCCTCTTCCTCCTGCTGCCGCCGCCGCCGCCGCCACCGCCCAGAGAGCCGGGAGAGTGACCCTCGGCCACCAGGCCCTCAATGCCCTCGGCCCCCATTGCCGTGCTCCTCCAGTGGCCTCCCCCCATCTGGAACCCAGCGAGAGGCAAGAGAGTGGGGCTGAAAGGGAACCAGGCACCCAGGTAGGGCTGGATGTCTGTCCTGCATCCGGGAGAGTCCTCTTCCTCCTCATCAGGCCCGGATCCTCCTCCCTCGCCGCCCCCCTTGCCTCCCTTCACCTCCGCCACGTCCCTTTTCGCCGGCTGGCTGCTCTGCGCACCCGAGCTGGCCTGCTCTGTGGCGGTGGGGGTCAGTGCCAGCAGCCCGGCGCGCATCAGCAGCTCTGCGGCATGGGCCAGGTGTAGCCCGCTGGGCGACTCCCACATGTCGGGCCAGGAGGGGGCCCGGCGAGGTTTAGTGGGGCCGGGTGGGGCCGCCTGCTGCTGGGCCGGGGAGGGTTGGATCAGGCCTTTGACGTCCATGCCTTGGGAAGGGCTGGTGATGTAATGGGACAGGCCGTAGGGGTGGCTGGAGCGCTTGAGGCTGGGTCTCAGTGGCTCGTTGGGGATTTTAGCACTGCTGTTGGCTTGATCTGGCGAGGAAGGGCCAGCAATGTCTACTGCTGTGGACATAGCCGTGAATGTGGGCGGCGGTTTGTGTCCTTGCGTGTGCGCCGGAGGGGGGGAAGAGAGGAGAGGTGAGGTGAGGGAGAGAGGGATTGACGCCGGCGCGCAGAGTTGACAACTGTCCTGTTCCTTCAGCCAAAATGGCAAGCCTTGGCCTGTGTCCTTATTCCCATTCTCTGCAGCAGCCGTGGAGTCCTGAGGAGCAACACATGAACAGAGCGAAGGGAGGAGGGTTAAGAATAGAAATGTGGGGGGAGAGAAAAAAAAAAGCAGAGTAAACACAGCAGGCTAACATAGCTCAAGCGGTGCTTAGAATGTGACAAATGCATAACAATAACGTCGTCATCATAATAATGTCAATTGTTTGAAAAGAAAGCTTCCTAAAAGAAGCTAACCGGCTCCTACGAGCACGAGCGCATGTGTTGCAGCTGATTTCCGCATACAGGAGGTTAGTATCCCTTTAAGGATTTCACGGTATATCAATGCAATCAATAACAGAGCGACAACAATATGCAAAGATATGCGCATATGCGCAGGTCAAATGTGGAGCGCGCTTTTCAAATACATTTTGACGACTGCTCTTATGTGTGCCAGCCATGCTTATGTGGCTTTCCGGGGTAACACTACACACAGAAGCGTCCAAAAACAAGGCTGTCTTTTGTCTGCTGTCGACGACGAGCAGCGGCGAGGTGCGCAACGATGCGGTGGCAGTGGATAGAGAGGGGAAAAAAAACAAGCAGGCTATATTCCGTGGACACGTTTATGGACAAATTCGGTGTTAATCAAGCAATGGATACACGTAGCAGTCACCCGAGAGTCCGGAGGAGTGTTTTTTGCGTGGATTGGCGAGGCTTGTCGGTGTTTTCGGGCCGGGTTGAGGTTACCTAAAACGACGACGTTCGGCCGACGCCACGGCGCGCTGACCACAGTCCGAGTGGTCGCTGCGACACGCACGGAAGGCGACAGCACAAAGCAGCGGCAACCAACCAGGAAGTAGCGTGGAAACGTCTCGTCTTACCTTCTAAAACGCTCGTTCGAACGCCGCTGTCAAAATAAAAAAGCTTCGATGAAGTCATGAACTAATGGCGTTGGTGCTGGTTGTAGCGTACACAGACGGCCGAGCTGCCGATTCCTCCTCCACCTCTCCGTCCCGGAGGGTCTGCAAACACTCGGCACGGAATTTGGGGGCGTCGCTCAAAATGCGAAGTGGACTCGGCGGCGGCAGTCCGACACCGCCGTGGCGTGGTGGTCGTCGTGGTCACGACGAGCCACGGAAATGCATGCAAACGTTTCAACATGCGGATGGAAGTCAGCACTTTAACACCTAGACGTGAAGAAAAGCAGGCATGAAACACCCCCACTGGCCCGTCTGTTGTCACCCGGGTTGTTACTTATTATGTGACAGCGATTTAAAAAAAGTAAAATGTTGTTTTGCAGGTTACCATTTCAACAAATGTTCACACAAAGTTTGCATCACTTTGCTTAAGTACTCTATCATGTTAAGCTCGGACCCCGCTCCCTCCCTTTCATGGTATTTATTTACTTTGTTCATCTGCCTATGCCAGCGGTGTATAGTGACAGACACAACAGCTAGTTACATTTCACCTAACATAGTTGTCATTTTTGGTTGCCAGTGCGCCGGGGTATTTTTCTTGAGTAAAATGTGTGTGATTTATGACATGTGTGCCCTGGCTCATTAACAGTAGGAAAACACTGAGATAGATGACGTCAACATTGATGGAAGGGAGGGGGCGGGGGTGAAATTGTTACCTATCTGTTTTGAACAGAAATGTGTTAACTAAATGTCTGCAACAACGGATTTAATTTCAATTCATTTTGGATCCTCAGTTGACCTGTTATAATGTACTTTGTATACGTGCATACATTGGGTGGTGTATGTTTTATTAACACTTAAGGTATTAGATTGGATCTATGTGTAAACGCAAGTGCAAACTGCATACAAATAACAATTTGTATAGTTATATTTTTATAATTATTGATAGTACGTATTCGGAGATAGATTTGTCTGCTTTGGTCGTGTCAACACAGATGCAGCTGAGGGCTTGCGCGTTCTATTAAATCTACATCTGAATAGAATTACTTGTTTGTTTTGTTTTTGATCTTATTTCTGAATCGTACTTTCCTTTGTGAGAGGCCAACACACCCAAAACAACTCGTTAAAAACTAAACGTTGGGGCTACATATGCTCCCGGTCAGTTTGCCCGATGAACAGACAATAAACATGGCCGCAGACCAGAGCCGCTTTCGCAGGTGACTCCTCACGAGACGCGGGAGTCCACTCCACCTCTTACGAGAGTCCTGCTTGCATCTGGCACGCAGCCACATAAGCCTGTGCACGCGCCGGTGCGTGTGTGCGTGCGCGCGTGTCACTATAGCAGCAGCAGGGGCCCCCACCAACACTCGTGAACACGCTCTGGACACGACTGCTCGTGTAAACACAGCGTCTTCTAGTGGTGACCACACATAATGACGCGTCTTAAAATGGCCACTGGTGCTAGAGGTGGACACTGCAGAACGCAGCCCAGCCACCCCTTTCATCAAGCACGCACACTTCTGCGACCAGGCTGACGTGGGTCAGTGTTTAAATGCAGTGGTTCTATACCTTTGGTATTTTGATCGCAAGGACTTCCTAAATTTAAAAAAAAAAACAAACAAAAAAAGCAAGGTGCGCTCATCAAAGTCCCACCAAACGCAAAGTTTATTCACATGATACAGAAGAGCAGACAATAGAATCTGGAATTAGACTGTAGAAAAACTCAAGAAAAAGAAGCATTGGGGAAGGAGAGTCTAGCTTTGAGCACATGAAAGGGTTTCCACAGTGAGTGATTATAGTTGATCAGCATTTTTTCAGAACCGCAGAGGATGATTTAAGTCAGACAAACGTCAAGCACTTAGCACATAAAATAAAACATGCAACATTCATCTTTGTAGTGTATCTTGGAACGGAATTCATTTAAGGCCTTGAGTTTCCTTATATGATGGCTCAAGTGGAACTTCAGAAACAAACCATAACACCACCAACACCTCTGACCATTCAGCGTCTCTCTGCAAATGTTTAATTTCGCAGTACCAGTCATACTTTCACCTCAGTGAGTGTGGTAGCAGATTCTATTTTGTGATTTGTTGTGACAACATAATACTGTGAACAGTCCTTGCAACGCCGTACAGACAAACAGGGGAGGCATGAAGAAGGGAGCACCAAAATTGGGATTGGTTGGCTCAAACTTCCCTCTTCTTGATGATGAGAGGGCCCACATTGTCGCCAGTTTCCTCATTATGTTTGCTATGGGCGCCATCGCAATAAGGGAACTGCAACAGAAGAACAACACCTCATACGTCAGCTCCTTATTTTCGTAGCCTGAATCAATGTGGTTTGTAAGTTAGGACAACCATTTAAATTTTCTGTGACAATGCTAAGTGGTTAGCTCATTTTAGCGCTTGTGTGACAGTTACAGGTGGTCCCACATGAGGTTTACTACAGTTCCAACATCTGACAATCTGATGTTACAAACTGCACACAATCAACTATTTTGAGCAACGTGAAGATACGGCATCCCGCAGTGCAAAGATGCACACTATTTGTATTTTTCAAAGTTTAACAGAACACAATAAAACCCCAATTTAGAGTGCACCCCTTCAGTGTAGTACAAGCTTCTGCCACAACATGCCAGGCAGTGCCGAGGTCCACTGGATGAGATGCCGTGCAATTACAAGCAAGAAGAAGAGCTAAAGAAGTTCCCAAAAATGCTCCGGTGAAGGTCATGTCCATAAAGCAGAGGGAATATATGCCTGATGCTGGGTTTGCATTAGCCTCAGATAGATGGCGAGGTCCGGGCCGAGGAGCGGTGTCAAGCACGGGGGTGCATTCGAAACTGAAGCCCCCAGGCCACCCCCCAGAGTCAGTCGCGGCACACCGCGACATGGGAAGCACACACGGCTATTGGTCAATGTTTTATCGCTGAAGTTTGACCATGAAACAGATTATTTCTACTGAGAATCTCATGTTGAAATTCAAGACTGTATTCAAAACTAGTAGAAGAGGGCGCTGAAAACACATTTGTAACAGAGACTGATGTTAGTCTTTGGCAATAACTAAGACTGGCTTGAAATCTGACCTTCTTTGACTTCCAACAGCGGCAGTACACAGCCTTGGTGCCAATGTCCTCCATGTCAAAGCTGTGAACCACTTTTGGACTGTCTTTGTTGATACACGTGTTCACCGGGCCCTTTTTGCAACTCCGCCCACTCAGGTAACGGCTCACCAGGAAGCCTCCTGTGGCTGCAACAACCGCAACAGGCACTGCGACCAGGAAATGCTCTGCAGAAACACAAAAACAAGAAAACTAAACTAAAAAGTAGTGTTTGGGCTTTTTTGTGTATGCTAGGGCTGGATTTGTACCCAAAGGCTCGGGTGACACAATTTCGAAATAATGAAATTTGAGGGTTGGCTAATGCCGGTTTCATGTTTTCTGTGGGTTTCATGTGTTACGTGGCGTAAAGTAGTATATATGTATGGATTTGGAATTTTTGAAAAGGGGTGAGTCACTGTTAAAGACCTGCTCCGGACAAAATGTAGAAATGGCAACCCGCGGTTGCAGATAAAGCTTGTCTGCATCCTGGCTAACATTGCAGTACCATCCAAGCCCAAGAGGTGCAGAATTTTCCTATCACTCTCGCATCTGTGTGACACAGGTAGATGCACCTTTTAAATTTGATGCAATTATAACACATAAGTGTCCTTGGGTGTCTTGAAAGGCGCTTATAAATAAAATGTATTATTATTATTATTATTATATCCATCTATCTATCCATCCATTTTCTGATCCGCTTATCCTCATAAAGCTTGCAGGGCGTGCTGGAGCCTATCCCAGCTGTCTTCAGGCAGTAGGCGGGGTACACCCTGAACTGGTTGCCAACCAATCACAGGTTATAACACATATATTGAATATATATTATGTCAGTATAGTAAACGGGAGCAAATGATGCCTTTCCCAAGTGGAATAAGGACCTATTCCTTATTCCACTTGAGAAAGGCATAATTTTGAAACAAACGCCTAAGGATTTCTAGAATGACAAATATACTCTCGCCGTTGCCTGCAAGGCACTGTCGACATTTAAGGAGGAATGTGTGGAGTTTTTTTTTCCCGAGGGCGGTGTTTGAGCAGATGTCTCCAAAGTCACAAGACGAACAAGCTTAACAGGTCCCGTGACTAGGGAGCCACAAGGCCATTACATCGAGAGAAAGTTGGATCACCTTCAAACTCACCACTGGCTGTAAACTATATTTGGCTCATTGGCCTTAATTTGGGCTAGCAATTAGCCCCTAATAAAAGCACTAGGTGTCCCTGCAGCACTTTGCACGAACGAGTTGTCATTCATTTTAGGGGCTGACGTGACTTCCGGTTGTATATATCCAAACAAACAGTCACTTAAACTGTGATAAAATGACCAAGTGTCAGGTGGCCGAGCTAAGTTTTGTTATTTAAGTTACAACGAGGCCAGTCGCAATTTGCTACGAAGCTATAGTTGAGCACTTTACCTTTTGACAAACTCATTCCCGAGCTGGTTGACAATTGTGGAATGGCGGGTAGCCCGGGAGTGGCCATGTTTTTCTCTGGACGCTTCTTTACTTGGCGTCAGCGGCAAGGTCAGACGCGGCTGCCGTCCTCTTTTCGCAAGCGTTGGTCTCGTCTATAGCACGTCACCCCACAACACAGACGTCATAACAAAGAAGGCACAAGAGGCTTCATATCAATACCTCTGGACTACTTCCGGTTTCGTTTTCGGTCTTTTTCATCTCAAAAGGTCTCCAAATATCAGGATTAAATTGGCTTGGTGAAGAGATTTGCACGTGGCTATCTTCGGCATCTTCTCGATTGGTTCAGATACCGTACCAACAACTGGAAATGTTTTGCAAACAAGCAGATGCCTCTTTCATTAACAGTAAGAAGTAAAGGAAGTGAACTTGCTTGATGGCTACGATCTTTGGTGAAAATCAACGTTTGAGTATCATGGACGTAGCAAAGAACATTTCTTTAAAATTCACATCCTGTTTAGTGTTTAAGTCCATGTGCTATTGTGTCTTTGTCTTCACACAAGACAATTCAACACACAAGTAGTACTTGAGACGTTTTCTTCCATACTGGGGTTAGCTTCTGTAGTGTACACACTAGTTTGACAACTGTTGCAAGTTGGTCGGGGTGTAACGAACACCGATGCGAATCGTAAAATCGGTTTTGACTTAAAATGTGAATGCAGTGTAACGAACACTGATTCGAATCGTAAAATCCATACCTGTCAACTCATACGGTTTAGCCATAGTTCATACGGATTTTGTGGTGAATCTTATGTATATGGCCGTATCGCACAAATCATACGGATTCTAAAAAATTCCGCCCCCCAAGAATGGTGCTAGTCTACTCGAATGCTTTCATTTCCAAAGTAAATATGGATGGATGCTGTAACTTCGAGCCGATGGGTCAGCATTTGGAGTTGGTGAAAAAAGTAACGCAGGAGTACAACTCTGAACACAGTAATGCCACTAAGTAGAATGATGATTAGACATTAACCAGACATTGTATTATGGAGCTCTACAATAAATATTGAAAATTTCGTGGGGTTTTCTCTGCCGTTATTTTGACATATAAAATGCTTTGGTATGTTACAAGGATTTTTTGCTCTTTATAAGGATTTTTTTGGTAGTTTATACAGGTTGGCGCTCCGAAAGGTTGACAGGTATGAAAATCGGTTTTGACTTCAAAATATGTGAGTGCATCAACACTCAACGAATGAAACTGTCTCAATATAGCTTGAACAAAAAGTGACAAATCAGTTTGATGTTCTTGATTTGGCGTTTCTTTGAATGTAATTCCCTTCAATAGTTTGGGTTTAAGAGACTTATTACATATCGCCGACTAATAAAAATGACAAAAGTTCTCAATACACTTAATGTTCGATAAATCTCTTTGAAGGAAATGTCGCATTAACCGTACTGAAAATTACTGGAGTTGATTGTAAAATCATTACCTACTTTCAACAAGAAATTCATTGCATCACAATCTCTCAAATTGAGCCATATGGTGTGAAATCAAATCATAATCCCACTCACTCGAACCGACTTGAATTTTCTACTTTAAATGCCACCCTTGAATTGTATTAAATCCCATGTATCAAGATACGTATCAAATCGCCTTTCATTGAAAAGATGCACACTCCTATTTATCGGGCAAAACTGCACTCGTGGGCATCTACACACAGCGGTGTCTTACGGAACTATCACCTTGAACCTTTTGCCCTTTTGCCACACATCAACACAACCATGAAGTGGAATTAAATTCATACGACCTATTAAAACTTTTTTCTTATAAATAAAAACGGTGTGCGAAAGTATGAACCCTTTTTTCTCTAGATTGCAGAAAACGGACTACAGAAAATTCATCGATGATTTCTGAATGATTCAAAGTTGAGCTAAATGACTGATGTAGATCAAAAAGAAGTACGCTACTATGCCAAAAGTAGCAGGAGTAGTGGGGAGAAAATGTTCAGTTGTTCTCGTGCGCTCAATTGTTTTACTAGAGAGGGAAACATGTTTTTTTTAAATGAATATCAAGGACATTTAATACATGCCTAAACTGTTTCCATTGGTAATCTGTTAATGGTAACTTGTCCGCAACTCGTATTATGTAATCCTTCATGAAACAATTCCAATTAATGAAGTGTCTACTTCTCTACAACTAAAATAATCTTGTAATTTCGCGAGGCAACATCTGGGGGCGACAGAACAAACTGCTCACGCAACCGAGCGGTAACGTATATACTGTACTGTACAGTACTAGTGCAGTGTAAAGTACACTGCATAGTCATTTTAGGTGTGCTACACACGAACATTTCCTATCAACGCATAAAATCAATCTACCAGCCAATTTATTCAAGACACTCTGTATGGACTGCATAGGCGGGGCTAAACTACTACATGACGAGATTCAAATCCCAGTGTTGTTTTCCCAACCCTGAAAACTAAAACTCTCAAATCTGAGTATAAAAATGTACAGTGGCAATCAACGCAGTAAAAGCAACTGTTGTGTCTCAGCATTCCCACCCTGCCATCTCTGGTGTATGTGGTGTCATTTTACTAGCTTTTACTTGATATTCCTCACACAAATTAAAAATTTAAGGTGACATTCAATTGTCGCCAAATTATGAACCACACATCATTTTGAACCAACAGCTGCCACTTACGTGCACATGAAAAAAAGTTAAACATATATCGTCTCCTCATTAAAAATGGCCCAAGTCATATTTTGACAAAACTTTGAGGGGGGGGGGGGGGGGGTTGCCTAAAACATCTCATGATGCTGGCCACCTTCTGCTAAAATCAGCTACAACCTTAAGATCATTTGATTCTGCGCTGAAATGAAATTATAGCATTAATCAGTATTTGGTTCAGTTTTTTATGTTTTCTGAAAATACTTCAGCATATTCATTAAAAAATATGTATTTTTTCATATACATGGAGTACAGTACTGTATATGTTGCTCTATGTGACTCGCTGTTGTTTTGCAGCTTCTTACGGACTGTTTGCGGACATTAAAAAAAAAAAGTTTTTACCTGTATATGTTAATTGGTCGCTACTTTGCAGATTTTCGTTTATCCCGGGTGGTTTTGGTCCCCATTAACCGCGATAAACAAGGGATTACTGTAATATATATATATATATATATGAATGAATGAAACTCGCAGAACTTGACTCAATGTACTTAAGTTGGAATTTTAAAAAGGGATCTGAAGCTATTAAATAACCATGTCTTTTCTCCGACGTCCTCTCAAAAAGGTGTTAAAATGAGACAAGAGTCACAGGTTTTTATTACACAGTTTAATCAACACACAAAGCTCAACGAGCCTCTCAGGTAATTCAATATACAGAGGTTTTGTGCAAGAAGAGTGGGTTCTCCTCGCACTCAAGAGCCCAAGCCAGTCCCAGAGCCATTTATGATGATAGCCTCTAAATTTAACAAAAAGCAAACGACAAAAAGAAAACAAGCAACCTAAAGAGACATGGGGAGAGGGATGGGTGGGGCGGGTAAAATTACACAGGTTGGAGAGAAAATAAATGCTTAAATACGGTACAGTTGTCCATGTGAATGTGGTTGTATATAACATGGGTGTTACATCATTGTATTTAATACAGAGTGCCGTTCGACTCAGTCAGTCAATCTGCTTTCTCCACAGATGGGAATCAAAAAAGAAAAAACTAAAACATTGGATGCAAAGTGTAAAAAAAAGTCCCCCAATTTTGTGTGCCCCTCCACCCCCCCAAAAACGGATTAAAAGAAATGGGTCCCTTCAAAGATTAGATGCTCAAAGGAATGCTTTAAACTGTGGTGGGTGGGTGAGGGTTTAGGCGGCGACAACCAAACCCGCAAGGAAACTAACTAAAACGCAGTCAGATGTGAGGAATAAAAGGGCGGGGGCACAAAGGAAGAGGCGCTTATTACCATTGCAAGTTGGCTGTTAGTTCACGGGAAGGAGGGCGTGTCAGGTGGTTGGAGAGGCAAGACAAAAAGAGATGGAAACATACGGGGGAGGAGAATCAACACACATGGGGCAGAGGTACTCTGGTGATGGGGAGGCATGGCTCAATGAAAGCACTCCAATGGAAACCAACAAGATCTTATTTTAAACTTTTCATTTGTTTGTTTGTTTTTTTTGTGTTTGTTTTCTCTTTATATCTCAAGCTTCCCAAACTTTTGCCATAGAACTGGTTGGCCACAATTCTGCCTCACCAACACTACATTGCATACTTTGTTGTCCATTCCCGGGCTATTTTGTTGTACCTGAAACAGACAGAGATTGACAAATCATGAGAATTTTTGTTATTCAATCATACTCCGTGATCTCTGTCTCTCAAAACTGCGACAAAAAACAATGGAGGTATCGTTGCCGAAACGGATTTTATTGAATCCTTTGAGCTTCCAGTTAAGTCCAACTTCAAAATAAAGCTCGGTTTAAAAAGCATACATAGACGTCAATAACTTGGGGAATACTTTTATTTTTGAAATGCTTTTTTTAATCGTCTGTGTTGTGGCATCTGTCCCTATTCAAAAACAATTGAAAGGAAATCTAATTAAAATTAAGAGAAAAATTAAGTAATGTCCTTTTATGTGTTGATTATTCAAAACCAACCTGATAAAGAGCAACATTTTATTTTGTAACATGTAGGATGTAACTGACAGTTTGAAAGTAGACATACACACAGACACACTCTTAAGGGCACCTGAATAAATTATAGTGCTGTGCTAAAGTAATAGCCCCTTTTGAAATTTTGCCCGCCCCACTTTTTTTTAATTAAAAAAAAAAAGTTTAAAATATCATTTGAATTTCCTCCCACTTGTTGTTGATTCACTACAACAAAAAAAAAAATCCAAATTGATATCCTTATGTTTGAAGTCTGAAATATGGCAAAAGGTCAGAAAATCCAAAGAGGGCCAAATACTTTCGCAAGCCACTGTATGATTTTCTTGCGTACTTCACACTAAACTGAACCGAACCAAAATGAAGAGAGAGGAAACATACTTTTCCCTGTCCGTCTTGTAGATACGGGCGATCTCGGGTACTAAGGGGTCATCCGGGTTTGGGTCGCACAGAAGAGAGCAGATGGACAGGAGAACTGCCAAGAACATGAAGAGGTTCAAACAGCATTCAAATTATAAGTTAAAAAAAAGAAATCAGGACATTTTCCATGTTGTGCAGGCAGGTTTACATATTTGTGAAAAGTAATACATGTTGTGGGGCAACTCATCTTACACATGCAATTCAAAATAAGAAAATTACTTTGGGTGTTAACCTCCTATAAGTAAAAGGAACAATAAAAGAGTTAACTATGAATGATGACAGAGTGCGTACGGACGGGTGGAACTGCCAATTGTGGAGAAAACATTTTGGACTGGCAAACGTATTTGCAAGTACATTGAAACATACAAATACGAAGGACAATTTTCCCATAATGGACCAATACATTAGAAAGTTAAGTAAGCAAACATTGTTCATTGGCTATTTACTCAAATTGCCAATGTGGAGTAAACATTTTTGACGGGCAAATATGTTCAAACGTATCTGAAAATACGCTCAAAACCAATGCATGACTTCCATTTGGCATTTTTGTACCCGCATGCCATGTGGCATTTTGGGGGAAGTCAAAACATAATTGAACAATTACAAACATTTCTTGACATTCATACGGTAGATGATTTGACAGGGGCCCAAAAGATTTTTGTTGGGATCAACTGACAAATCGTGGAAATGGATGTGTCAGGTCATGCCTGACATCCAAGAACTTTTCCATGATTTCTAACGTGCATTACTGCCACCTGTGCGTCTTAGCAGTCAGTGAAAAGACAGCTGGGCGAAGAAGACCGCTTGGCTTGGTTCCCGAAGATTCTTGTGCAGCAAGCACAATGTGTCAACGCGCTTTGAGAGTCTGAAGGCTCGACTGAAAGCGCTTACCTTTGGAGATGGTGAGAGCTGGAGACCACTGTGATCGCAAGATGTCAAGACAAATGCTGCCGTTGCTGTTGATATTTGGATGGTAGATTCTTGTGGTAAATGCAACCTGTAGAAGACACACACACACAAGGAAGTCAATGAGGCAACAGTTTTGCCACTTCCATTTTTCAGGGTGTTCCTGTCTCGCATACCTTTGGTGGTTTGAAGGGGTAGTCTGTGGGGAAGTGGATGGTCAAGAAGAAAACCCCGCCTTGGTAAGGACTGTCATTCTAATGCAGGACACAAAAATGTTTAGCCTAAAACATACACAGAGAAGCTCCATGGATGACAAACTAAGGATCATACAATAAGTTAATGGACCTGTCAACATGAAAGAGACCTCTGCGTTCAATACTTACAGGCCCCATTATTGTGGCTTGCCAATGAAAACCTGAAACGCAGAGGAGCTGATTAGGAGGGAACAGTAGTTGGGGGATCTACTTCATTTTTCAGATGAACTTGCATCAAAAAGTATTGCTTTGGAGAATGTATTGACTTCTGGTGCCTAATAATAGGTTTTGCCTTCACATGTCCCTTCAACCTCTGTACATGTTATTTTAACATGCCGATGGAAGTCTACCGGTGAGCTGCTTGTGGCACCAAAAGAGGTTACCAACATTTTGCAAACGGCACTAAATAGTATTGGTCATATCTAGGTAAAAGTGGTATATTTTAGATAGTTTTCATATTGCATCTAATTTCATTGTGCTGTACCTACCTACAGAGGGTGAGGGTATATACACCACTATTTAACAGACCAAATGAGAACAACAAAAAAGGAGAAACTCCCCCCCTCAAACAAGCCATGAATAGATCAGGAGAGACAACAAATACGTGATCATATGCACGCAAACATTACAGAAATGTTATTTAATAAATAGTATGTATATTGTGATCATGCTTAAGGAGCACAATTTAAAACCAGTGTGTTAACTGCTGAATTAAACTGATTAGGCACGGGCTCATTGGTATGCTGTGGTGGTGCTTAGCTTCCGCTCAGCCTCTCCAAAAGGCTGTCAGTCTGTGAACTATTGCCCCTTTTTGCCAATGCACAAGTAGGCTCAGCTCAAATCTGCTCGTCGGCTTATTATTACGATTATAATTATTATTTACTGTCCAAATTAAGGACCCAAAGAAAAAAGGCAGAATGCGGGTAATTTTATTTTAACCATATTTAACCTTTCATTAAGATGTCAACACAACAATGAAAAAGTCAAACTGGTCCACATATAGAGCCAATAAACACCTTTTGAAACAATGTACTTTGTACAATAGAAAGGTTCAGAGAATCTGGAGAAATCACTGCATGTAAGCAGCAAAGCTGAAAACCAACATTGAATGCCCGTGACCTTTGATCCCTCAGGTGACGCTGCATCAAAAACAAACATCCATATGTAAAGGATATCACCACAAGGGCTAGGAACACTTCGGAGAGCCAATTTATTTAAATACAGTCCTGCGCTACATCTGAAAGTGCAACTTAAAAGTCTATTTTGCAAAGCAAAGGCCATTTATCAACAACACCCAGAAACGCCGCAGGCTTCTCGGGGCCTGAGCTCATTTAAGATGGACTGATACAAAGTGCAAAAGTGCTCTTGGTCTGAAAACTCCACATTTCAAATTGTTTTTGGAACTAGTGGATGTTGTGTCCTCTTGGCCAAAAAGGAAAAGAACCATCTGGACTGTTAGGGACAGAAAGTTCAAAAGCCAGCATCTGTGATGGTATGGGGCTGCGTTAGTGCCAATGGCATGGGTAACTTACACATCAGCGCGGGTACTAGGCTGGCTTGCCTGCAGTCCAGACCTTTGAAACTGTGTGACACATTATGAAGCCTAACATACGACAGCGGAGACAACTGTTGAACAGCTAAAGCTGTAAATCAAGCCAAGAATGGGAAAGAATACAACCTACAAAGTGTCAACAATTAGTGTCCTCAGTTCCCAAACGTTTATTGAATGTTAAGAGAAAAGTTGATTAATCATAGCGGTAAGCATGAATTGACCCTGTCCCAACTTTTTTGGAACGTGTTGCAGCCTTAAAATTCTAGAGATAAGGATTATTTGCTAAAAACAATAGTTTGTTTGATTTGCAAATCATGATATTCTGTTTAACACAACGTCCCAACTTAATTGGAATTGGGTTGGTACATTAACCTTCATTCAATGTTCAAGTGTAGCGAACTAATACTCTTGGAGTGCGTGTGTAACCCAGGGGTTGTTAAGACTTCTTTAATTAATATCTTGTGTTAATGTGATGTTTTACACATGCAATACAGTTGACCAACCGTTTTAGGACGACCATATTTTCTGGACTACGAGCCGCTATTCTTTTCTCATGCTTTGAAACATGTGGCTTTTAATGTATTTGTGGTTTATTTATGAACTTTTATGAACGGGCTTCAAGCAGTTATTAGATTTACCCAAAGGTTGACCAATGAAATTACCGAACATGTCACAGTGGACCAATGAAACTGTCTCGGGTCCGCCATCATACTAAATAGTCATCAGCCAGAAAGCTAACACTGGGAGAAGGTGATAAAAGTGACTTTGCATTAAGATGAGTATTCTCCTGCAGTGTCACAAGGCACTCGCCACACGATGCCAACACTCGGAGGCAGAACTTCCATGTAAAATTTCAGCATTCTTACATTTTTCAAAACATGATCTGCTAGCCACGTTACACTACTGTTACTTAAAAGGTTGTTTTTTTTTTCAATCGATACGTACAACAGAGTTTGTTTCTGCGCTTATAAGGTTTACTTGCATACATGCAGTGTATATTCCTATTTATGAATTTGACACATGGAGCTTGAGGCATTTATCTTTCCTGGCAACTGACTTGGATTCATTTACTTTATTGGTACCACTTATGTCATTCAGTGACATGTTCGCTATGTCTTGAACTGATCATGTGATGAAAACAGTCTTCCTGCTCTGAGATGAACAGACCGAGCTAGCAGCATCCATTCAACGGTAGTGGCATACAGTCAATAGCAGGATAGTCAGCTGAGTTGCAAAATTAATTGTTCGACATGATGCTTTATGACCTTGTTTTGTTGAAATGCATTCAAATACAGCATGGTGTGCTGTTATAATGTTAAGACTGTGAACACAACATTCAGTCAATACTTAAAAACTTTGACTCTTGAATATGGTAGTAAGGTGATAAACGTACTGTCATCTCCTACTGGTCCAGCAGAACACTGGGCTGGGGGATCCCGTGCGAAGTCATTCAACTCCTAACACAAACCAAAAACAATTGCAGTTAAAAAGTCAGTTAAGTCGAAGCAAAATCATATCCATTGAAGTTTCAAGACCTGGACCTTGTAAAATTCTGAACAGTACAAATTACAGGTGGCGCCAGACCCCTTTTACTGGGAAACATGCCCCAGTAACAACGAGCTGTTACCCAGTATCAGGCGCGGACTGACCTTTGCGGCCATAGCGGGACGAAAAATATAACAAAATTGCCACGCAGTCATTAACATGTTGCAGCGACCACCACCAGTGTTTCGGTCCAATCATTGATTCGCAACATGCTCACGATGGGTGGATGCTTCCTTCCCCTTCAATCCTTCCCGGGTAAGCGGCACTGGCAGGTGGGCCCCACCTTCGACAGACGGCTTAAATTTGTGTATATCAATGACACAATGCTACAAAGGTAAAATAAGAACCTCATTGTCTGAATAAAAGAAAAAATTAACTCATGAACATTGCAATGACACATTGGGCATCGGTGAGCCCCCTACAAGCAGGCTTGTTGAAAATGAATCAAATTTATCGATCAGGGCATGCAAAAAGAATAAAAACCAAAAGAGGATGAAGAAAAAAAAAATGAAGAGCTGGTGATAAGTGTTTTCTATATGTTGCAGAAGAAAAGTAGTACTGCCAGTTTGTCCGAGTATCACAAGGCCGATTGCACATTACTCGCTCACATTAAACAACAGGAAACACAAAATTGTGACATTGCCCTAATGGCCACAGCAGGAATCAGGAGCCAGTTAATCTGGAAGACAGTGGAATATTACATGGATGCCTACACATCACACACACAAAAAAAAAAAATAATAATTCACGGCCAACCTACAGTTGGATAAAATACCTGATGCACGACAGGCCAAGAATTCCTCGTGCCGGCGATTGACCAATCAGAGCCGTTCACGGCAAAATAATGCGAGCAGTTGCTCGAGTTGCCAGTCTGGTAAGGGAGTGACATATTTTCCCGTGAGTGTTTCTCGACCCAAACAATTAAGTTTTTATGTATCTTAAAAGTAGTGTATAGGCATGTTACTGTCTCTACATACCATTCATTTTTACCAGCACTGCATAACACATAGGCAGCCCGGTAGTCGAGTGGTTAGCACGTTGACTTCACAGTGCAGAGGTACCGGGTTCGATTGGAGCTGCGGCCTTCCTGTGTGGCGTTTGCATGTTCTCCCCGTGCTCGCGTGGGTTTTCTCCGGGTACTCCGGTTTCCTCCCACATTCCAAAAACATGCATGGCAGGCTGATTGAACACTCCAAATTGTCCCTAGGTGTGAGCGTGAGCGTGAATGGTTGTTTGTTTCTGTGTGCCCTGCGAGTGGCTGGCGACCGGTTGAGGGTGTCCCCCGCCTACTGCCCGAAGGCAGCTGGGATAGGCTCCAGCAAGCCCCCGCGACCCTAGTGAGGATGAAGTGGTTCGGAAAATGGATGAATGAATGAATGAATGAATGCATAACACATCGCCAATGACAAGGAATTTACACGGATGTCATTATTTTACACGCAACTTAATTTTGACACACATTCAACTACTGGTAACCAGGCGTAGATTTTTTTTTTTAGGGCTTGGAATGAATTCAATATCGATATATACAGTATGTATATATTGCGATAGACATGATCAATATCAGTTCAAATTGCACTCAACATCAATATTTAAAAAAAACAAGCAAAAATACACAAATAAATCAGGACACACACCCCAACCCTTGGTGCTGCATGCAGAAGCTACAGTTTGACGTTCAATTACATGCACTTCAGTGTGTAAAATGAATGCCATCCAGTTGTGAAGTAATAGAATGCAACGACCTAAGTTTGAAACACGCACTACGGTACCTCAGCGAGACCACACTTCGCAAGCCTATTACCAATCTCTTCAGCAGAGGTGTGAGCAAAATGTCATCACAAACGACTTAAGTATTCCCTCAAGTGACTAAGTGCATTGCATTTGTTATACATGCTGTTGTTATTGATCCAGCAAAGTTATGATTGGCTGATTTATTGTCAGACTTGTTTATTACTATTTACTGTGACATTGAAAGGAACTTCTACTTACTCCCATGCCACTGGCCAACTACGTCTGCTTGTGTAATGTGTTAATGCAACTAAACCAACCTTGTTCTACTTCTTCCTTTCATAACTTTGCTGCTGTGAATTGGGAATTTCTCCATTGCGAGACTAATAAAGGTTTTCTTATCGTATCTTATCTTATCTTACAAGGCACACACACTGACTTTTTTTAAACAGACATTTGGACCATCTCAAATATACATTTCTCGGCGGCCCGGTGGGCGAGTAGTTAGTGCGTCCACTGGGTTCGATTCCAGCTCTGGCAAAAACATGCATGGCAGGTTAAATGGAACACTCTAAATTGTCCCTAGTGTGAGCACGGTTGGTTGTTTATCTCTGTGTGCCCTGCGATTGGTTGGCAACCGGTTCAGGGTGTCCCCTGCCTACTGCCCGAAGACAGCTGGGATAGGCTCCAACACGCGCCACGACCCTAGTGAGAATAAAGCGGTTTGGAAAATGGATGGATGGATATTTTCAAGTAATATTACATCAATTCTTTCTTTTTTTTTCTCCAGGTGCTTATTTTGAAGTGTAAAAAAGTTATATTAAATATATAATTGATATCAATTTATAAGAACAACTTTTGTCGCAATACGGTGTAACCATATCCCCCAGCGCAAATATACACACACACACACACACACACACGCACGCACAACAACACAATTGTTTATTTTTTTTCTCGAAATGCACTAAGGAGTGGCACCCAAATTTCGTTGTATGCTATACAATGACAATAAAGGCGATTCTGATTCTGCAAGAATTATCTGAGTAGGTTTTGATGGGAATGTTAAAGCCAACAAAACCTATACCAGTTGAAACAGAAATTCATAAAGGCAGTGTTAAAAAGGTATGAGGGTAAATGAGAAGTCATTCTTTAGTGATGGCTTTCCTTTTTTGTTGAAGAAAGCCATAAGTGTGGGTTTGTTTTTGTATATTTGCTGTTAGCATTCAGGTGGACAAAGGGTGTGATTTAAAAAGCTATTTCCTCCATCCCCATTTCAAATCTTGGGTTTTCATTTTTATTCGTTTTGCTGTGGTTGCTATTGTTTGGTTTGGAATTAATTGCTTTACAAACAAAAAAACTAAAGCACCTGCAACCAGGTAGACTGTAGAACTGCCACAGAAACTCGCATAGAGTCCACTCAAATTTGCTACATACTGAATCTACAATATTGCTAAATGAATCGCAGCATTATGTAATAGTAGTACTAGTTCAGATATGGCAGGCAGTGCACGCGACAAAAGAAGGCAGCATGGATACTATTTAGGGACTGAGTAACAACAATTACTCTATGTTCTAATTAGTTTCAGACAGAGGTCCAAGTCAACTACAAGTTGTTGTTTTTTTGGAGCCGGTGCAGCCGTACAAATGTTACCTGGTGTCAATGTGAGCGAGGACAACTCTAACAGCATCAGTGCAGAATCAGATTTATGGTTGCCGTATAAACACTTGGTAGACAACGACCAGCTAATATGATCTAAGAAACGGTATGTCGTTGTTCTGCGGCTCGCCCGCTGTCACTAAGGCGACATCAGTCGAACGACGCGTGGGGCCTGCTAACATCGTTTACAGCTTCCCCACGGTCTGGTTAAATGTCAGTTGCAAAACACAAACAAAATGGCAAGATATAACTTTTTTTCCTGACACAACCACGTAAAATACCTTTCAAGGTTGCGCATTGTCAAAGTAATATGATGAAAAAAAGCACAAGCACAAAACTCCTTTAGATGACATCCGTCCTCACGTCCGGAACACATTTATCCATATTTAATAATACACTGTGTGGATCCATTCACTAAAAGATCCAAATGAGCGATTTGGACAACAGTTAATCGAGCGTAAGGGGTCGTTGTTGAGAGAGCTCACTTTAGCATAGCCGCTAAGGGGACAACTGTCAAATGTAGCAGCGAGTTGAGCCACTCACATTAGCAATAAGAAATAAAGTTAGCAATAATCGTATCCGCGTGGGAGACTTCGAAAAACGATACGATGGACGACAAGCTCAATTATTAGCGAGTACAATCAAGTTTTACCTGAGTGTTAATGTGTTAGCTTAGCTTCATCTGAGGAAACATTGAGTTTATCATCGTTAGCCAGCCACACGGGCATATTCAGATAAGCAAAGTAGTTGAATGCAGACGTAATGTCGTTCACACGGGAATGCCAACAGCCCAACATATGGCGATTAAACGCGTGGAAGGTAAGCCAAATGAAGATAACCACCCACGGGAAACAAAGTCGTCGTGTAAATCGAGGTGGCCCGTTGGAGAGACCGAAAGCGGCGCATTGCTTTAGCCTCCCAACTGTCGTCGATGGCTGGCTGGAGGTAATCTACGCACAGGCCAGTCGCGACGATTTTGACAATGTCAGGAAATTATGCGAAGCGTAATAACCCCAAAAAGACGGCCAGTTACAGAACAACGTCGGGGAAACCCCCCAACATAACTGCGAAATACAGGGCCTCTGCGCTCACTTCCTTACCTTGTGGATTCTTTTCAGAGCCATTGTTGTGCTAGCGCTTCTGCCAGGGAAAACGTGCGGGTAAAATGGCGATTGATATCAGTCCGTTGATAAATCACCGACGTGATTATCATAGAACACGACCAGAGAACACTCAAACGATCGTAGATCGCTACTACAACGAGCTACCTAAGGAATTCCAAGTCGAAAGTAAGCGATGGAAGGGTTAGACCCGCGGTCCTTCCTCCTACTGCAGCAGCTACCAAATCACAGCGGGCCTGTGCCTACACAACAGGAACAATGACAGAACATCCGGCTGCTCGCCTTCACAATAATACATCTCAACCATTGCAGAAAAGTTTGAGGTTGGCGCTTATTGGCTTGTGGCCGTGTTTTGTAGTAAAAGGAGTTTAACTGGATTTGTTCAAGAGCATTAAAAAATTACAAGTGCCACAGGTCAATGGCAACCTTTGAAATTTTTTGACTCCCACCGCCCCTATCCTGCCCATTCCAAGCAAACACACGTACAAGTGCAGCACAAACACGAAAGCAGCGATTAGAACAGAATAGCTACATGCGAGTTTATTGTCTTTAAACGTTATTGAATGAATAAAAAACATATTTAAAAATGTAATATACATTGCTGGAGGGGCTCTACCGGTACGACACAGATTTCCGGTGTAGTGCCGTACCTGCTTGCCGGGAATCAAAACCAGCATCATCAGAAAGAAAGTCAGCAAGCGACATGTACCAATACACGACCATTGAATTAGCTGAGGTTTATTGTTAACATCCTAAATTAGGAACCTAGTTCATCATCGTGTAAAGTAATTGTGTATCACTCTAAATTTCAATATTTACAAGGATCTATAAATGCATGCGTTTGAAAGGAATGGAAGACTTGACCTGAGATGTTGAACAATGCAGACCTTTTGAAGGGAGACTTTAGTACAGTCTACATGAAGCAACGCCATTACGACAGAAGCAAAAGTACTTACACTGTACTTAAGAAACAGACATTTCTGTCTGTCTGTCTGTCTGTCTATCTATCTATCTACAGTGTATATATCCATAGAGATTGGGCAATATTTGCATTTCACTTTCACGGCACGGTGAGTGACTGGTAAGCACATCCGCCTCACAGTGCAGAGGTGCAGGGTTCGATTCCGGCTCCAGCCTTCCTGTGTGGAATTTGCATGAATTCCCGAGTTTGAACTTTGGTTTCCTCCCACATTCCAAAAACATGCATGGAAGTCTAATGGAATCCATTTTCTGATCCGCTTATGCTCACCAGGGTCTCGGGGCGTGCTGGAGCCTATCCAACTGTCTTTGGGCAGTAGGGGGGGGACACCCTGAACTGGTTGCCAGCCAATCGCAGAGCACACATAGACAAACAACCATCTGTGCTCACGCTCATATACCTAGGGAAAATTTAGAGTGTTCCATGAACCTGCCCCGCATGTTTTTGGAAGGTGGGAGGAAACTGGAGTACCTAGAGAAAACCCACATAGGCACGGGGTGAACATGTGAACTCCACACACGAAGTACACAGCCGGTATCAAACCGTTGCACCGCTGCACTGTGAGGCCGACATGCTAACCAGTCGACCACCGGGCCGCTCTAGGTTGCAGATACAGTATTGATATAAATTTGCCAATATGGCCTAACAACTGTACTATGTACAGACAGAGCCATATACTCTGCTTCACATGTGAGCAACCTAATGGTAGCTTGTTTCTTAGTCTTCCATGAAACATTAGGACTGTTTTGTTAAGGCTAATACAGTAATTTGTTATGCTTTGCCTGTCACGAATGTCAGCTGCCTAATCAGCATCACCGTACACTTGTAGTTCAAGTTTGTCATCACATTTATTGAAGTAAAGTACCCTACGATCTGTTTTACTGTAGACCATTGTTCGATCTATTTTACTGTAGACCATTGTTTGATCTGTTTTACTGTAGACCATTGCTCTTCTGTTGATGTAGTGGAATATTGTAATAACTTACTCAATATGAAACTCAAATAAAGTCTCGTGCAAGTAGTTAAATTAAGATACCCAAAGCCACTCTGTATTACCTGACATCACACATCTCTTCTGTCTTCTCAGTATAATTATAGTTCACATAGCACCATTCTTGGTTTACACTTTTTTCAACATACTTTCTTCATGTCAATTTTACACACATGTTTGTCACCTTGTTTAAAATCACTACCTAGGTTGTGTTTCAGTTCTCATAATTGAAGAGAAACTGCAGAATGGCTGAGAGTTGATGGAGCAAAATCAGATTCACTTTCAACTTCCCAAATTTTCTGTGAACAGCTGATTATCTCTAATAAGGCGATGAATCAATCGAGACAAGCTCATTTCTCAAAACGTATTGGTGAGAACCGGAATAACCAGACAACAATTTTTTCCCACAATTGATCGTTTGATTAATCCTCTTTTTAATAACCAAATCAATATGTCGTCTAATTCAATGTGTGAAGAATTTGCAGCCCATTTTAATATTAAAATAGAGGCTAGAATGTCAAACCTATTGCACTGTCAATCCTTGGATTTCAACATCAGTTCTTACTAATTATAAACCTATAGTGAATCTGCCATTTTAAGTAGGATTTTAGAAAGATGGATTTTAATCAGATGTTTGATTTTTAAAAATAATAATTTTAATCTGCTTTCTGGGCTAAACAAAGTATGTGAGCCTGCTTTAAAAACCCACGGTGTCTTAAAATTCAAACAAATATTTAAACAGTGGGAAAATCCCTCAAACTACAGTAGTCCTAAATGTGCGATCCACCTGTGTTTGCCAGGATTGATTCGGCCCATTTGACCAGCCAATCACTGGGCCCCACTGGTTTGTACCCCTACATTTGAACAAAAAGGTGCAGATATGTCCCCTTTACACCCATTTGATAGTTTGGACCAATAATGTATCATTTTTAACCATACAAAGTAGGCTACCGGTACTTATTTGTACCAAGTGGTTCAATTGTGAGCCCTGTAGTTGTAGGATAGAAAACGTTGCACCAAGGATACATAACAACAGTAGCTTTTTTTATGACATTGTACCGTATTTGTATCTTACTTATGCATACCTGTCAACTCATACGGTTTAGCCATAGTTCATACGGATTTTGTGGTGAATCTTGCGTATATGGCCGTATCGCATATATCATACGGATTCTGAAAATTTCCGTCCGTCCCCCCCAAACAGGTAGTTCAGTTTGTTTTTGCCCAGAATGGTGCTAGTCTACTCGAATGCTTTCATTTCCAAAGTACCTAAATATGAATGGATGCTGTAACTTCGAGCCGATGGGTCAGCATTTGGAGTTGGTGAAAAAAGTAACGGAGGAATACAACTCTGAACACGATAATGCCACGAAGTAGAATGATGATTATACATTAACCAGACATTGTATTATGGAGTTCTACAATAAGTATCATTGAAAATTTCGTGGGTTTTCTTCTGCCGTTATTTTGACATATAAAATGCTTTGGTATGTTACAAGGATTTTTTGCTCTTTATAAGGATTTTTTTTGGTAGTTTATACAGGTTGGCGCTCCGAAAAGTTGACAGGTATGCTTATGAGTTCATCGTGAGTACTTTTGGCACATCTGAAGACCACGTGACAAAATTGTCAGACCAGTACAGTCATCCGAGCTATGCGTGAAGGGGAAGCCCTGGACTGTAAATGTAATCCTCCACAGGATGGCAGTAATAGTCCGGTTGCGTATTTGTGCCTATGCACGTCGTCCCGCGTGAGACTGAATATGCGAGGGAGTTCCTTCTCTCGCCATTCTGGGGTGTTGCCGACCGGTTGCACATTGTTACTTCGCAGGGGCGTCATTGAGAGGTAGAGCCCGAGTTTCTTCTTGGTGAGAATCTGCTGCAGTCTACCCCCATAGCTCTCCCCCCTTTCCTACAAAACTCAGCATCTTCACCAAAACAAATCCGAGATTCAAGCATGCCGCCTCAAATGCCGCGAGCTATCCGTCCTCCCAGTCCCCAAAACCTGAGCACCAACAGCTGGTTTTCCCGACCGAGAAAAGACAGAGAACCCGCCAAATGATGCCAGTGCCGCAACCTGCACCCGCGCATATCGTCGACACCTGCAACAGGAGGACCCGACAACACCACGTTGTGTGACAGAAGATCAAAAACCTTTCCCCTCAGCCCCCTGTACACACAGTCGCCCTCGCTTCCGACTCCCAGGATGTCCGTCTGCAACGCAACTCCCGCGGACCGGCTGATTAAATGTAGACATGGCGAACGATGCACGGCCATTGACGGCGACTGTACATGATGTGCACACTGATTCAGCTGTGATCATCCTTCCTTCCCTGGTTCCTCGCCCTCTCCTTCTCTTATGTAGCATGGTCATCCCTACGTGTTATCGAAATACATAATTTCACTCAATAAAGTCACCGTGCATGTGGATGAGGGCGGGAGAATAGAAGTGGTAGGTGGGGGGAGGTTGGGATCGGGGGAGGGTATCCAGCGCCATACGACACAATCAGGGTCTTCCCCTCGTTATTCTATTAGAATTCGCTCCTCGGCGAGGCAATACCCCATTTTCCAAAGGAGGAGGAGGGGGGGGGGGTGCAATGTACCGGCTCCGTGTACGCGCACTACTCCTAGCGGTGGTTCGCTGTCACTGAATAATACCCTCCAGAGTCACCCACGGAGTGATAGAGGGAGACACAAGCCAGCGAGTGTCGGAGATGAGCGTCTTGTTCCAATGAAACGCCGAGCAGTGTGACGATGACAGCGAAAGGCAGACATAAAGGTAAAGAGCGCCTCTGCGCGTGTTTTGCGATGCGGCGTGAATGTGGTCACGGGGGATGATGTTGCGGCGACGCGAACAGGGAGGGAGCAAAGGATGCTGCTTCGTGGAAGCGTTTTACAACAATTCTGCCTATCATATGCTGAGTTTTTAATGTGTACGTTATATGTATGCGTGTGCGCGTCTGCTTTTTTTTCTCCAAAGGCTGGCCTACATTTGCGGTCTAGTTTTATTTTTAGACACAGATAGGTGATCGATTGCTTATAAACGCTAGGATGCAGTAAAAACTTTTCCAGACCGAGTGTGCGGCATCCTTTCGGTTTTTCGTCTTTAAGATTGACTTCCCCACCGTGGCCCTTTAAATCCACGCACGGTCGTCCTCTCGCCGAGGCTTGCGCGTTCGAGAGAGATGGTTGCTTTTGTTGCCGCTCCTCCAGCCTCCTTCTTGGCTGCACCTCATGTTTGCCTGACGGTCAAACGAGAGACAAAATGGAGTGAGGATGTGCTGGGCTGCAGATGAGAGAGTCCGTCGCCCGCCGGGCCGTCGCCAAGATGACGACTCGTCATCTCGACGATTCGTGCCGCACTAATGCTGTGTTGTTAATGCATCATTGGATTATGAAATATTTAATGTGTTGAAGAGAGTACGCGTGGCTGACTATCGGAAGGGGGCTTTGCACGGATTGTCGTGCCTATGTAGTCACCACTCCTAGCCTGACATGTTTCACGCAGACACAGGCGCAGCATCTCTGTCACATGCGACGATGTTTGGTCGACCCACTGGTAAGAAAGTCACAAGGTCTCTCTGCCGGAAGAAGCGGAGCTGACAGCTGGACGCGTCGCCCGGGCATGCCCCGGTATTCCGTGCGTAGGTCGTGCTCAGAAGGGGGGGGGGGGGGCTTGCAGTTTTTGCACGTAGACCATTAGACTAAGATGTGCATACACTTCCTGGTCGATTGTGTGCGTGCGTGTGTGTACAATTGTACGGCACGCTTGCGCATGTGCATGGGCGGTGCTGGATCTCTGAACTTGCTGATAATATTGAATGGTCCCCCCCTCAAGCAGCACCGTGGATGAATAGTTGCCTCGCAGAAAGAGAGATTCTCGCAGGGGCGTAGTTGAGGGGAGGAGCTGTGTGGGCATGTCTCTTTCTGAATGTGGCACCTCTGCATCCCTCCTCACATCGTGTAGAAATTAAAACACTTCCATTCCCTTTTAACATCCAATATATTACATTTGTTTATAAACGGCATTGAAAGCATCATGAACATTCAAGATGCAGACGACCAGTCACCCACACCAACACACGCATGCACCCCCCCTCGCACGCACGTGTGTGTGCGTGTGTGACACACGCGCGCGCGCGCGCACACACACACACACACACACACACACACACACACACACACACACACACACACACACACACACACACACTAAGTAGAGGAGACATACAAATGTAAGCTGCCTGCTGCCATGGTAGAGTTTAAAAAGCAAAATAATAAAAATAATAATATTCAGAAATATTTTTGACAGTTTGCTTGTTTATAATTGATTTAAAAAGTCCACTCACACCTATTCAGATGTAAAGTTTTTGTGCTATAACTCGTAACAATGAGGCCAGGTAAAAAGAATTCAAGAACTGTTTCCCTCATTAACGTGACTGATCATATGTAACTCAATTGAAAAAAATATATCGTCAGCCACATAGCATAATTGGCTAAGTCCAGCCTTCCATCCATCCGTATCCGAGCCGCTTATCCTCACGAGGGTTGCGGGTGTTTGCCTATCCCAACCATCTTTGGGCATTAGGCCGTGTACACCCTAAACTGGTTACCAGCCAATCACGGTTCACACATATCCAAACAACCATTCACACTTATTTTTCAATACTTTTGGAAAACAAGAAAAAAAACAAATTTTTAGAACACATATTGGTATTTTGGGGGGCGTCTTTTTCCTTTTGCTTACTTGTTCAGCCATCTGATTGAAGTTTTGGTTCCAATGTCAATAATAAAATACTAACATGTGGAACCCCATCGAAAAGGTCTGCCACTGCTACTGTTGGCCCAGAGGATGCAATGTCCATGTTTTCCAAAAGCAATTTGAAATGTGGACTCATCAGACCACAGAACCCTTTTCCACTTTGCATCAGTCCATCTCAGATGAGCTTGGGCCAACAGAAGGTTTTTACTTGCGTTTTAGATGTAGCGACAAACTGAAGTGATCTCGATCCCCTGTATGCTCATATCATATAAGTCATTTTTTGAAGCAGTGCCACCTGAGTGATCAAACATCATAGCCATTCAATGTAGATTTTCGCCCTTGCCAATTGCGCAAAGATATTTTCAGGATTCTCTGAATGGTTTTGATGACATTGTGGACCGGAGATGATGAAATCCCTAAATATCTTGAAATTGAGAACCATTGTTCCTAAACAGTTGGACTATTTGATCACATCGTTGTTCACAAGGTGGTGAACCTCCATTCATCCTTGCTTGTGAATAACGGAGCCTTCCAGGTATGCTCCTTTTATACCCAATCCAAACACTCACCTGTTTCAGTTTGGGAACTCAATTTTGAACGATGAACTCAACTAGTTCATTTTAAGATTTTTGAGTTGAGTTGATTTTTGGACTTGGAACTTTTTTTCACCTAATATCAAAACACATTATTGTGAACGATTTTGTTTTGAGTCCGAAAAATTGAAGCATTTATCGATGAATGAATATTTCTAAAAGTAACATACATGGTTTCCATAAACACTGAAATCAGGAATGAGTGGAAACAGGATATACTGCAATTGCATGCAAAGTGAAGTTGTTGTCTCTATGGTAACGTTTTTAATAGATGACTGTAATTAAATGTACCTGAATTGCTCAATGAGTGTGTGTCAGTCCTGTGATTGACTGCTGATCCGTTCAGGGAGTACCCTGACCCCAACAGAAGTCAGCTGTGACAGACTCCGGCTTCTAGTGTGTTATAGAAAACGGATGGATGGATGGACGGTTGTTTGTTTTCTACTCTGCTTAACAACTCCCCTTCCAATATACCATCATTACTCTCCCTGTGTGTTGTAAACATCTGGCCCACCAGAGCTCAGCTGCCTCCACATCAGAGCAATTGTGCAGCATATACCCTCATGCATTAGCCATCACAACACACACACACACACACACACGCTCAAAAAGCACATTCGCTCACAAACCACAAAGCAGTTCATCACACCTGTTGAGAATGATTTAATGTGTTTGTGCTGAAGGGAGACGATGACATCAGTCACACAGACAGCACTAGGTCGGTTAGACTGAGCTTGGTGGTTCCCATGTTATGGATTTTAGTGCTGTTTGTCAGATAGAAGTGTGTGGAGATGGAGCCAAAGGACAAAGCATACCCGTAGGAATGGACAGAAAGTGTGGGGGCGAGGCGACAGAGCGAGGGAGAGTAGATCGTGTGAAAAGGCCACAAAGGAGTCTTGCTGGATCAAGGCACAGCAACAAGATTGATCTTTTTGCACCTTTATGACTCACATTTTATAAAAAATACAATTCCCTCTAATATGAGGTATGTTATTGCAGAGCCAAATGCCAACAAGCACTGTAATGCTTGTTCACAGAGCATGATCTGCTTCACAGTTCTGTGTTCAATCTCAGCTGCAGTCTTTCGCTTAGGAGTTTGCATTGTCCATGTGTATGAATGGTGTTTATATTCGCCCTGGAGAGTAAATAAGTCAAATCACATCATATCATAGCAATCTGCAAGTAACATGGAAATATATGATTGGATGTTAAGTCAACACTACCATCATCAATTGCTATCTTCCCCAGAATCTCAGGAGGAAAGGCGAGTGTTAGTTCTTTGACTTGGTTAAAATCAAGGAGGAATTGGCAATCAATTTTGCGTTTATTGTTGCAGAATAACGTTAGAATGTAATGACACCGCCCTGCAACTGCACTGAGGAGCCTATGTCATGGCTTGGTGTAAGCACTAAACTAAATCAGGATCATGGCATGTAAAAACATATTCCTGGCTAATAATATTAACGAATACTCCATGCATAGTGGTTGGTAGCAAGCGGTGCGGAACACTCAGCGGGGATGAAGCATGTTGATTGAATAAAAATGCATCTGTCCTTCCTCATTTTATCTCTAGTTGCAAAAGGATCCATCTTCAAGCCGCAAAGATTAATGATGCTATCATAAAATATGGGCATTACTTTTTGAAACTAAACCTAAGCAAGCTTTATCAAATAATAGCATCATTCAAGTTGTGCCATTTTGTGGCTGTGACTCGATAAATGTGTTGACCAGTCTGTATGGTATCCATTTCTTATCAATGTAAACAGAATAGCCAGTATAAACAAGCTGCTTTATAGCATCACATTAAATTAAGTGTGGTCACAACGGGCTCGGCTGTTGCAATGCCTAGAAGAGAGCGAAGAAGGCGCAAGGATAGGCGAGGAAGCCAAATGCAAAAGTTTTATGCCCCCATGAGCATAGGTCCTTTATTGTCTGTGGCAAAGCTCTGTTTCATCGTAATGCCCTCCAAGAGACTTTTGTTACAGTGCACGTTTTGGTTCGTAAGCACAACTGAGGTTGGTAGTGTGAGTCATGGCCGCCTTTCATTTAGCTGTACAAGAGTCACAGTCGAGGTGATGTGACAACTGGCTGTCTGACCCATGGAACTGGCTCAGCAAAGCTTAGCGGCCGGCACATCAGCGATCTTCACTTTATGTTGGACAAATTGCAAATAAGAAAGACATTGATACATTGGCACACATTTCAGTACATATTTGACTTGTGTCAATGAGGACTCTTTTTCTCAGTTGGAATCGGCATTTTAGACCAGATGGGGGAATTTATGAACAATTCAAAACAGCAGTCAGTGTTAGCACAAATGTTTCAGACTTCCGCAAGAACACAGAATAAACAAAAAATAAATTCAGTCAAAGCTTCCTACAACAACAACTGAACATTATTTAAGGTTTAACTGATGCACTTTATGTGGCAGCTATGCACTGACTCCCATTTGCCATAAATTTGAACATGTTTGGTCAATGCTGAACATTGCCACATCCCACTAAGAGGGTGTGCACACATTCGTGCAACTACACTCTCTCAAATTGTTATTTTTAATTAATTCATTCATCTTCCGAACCGCTTTATCCTCACTTGGGTCGCGGGGGGTGCTGGAGCCTATCCCAGCTGTCTCTGGGCAGTAGGCGGGGGACACCCCGAATTGGTTGCCAGCCAATCGCAGGGCACACAGAGACAAACAACCATGCACGCCCACACTCACACCTAGGGACAATTTAGAGTGTTCAATCAGCCTGCCATGCATGTTTTTGGAATGTGGGAGGAAACCAGAGTACCCCGAGAAAACCCACACAGGCCCGGGGAGAACAAGCAAACTCCACACAGGGAGGCCGGAGCTGGAATTGAACCCGGTACCTATGCACCGTGAAGTCGACGTGCTTGTAGCAGACGTGTGCACATTATCAGCATGACGTCTCTGACCCACTGGTGAAAGGACACTTTGATCCTCTCCTCTTTCATCTATAACTGCTTCAGACAACAAAGTGTATGCAGAAAAGTGGTGAAGATTGCACGACTGTCTGTGTCCTGTGTGTTGTGTTGTGTTATTTTTGTTATTTTGACTTCAAAATGGCGCCGCGAGAGTGGCTGCCTTTCCAGCAGCTACTATATTTTGTTGTTCTACTTCTTCCTTTCATAACTTTGCTGCTGTGAATTAGGAATTTCTCCATTGCGAGACTAATAAAGGTTTTCTTATCTTATCTTATCTTAAACACCGGACTACCGGGCCGGCCGTTATTTTTAATTTCCCTCTCAAAATTATTTGAACAGGATTCAATTGAGTCATGTCGGTTATAAGGCAAACAAATTTATGAAAATGTTTTGCAAGAATTTATCTTGGTCGCATTTTTTTCCTGTCACAAATAAATGGCATTTGAAAAAGGTATGTAAACTTTTTACAAGTGTAATTGTTCTATTACATCTATTGTTTTATGTTTATTTTTTCTTAGCCATGCCATACAATTTCTTGGCAGCTTATTCGTATAAGCGGAGCTTAAAGGGCTCAATCATAACTGCCCTATTTCCAGGGATGCACATATAATTTTGAATCTGGTTCTTTGAAATAAATTGTTCTTTGAAATAAAGTTCATTTTCAGAGTACGTAGAAACATATCAATTCATCAAAGCTTGCTGATATCTAATCTGCACAGTTGCCCACATGCATGCATGTATTCATGCATGTGCAAGCCACCACTTCTGGCGTCGCTTGGGGGACTCTGGCCATATTTCTTTTAGTGCAACATGCGGTCCCATTCCCTCACGGTTGCCCCAAGGCCTTGTGTGAACTGCATATTAGGCGCATAAATGTGTTAAATTTGCATGTTGTCTCGTGAACCAGGGGTCACACCTTGACAGGTCTGTGTGCGTCCTGTGGGGAGAGTGGCAGGGCACTGTCTATTTATAGGGAAAGTACTCGAGAGAGAGAGAGAGAGAGAGAGAGAGAGAGAGAGAGAGAGAGAGAGAGAGAGAGAGAGAGAGAGAGAGAGAGAGGGAAACAGGGAGCGAGGTGGGCTGGGGGGGGAGCTGTTGTCTAATGAGGGCAGGCTGTTAGGGGATGAGTTGTTGTTTCTGTTTGTGTGAGTGTGTGTGTGAGTGTACACAGATGGCGCTTCATGTGTGTAGTGTGCATTAATTGAATGACTTCAAACATATCTTTGCTTATTCCCCTACCACCATCACCACCTTCAAATACCCACGGTCCTGTCAGCTGATCTGGGGCAAAGATGGCGGATAACACACACACACACACACACACACACACACACACACACACACACACACACACACACACACACACACGCATGCACGCAAGGACTATTAAGAGTCACACAGTTCCCTCTTCAATTTCTATGCACTCCAGATTTTGCTCCCCCCCCTTTTTTAATGACTTGGTCTCATCCTTTCATCCTCCACTTCTTTGCATTTTATTTATTCATGCAGAGCAACAAAATGCAGGACCTTGGAAGGTGTGTGTATGGGATCATGTGAGATGAAAGCAACTTACATCTAATAACTTACTGACACACACACACACTTGTCACTCGGCTAGAAACGCACAGATGATCAGTAGACACAGTGTTGCACAAGAATGAGGGATCCTCCTTGTCTATTGTACATGTCTTATTGCAGTTCGACATCTAATGTTTCAAATATGTGACAAGTACTCTCCTTAATGTTTATACCCGTTTTCCGAACAAAAAAATTTGAAGAGATGATGGCATCTTCAGTCATGTCTGCAATCTCTCCGTTCATCATTGCTGTCACTTCCTGCTACAACATCCCCGCTGCTTGCGAATAGTGTCCTGTGACGCTGAAACTAATGAAATATCCCTATAATTGATTTTAGCCATTATAAATAGTAGGAGGGTGCATTCTGATCAAATTCTGCTCCACTTAGGGCATTTGAGCAGCCCAAACAAATTTAGGGGCTTTGGTTGAAAGCCATGTCATGGACTCATCCTTCGCTGCTCTGTGCTGTTGAGATTTTTGGCAGAGCTGGCTGCTTTTTCACTGAATAGATTTCACACTTGGGAGTTCATCTGTGGAGAGTAAGTCGAAGGACATAAACAGTAGGCAGTGTGAATGGATGAATGAGAATATTCACAGTCAGTAAGAACTACCTAAAAGTGATTTCATCTGTCATTGTGCAACGGTTGGGGATCACCCGCCCCTCCCTTGAAAGGGGAAACTTACCTTTGTTTCTCCCTCAAAGTCATAAAAAGGTCAAATTGAAAAAATTGTCGACATAATCATCACAACTTTAAATACTTGAGTTGTATAAATGAGGATTTTTTGGTGATATGTTGTATTCTTGGACAGGTTGTCCACAGGGTCACAAAAGTGCCTTCAAACGTCTAATCACTTAGTCGGCCTATTTAAAGAGTGATGAAGGGCCTCTTCGTAAAGTCCAGTCAGCTAACCTTTATGCTGTCAGGTTCTGGACCGAATCAAATAATGTTTTTGGATTCCAGAAATGCTGGCTCAGGCAAATTGCGATAACAAAAATATTTATTACAGAAAAGCACACCGACAAAGTACAAACAGAAATCACTGGTCTCAAGGAGCCAGGAGAAACAATGCATAAACAAAAGCACTTGCAAAAGGCAAGGCACGAGGGAACACCAAAAATAAACAAACGAAATATCAAGAAGCCAATAACGCGAAGCCAAAGATAAGAAAACAAATAAAAATACGTACAAACTAGAAACAATGAAAAACAAGAGCAACTATGGAACACTTGAAGCGCAACAGCGAGCGAGTTCAATAATGCGACAAGAGACTAGAAAGCTTGGCAGTCCTTAAATACTTGGCAAAGCTTGATGGGGAAATACGGAACAGGTGCGCCCGCTGGAGGGAAACGCCCTTCACTCCAGCTGGATCTGAAACACAATTAAAACAGACAGAACATGACATATGCCACCTTTCCTACACCTTTGTTGGATGATGTCACCAAATCACGGAGTGATGAAAACGTGCTTCCTGTCCAACGTACGATAGGACAGCACTTTTTCAAATGAATTCGACTCCACTTTTCCATACTGACGTAAACGCGCAACGACAAGTATCGCTGACGTATCTTGCGGACTTCACCCATCCATCTGTTAGCGTGGCGGCCGAGCTGGAGCCTATCCCAGCTGTTTTCAGGCAGTAGGCAGGGTACACCCTGAATAGGTCACCAGCCAATTGCAGCACACATAGTCAAACAACCATTCAGTTTTTTGTGCACAAGTGCATTACAACCAAAACAACAATGACAAACTTGTGGGATGTTCTTGTCTTTGTGCTTCTAAAACTTCTTCCAGAGTACATTTTACTCCACCACTACTTGAATTGACAGTCGTATTACTTACACACATCAAGTTATAAACTCACTCATTTGTTGTTTACATGCAGTGCTTAATTGTGATCTACATAAGTGCCTTACGGTGATAATGAATGAATAATCATTGAGGTTAAGATGGTTTTATGTGACTACTTTCCATCTGACCAAATCTGAATGTAAACACTATATAAACACCAATTGCATTAGTTGTCTCCTCCCACAGTGCTGAAATCATACACTGCCACTGACGGCTATCTTGTCGATGCCGAATATGCATTGTCACTAGGAGGTTTGGTAGTGATTAAGAACAACCCTGAACTTCAAATTCAAATGTCTTTCTGCACTAAAATGAAAAAGAGCGTGTATTTTGTGCCAACGAAAAGGTCAGCAGTCGGTTGAAAAGGACATTTATGGTAAAACTGTATTGGTGCCGAGCTCTCTTCTGGAAATGGTTTTCCCAAGTATCATTTCGTTCTCTGCTGCTCTTGACACCCTGCCCTCTTGTTCACACTTGACTCTACATTTATGATTGTGCGCATACACACAGATGCACACACACACGCGCACACGCAAACGCACACACATATACATGCCTTAGTTTTGCCTCAAACGAGGAGCATGCACGTATTGAGTTACTGTGTATGTACTAGCTTGTGTTTATGTACATTACACCACTGGACTACAAAGTTGAGTCACACATTGACCACGGCTTATTCTCTTTTTTTTTTTCAGAACTCTGAAGTCACATGCATGAGTAACTTATACTCTTCTGTGTTGTCTGACTGCCTGGTATGCACAAACTTTTTAAAATATTAATCAGCCGCTACCTGAAAGGCAAAGATGGTCCTCGCACTCTGTGTGGAGTGACGGAAAGCAGACTCTCCAGTTTGGCAGCTGCTGTTGTCCTGGGTTGTGTCAGGGTGCTCTGGTGTGTTGATGTGTTGTATTCACTCTTAAGCTTACGTAATGGCCTACTTATTGAGACATGAGGTGCAATTTGGTAGTAGCGAGTCGTCATGTGTTAGCTAAGGCCTCTTTTCTATAGCACAGTACCTACATGGCTACGACTCGACTTTTTTCCACTGTCAGAACTAGTTATAGACCAATTACACTGGTAAACAGAACATTTTAATCAATGTGTCCCTAAAGGTGTTTTTGATACTGATTTAAAAATGACTTTATGAAATTTTTAATCACATTTTTGAGATATTTTCATTTTTGGTTTTTAAGTTTGACCAATAAAAGCTTGCACAATACAGATTTTACCATGCATTGTAATTCATAGCTAGATGTTTCAGAAAAAAAAATCACCTGTTCGTGAACAAACTGATTGGTGATGGGATCCCACAAACGTAGACACAAATAAAATCCATAACAAAAACATTTATTTCAAGAAAAGAAAAAGGACCGACAAAGTACAAACAGAAATCGCTGGCAGCAAAAAGCTAGCAAAATGAAACATGAACGGAAAGAGCTTGCAAAAGGCAGTGTAATAGCAAAACCTCAAAATGCACAAAACAAATAGCAAGAGTCCACACATGTGTAAGTTGAGGGGTTCGTTGTTTTTCAGTGGATGGCTCTTCTTTGCGAATGACAGATGGAGAGATGGAATCCTTCAATGCAGTTTAATAAAAGGAGCAAAAGAAAAAGAAAAAAAACCGTCTGCACCGCAGGACGTCCGAGAACACAACCCCCGTAACTAAAATCACTTCCTGCTTCTCTTACTTTAACAGCCAATCAGAACCTATCAACCTAAAAAAATGTCTAAGCAATTATTAAACAACAGAATATAATTTAGGTATGCTTAACATGAAATAATATGATGCTCAAACATAAAATGATAATTAATAATATAACATAAGCTTACACATGCCGAACCCAAATCAGCAAAAATCTGTGATTTTTAAGTAGTACATTAAAAAGTTGTTGTTGTGGTTGTCTATATATATACAGTATATATATATATATATATATATATATATATACTGTATATATATATACTGTATATATATATACATATATACTGTATATATACTGTATATATATATATATACTGTATAGTTATATATATATACACAGTATATGACTGATGCATTCAATGAGGTATGGTTTTCTCAGTCTCCCACAAACCAAAGCGAATAGATTACTGTAAGGCACCACACAATGGAACGAGGACCGAAGTTGTATCTGGCAAAAATATGATCCATTCGTGCCATGAGCAAGCTTTGTACAACCCCTGCAGTTTTTCATGTACTTAGCTATAGCACTGGACGTACCCATGTCATTGAGGGTTGGGTGTTTGTTCCTTAGCAAAATGGAATGTGAAATTCACGTTAAAATATCCTGACCGACATGAGTGCGAACCCTCACAGAGATGATTGTCGCTTGTTCCCAGCGTCAAAAATGAGAAAGAGGCATGGCAATCTCGAACAGGGAGGAATAAACAGACAGTGCAAGAGGAGTGCAAAACAGAGACAAAGTAGCAGAGTCAACGTGTGTGTGTGTGTGTGTGTGTGTGTGTGTGTGTGTGTGTGTGTGTGTGTGTGTGTGTGTGTGTGTGTGTGTGTGTGTGTGTGTGTGTGTGTGTGTGTGGAGAGAAAAAGAGCCAGGCCTACTTTTAGTGTGTGATCTAGGCCATTATCTGTGTTAGCACTGGTGGGGCTCGAACAGGCTCAGTGGATTCTGCGCAACAATGCCTTTTATTACATATGATCTCATGTGTGTTCAGGTGATGTGCCTCTTACAAAACAAGCAGTCAGCCATGTACTGTAACTGCTACTGTTCCATACATGATGTACGCATGCGCCCTGTACGCCTCTGCCTTTTGTTTCGTACCACTGAGTTTGTGCGAGCTCGTGTATGATCGCAATGTTACCAACGTGTCTTGTTTTTGTGGCTGTGACTCCTCACGTGCAGCTGTGCACTCTCGTTGTATCACCCTCGTCGTCAGTCAACCCCCCGTGCTCCAGCAGTGGCCTGAGGGCCTTCATTATGTAAGAAAGACATTACTGCAGAACAGAGGCAAGCACCCCTGATAACTGTGGCAGCCCCTGCTTCATTACAGTACGCCTTACCCTCCATAACTCACGCAGAGTCAAAGCGTGCAGCTCAATAATGGAGAGCACAGAGGGCCTCTAATGTTTGCAGGAGACATCTATTCATCATTTGTGCATCCCTCAGTCACAGTGCACACCAGCTCGCTTTTGTTTTCATCCGCACACCTTTTCAAATGATCTCTCTCCACAGCGGTCCCCTTCCCTCTGGCCCATCGGCTGACCATGAAGGAAGTGTTCGACGCTGAGGGCCGACCGAGGGTGGACCTGCTCAAAGCTCACCTCACCAAGGAGGGCCGGCTGGAGGAGGCGGTGGCCTTGCGCATCATCGATGAAGGCGCTGCCATCCTACGCCAGGAGCGCACCATGTTGGACATTGAGGCTCCAGTAACAGGTATTGCTCTACGATGCAGTAAATTGATTACTCATAGTAATTAAAAAGTAGAAGATTACCAAAAAAAGATCTGGACTGCACATCACCATTGTGAAAAACTGTGCCGATAGTTCGACGTGAAATGCTCAGCCGAATTCCCAAACTGGCAAAACGAAAATCAAGATGCACAGGTTTTATGCTCTACAAATATAGTTATTGCGAGTCATTACCCTCAAATAACTTTGCATTTCCCCATTGTTGCAACCAATTCAGTCTACATTATTAAGGTGCAGGCTAAGTCTTTCGCTTACATTCGCAGATACATTAGTACATGTTTGAACCACAGACTTATATATGAATGAACTCACAGTGCAGCCTCCTCCCCGTTGGCAGAAGCAAAGCCACCGGTCGCCATCCTTTGTTGCCGATCCCCAAGCCCGCCTAACTTGAATACATTGATTTCGCTGCAGCGTTTTCACATTATTTGCTGTCTCTACAGCAAAAATGCCACCATGTATAGCCTACGGTTGTATAAAGAAATCTGGGAGAAGTGCTACAAGCACATTTTACAGGTAAGAATGTCATCTTAAATGTTCTCGAACAAGGTATACCCAGTGGGGGGGGGGGGGGGGGGGGAGTGAGCTTTGGAGCTGGGCCTTCAGTGGTTATCTAGTGATCTAATTCACCTTTAATAACGCCGTCACGAGAAAATATGTACCCCCAGAGACAATCGATGTATTATACACCTCACAATATCTGCATGTATTTGCTTGACAGGGAAATGGCATGAAGCAAGGAGAATATGGCGGGTGGGAAGACAGGATGGATTGAGATTGATGGAAAGCAAAATGGAAAACAGATTTCTGAAACTAGAAGACAACCATACTTACTGCGACCCATCCAGACGATTGACAAAAGTGTGTGTGTGTGTGTGTGTGTATATTTATGCAAATGGTGAGATGAATCTATGTGGGTTGTTCCACGTTGCTAGTCTTTCACAGGTACTGCTCCCCGGGGACAATGAAAGACAAGCAGATGTTGCGCTGGTCGAGTAGAAGGTGTTTATTGCAAACCATTTGCAACCTGCTGTTTTCGGCACAGAAATATTGATCTGCTATTCGAAGTTCTTCCGCACCTAAACAATCTGACTCAGAAGAACCTACCTCACATTACTTTTGTCTGAGCAAGACGAAGTGATGAGTGAATAATTACAGATAGAACTGAGACAGATGAGTCCAGGTTTTCACGGACGGTACTAAACAGAAGAGAAAATCTCGATAAAGAATTGAGAAATGGTTGGATAGGCAAAAAATTATATTCAGGCTTTGGGAGAAACACAGAAGATAGAAATTAAACTGTCGGAAAAAAAACTACAATAAAAAAGTAGGAGAAGCACAACGATTCGGCATTGTATTTTTTAGTGGCCAAACAGGGTCTTGTAAATTAGAGAGAATAATTCTGAATAATCCCCACTTCCAATTTTGGCGCAGTATAAGGAGCCGGCAAGAAAGCTGGAAATGGGGACGATGTTTTATTTATCTTCTAACTGGAATACGATGTATCCAATTGACAAAAGATTGGAATCAATAGATGAAGACAAAAATCTGAATTCCCCAGCCAGAACTCGTACTAACAGCAAATGCAATGTGTGTGAGCTGACCTAATGAGGAGATTTGCAGTCCATGTGTGAGGAAAAATAGACAAATATTGCTAGTGCAAGATGCGGCGGATGTCTACGTTCATGATTTCATACCCAGAATGACTGGCCCTTCCATAACGTGGGTGTGCACACCCACACAAACATATTCCTTTCCAATAAAGGGAGACTGTTTGTTTTGAAAAAAAATGTACAAATATTTCTTTTGAGCGAATACCTGGTAATGTTGGTCCCATTGTTTACACCATTACTTCCCACTTAGGTTGCTGTAGTACTGTAGTGATCATTCGTGGTGCTGCAGGGCAATTATCCAATTTCACTCAATTTGTCTGAAAATGATTATTTATTGATTACAAAAAGGACTTTGCTCATCTGCCGATGTGAGTGATGGAAAGTGACAGACAAAGCAATTCAATTTTGTTATGTTTCAGTCTGGTTACGTTTGGTTTGGATTCCTCATGTGCCCTTTTTTCGCCACCTGTTCTCGTTATGAGTGTTCCTTGTGTGTAACCAATCATCTCGCTCAACCCTTTGTGTCTTGTCCAGGTGTTTCTCGTTGTCTCGTCACTTAGCCTGTATTTAGTTCCCTGAGTTTCTGTCAGTCTTTGTTGGGTCATTGTGAGCTGTGAGTATGTGAGCATACGTGTGCTCCTGTCATGTTTTGTTTCCTGTTATAGTTTGGTTTGATATAATTTTTTTGAGTACCGGTACTTCGACTTAGTGTTTTTTTCCATTGTACTCCTGTGTGTATTTTTTGTTAAATACATTTTGGTCAATCCACCCAGCTCCTCCCTGCCTCCCTGCTTTTTGGGGTCCTACAATTACCGTCACGTTTTGCGTGATGGTAATTGTCTCCTATTAAATGGCTGAAGTTACAGTGAGCCTGTGTAGCCGCCTCTCAGGGATTCCAGCAAGTAGCTACTAAAAACTAAACCGGCCCAAATTCCACATTGAATATGTTTGCGGGCAAATTGAAATGAGACAAGATCGCCATGATTTCAGTTTTCATTTTTTTGGGGGTGACATTTTTGTTTTGTGTTGTGCAGTGAGATTTTTTTTTTTTGGAAAGGGGGGTTGTTTACGCCACTAGGCATTCTTGCAGAGGCTCATTGACGAATGAAAACGCAGATATGTATGGCTCAATTTCACCCACGTCATTCTCAAATTCAAGGTAGATTGAAAAGAGGATGCAAAACTGACAGAGACAGAAAGATTGCAACGTGATGAAGGGACAGACAGATGTCAGCAGTCAGACAGATGTGGAAGATCTAAAGTGAAGCGGCTGCAGAGGGGCGCTTTGACTAAGGGAAAGCAGACAGATGGTGAGAGAGGGGATGGGGAGATCATACGGTCCCGAAGTCTTTCACAATGTGACAGCTTCCAACGAGAAGGCTCATTTCAGGTGGTGGAGTACACATTGGGATATGAAATGCAACATGCATATTTGAGGAAATGGAATTGTGAACTACGGGTTCACTGAATGACAACATTCAACATAACGCCGAGGGTCAGTTTTAGTGGGAAACAGTGACACAAGACTCATTTCTGAATGATGACAATTTGTTTTGGGCAAATCAAACTATATTTATGCTGCACGGTTCAAGTGGCACAATTGCGATTTGGAAGAATTTAGATAAGTGTCATGTCTGCAGAACGAGACAAAAAAAAAAACATGGAGTTGGGTCCAATTGTTGATGATAATCATACAGAAGTCATTGCAGTTTGCTTACACTGTATGCTCAAAATGCACAAATAAATACCAAAAAACTAAACAAAAAAAACCCCCAAAACAAGCTTCCACTGATATAACGACAATAATTGCTGACGGGACGAATGCTCAGTTTACGCCAAGTCAGTCTAGGTCAACCAGTGTGCCACGTTTAATATTTGTATTGTGTATTATTGTTGACTTCTGTCCTCACTTGTGTACTTCTATGTATTGTTGCAAGAATTCTGTGAATGATAACACCGTATTGGATGTGTCACATGTGAATAAACATTTGGAAAAATGGGATACAGGCATTCAATGGGAATTGCCCACTTGGATCTGCGGTGTCGATCCAGCCAAAGTGTCATAGTGGAATGGGGGCGCATAATGTACAAATTCAAATTGCTTCTGTGCATAAAGTGACTGCAACCAGGATGACACGATGCCCTCGTATGATATATGTCATTGTCAGTGTGCGGAGATATCCACGGCCAGTTCTTCGACCTGATGAAGTTGTTTGAAGTGGGAGGTTCCCCTGCCAACACGCGCTACCTCTTCCTGGGGGACTATGTGGACAGGGGCTATTTCAGTATCGAGGTGAGAACGCATCGACACTGGATCATGACCGAGCCTGACTGCAGATTGCGAATAATTAACGCTCCCCTTAGAGTGATTATAAATGTGTACGTTGATACTTTAGAAGACCGTAAATATACCACAAACAAAACTAAGATTCCCAAACACTTTAATTGCCTTTTGAACGAACAATCACCTGTGGCTATTCCCTGACTGTCAATCACGAACCTAACACGGCTGCTCTTAAATTTGTGATTGGATCAACAAGTGTCTGTGAAGACCGAAACGTCTACCACCCGTCTTCCGCCGTTCAAGTTTTTTGGAGCGGACAAATAGTTAAATCATTTGACCTGAAGTTGACTTGTTTTTGTTCTGAGTATTGACGGCGGACATCTGCAAGGGATGACAGAGCCCAACCATCAAAAAATAAAAAATAAAAAAGTTTTTCCCCATCATTTTTAATGACATTATCGACAACAAGACCACAAATTGTCTCTGTGCAGTAGATGCAAGTGCATGAAGGTTTTTCTGCGATCACATTGTCTTGCTGAAGTGAACCGTGGTGAAGCGTGAGTGTTATGTCATTGACAGTTTGGTGGGAGGTGAGCAATATTTAGTCCACCTTTGTTCCAATCGTCAAGGGCAGACAGACCTAATGTAGAGCAGTCCCTTTCAGGATATCAGCTGGGAAAACTCAATTCTGGATTCCATTTATTCTAGTTACATTTGTTCAGTTTACCTTTACTCTTTCTATCAATTGACTTCAACATGTTACCCCAAATTGACCATTGCTGTCTGATTATGGCCATATGAAGTTCAAATCTGTATTTTGTTCCCTTTCATACGCTTGCATTTTGCGCAGAGGTGGTTAGACAGACAGTTGCGTGATGCGACAAATAGGATAAGAATTCAAAACAATAGACCATGTGAATGGACACGAAAAAACGCTCAATGTTGCAAAATTAGCTCTACTCTTATCCGGTATATTGAAATGTTGCTAGGATGTAGGATGAACAATCGTTTTTGTGTGATTTCCTTCACAATTTTTGTGAATGGCATTTGAAAAGGGTCTATGCTTGTGAATGTGTTTCATTAAATGTTTTGCTCAACTTTTATTTTGATGTATTGGTCACTGTTCAAATGTTAAGGACTTTCTTTTTTGTATTATTGACTTTTTCGTGTGTATTATTGAAGATAACTGTTTGTTCAGTCAAAAGAAAGAGGAATGACCATTTACATCTTTATACCATCTACACAACAAATCATGTCATTTGTTTGCTTCTTTGAATTCTTTCTCTTTCCCTGGTGAACATTTAGTGTGTGCTGTACTTGTGGTCACTGAAAATCCTCTACCCAAAGACACTCTTTCTTCTACGGGGAAATCATGAATGTAGACATCTGACGGAATATTTCACCTTCAAACAAGAATGTGAGTAACTCGTTTGTTCTCTCAAAATATCACAACTTGTGCGTTCATCCTATGTGTCATTCCCACTTATGCGGTGTGATTTCTTAGTTAAAAGTTGTTCATAAGAGCAACAGTTTCTCCACAGTGTTGCATTTTTTTATCGCTCATTTTATTGAATTAAAATTTGGGCAGCACATTGCATTAGTGCTTAGAACAACTGCCTCGAAGTCCCAAGATTCTGGATTCAAATTTTCAGGTTGCATGCACTACTCCAGCTCCCTCCCACATTCAAAAAAACATCTCTCTCTCTCTTTTCCGATCCGCTTAATCCTCACAAGGGTCGCGAGGGGTGCTGGAGCCTATCCCAGCTGTCTTCTGGTAGTAGGCGGGGGACACCCTGAACCGGTTGCCAGCCAATCGCAGGGCACATAGAGATGAACAACCATCCACGCTCACACTCACACCTCGGGACAATTTAGAGTGTTCTATCAGCCTGCCATGCATGTTTTTTCGAATGTGGGAGGAAACCCTAGTACCCGGAGAAAACCCACACAGGCCCGGAATGATGCAAACGCCACACAGTACCGTATGAGGGAGTGCAGTAATGCCATTGGAAAAGTATTTCGTTTTGTATCATAGTGTATCAGTGTTTGATCCCAGATTAAGTGTGGTCCTCTATCTCCCCATTCCTCGACCATGTTCCTAGCTGAGTTCTTCAGCCTTCATTCCCCCCAATCGAGTCTTTCTTTGAGCTGATTCTTCCATCCCTTTCCCAGATCGTTTCTAAGCCTACTCTCTGACTCCGCTCTGCCTGTGAGTCCTGTCCAAGAGTGGGTGATTAGCGGCAAATTAATTTGGCCCACAGTGATTGGTTCTGGGACATCCTCCTCAGTGTCTGATTGGCCAGGGGACGAGGAAGCTAATTTCCCCTGGTGCTCCTGGCGAATGGTGGTCGCCCTCAATTACCATCTGCTGCGTGTGTGTGCTTTTGCAGTATCTTTAGAAATGTGTGTGTGTGTGTGTGAGTGAGTGTGAGAGAGAGGGGGAGAGAGAGAACAAGAAAAAGAAGAAAAGAGCTGACACCTGGCAATAATGAAACTCTTGTTATACACAAGTCACGTGGAGTGGATGACAATGACACTCCTGGCAAACGCACACACACCTTTACATCTCTCGGCTCACACAAATGCTACACTGTTCCAATACTCACTTTGATTGATTGGAGGAAATCCCCTGTCCTCAGCCACTTCCTTCTCCTCTTACTCTCCACAAATGTTGCCCCCTTCTTTTCTTCTCTCTTGTATCATTTCTAAATCCATCCATCCATTTTCCGAACCGCTTGATCCTCACTAGGGTCGCGGGGGGTGCTGGAGCCTATCCCAGCCGTCTCCGGGCAGTAGGCGGGGGACACCCTGAATCAGTTGCCAGCCAATCGCAGGGCACACAGAGACGAACAACCATCCACGCCCACACTCACACCTAGGGACAATTTAGAGCGTCCAATCAGCCTGCCATGCATGTTTTTGGAATGTGGGAGGAAACCGGAGCTCATTTCTAAATGTCCTCCCTTTTTTTCTATTCATGAAATTATCGTATTGTTAGTCTTGCATCCACGATCCGCCCATCTACTCCTTTGATTTCATGATTTTTTTTTTTAACCTTTCTGCTATTTTAATCCAGTGATATTGTCTTTGTGTTAGAACTCATTTTCAGGGCCGTGTGTGAAATGTACTTTCAAGATACGTCCTCTTGGAGTTCATAAGTGATATTGCTGCCAAATCAAAGGAGGATTTGTTTTTAGAACAAAACAATCTTTCTCACAGTCTGTGCTGCTTCATGCTCATATTTGGGTCCGATTTTTAAATCCCTGAATAGGGAAGTGGAGTCTTGAAAGCATATATTGCACCTATGCCATGCTATATGTGTTTTCATGTGTGCATACATAAATGACTCATGAAAGTCACACTGCGCTTTCAGTCCCAGCTTTGATCGCTCTCACTTTCTTTCTCACTTTCTACTTTTGTTTGAATCCAAAAACAAACACACTGCGTGACAAACTGGCCGTTCAAAGCACATCCAAAATACATTTGGAGCTTCTCTCAACTTGTGTCCCCAAATGTCCCGCAGGTAAGATTAAGTATTCGGAGCAGGTGTATGACTCCTGCATGGAGGCGTTTGATTGCCTGCCCCTAGCAGCTCTGATGAACCAGCAGTTTCTCTGCGTGCACGGGGGCCTTTCACCAGAGATCCACACACTGGATGACATCAAAAAGGTACACACGCTCAAAATCTCGTTGCACACATTTGAGCTAACCTCACTCTTTTTTGTTTAGATTTGTTGCATCAAATTTCGACATTTTCAAACATTTGAAAGCAGAAAATAATTATGGGTGATTAATGGCATATTCTCCTGGCATATTTTCTGAAGCCAAGCGCACTTTTTTTGGCTGTGCAGATCCTCGCATCGACTTCCTATAACTGTGTCATGTACGCATTCAGGGTAGAGCTCAACAAAAAGGAGGGCGTGCCCTGTTAAATCTCACCTTGTGTGCACACTCCCAAAAACGTGGGTTCCTTTCCTCTTGCACAATCCAAAGACCGTAATAAGTCCAGCACCTTGTGAAGGTACATCATATTGCAGACTTTGGGCCCTATTTTCATGCGCAGTGCAATTCCAGCGCATCTAGAGCCGTTTGCCCCGTTGTGGGAGTGAACATAGCCAACTTAATTGCTGGCCAACTGAAGCACTCCTTTCATTCCCTTTAAATTCAGCACAGGCAGAAGCATCATGGGCTCACTTGCTGGTGCCCAAGCAGGAGATTAGCGTTCACAGAGGACTTTTATAAGGAACAGCAAAAGGAGCTCCCCACTTGTGGCTGCTTTAAAGTTGATCACTGTAAAGTGAGCCTTTGGAAGACTTTTACCCCGGATCCTGCATCTCAGTGTGACACCCTCCTTAGCTCCGTGCACGCACGCACGCACGCACGCACGCACGCACGCACGCACGCACGCACACACACACACACACACACAGTCATGGGGTGGCCCAGATATGCTCACCAACTGTTCACCAGCCAGAATGTGACTGTACGACATTATGCCGACGGCGGGACATTGACATTATGTCATATTAATTGGCGAAAAGGGATCAGTACCAGTGGACTTGTTTTGGTGGTTTTTTTTTTGTTTTGGTTTTTTTTTACCTGCAAATACCATTTCTTCAGGCTGATGGGGGCTTGAGCCCTGACCACAAACAACTGCAATCAACTTAATAGCAGACTGAAATATTGTTTTTTCCTCATTTGTTATTGATTGTGCACGGCACAGTACTGGGCAACCTGATCAACATTCACTCGCTTTGCACTGGCTCCAAACATCCATTCAGTCATGAATTAGTATTCTGACGAAAGTATTTTTATTGAATACAGACTGCTAAAACACATTCTCCTTCAAAGTAGCCAGTTAGATGAGCTGCACACACATCACTGGTGTATAACTTCCAGATCAGATCAAGTTCATGTCACACTTTAAGTGTGACATCTTTTCCAAATGGCTTTCTACAGAATTCCCCGTTGCATGAAAACTCCACACTCCGGGAATTAGGGCCATTCTAAGATTTCATTGAGTCACACCTCTTTTCTGATCACGCACAAATTTCTAGGTTACGTATGGCGGGTGTGTCAGATGTGTGGACGTGAGTATTGGAGACATAGTTTGAAAGTGGCAAGCCATGCACTTAAAAAAATGACTTGATTGCAAGCGGGAGGATATGCCCTGTCATTATTTGCTATTCAATATTGTCTTGCTACTGCATTTTTGGAGGTTCCTTGGCTGTGATGATGTTTGATTTCTCTCCAGTAATTAGGTCCTCTTTTTTTTTTTTTTTTTATATGTTTTTCTTGGGTTTGTTGTGCTGTCAGGATTACAATCGTGCCCCGCTGATGAAACTATGTGAAACTTGTATGTACTTTAAATCAAAATATGCTGCCATTAACCTACGCAGGTGCAGTAGTAAAGTCATTGTCCATCCATCCATCCATCTACGTTATTTCCTCTGGCGTCTGTCTTCATTAGGATCAGACATGAGCCGGATCCTATCCTAGCTGAATTTAACCAATGACCGTACACCCTTGCCAATCCAAGAGCTTTTGCTTCATAATTCTTTTTATTTATCTTAATACAGTATTGGTCACATAGAATATTAGCAGCAGATATCTTCAGGGATAGTCACTTGACCGAAACAACCTTGGCGACTTTGCAGCTAACTGGTATCATAGCCGCAGCTAATTTTACATCTCCTGAAAGTGTTTAGCCGAGAAGATCTTCGTAGTTTTCATGAAAATTTGCACTTTGGAGGTAAATATTGAAGGGGTTTTTTTTCATGTTAAGCAAGCAGAAAACATTTTCATGTTCTCTGTTTTTCATGTCTTCAATTCTGTTTTGATTTTTCACAAGGACCATGAAATAAAACACTACATGCTGAATGTAATGCAACATACAAAACTCCCCACATGACTGTGGAGATATTGAGAGAGCACACACTTCCTCATCTAATGGCAGTGTTTCCATGGTGAATCTTTTGGTGTGACATCCTCTACCTCCTGGTTGGTGTGGGGGGGGGGGGGGTTGCTATTGAGAGGATCTATAGTGTATGTGTCTACGTGTGATGTGTTTGCTTTCTTTCCTGTGATTTACATGACATGTTCTGGTGTGTCTGATTTTGTGGAGGAAAACATGGGTGTGTCCCTTCCTCATAGCCCTCGTGTACAGTATGTGAGACTTATGTCGATGTGTTTTTGTGTGTCAATGTTGTGTCCTAGTTGGACCGATTCAAGGAGCCTCCGGCGTTTGGGCCCATGTGTGACTTGTTGTGGGCAGACCCACTTGAAGATTTTGGCAATGAGAAGACCCAAGAGTACTTTGGACACAATACAGTCAGAGGCTGCTCCTATTTCTATAGGTAACCCCCCCACACACACGCACAATGTCCAAAGTACACAAGAGTCATACGCTGTTGTTCCAGTTATGATGCAACCCAACAAGCTGGTAAAACGTGATGTTTAAACTGGAATGACTTTAATTTACAAATCAGAAGTCTCATATGTTTTAGGTGGACTTCAAGCTATTACTTTGGGACGCTATAGTGATGAGAAGAGAGTGATTCATCCTACGATATCTGATCCAACAACGATCACTTGGATTAGAACTGGAGCCGAAAATCTTGGCCAGTTCATAACACGCACATTTGCACACGCAGACAACAGACACACTGTTTGGTGATCAAACACATAAATACAACGCGCTTGCAAAACACATGCACGCAGTTCTGTTTCGGCATGAAACAATATCCCACAATCCCAAGGGAAGCTGCACGATTCTGTTGCTATGACGACTGGCTCCCCATGCCAGATACAAGTGATATTAAGATAGAGGGAGAGTGACATCGGAGAAGTCCATGATGGTGCTGGTGTTGAGGAGAGGCGATAAAAGATGCACATGAAACTGTCAACACTGAGAAATGGAACCAAACAAGCTGCACTTAAAAGAGCGATGAAGCGCTCTTTATATTTGCGGTGGTGTTCCTGGTGTCGAAGTTGTTCATACGACAAGTTTTTTCTTGCATAGAGAAGTGATTTTCTTCAAGTTTAGAAGAAGGCATTTTATCAAAGATATTGGCAGAGTATCCATGGCCTCTGCAACATTAACCCTTTCAGGCACAACGGTTACTACAGTGGACAGCTTCTCATTTTATCAGGTGCATGAAAGGGTTAAAGATACCTTGAACCTCGTCCTGCTTTTACATATTTACATATCGCTTGTATGTGTATTCTGTGTAGCTGATCTTTAACGGGTGCATTTTGTTTTATAGTGCTGCGGTGGCTTTTATTCACATTCACTGACTTTCTTTTCGTCCTCTTCTTTTCCTATCTCAGTTACCCGGCAGTGTGTGAGTTTTTACAGGCCAACAACTTGCTTTCTATCATAAGAGCACATGAAGCACAGGATGCTGGGTAAGATGTCTGTGTAATGTGTTGTTCAACATTTGTTTTCACTTGAAAAGCCAAATGCACAAGGACATTTTCTTCTTACGACAACCAGGAAAATGTCCTGTGCAAAACTCCAAGGCCGCCATGAGATATGTTGGAACAGATGGGCGCTGTTCCTTTGTTGCCATAGGGCTGCAAAAGGTTGAAAATCAATTTCTTTATCCAGGCACTCGCCAAAATTACTTTACATTAAAAATGTGGCTTCAGATTTAAGTGAAAGTGCTTTTGACGGTCTATCACGATCAAATTTCCACTTCTTTAGTTTTAATCATATATTTCCTTTTTGCCCCTGCTGGTACAGTGATCCCTCGCTATTTCGCGGTTCGTTTATCGCGGATTCGGTGCATCGCGGATTTTTTCAAACATATTCATAGAAATAAATAAATAAATAAAAAACGGACTGGTTACGAACTTTATGCGGACTTAAAAAAATGTTTTGTTTTTTTTTACCTGTATATGTTAATTGGTCGCATTTTCGTTTATCGCGGGTGGTTTTGGTCCCCATTAACCGTGATAAACGAGGGATTACTGTACTCTTCCTGTGTGGAGTTTGCGTGTTCTCCTCATGAGTGCGTGGGTTTTCTCCGGGTACCCGGCTGCCCTGATATTGGCTGGCAACCAGTTTAGAGTGCACCCTGCCTGTACCCGGCTCTCTCACCACATAGGAGATGTGTTACCGTAATACATGAACAATCGTGGCAGTGACGTGTCTTTTTTCCCTGGAGGGTGGCCTGACTGTACTTAATATAAGATGTGGTACCAATTTGAATGATCATCGATCAGCAATTGAGAGTCACCCGAGTTTCGCATCCACCATTAGCTGGCTGGATAAACAGATTTGACCGATGTGTAGCTTGTCTTTGTAGAATATTTACCCACGCTGTTTGAATTTGTTCGTCAACAAAGCGAGCAGGGAGGGCTGACATATGTCACATTGTTGCAAATTCGCACTCTTGCTTGACTGAAAAGAACTAAAACATCAAGTTTTGACATCTTGGGTTTATTCCTCTTTGAACTTATTGAAACACGCTGTGTCACTGACAGGAAATGGGAAACTGTGGAGATGCAATGAATTACAAGGTGAGGAGACAAATGCAAGTCGTGTCTCTTTACTCTCAAACAAAACTGACGGTTTTCACAGCAAGCAGCCAGCCACTCCCTTGTTAATCTTTAAACATATTTAATTCACGTCTCTGCCTTACAGACACCAGTATAGGTCTTAGATAGGATATGTAAACGCATCCATTTTCATCTAAACGTAATCATTTAACCTGAAGAAAGTCTGTGGCTGGCTAACGAAAAATAGGCTCAATGTTTTGTTAGTTATAAACTTTGAAACAACTGCTACTTTTGAAACATGGAAAGCGACATATACGAAGAGCGCATACAAAAATAATCACAGGTGCCGTATACCAGTATATTTTCTCTCCCATGTGGGAAAACCAACAATTATTACCGGAGCTTGACAGTCTTCTCCGCCTCTGCTTCTTAATTGTTCTGCATGCTGCCTAGCATGTTGCAGCACAGCGTGTGAGTACACTAAAAACGCGCCCCTGTAAATTTGGACTCTCGAAAATAGTAAAAAAATGATTTAACTAACACAGGAGTGTTTGTATGTCCAAAAAGTTTGTAAGATGAATGTTCATCGGCAGTAGTAAATTTAAAAATGTAACAGCAGAAGACTACGTTAAAATGATGACTGTCAAAAGGGTCCTCAAAACAGGAAAGCAAGTGATGTTTTTGCACTACTTTTTCCCTTACATTCAACCTCAGCCTGCCTTATTCACAAGCGATGATTTATTTACAGCAGACTGACCAGCTATCCTGATGTAGAATGGGAAAATACATGTTCATGTGGGGTTGTCATTGTCTCTGACCCATAATCCCCGCCCACCACCACCCCATCCCAGCATCTGTTAGCCGAGGGAAAAAAAAAATCCTCTCAATGTAATGCAGCAATTAAGGCAGCACTATTCCACTTGTTGTTGCTGCTGTACTCTTTGTTCAGTTTGGTGAACCCATTATCGGCCATCAACTGTGTACTATGCTTTTTGTGGTCCATGAGTCTTCATATTTGTGCAATACGTGGTTCATACACTTTGATCAGGAAACTTCACAATCTTCAGCCGACAAACCTTTAACTCTACGAAAATATCCCCATAGGTACCGTATGTACAGAAAGAGTCAGACAACGGGGTTTCCTTCACTCATCACCATCTTCTCTGCTCCAAACTACCTGGACGTCTATAATAACAAAGGTAACTCCCACATGAATACAAATACACACTCAGCTACATATTTAATCAGGTTAATTCCAACAAAAAGTTGAGCTAAAGTGTGTGCGTGCGTGTATTTGTGTTTCCAGCGGCGGTGCTGAAATATGAGAACAACGTAATGAACATCCGTCAGTTCAACTGCTCTGCTCACCCGTACTGGCTGCCTAACTTCATGGACGTCTTTACCTGGTCTCTGCCTTTTGTGGGGGAAAAGGGTATCACACGCATGCACACGTGCAGTATAATGTTGTATTTTTGTCCGGCACCCTTTGCAATGACGTCACTTACTGTTCATGACTTACTCTACCAGGGTAGTCAATGCTGTTACTTGTAACATCAGCCACGTTCAACAGCACTAAATGCAAAGGGACACCGCTGTTATTTTTGACATATTGAAGCGCGAAGCAGTAGAACAGATTGAGGGATCAAGATTATGTACCTGAGGTGTAGCGGCAAGCAAGAACTTGTAAAAATGTGCCGATGAACAAACATATTTTCAAAGTTGGGGTCTCTGTAGTACCAATTTATGTGCCTTTCAACCAGAATCATACTGCCAAAGCGCATCTGTTTGTCAACCAGGAAGTAGGCTGCCACCAATGTTCCCTCTTAATTTTCTGTGTGTCTGAGCATCCACACAAACTCCCTGAGCATTCCTTGGATTGCCTTGTGCCACATCAGACATGCACGTGGTGGCCAAACCAAGATCACACCTGTCCATAACCTGATCTCATAACAAGTTACACCACGCAATTATTGACGAAAAATAAATAAATCAACAAATAAATAAATCGAACCACCTACCTGTATATTAAAATAGAGGAAGGAGATTTGTACAATGCGCAAAATGAGCCCAGGTTTATAAGAATCGGCTCAAGATTGATGATTTTATGCCACTTTTCAAATCATGACCCGTACAGAAATTAATGTAAGTAAATGGGAGTATTTTAAAATAAATAATGACTCCAATATTTGCTATTAAAACAATGAAACAAAACAAAAAAAAAACCAAAACAATAACTGGTAATAAAAAATATGCATGGACCAACAAAGCAGTCGAATCAGCAGTTAAATTAAAGGCCAGGCAATAAAAGTAAGTTTTGAGAAGAGATTTAAAAGAAGAAAATGATGTCACCGCTCTGAGTTCTCAAGGCAGTGAGGTCCACAGACACAAAGCTCATACCACAAATGTGTGTTGTCCATATTACGTAGATGTTTTCTATTAGTGTTCAGCGCGAACACGATTCACGAGTGACTCGGCTCCTTTCGCTTTTAACCATCAATTAATATGGAATAAAGTCCCAATATGTGATAAAAAAGGGTAGAACCCGCTGAAGTTCTACACATGCCAGAAAACAATTTCATCCCAAAGGTTCAGAATTTTTTTTCAGGCCAATATTAAAAATGTGACAAAAACTTGTCATGTGGTCATTTTGTTGTGAGCCCAGTATGAATATTTCCATCTATAGTGACGGAGATGCTGGTGAACGTCTTGAGTATCTGCTCTGATGACGAACTCATGAATGATGGCGATGAGATCTTCGATGGTAAGAACACTCCACACTACCACTAAGGATTCAGCTGAACATTCCAGAATGTTAACAATTCGGAATCCATCGTATAAGAGTTTTCTTTGTGACAGTTAATAACATGCTGTTTGTCTCTTTTACAGCAAGTGCAGCTGCAGCCAGGAAGGAGGTGATTAAGAACAAAATCCGTGCCATCGGGAAGATGGCCAAAATGTTTTCTGTTCTACGGTGAGTTGACTTGAGAACCGCATCTAGAATGTATTGTGTTAGTCTGACGCCCTGGACGTTCCTTCATTTGATTTTTTTTTTTTTTTTTTTTGATTTGGCAATGCTGTCATGACCATCTCTATTTTTTTTTTATTATGACAATCAGAAGACACCCGAAAACTGTAAAAGGATCAAGTATTTCGTGTTCCAATCCCATTATGTTAAACTCTGTTAAGGGCAGGGGTGTCTAACTCATTTTAGTCACGAGCCAGTTTTGGTGTCCCCTTAAAGGGCCGTTGTGACTTTGTCACCGAGAGAGGTGTGCCCGAGGCCTCATGCATGCGGAAGGGCACGTTGAATTCCATGCAGGAGATCGACGTGCGCAAAGTGCATTTACACGTCAAGGAAGCGCAAGATCTCCACTTGTGGACGATGTAATCGGCCGTGCATGTATTGGATACCTTGCACCCACGACTGTGTGTGATAACCCAAGTTGTTGAGCACTGCAGTCATGGGAGGCTGTTAAAATATTTTTGAGATTAAAATGATTCTAATTTGTTTCCTGAATTGATTTCTATATTGATTCAGAGGGATTGTCCCATGCTGTTGTCATATAAATAAAATAAGATGCCACCCGTGACACACGTCCGCAAGTGCCGAATCTCTCTGCCTGTGTCTACATTAAATACACCAAACTCGTGTGACGCCACCTGCGCTACATTAAGACTTTTAGGTCGTCTAAAATTGAGTCTCCTTTTTCTCACCAAATTGGCAGGTGAGCCTGGTGGAGGATAATAGAAAACGCCCAAATTCAAATTCAAAGCGCAGTCGACCAAATTCACCTAAACGCTAACCGAGACTTGCGTCAGTACAAAAATAGAGATGTGTCTGTTTTTACACCGAGCACAGTCTACTTTCTGTGACCAAATTATCTTTTCCTATACTTACTCTTCATCTTCTCTCCCGCCTTCCCAGGGAGGAGAGTGAGAACGTGTTGACCCTGAAGGGGCTGACCCCCACAGGTATGCTGCCAAGCGGAGTGCTTTCAGGGGGCAAACAGACTCTGCAGAGCGGTGAGTGTTTTACACAATCGCAAACACACACTTAAACACACTTGACTGTCAAACCAAACCCAGAACTCTCCTGAAGACACCAAACATTTGAAAATAGATTAATCCACACACAGGTAACTACAAATATGGTAGACTTGGAAGCACGTGCGTTGGACCACACTGAGGTCTTTTCTTGCCTTCTTTCCTCTTCTCCTCTTGAACTTCCGTTTATCTCCTGTCATCCCTCTGCTTTGTGGACTCATTCCCTCTCTCCACTTCACTTCACTGGTGCTGAGGATACTAACAGCCTGCTGGTTGTACGTGTGAGACAGAGGGGGACGGATATCAGGGGAGAGGAGAGAAAGGGATAGTGTGTGAGTGAGCCAAAGGTACCGCTAACCCCAGGAGCTCTCAAACCTGCCTCGGCCTCAGCGTTGCTCTGCGGGCCTCACGTGGATTCAGCCTGAAACATGCTTTTGCGTACACAATGTGCAAGTTTCACACATATTTCCAACAGAGGGCCTGTATTTTTCATAAGCCTCCATGAGCCACAAACGCTGTCATGTCCAGAGATGTGTATCTGCGCAGAGCATGTTTCAGCCTTCACTCGTGTTTTTTTTGGGGGGGGGGGGGGGTTGTCTCCTCCGTCTCTTTGACTCTGCTCTCTCGGAATCTGTCGTCTTTCTTCCTGTCCCCTCTTCCTCTTCTGATCTGTCTGACCATCATTCAGCTACCATTGAGGCCATAGAAGCCATCGAGACAGTTAAGGATGCCGAAGGTAAAGCCACTCATATCACCGTGCGTGTGTGTGTGTGTGTGGTTGGGGGGGGGGGGTGCGAGCAGCATGGAAGCGCTCTTTGCCACCCATGCCCATTTTTACTTTACTCATGATGCACAACGCTTTTCTAACTGCATCCGCTCTCACAACAAAGCCGATAACCGCAGCTCGCTGAAGTCACCACATTAAAACACTTTCATATTCAAACAAACATACTCTTCATATTCTTTCTTTTTTTGGGGGGGGGGGGTTTAAATAACAACCTTCTTCATCTTTTTCTCTCCTAGCATACACAAGTGTTCACATTCGAAAGCCACTATCATTTTGGAACACACATACACATGCGCGCGCACACACATCAGTTGGTGGTGGGAGTGTGCATTGTTGAGGTGGATCTGGCCCCCTTGTTGTCTGCTTTTCCTTTTATTCAATATGTTATAGATGCTGTCGACGATGACTATGAAATCAATCTGTTTCCTCCTGTGAGCAACCTGTGAGGAGGGAGATGAAATTGTTGTCATATAAATATAAAAGGATACGTTGACTCCTTTTCTTTTAACTTTGTCCGCAAAAGGGCAAAAGAGATTTACAGCATTGGAAAGAGCTGATTGCCACAACTTTGTTTCAATACACTAAGCGCTGACACTGTTCACTTACCAAACAGATTGATGTCATGGTACTTGTATTTAATGTGTCAGTATTTTGTTTACAAAGGCTTGGTGGTGAAAAGCACGCTTTAATTAACTGCAATGTTCCGGTTTGTCTGTTCTTCCAAAATCACTGAGGTGTGGAAAGCAATGGTTTGCATATCAATTATTCAATGTGGAATTGAAGGCCTGGAACACGATCCGGTATGGACATAGTCAAGACTGGGAAATATTTGCAATATTGAGCTTTGGTGCTCATCCACAAGCCAGGATTTGAAGTTTGAAGAAGAAATCTCAGAATTACGGTCAAAGGAAAATACAAACAATGGCCTGTGGCATTTAGCACCGAAAGCAACACTGCAATTCGACCTGGCATGGGATTACAGTATAATGGTTTCCCGTAGGCCCTGGAATGCAACAGTCACATTTCCACCAAGTAGTATACTCCAGATCTATGGTGTGATTTGGAACTGTAAAACCTGCTCTGGCCTGTGTTTGTACCACAAGATTGTGGAGAGCTTTTTATTTTGAGAAAAGCCATGTTTTTATGCGACAATTACAGAGCAGTGAAATAGTATTTGCCCCTTTCCTGATTTCTGTGTTCTTTGCATATTTATCACATACAAAGGTTTCAGGTTCAGAAAAGCAATTTTGATATCACACAGGGACTGATCAAGGAAATACAAAATACACAATGCAGTTTCTAAATGCCAATGCACAAAAAAAAAAAAAATCAAAACCTACTTGCACCCTGAACCTAATCATGGGTTATTCTGAAATCAAGCATTTGCGATAATTGGTGATGAGTTTTTCTCATTGCTGTGGAGGAATTTTGGCCTGCTCTTCTTCGCAACATTGCTTCAACTTCGCCATGAAGGGTTCTCCAGCATGAACTGCCCATTTAAGGTCACACTACATCATCTCAATTGGATTTAAATCCTGACTTTGACTTTGCCACTCCTAAAACCTTAATATGGGGGAGGGGGTTAAACCAATCAGAATTGGACTTGCTGATGTGTTTTGGATCATTGACCTGCTGCATGATCCAAGAGCACTTGAGTTTGAAGGCGCAAACTGATTGTCGGACATTCTCCGTCATGATTTTCTGTTAGATAGCATACATCATTGTCCTATAAATCACAGCAAGTTGTCCTGGTCCTGAGTTAGCAAAGCAGCCACAGACCATCTCACTGTCACCGCCCTGTTTCCCTGTTGACAGAATGTTCTTTTTGGGTTGTCTCTGTGTGATATTAAAATTGGTTTGACGAACTGAACTCTCTGTGTGTGTGATAAATATGCAAACGAACACAGAAATCAGGAAGGGGGCAAATACTTTTTCACGGCAGGTTTAGTACAAGCAATGCCAAATGGAGGTAATGTTTGCTTGAAATATTTTTGTCCACTCCCAAAATAGTGTTCCCTCCCAAACTGAACGGGGCAGCTTGGTGGAACGTAAACCAGGCCAAAGAGATTTCAAGTTCACAAGCTAGCATGCTAAAAAAAGACAACAAACAAACAAAAATGTTCGAAGCCATGGCATTTCGGATAACTTCTGAACATATTCTGTGTTGCAGGCATCATATTCCCCTTGTATCTTGCTATAATTCACCACAAGGTGAACTCATTACAAAGTCTTTGCTCACACAGCCTCTTTTGAATTTGGATTTGTATTTATAACCTTGTCTGTGACTTATCATAACTACAATCCATAATTTGTTCAAGTCAATAAATTATGGGTATTTCTTGTATGGTGGGTTTTTTTTCTGTGATGTAAATAGACCCCTTAGACCAATGTTGGATGTCCACTGTGAAGCAGAATATTTGTAAGTGGCTGCATGTTGGTGAAAGATAGTAGCAGTCTGAACAGTGGGGCTTTTCAATGGGAGTATCTGTCATCATTGATGACAAATGCTGTTGATAGGTGGCGGCTGAAACTGTCACCTGGTCTGCTGTGTTTTCGTTTGTGAAAAATTTGTCAAGTTGTCTTGTGAAACTATATAAAATGGCCAAATTAAACGGCTGCTTTTCTTTCCTTTAGGAATAAGCCTCAATTGTTCCTCAATTGACGGTACAAAGTGGAGCAACAACTCTTGTAGTTAAGCCTAATTAAATGAGTCCGCTGTTTTAAGCAGTTAAAATAAATGAAAACATGACGACTCCATTTGCGAGACCAAATGAACCACCATTTCTGTTAGAGCTGTGATTTGTTTCATCCGCTCGCCCTCCAAAGGGCTTTGCTGATCTAGGATCAGTGGTTAGGTCCTCCAGCTAATCCGGGCTCAGCATGGAGAACAACAGATAAACGCTGCCTGATGTGTGTAGATACTGCGAGAAGAACAAGCGCAGTATGACTAGATTCTGTTTATCCAAACCGAAAGCTTCCGGGAGATAGACAGGACTAAATAATCTGCTTGTCCTGACTGGTATTAAACAAAAGCATTAAAAGGTTCTGCCAATTAGATTAGACTCGAGCTGGACTGACATTCAGTCAAGAGGGTTTTTCTTTCAAGAGTTTGGATGCAGGCATTTCTTTCAAGCGTCCAGATAATAACTGCATATGCACTGTTTGTGCGTCTGCTTGTCTTCGCAGCCATCCGAGGCTTCTCCCCGCAGCATCGGATCAGCAGTTTTGAGGAGGCCAAAGGTCTGGACCGAATCAACGAGAGAATGCCGCCGCGGCGTGACGCCATCAACAGTGTGGGCCTGTCCATGGGCCGCATGAATATGGGAGAGCCCAATGGGACGGATAGCAACAGCAATATACAGTGATTGGATGCGTATTGTCACATGGCCAGACGCAGTTCCTGCAGTTTCAACCCTCGTATAGCGCCATCCTGAACGATAATCTGTACATAGTCAGACTCGATACGCAAAAGCATTACACACAAACGCATATTTCACACATACAAAACATACGCACACTCATATGATTACCGGTACCTACTCCTTGTTTTTCGCTGTACGTTAAGGCTTGAGTGTGGCCGGACTTTAGGAAGTCTTCTCTATTCAGAGAACTACCACTCCCTTGTACCCGCGGCAAGAAAGAGGAAAGAAACTACAAAATGAGCAGAACGAGAGAGGCGACTATTCACTGTGCATGTCGGCGATCACCAGTGAGTGCACAGCGTCAGCGTCATGCGGCCGCGTAGATGGAATGAGTCGCGTTGACGAGGAGCGAATGGGGTCAAGGTGCGGCCATCGGAAGCTTCAGAGTCTTGTTCCTGTTTGCAGCAAAACGCGAGAAGTGGAACCAAATGTATAAAAAGTGATGTTTTTATGGGAAGGATGATATGCTTTAACAGTGTCCATGCAGTTATATTTGACAAATGTGCCGTTCACCAAGATAGAGGTGGGGGGGGGGGAAACGAGCGGTGGCTTATCCAGCAAAGATGCGCAAAGATAATCGCAGCCTGATCTGAGCCCTCGTCTGTTATTGTGGGGAGAACATTCCCATTTGCTTTTGTAGCACAAGACCTCCACCGAATTAAGAGTGGAGGGCCACTCACCCCCTCTGGTCTCAGGCTAACTAGCTCTCGGGGAAAAAAAAATGTCGGAAACTAGGCTGTGATGAAGTATCTCTCCTGAGCGTTGGTATGTAAATAGCATACTTGGAACGTTTATATTGCACACCTGATGCAAGATGCAGTTGAGCAGTAATGGATTGCTTCATGTTTGTGAGAGGACGGTGGTTGAAATGTGAAGTCATTCAAAATTAATTCCCTTTCCGCAACCCTCTTGCTACCAAATGGCAGTGATGGCCAACAATCTCTGGCCTGAATAGCAGGAAATTCTATTTTACAGAAGAAACAGATTCTTCAAGAAAAGAAGTCTGAGGAAAAACATCTTTGTAAAGCATTTATATTAACGCGTTGGTGCATGCACAGTTAAGTTATTTGATAATACTGTAATGTGAATTATATTTGTGCTCTGTGTTTCACCATAGTAAGAGTTTTTTTTCTTCTGTTTTTCTGGCTAATGTGAGGAGTAATGACAGTTTGCTCATCATGTAAATTTGAATTTTTTTGTATTCACTTTGTGTGATTTTAGGTTGACTTTTCTTCCCAGTTCTTTTCATCACCGCCTTCCCGTTTCTTTTAGCGCTGTCCAGAATGACGGAACACTTTGAATCAAAGGTGTGGAGTCCGCAGCCAATATTTTGTTCTTTGTCAATGTACAGGAATCGTTTATAATGAAATACGAATTAGTATTGAATGACCACCCAATATACAGAGGCACAGGCGATTGGGCAGCCAAAAGCATGATTGCATGGTTTAAAATTTTTTTTTTAAAAAAAAGTGCAGTTCAAAGCAAAAAGCAGCAAGACACATTTTAACACAGTACGCCGTGTTGCTGTGACAATTTAAAGAACTGTGTACTCACATACATCTTCATTCCTCGTTATTGATATTTATGGTTCAATGCTTATATTTATTACAAACATAATTCTTAATATTTAATCTCTCTCTCCGATTGTTGCTTTTTATGTTCCGTTTCTCCTTGATCGATCTTGCTGTGATTCTTTGGGTGGGAGAGGTGAAACCATGTGCCCCTGGCAACCCCATGCCATGCCATTGCGACTGTGCCACGGTTTCTTTTCCCTCTCTCATTCTCACTTTCTCTCGCTGTCTTTTCTTTCCCTTCTCTTGCTCACCCTTTTGGTTTTCAACTCTCCAATCACTAACACTATAAGCATGCCCCTGGGACGATCCACTTTTTTTACTCTTGAATAAAATATGCATGAAACTTTGGTATCAATCCTGGGCCTTTTGTTCCTGGAGATGAAACATTGCAAACTCCATGTCCCCTCCATCCAGCCATCCATTTTCTAATCCTCTGATCCTCACAAGGGCCGCGGGTTGTGCTGGAGCCTATCCCAGCTGTCTTCGGGCAGTAGGAAGGTGACAACCTGTCACGTAGCACGGTGGACCCCAAAAAGCAGGCAGGAGGGAGGAGCAGGGTGTATTTGAAGAATTGTATTTAAAACAAAACTAAATCCAAAACAAACAAAGTCCAAAGTATCAAACAAAACCCATGACTAAAACATAACAGAAGCCAACAGCAAACAGCAACACACATGACAGTAGCAAAAAGCAACAATGACCCGACACCGAGTGTTCGGGCTGGGAGTCCTTTTAAAGGCCTGATTACCTATGACCAACAGGTGTGCAGCTGCCAGGGGAGCCCTACAGTGCCACCTGTTGGTCCCTAAACCGAATCATGACAGTACCCCTCCCTCAAGGGACGGATCCCAGACGTCCCAAAGTTGTCCAAAAGCTTGCCTCGCCGGGGAACAGGAACTAAAAGCGACGGCAATCCTTGCCTCGCCGCAAAACGGGAACAATCGCGATGGCGACCTTCGCCTCGCCGAAATACAGGAACTATAAGTGACGGTGACCTTCACCTCGCCAGGGAACAGGAGCAAAAGCGACGGCAATCCTTTTGGCTGGGCGTGGCCTGACGTGGACGGAGCTCGACGTAACGGGGGACATGGAACAGCCGGACGTGAACAGGGGCTCGGCCTGACGTGGGCGTGGACGTAGCACGGCTCGTCGTCGACGTGAATGCGACTCAGCTCCAACAGACACGTGACGAGCCTCGGCTCAACGTAGACGCGGACGGGGCTCGGCCCACCGTAGACGCGGCTTGACGAGACGAAAACAGGACAGCCGCATCCCTAGCGCTGCCTGAAAGGGGAAAGGGGTGTCGGCCGCAGACGCGCTCCGCCAGGCACATGGCGGAACAGGGACCAGTCCTTACTACCTGCGGGGTCCAGGTGGTCGGGTCATTCTGTCACGTAGCACGGTGGTGGTGGACCCCAAAAAGCAGGCAGGAGGGAGGAGCAGGGTGTATTTGAAGAATTGTATTTAAAACAAAGAAAACTAAATCCAAAACAAACGAAGTCCAAAGTATCAAACAAAACCCATGACTAAAACTAAAACATAACAATGAACTAAACATAACAGAAGCAAACAGCAACACACATGACAGTAGCAAAAAGCAACAATGACCCGACACCGAGTGTTCGGGCTGGGAGTCCTTTTAGAGGCCTGATTACCTATGACCAATAGGTGTGCAGCTGCCAGGGGAGCCCTACAGTGCCACCTGTTGGTCCCTAAACCGAATCATGACACAACCTGAACTGGCTGCCAGCCGATCGCAGGGCACACAAAGACCAACAACCATTCGCGCTCACAATCACACCAAGGTGACAATTTAGAGTCATGCATTGACCTGCCACGCATGTTTTGGGAATGTGGGAGGACACCGGGACAGCCGAAGAAAACCCACCCTGGCACGGGGAGAACATGCAAACTCCACACAGGATGTGTGGAGCCCAGAGTCGGACCCTGCACCTCTGCACTGTGAGGCCTGCGTGTTAATCAGTCAATAACCACCATTCAGTCCAAAGATACATTGTATGTGTCGAGGCTTTTGGGTTGTAATTTGCACTGTAGCAAACCAACCGAGGTGAGTGTTGTCACCTTCTTCTTTCAAGAAGATATGTGGTAAATGTAATTAATGTGAGGGAGCCAAGATTTCCCCAACTGCATCCTGAACATCTCCACTGTGGAACTGTTGAGATCATTGGTACATTCTATGGGTGACTTGAGCGAGGCCGTTGGGTCGCGATGATGTTTTTTCCTGGCTCTACACCCCCTTAGCCATCTGCATTCTGGCACAAATACCTAGTGTTAATTTGAATATTATGTTTAGACAAGTGAACATATAGAACATGCTATTACAAGGCAACATTTTTGACTTGACTTTTGCATTAAGGAAGCAGACAAGGTGGTAAAATGGGGAGCATGTCGGCTTCACAGTGCAGAGGTGCAGGGTTCGATTCCGGCTCCGGTCTTCCTGTGTGGAGTTCTCCATGTGCCTGCGTGGGTTTTCTCCGGGTTCTCTGGTTTCCTCCCACATTCCAAAAACATGCATGGCAGGCTGATTGAACACTCCAAGTGTGATTGTGAGCACAAATGGTTGTTGGTCTATGTATGCCCTGCGATTGGCTGGCAACCAGTTCAGGGTGGACACAACTGCCCGAAGACAGCTGGGATAGGCTACAGAACAACTGCGAACCTTGTGAGGATCAAAGGATTAGAAAATGGATAGAAAGAAGCAGACTAAAAGTGACGAAGTGACTCTATGTGGCTATTTTAAATACACACTGGAATTCTTTGTGTCTAGTTTGACAGTATAACCAAACGGAGAGGAACAAAAAGAAGAGAGAGACAGAAAGCGAGCGAGAGAGAGTGAGATAGCCTGTATAAAAGTTGGGTCACTCATATTTGAAGGCACCACTGTGCTTCCTTTATTTCCGATGTCAGCGTCTGTTTGTTGTTTCTCCAGAACTGGGAAGAACCTCCTTCTTCCCTGACTGGCACTGACCCAGAAATGTCGCTTATTTTCGAGTCTTTGGGAGGAGAGAACAAACAAACGTGAATCAATTAAGGTTTGATGCTGGGATGAGAGTCTATTTGTACAACAGATGTCCTCATGATGAGCTTCACTGACAACATTCGAGTCGACGTTTATCAACATGAGATGCGCTGAGCAAATTGCAGCTGATGCCATTTGATCTACTTCCAGAGCCACAAATATCCTCTTCCACTTGGGAACTGGAACTAATTGTAGAAATGAAATGCAAGCACATGATCAGGTAGGCACCAAATTGAAATCTTAGTGATGCATTTTAGGCTGTAAAAATATAATTCCTTCATCCCCACAGAGCTCAGTGGTCTATGAGGTGCGTCATAAAAAAGTACAATACAATATTTCACTATTCCAAGTACTCCCTCTGGAGTCTACTGCAGTTTTCCAGCCTTTTCTGCCACACCTTCATACACTCCTAAAAGAATTCGGCGATGATTCTCCGCAGCTCCGTCGTCGCAGCCGCTTTGATTTTGCCCACATCTTCAAAACGGTCCACATGGGAAATCACACAGTGTCAGGTCATGTGCTTAGGGAGTTTGCTCCAGCAAGGCAATGCCTGTCTTGGCCAGGAACTGAGCAAGTCAGGCATTGTGAGAAGGCACTTTGCCATGAAGCAGCCACGAGTTGTCCTGCCACGACTTTCACCTCATCTTGTGCACTGAACAAAGCGAAGGCCGCAGGGTCTCCTTATAGATGTGCCGGTTGATCGTCTGGCTCACTCTAGGGAAACGCTCGTAGTTTGTGGACTGGCTTTAGAATACATCTTTAGAGACATTAGCTTCGGACCTTTTTCTGACACATCTCGACACACTCTTCAAGATATGAAGCACTAATATTTAAGGGACTATAACACAGTGCAGCTAAGTCTGTCTGTTGCTTTTGTTCTAAATATATGTGCATCATACATAAGAAGGTGCTGCGTGTTTGCGGGGGATGCCATTTTCTTTTGCCTGACACCTTCAAAAGGGTGTCAGGTGGCTCCCGCTGAGAGGTGATGTGTTTTGACATTCTTGGTGTGCAGAGTCCATGAGGGATGGCGATTTCAGACATCTAGGGGGTCAAATATGGCCCAAAGCCTGCCTTTGTCCTTTAACTTGGCCTACCGGGACTGCTGCTGCCGCATCACTAACAATCCTTGAAGTATAACAATCATTTTAAACAGCGGTTATCAAATGAAAAGTTGGATTTAGAGCGCAAAATTATTTCTAGGAAAACGTAGGAAGACATTTCTAACTTGACAGTGCTTCAGGTGTAAGGCTTGCAAACAATAGTTCCTGCCGAGTAACGGAGGAACAAAAGAGCTGAACCCCACAGAATGAAATGTGCTGTAGTCCAGTTCGGAATGAACTGTTCATTCCGAATCCATGCGGACTGAATTACGAATTGAATGAATGAAAGCGAACCAGAGAAACTTAATCGATGCGCTTCGTGCTTGATGTACTGCAGGTATCAAACCACCACCTGCTTTAACGTTTATGCCATACCTGCGCTAAATTAGCAGCATATGGAATTACCAAAACCCCTTTATGTGTTAAGGTAACAGTGTCATGTTTTGGTGGTGGTGGAGGACCCCAAAAAGCAGGCAGGAGGGAGGAGCAGGGTGTACGTGACAAATTGTATTAAAACATAGAGAAAACTACTGTAAATCCAAAACAAACAGAGTCCAAAGTATCAAACAAAAATCATGATTGAAGCTAAAACTTAGTGATGGGTCCAGCGACACCTGCGTCGGGCTCACAGAGCAATCCACGTGTCTGTACGTGTGCTGCTTCATTACATCACGTGACCGACACGTGAACTGCATCTGAACTGCGTCCAGACTGCGTCGACACAGTCCAGGCTGCGTCACTCAGGGCAGGGGGCGTCGACTCAGTCCAGGGGGCGTCGAGGCAGCAAAAGCCCGCCACACAGTGTTTATAAGGATGTGCGTCTGGCGACACGATGACGATCAAGCTTCCAGGAAGCAGTTGCTCATCAGGCACTGCTGAACTTCATTATCAAGGACTGCCAGCCCCTCAGCATTGTGGAGAGTGAAGGGTTCAAGGAACTGATTCAGGTCCTTGAACCCTCATATGTTTTGCCGACAAGAAAGGTCTGTGTGAAAGTTCCATAAAATAGTAGATGAATCGCCAATAATGTATTTGCTTTTGGTTTAATTTTCAGACCATCAAGAAAATGGTGGCTGACAAATACAAGGAGGAACGGGAAAAAGTGAAAATGGAAGTACAGCAAACTGTGGCAGTGAGTATAACAACTGACATGTGAACCTCTGTGAACATGGAGGCCTACTTGGCACTCACCTGTCACTACATTAATGAAAATATGCAGTTGTGTTCATCAGTGTTGGGAGTACAATATTTCCCACAGAATCACACTGCTGACAATTTGGCCCAGGTCAAAAGGGGCATGATGGAGGCCATAACCAACAAAGTAAAGTGTCTTGTGACTGACTCTGCACCAAACATGATCGCATCCACTAGACACCTCCAAATACGCCACTCAATTTGCATTGCACACAGTCTTAATTTATTAGTTAGAAAATCATGTGACCAGGTCCCTGCACTCACAGACATTAGGAACAAAGCTCGGCACATTGTCACATTTTTCCGTTCAAGCACTACAGCCAAGGAGAAGCTTGCTCAGGTGCAGCAACAGATGGGACGTTCAACCCTGAAACTCATCAATGAGGTGCCAACACGCTGGAACAGTACCTATGAAATGCTGTCAAGGCTGCATGATGAGAGGGAACCAGTGTGGGTATCTCTGGCCTCTCTAAAGACAGATTTGGCTCCACTGACAGCTGATGAGTTCACCATCATAAGAGAAGCACTTCTAGTGCTTTCTCCATTCCATCAAGCTACAGTGGAGTTATCTGAAGAGAGGCGAGTGTCTGGTTCAAAGGTCATCCCGATGATGAAAATGCTTTATCATGCACTTGAGCGCCACGCTTCAACCTTGCACACACAGCCAGTCATACAACTCTACGAACACCTCAAGCGTCGAGTCACAGACACTGCTTCCAGTTTGGAGTCTATGAATGTGTTAACCTTAGCAACACTTCTAGACCCCAGATTCAAATCACTTGGATTCCGCAGTTCCTCCAGGTGCACGGAGGCCATATCCAGACTGCGGTCTGAGTGCGTGCGTGTCATCGGGTGCACAAACGAGGCCCAGCCCGGACCATCATCGCAGCCCTCTGCAACTACATCAGGCATGTTACTCATCATTATTAGTTTGTTATTGGAAACTGTTCTAAATGCCAATTTGTTGGGTTTCGTTTTTTTTTAGGTGGCCTGTGGCGATGATGAGGTTGGGAGACTTGGAAGAGGTGCAACAGCAGATGCAATATCTGAGGTCCAGCGATACCTGGCACAGGGGAATATTGCACGTGACCAAGACCCGCTGTTGTACTGGAAGGACCAACACACTTCTTTCCCAAACCTCTCCCACCTCGCAAAGGAGTTCCTTTGTACGCCAGCCTCATCTGTCCCTTGTGAGCGTGTGTTCTCCACAGCAGGGGAAATTGCATGTAAAAAACGCAACAGACTGAAATTTAAAACACTGGGGCATCTTATTTTTCTAAATAAAAATTTGTGACGACAAAGCCCACAAGCATCCTCATTCACATGATTTTCAAATTATTGAAACATAGTAACTCGCTTGTGGAGTTCAAAAACAAATTCAAGAGAGTAGTACAATAAAGCTACACAAATCAGAATTAAGCTGATAAAAATGTATATTTGTAAAATATAGTAATACATCAGAATTAAATTGATAAATTTATTAATTGTATTAATGAAATGCTGTATCCATTACGAATATGAGAAAACATGAGAAAATCGACATAAATGTGCTCGAATGAGCATGTATATACAAACCTAAAGTTGTAAAAATAAATAAGTATAGCACACATAAAGGTAAAAGCGTTGATATGTAGACTTTTTCCTTTTCATTTCTGTCGTGAAAAATGATCAATTCATATATTATCTAGTCTTACCCCTTTTTATATAAGTTTTTACTTCTTCCTACTCCTTTGAACATATAATTGCGATGACTATTTTCTTTTCCTTTTTTATATCTAACTTCACTTTTTGCCAGTGTATTACTGTATTGTATATTTTATATGTTCAATAAACAATAAACAAGCATTGAATGATACAATTTGAATGCATGGATGTGAATGATTTTGTAGACACTTCATCATCAAATGAATCAGTTCATGCTGTCAAGTGGGTTGGCTGCAGGGATTTTGAAGGTTCAGCAGGTGGCAGTGGTCAGCGACACAGTATCAGCACAGTATCAACACAGTGTGTCGACACGCCTCATGAGGCCTCATGGACCTATCACTAGAAATATAACAGTGACCAAAACATGACTGAAACAAACCTGACAGCAGCAAACAATGACCCGACACCGAGTGGTCGTGCTGGGAGTCCTTTTAAACTTCTAATTACATAATGACCAACAGGTGTGCAGCTGCAGGGAGAGCACTACAATGCCACCTGTTGGTCACAAACGAAACATGACAAACAGTAGTAGGGATGAACAATTCATTTCATTTTCAGATCCCGATTAGGGAGAACGCAATTTTCTAATCGCAGAAGCTGCATCCGTATCCCGATATACATGGGGTACGATGTGATTGACATGCCTGCCATCCTACGGGTGTAAATGGGGGTGTTGTGGTGCGATGTGGCCGAGGAGTCCAGTCCCTGTCTGCTTCAACCAAGGAAAACAGGGTCACAAGTATAAATTACCAATTGTGTTTTCGTGTTTAAAATATCTGCTTATTCCTGTGTGGAGTTTACATGTTCAGTGAGATTTTTTTCTGCGTGTTCTGGCTTCCATCCACATTTCAAAAACATGCATGTGTTCATAGCGTGGGCTCCAGGTGGCCCCAATGAGGACAACTGCTATAATTTTTTTTTCATTTTAATGTTATTTCATTTGAAATGGACAGGCGTTGAGAAGAAATTCGCAGTCTTTATATCGAGGACAGTCTAATAAAGTTGCAAACTACTGGAGTTTAATCAGAAAACAAAAATATTAAACAGTCAGCATGATACACCAGTTTACAGTTTAGTTCTACACCAGTAGAAACGTAAACTTAAACACAGTCACATTGTTCAATGAATACCTCTCTGACGGTGTAATTCATAACTGAGCATTATAGTCTTGATCTTGATAGCCGACAGACTTACAGCAATATCCCCACCACCTGGTCAAATGCGATAATTTGGCCATGAAGGAGCAGATTAGTAAAGCAAAGTAACAGCGCCATCTACCTGTAAAACATGGTCACATGATGTAGTATATCAAACGAAACAAAACAGTACTGCGAAAAAAACATCCCCGTTTTGTTATTCCATTTCATTTTCTTTTTTTTCTTCGAACCACTTGACAAAATAAAATTGTGTAAATTCAACACACAATTTTTTTCAGTGTAAGTGTATTCAATGTTTCAGGAAATAATTAAGACATTCTTTCTGACAGTGGAAGAGACATCCATTGATCCATTATCTGACCCTCGTATCCTAACAGGGGAAGCAGGCGATCTGCAGCCTATTCCAGCTGTCTTTGGGGAGTCAGCGAGGCACACCCTGAACTGCTTCCCAGCTAATCGCAGGTCACACATTGACCATTTGCACTCACAACCACACCTTGGAACAATTTAAGGTGATCCATTAACGTACCATGCATGTTTTGGACTGTGGAAGAAAAGGGGAGTACCCGGGGAAAACCCACGCAGGCACAGGGAGAACATGCAAACTCCACACAGGAAGGCCGAAGCCGGAATCGAACCCTGCACCTCTGCGCTGTGAGGCGGATGTGCTAACCAGTCAAACTAATGTCCGTTCTGCTCCAGACACTGCTGACAATGTGAAGCGATGGAGTGGCACACATCATGGCTACCTCACGACTAGCTTGCAGCAAAGACTTTCTTGGACTTCATTGAAACGTTTCTAGTAATCTTTCTTCTTTTGTGGGGCTTGTCGATGTACATGGTCTTCCGGAACGCTTCCTATGGACGTCCTGAACAGTTCAATCAGCTTCAAACCTATCTCCAATTCGAGTGATGGTAACTCGTGTTGGTGTTTTTTTTGTTAAACTCCATCCTAAATTGTCTTTGCACTTCTACTGCATTTTCATATTTCCAGTAGCATTTTAGAATAAATTTCCTTTCTTCAAAGTCAAGTCTGGCTGGCATCACTCGGTTCAATGGGTTCAGCCTATAAAGAAAGAATAAATAATTGAGTTATCAGCTGCTAAAATGTGTATACATTTTTTGGGACACCCTATATATTCATTCCTTCCATTTACAACCCGCCAATCACCACCAGGGTGACGGAGTGCGGGAGCAGCTCAGGATCTTTTTTTTTGCCAGAGAAGTGACATAACATGTCCTGAGAACCAGGTCCTGTAGTCGTGGCTCTGACTGCCAAGGTCCTTGACTTAAGCCGCTACCCATCTGCGAAGCACCTGATGCCCTTGGCCCCTGCCATAGTTGGTGAACCTTTCCAAAGCAGGACTGAAATGAATGACTCCAGCTAGGAAAAAGTGATATTTTAATACAAATTATTAGCAGGTATCTAATTGAACAGTTTTGTTTCTTGCAAATCGAGTGCTTTGTTGTGTGCATGTGTTTTTGTAATTAAACAAATCCTAAGCTGCAAATGGATGAGTTCACCTCAAGGGGGGTGACGATTGAGACAGGTCAGACCTGTTCTCCACCAATGGCATTGTAAGCAGGTGACGTCAGCTGACAAGCTGATGTTATTCTAACAATGAGTGCTAGTCTTCCGGGTTGAACTCAACAAGCCAGTTTAATCATTCTCTTTGTGATATAGGATCATTGGAGTTTTGGACGTTTGAGTCTCCTTGTCGAGTCAGAATATATTTCTATATTTCGAAGGATAAAAAAAAAGAGAACATTTCTTAAATGGAGATCTGCATTTATTCCCCTTAAATGCAGGAAATTTATGATGCTCACCAGTGATCCCTTTGCTTATGTTTAAAATAAAATCCCATTCATTGCCTCGTGAATAAATTTGAATATTCACAGCACATTTAAAAAAAAAATTAAAATACATAAAACTGGTTGATTTCATTCATTCAACAAGACTGAGTTTTATAAATTGAAGGTCCAAGCCTGTGGAAAATCCTCCCTGATGATAGAAGCGCAGCTCATATCTTTAACAACAAACTTAAAAACTTTTATGCAAGCCTTGATGAACGTGTTTATCTTCTGGCAGTCACAGCTGGGTTTTGTTTTGTTTTTTCATTCCGGACATTTCTGCATCAATCATTTGTTGGGTGAGTGGGTGCGTCTCTTTACCCCGCCGTTCACAGTGGCGAGCTCCAACTGTTTGAGTGAAAAATGCTCTCGTGATAACGCTTGATTGGTTGATGAAGATTTATATTCCTGATAGTCAAATGGAAAATTACATTGACAATTGTATCAGACCACTAAGTCACAGTCACCGCTCCTGATTGCGCCGTGTTCCTTGCACTTTGTTATTTTCTCTGAGGAAAACAACTTTTCACTTCATCTTCGGTAAGAACCCATGATGTCGAAGGAGGAACATTTTCAGAGCCGGTGACTCAGCAGTCTAGTGCTTTCCATGTTGTCTTTTCATGATTGCACAGTTAGAAATGTTAGGCAAGGTACTCATTTTCCTTACTATGCGTTTTTTGAAGTTGCATGACAGTGGCAGTTGTGGAGTGACCTGAAAGACAATTTAGTATGAGGAGACCATTTTCATGAATATAAACGCGATCTAACATAAAACACATCTCAAGGGATTAATGAACGAATGATTAAGGTGTTACTCAACTGTGAGTAAGGCAGGGCTCACATCACGAGTCTGGACCCGTTGAGGTCAGGTGATCGCAGCCTCGCCACCGCTTGTTTGGAAGCAAATTGCAACTAAACTGTCAATTCAATTTCCACACAGTTGCCACATTTGAAAAACAAAACAAAACAGCTGTGAAAATACACTGTAACACTGTTGTCAGATCATTACGGTTTAAAGACAAGCATCTTAAAATGGGATGTCATGAAAGGTTTTTATCCGGGACAAACAAAAATGTATCTGTAGTGTCACAAATCAACATGTTGAATCGCAGTTTTTTTCTTCCATAAAGCCAGTCTGCCAAAAGGTTTTAAACATCCATCCAAACACACACACACACACACTTACACACTACATGCCTTTTCCAGAGATGATTTGCTGCAGCAACTCCTGAATACAGTTAACTTCATGTGTCATGATGACATTTTTTTTCTTACCTTATTGACTTTAATTGAAGGCTTATTTTGTCATGCTGAAATATTTGATTCACAGATGCTAAATAGTATTTGCTGACGTCAGGCTGAAACTTTTGTAAAAATGTTGTAAATTTCATGTGTGTGTGTGTATATATTTCTTTGTCCTTAACAAATTACTGACAAATGTGAAGTGTTGTGTTTTGGGGATCTCCTGAAAAGTTATTTCAGTATTTTAGAGGTACAAGGATTCAGATTGCCAGAATTGGAGGAAATGTTATGCCCCTCCCGATGCAAAACATATACTTGTGTAAATTATAGTTGTATTGACAAGATTGTTGCTTGAGTAGAAGCAATTTCTAAATATTTGAAATACTTTATAGCTCTACAGCACCCCTAAAACGCCCCCACCCCCTTGATGACCAACTTCCGTATCAAATACAACAGATCAAATGCATATTAAATCAGATGGTCGTATTCCAGAAAATTAGGAATAAAAATAAAATATTTCTTCGGCATGTTTTTCAGGTGCTACAGTAGCTCTAAGACGGTTGCACCAAACACAGCAAACCATACGGTGAAAAATAAAATATCTCAGTAAGTGTCCAGTTGACGTTGTAGTTTGATATATCTTCTATGCTGTAAGGTCAACCCCCCCCCCCAAAAAAACGTATTCAAAGTGACCCCCAATCACGAAGAACACCCGTTAACCAGCACAGAATTCCTGTTGTTTATTTTTTACATTTGGATCGTTGCATGATGCAACTTGCATCAGTGTTTTCACTCGCGGTGTCCACGATGTCTCACAATTTGTTTTACGTGCAGGAATAAGTGGCCGTCAAAGTTTTTACTCACATGGTGTTTGTGTATTTAGAGTTTGCTATTTTTCTTTTTTATTTCCCGGTGGCGTTTTTTTTTCAGGTACACTGTTGCTGAACCAGATTATATTACGTGCCACTTCCTTTAACCTGGCGACCGAAACGTCCGGACAAATTGCGTGAGACGTTTCGGGAACGTTCTGAAGCTCTAAGCCCCGCCCACACGCGCGAGTTCAGCTGATGCAACCAACTCCTCCGCTACAAAACTCGTCCGCTCTCATCCGCGGATGTCCTGACTTGACGCCGCTCATCAATACATGGAGAAGAAAGAAAGTCAACGTCCGGACGAGATACCGGAGTTGTACACACAGGAATCGAGATGGTCTATACCCCGGCTCTTCTCTTTGGAAAAAAAGTGCCCATCTTGGGAGAGGAAGAAAGCATCACGGACGTGATGGGAACGTACTTTTTCAGGCTCTCGTCGCTGCGTCAAGAAAAAAGAGAAGGCCCTTCGCTTCGACTGGGAAGCGTAGACAGTTGCCACGAGCCCGACAACCCTTCACTTTGTAAGTATACAAACTAGTACAAATAACTTGCGGTGGGGGCTGATCGAACTAGTTCGTGTCGCGGAAGAAGCACCAAGCGACGCTTTCTGATGCAAGTGGTGCGGTTCTTGAATCAGCTGATGTCATGCTGAGCAGTTGAATTTCTCTTCTGGTGATTCTCAGCAATGTATATTGGAATGTAAGAACAATATGCAGACACAGTGAACCTGTTTATCGCAGGGAGTGCATTACAGATGGACCGTATTATTATTTTTTCCTTTAACAGCTTTACCCCATTGCAAGTCCCCAATCTAAATGAGGACTTCTCAGCTAAAGATCACTTTCAAACCAGCGCTATAGCATGGGTCCACTGTATACATTTATCTTTTTCAATGTATTCAACTAAGAAAAGCTCTTTCTGCTGTCCTTCACAGCTCCCAACATGGATGCTGGTTTGGAGCAGGAAGAGAGAGTCCTTCAACAAGATTTGACGCGTCACATAGAGCGCTGCCTAACGGAGGCCAAGGTTTCCGTGCTCCACTGCAAGGTGCTGCTTCTCCCCCGCCAGATGACCGCCCGGGTCGGTCGCGACGTGCTGCGCTCCTCCACGGATGAGCCGTGTGGGCTGCGGGGCGCCTCCATCAGGCTCTATGTGGACACCAAGAATGGGCTCAAGTCTTTGGGCTCCGTTTTCCCCGACTCGAGTGTCACCCCGACATTTGAGCTGTCGTTCGTGTTTAAAGCGGACGCGAATGACAGCTGGCCATCACTCAAGCACATCTTTGAGAGCAGTAAAGCGTTAAAGCTGAGACCAGAGTACAAGCTGGTAAAGAGAAAGCTCTACTCCTCTGCCAGTCCTGTCATCCACGAGTTTAACTAGAGCAGGGGGGCAGCAGGTCGCCCCCAAGGACCACATGACTGGCCCTGTGTTGCATATCTAAATGTTAAAGCTCAGGTTTTACAAATCCACAGGTTCTGAACTGAACCTGGCGTCACGTTATACTTCATGCTTATTGTTGTGCGGAGTTGAATATTTGAATTTGTTTGAGCAAAGGGTCAGACAGTAAATTGTTGAATGTCTACTGACTTGACTGCTCATTTGCACAAATTGTTGAATGTCCCAAGTGTACACTGGATGCATCCCCTCTGGAAGGGGCGGGTCTTATTCCTTGAATGTGCTTTGTATTTATGAGAAATAAAACCTTTTGTTCACATTTTCTCCCCCCCCCCCCCCAAGTGTGAAATTAATGCCCTCTATATAGGAAGTGGCGGCCCGGTAGTCCAGTGGTTAGCACGTCGACTTCACAGTGCAGAGGTACCGGGTTCAATTCCAGCTCCGGCCTCCCTGCGTGGAGTTTGCATGTTCTCCCCGGGCCTGCGTGGGTTTTCTCCGGGTACTCCGGTTTCCTCCCACGTTCTAAAAACATGCATGGCAGGCTGATTGAACACGCTAAATTGTCCCTAGGTGTGAGTGTGAGTGTGCATGGTTGTTCGTCTGTGTGTGCCCTGCGATTGGCTGGCAACCGGTTCAAGGTGTCCCCCGCCTACTGGATGAATACGGCTGGGATAGGCTCCAGCACCCCCGCGACCCTAGTGAGGATTAAGCGGTTTGGAAAATGAATGAATGAATGAATATATAGGAAGTTACCGTGTGAGACTTTGGAGGCTCAACTGAACTTACATGGAAACAATTTAAATGTTTTCGTGTGTATGTGTAGAACATCGTTGAGAGCAGCGGTGCTCAACCTTTTTTCCTGATGGCCCTATGAAAATTTTTTCAACCAAGTAGTCCTTAACCAGCACACATTTGGAAGCAATTTTGAAAGTCCATTTGCAGTGGTATCTCTTGAACTATTTAGAGATAAAAAGTTATTAACAAAAACAAACTACCAATGATCAACACTAAATCTTGCATTGTTGCACTGAACGGAGTGTTTTTGCATTGAAGTGAGACATTGAGGATCTTTGTCATCCTTAGTGGCAGCGGGCAACTGCTGCAACTATTTTTTTTAAATTCTTCCCATAGATGCGAATTTTCATAATTTAAAATCTCATGTACCCCCTGAAGTGCCTTCTCATACCCCCAGGGGTATGCATAAGCCCCGTTTGAGAGCCCCTGGTTTCGACTTCCATCCATTTAACGAATGCAGGGAAAAGTCACTCCTTTTTTCAAGAGAACAGCAATTAGGACAATATCATAGTTCAAAACAAATCTTTTATTTAACAAATGTACAACAAAACATATGATACATGGATCTGCTACCCAAACACAAACTGTAAATGGTCCCATCATGTGGGCACAAAATGTTGAGGTATTTTTTTTTGCTTTCATCTAGAACACATTACACAAGCTGTCTTGGATCACGCCACAAATTCTGGCAACATCTTAAGCGGCTAGTACAGCAAAACTGGCTTGACACAACTTAACTCCGCTTTCGACTGCTCCTCCAACAAGGTTTGACTAATTTCTTCATTTTTGACCAGGGATGCATCTCTGGGTTCTACTCACTTTCCTTTACGTAGTTGAAAAATGTCTTGGCATCGTTACAGCTAGGCCTGAGCAATGACTCAAATTCAAATCGGCATTGTTGAATGTAATTTTCAATGCGCAATGGCTGCAATTTGGGAATAAACAACAACAACAAAAAAAAAGCTGCATCGATTTCGGTCAGAAGCCTTTTTTTCAATAGGTATGTATCTTTTTATTTTTCAGTGCCTCGATTAATTGCTTAATACATGCCGTCCACATGGTTACATATTGTTGCAATTTGACTACTGATTTACTGAAGTGTTTTCATTCCACACCTGTGCGGTAGAATTTTGTGAAGTTTTAGCGGACACTTTAAAGACTGCAAGTCAACTTTCATATTTGTTGTTGTGGTGGTAATTTAGCGCAAGCCTGACCTATAAGACTAAAACATTTATGTATCATAAATGTGATCATTAATTTGTAATGCAGATGAATTTATTGCTCGTGTTGATTGAAACAAACAAAGTACATGGGACATGAGACCCTTGGAAAAAAAATGCATACTAAATCACGATTGCAGTATCGAGGATGAAAAAAGTTCTATTCCATCATTTTTCAAAATTGTTCAGCCCTAGTTACCGCTGATGCTGAATCGAGTATTTTGAACACCACCATATCTCGAAGACATGGACTGTTCATCTAGAAACTGTGGTGGTGCATTCACTGACACTCAAGAGAATGGGAGTCAACAACTGAACATAGTGCAAAAAAACCCCCCAACAACATTGCCACTTAACAGTACTAAATGATGGTTATTTACATTTTGCCACAATGGACAATTTCCAATCAGCAACTCAAAAGCCATGACTTCCCCAAAACCCATTAAAAAATAAATACTGTATTACAAACAATGGAAAAAAACAACCCCAGAGGACACAGAGAAAAGCTGAACACCTTTGCTTCTCAACCGACAACAAAATTCAAGTCAACAGGTGGAAAAAAAAAGCAAAGTGATTGAGCAGGAAAAGTCTTCCAATTTCACAGTAAGTCAAGTTTCTTTCCAATGTTTTGCCGCAATCTCAACTGTCTGTGAATGCACCACCAAGGGAGATGTTTGAATATGGTCCTACAGGCCAACCGCAGAAGGTAAAAAAAAAGGGGGAAAAAAATGCCGCTCTATGCAAAGACATCGACACATCCGCACGTACCGTATGCTCATCTACAGAAAAGAAGACATGCACTAGCACATGTGCTAATACACGATAGGCCCACACACTGAACACCTCTCTCAACTGAACTACGAGACCAAAGCCACACATTTCCTTCTTTGCCTCCAGGGGGGTCTTGCTCAAGTCTATTTCTTCATTTTCAGGTCAGCCTCCATTGCACTACGGCGACCCCTGGTGCCGCCATCCTGTAGTGCAGAAAGAGGGGGGGGGGGGGAAGCAGGAAGCAAGTGGAAAGAAGGAAGGGGACGGTGGAGGCGGGGGGGCAAGAAGGAGCATTAACATTTAGGTCGAGAAAGTCCAAGATCAAGATCAGCTGGGCAGAGGGAGGGGATGTAAGTGAGGTGCATGAGGTGGGGGTAGGAGGTGTTCCTCCTCTGATGGAGAACAGAAATAAACGATGATCAACTGAAAATCCAACTCAAGGGAAGAAAAGAATTATCGAGCATGCAGACAGGGAAAAAAAAAATACAGACATGAAAGAAGCACGTGTCAGTGCGCCGGGACTGACGAGAAACCCTTGAATGGAGCAATACGACACACTTCAAATGTGTGTGTGTTCAAAGATGGAACTTCCAGGTTTAAGGGGGACTGAGGAGGGGAATGTTATTGGTTGGCCAAGCACTGATGTTTAGCGTTGTTACAAACGCTAACAATATTGTCACCTTCTTAAAATAACGGCCTAAGTCATATATTGACATTTTATTCATATAATTTTTTTGTCTTCAACATCTCGTGACGCTGGCCACCGCTGCTCATATCAGTAACATCCTTAGAGGGAAACAGATCCTTCAATTCTACCATTGAAATGAAATTAGAAAGTAATACAAAGTCAGCAGTCATTTTTGTCAGAAAAAAATGACAGGCTGTTATTTTTAGGACGTTTTAGAAAGAATCTTGGTTGTGGTTTATCTTGGTTACGCTCATATCGCGCTTGCTGGTGAAGGTAAAAAAAAAAAACATTTCAAAACAATCCCGGTGTGAGTGATTATTGAGCATCGTTGTATAAATCTGTTTAATGCTCTCCGCTCCTGAGTTAGATTCTCCTTTAAGAAGGGAACATACGCATTTTGATGACGTTCTGAGTCTGTGGGATCAAATCCAGGCCTGCCCGTGTAGAGTTTGCATATTGTCTCTGCAAGCTTGTCTTGGCGCGGGTTTTCTTCTGGCGCTCCTCAAAGTTGTCTTTAGGTGTGACACGACGGCCTGTTTGATGATGCGTGCGGTGCAATAGGCTGGCGACCATTCCGGGCACACCATCTCACACTCAAATTCAGTAGTATACAAACGGATGGCTGGTTTGACAGTGAATGCTGCCCGGGAAATATTTTGGAGCTGGAGAGCGTGTTGCTTTGTATCGAAATGCGGATTTCCTGCAAATCTAGCCAACATATTTATTTAGTCGAGCGTTCGCAACCTCATGTAGCTTGTGACTCCCGTGAAAACTTTCTATTTGTGTGTGCGTTCTGTCAATGGAAGGCCAGAGCCATTGTTCCGTGCCTTCTTCAATAGACGCAACCCGCGTGAGCACCAACCCCCCCCCCCCCCCCCCCCCCACGCACAGTTGCAACCAACGGCTCACAAATGTCGACCGATTTTGCGAGTTACAACATACTCATCAGTCCATTTTTTGCATCGATCAGTGTGCACAGCAGTTAATGGAAGTTCATCTGATTCGAATAAAGTCAACTGTGCGTAGACCTCGCAAAGCAAACACCGATAAGCCGTGAGGACAGCTGAGTTGCAACAAGTAGCAGTACTGGTCAAAAGGTGACTAACTTGGCCATCACGTGGCAGATAGCCTTTCGAATCTATGCGGTGCTCAGACTGAGCTCAAATCTTCTGCGATTCCAACAGTCCCAACGCTCTGCTGGGACAATAACAATTAGCGTTCATTATGGGGGGTTGAACAGCGTCGTGGTCTCCATAGTCATGTTTAAGTTTTTTGTTTGCTTTTTATTTTTCTCATACAATAAGAAAGTTACAATCGATGATCAACGTAATCAATAATGATTTCGATGATGGATGAATGGTTTTGAGACCTTGTTTGATGTGAAATTGCCCAAGTGCTTGGAAGTTCAGCCTCTGAAAAGTAAATATTCTCAGATTTCCGCCGTCCTCCACGAAAGCAGAGGGATGAGCTTTGCGTCCAATCAAAAGAACCCATTTGCAAACGCCTGCTTTTACTTTGGAAAACAATGATTGAACTTTTTTGCCCACCATCTGACATGTCACATCCCAAACCAGTCACCAGCATCGCAACTTCTTTTTTGGGTGTGTTTTTCTGCACTGTCAATGGGAAATAAAGTCTTGTTTTCCAATAAAAGAATGGAAATGAAAAGAACTTTTAAAAAAAATCTGATTAGTCATCGCTTAACTAAGATCACCGCCCCCCAAACTTTGAACAGATGTAATCATATGGCCCAATACACTTCTATCATGCAAGAAATGTCAAACTGAAAAGAGGAGACGAGTGAACTGATGAGGTGGCTGCGATGGCAAAAACGCGGACGGGAACCGGCCCGCGGCCTGCCGCTGGTGAGATCTGATCAATAACCTGCATACTTACAAAGAGAGAGAGAAGGAAAGCAGGAGAGGCCATTGGGACCATGTCCTGCAGAAGGACACACATTGGAGTGAGAAGGAGAGAACATGCACATACACACTCACACACACGCGTGCGAGAAAGCAAGCGTCATTCAAGTGTCCATCAAACAGGTAAGCAAGTGCAAAGACGAGCGTCCAAAGAAATACCGATGAATAAAAGGTCACGAAAAACACACGCAATCGTACGCAAATAAGCAGGTACTTGTAAGAATTTGGTGGTATTCGATACGAGAAACTGTGGCAGAAGCATTCATTTGACAATGTTGCTCATCGCTGGTGTGTGGCCGAAAACCTCCTTGGTCAAAATTTGGCAAATTTTATAAAATAAATTTCCACCCCTCACAAATCTATACGATTGGACAGTAGTCCACACGTGTACGTGTTTACAAGTGATTGACCAATCTAAAGTGTTGCAAATGACTTGCTCTCTGATGATGCAACGGCTGAATAAGCGTGACCTTTTTTTGGGAGGGTCTCGTCAAGAGATGATTTCGGAGGTTTGAAGATTCCACCAAACGCCAGCGTCCTTCATGTGGTTGTAGTTTGCAGTAGGGCACGACCGTACTGAGAGCCATTCCGAACATTTTAGACTCTCACGTAACTAATCAAAGTAGCCAGATTATGTCACTCAAATCTGAGCATAATTTTTTTTTTTTTACAGAATAATACGTGATGCAACTGTTGCAGTTGTTTTGAGTGTCATTGGCGCGCAAGCGACCGGCACGCTGTATGTGTAGCCACAGGCATCTGATACACGTACACGATCCATGCCCAAGACGGGTACAGAACAATGGCAGCACAAGTCCAACTCAGCAATGACAACGGGCTTCACAAAAGTACTTGCGACAGGCATTTGACTCAACTTCCCTAAAAAGATTGTTGATGTTTCGCTTTTCTGATGCTTTGCATGGATGAACAATTTTTATGGAATGGGAGAATCACTGTCAATGTTCCAAGATTCATGATGCCCGGCTGAACTTCCAACTAGGTCGATGTCATGTTGAGACCGCAATGTCGGAATTGAATCAATCGTGCCGTGCTGGATGCATCCAAGCAAGGCGCCCCAAAAAAAAAAGCCTGCATTGCTTCAACAGCCGATGAAGCACAATTCCGCACAATCTGAAAGCTGATGAAGTAATATCATGCTCGTCCTTGACAACAACCATAAAACAACACATTCACACAATTTACTGTCAGTTATCTTCCCCAAATTACGATCCTTCATAATGCAAAACGCCATCCTTTGAAATTTTTCAGGACGTTGTGATGAGCCGCAACTTCGGGCTGGCCTTATCTTGGGGAGTATAGTGAAGAGCGATTTGGACAATCGCCTTTGATTTCAAAAGGTGTCAGTGCTTCGGTATACAAACAAATCGCTTTGATTTGTTGCTTCTTTGGATTTCATTCACTTGAATTTTTGAACTTTGACAACTTGTTACCTGTTCATTGGGACGAATCCAAATGTTTAAAAATCCAGATGAACATAGCACAATATAGAAATAGATTTGTGTTTGGTATGTCATTTCTTGGTTGTCACCTTGCTTTTGGGGAGAATGGTGCCAACATTTGCAACTTGCATTTGCAAATATCTTATTGTGTGTTTGCCATGGACTCTTCTTTGAAAACTTGTGGTACTCCGAGCGTGAGCTATGGGTCCTGCTACACTGGTCCGGCATCTGCTCTATGAATTGGCATGCCACATTTGCCCTATTTGGACCAATAGGGCAACTTTAAGATGGTGTTCTCAAAACAAAGCTGTGGCACTAGTCACACCTATCGCCAAACTGAACCTTGGTAAAACGGCGGATGTCAGAGACAGGCTGCAAAGGCGGCACCCCGAGAAGACCGTTTTCTCACCCTCAAAACGCGCACGCGCGCGCGCGCACACACACACGCGCGCACGCACGCACACGCCACACACACACACACACACACACACACACACACACACACACACACACACACACACACACACACACACACACACACACACACACACACACACACACACACACACACACACACACACACACACACACACACAGGTATCGTAGGCGGTTCTCTACAGATGACAAGGTTTGCAGGACGACATGGTCGACAGGCGGCTCACTGCCCCGATAATTCGGAGCAGACCGCACATAGCCAATCTTAGGAGGCCTGCCGAGATTGCCCTTCATGGTCACATGCACTGGCACCTGAACACGTGGATACGATTAATCCAGATTTGGGTCGCAGTGTCAAAATGTGGAGAAGATGCAAGGAACACTGTACTGGTTGCTGCAATGAAAAAGCAACATCTGCCTCATTGAGAAACGAGGCCCATTGTCATCGAGATAAACATCGACGCAGAAAGATGACATTCGCAACACGTGCAACACTCAATTTCAATCATCCAATCTACCAAACACCCAAACATGAGTCAATGGGAATGGGAAGTAAAAAGAAACTGTTCCACAAATGCATGTCCATGATAGAAGCTAATTTATTTTCAGCCTTGTCTCGTGCTGTGAAAGCACAAAGTTCCATCTCCGCGCCCTTAGTGTAGTCTATGGCATGTGTTATTTCGTTCAAATATCTTTTATCAATCAGCCTAAGTTACAGGACATGAACCTCCAGCCAATCAAAGATGCAACTACCAGGCAGGCATCTTGTTTGTACAAAAAAACGGAAATAGCTCCATTGCTGAGAGTCACACACTAAACTTTTGCGAAATGAGGGTATGAGATATACTGCGGTCATACCGAATGTAGGTTGAGCTATTCTCACAATGCCATTAGATACAACTATGTATTCACAAAAAGTTCAGGATTTCGGGCTTTCAGGTGAAATTTATGGAAAATGTAAAAAATTCACATTGCAGTGATATCATATGAAAGTAGGGCATTTAAGCAGAAGGATGCACTGGTGATTTCCTCATCTCAAACAATTCATTGAAACTAAAGTTAACAACAATGGTGGGTACACCACAACAAAAAATGTAAACACCTCAATAACTCGTCATGTGCCCTTGAGTGTGTTCATGCTGTTCACAAGTTGACTTGTGTTGTGTTATTTTGACTTCAAAATGGCGCCGCGAGAGTGGCTGCCTTTCCAGCAGCTCCTATATTTTGTTGTCCTACTTCTTCCTTTCATAACTTTGCTGCTGTGAATTGGGAATTTCTCCATTGCGAGACTAATAAAGGTTTTCTTATCTTATCTTATCTTATTTTATTGTCAGCTGAGGAATGGCATCCCACTCTTCTTGAAGGGCGGCCTTCAGGTCATTGAGGTTCTGCGGAGCAAAGTTTTGAGTCTCGACACGGCAACTCAGCTGATCCCGCAGATTTCAATAGGAACCATGTCTTGAGAAAGTGCAGGCCATTCCATTTGAGGTACACCAGTCTCCAACAGCCGTTCCCTGATAACGCGACCTCGATGCGCTGGAGGATTGTCATCCATGAAGATGAAATTAGGCCCGTGTTGTTCATCTTGGGGCACAATCACTGGATCAATAACGTTATCCGGGTTGTATGGACTTGTCGCTGTCCCATTCACAAAGTGTCGGGGGATTCTTTACCGACTGGACGTATCTGCCCACACTGTAACGCCGCCACCACCAAAAGTCCGTCTGGTGACAACGATGGCTGATGCATAGCGCTCTCCTTGAAGTCCTACATCGTCGGCGGCCATCATTTCTGCTCAACCAGAATCGACTTCCATCAGCCCACTGGTCCCTCCTCCAGCATAAATGCTCCCCGGCCCATGCAAGACGATGACGCCTATGCCTGGTGGTGTGGTCAGGGACCCTTGCAAGTCGCAGTCCACACTGATGTAAACGGTTTCAAATGGCCTCACGTGACTCTTGGGTGCTTCTCACCTCCCTTAAACGTGCCTGGAGTTGAATGGCATTCATCATCCTGTTTCTCAGGACATTGTTCATAATGAAGCGGTCATCACCATGGGATGTGGCCAAAGGACATCCACTTCTACATCTTTCTGTGATTCTTCCAGTCTCTCGGTATCTCTGTTGCAACCTGCTGATGACACTCCGTGACACTCTAAGCTCAGTGGCCACTTCCGTCTGAGAACATCCAATTGAAAGCACCACAATGGGAAGGTACCATTGATCCATTGTTAGGTGTCACCTTGGTCTCATAATGTCAAAATGGGAACAGCATGATTGTTTAAACACCAGCTCTAATTGAATCGGGATTTATTGGTCGATTCAAGGATCAAACACCTATTGTGAATTTTGCCGTTAAGCTCCTTATGAGAGAACAGCAACCTGTGCAAAAAGTACAGAAACATGTAACAGTTTGACATGTGCATTCAAAAGCTTAGAGAAGGTCACTTTAAGTTCACCTGTCAAGATTTGAATGCATTTTAGGCTTGTCCTGAAATTTCACCCGAAAGGCAAAAATCCCAAACTTTTTGTGAGTAGTGTATAAAGTCAATACAGGTTGCATAGACAGGGCCGAAACTATACAGCTACATCGGCGCCAGATGGCTTTGAGAATATGCTACTTTTTCACATACACGCCAGGTTCAAAGTGTACAAACACTGTATGACAAAATGATAAATGCGGTATGTGGGCACTGGGACTTGTACAACACAGCCAGCTTCCAATATGAGCCAATAAGAAGCAGGCGTAAGCTACTTGTGTGACGACAGCTGTTGAACCAAGACAGTAATTCAGTATTTTCAATCAAAGCAGCGGTCACCTGACTGACTAGCGATCATGTATTGCTTTTTTTTTTTGGATTACTGTCACAGAAGATGTTGTGAACATGTTAACATTACATGTTGTATTTCATGTTTATCAACAGGTTTTTAAAAAAGAATTTGGGGGATTTAAATTGTTTTTTCCAATGTATTTTTGCATGGGTCTATAGTAGAGTAAATATACTTAAATAGATACATCGCCCCATTTTCTGATGGAATCGGTGATCGAGTATTTTCTTTTATTTTTCAAACCTTCATGATTGCTGATCGACCCCAAAAACCCTGATCGCGTAAAGTCTACTAATAAGAACTATGTTCAACCACATACCAACAGGTCACTGGACATTCATGCAACATCAGCAAGTGACAGAACAGCCGAGTCAAGTGGCTGACACGTACAGGTGCGCGCCCGCACGTACGTAAGAAAAGAAGTGTAGCCTCATGCAGGAAAATATCTTCCCAGAAATTATTGCACCACATCACTTATGGGTGAGCAGGGAGGATATAGTCAGGCACATAAAGACAATGTCTCAGCTTTCCTGTGTGTGTTGCCTGTGTCTGTAAATGTGTGTATATCTTCATAGGAATGTGAAATTCAACAGTTAAAGACAATAGAAAATCACACATCATGGTATGACTTGCTGTGGAATACAATTGTTTTTTTCCCCCTTTTCATAATGTACTGCTGATTGCGATACCACACTTTTGCTGGAAAAGGAGAAAACCAGCCAATAGACTGCTGATGGTTGACAACCATTGAAATATCTGTGGCAGAGACTCGGAGCAAATTGTGCAGTGTATTTCTATGAACAATGCAAGGCACAGATGTAAAAGAAAGTATATTCTTAACTAAATGAAATAGTGTTAAATTCATAATCTGAGGCAGTGGAGATTTGTATTTAGTTGGAATAGAAACACATATTTAAGGAGAAGTGTTACGCAGGTCCCTGATTCTAATTCCATAATCTGTAATCACTTCAGCCACATATCCCCATTTTACAAGACCTTGGGCATGCCAACTCAAGCAAGTGGTCCAATGAGTAACATCAATGCTCAAAGCAAACTACAGTAAATCCCCTCCATTGCAGGGGTTAGGTTTCAGAACAACCCCACAATAAATGCAAACTGCCCTCGGCATGTTGTTCCAGCATTTACGGGACTTCATTTCTTCTTAAGGTCTTTAAAAGCGCACTTTTAAAATGATACTAACACATTTGAACATGTATAATATACTGAGAGAGCAATATCAATGAATGGCACACATAGCAACAACATGTACTCACACCTACAAAGACGACTAGGATGATGATGCAGCTGCCGTAACACAAAATATTCTTGTTTCAATGCCGAAATGAAGGTGTCTTAAATTGGCAAGCGTGTCATGTAGTGAAGTTGACCAAGGGATGCTGATGGTGTAGTGGTACACTCGCCTGTCTTGTGAGCGGGCACCGTGGGATCGGTCACCACTCAGTGGCGCTGTGTGGGTGTGAATGGTTGTTCGTCTCTATATATGCTCTGGGACTGACTGGCGAACAGTTCAAGGTGTAGTCCGCCTTTCGCCCAAATAAGCTGGGATAGGCTCCAGCACCCTCCCACGACCCTATGCAGGATAAGCGATGATGAAAATGGATGGATGGATGAAATTGATTGTCCGTCTGCATAAACACTGCTTCTTTCTTGTTACAAACGTGGCTGTGGGCAGGTGCTGGCTGTGTTTCTTCTTTCGTCGGTGACTCCATCAGTGCTGTTTTGGAACTGCAGTGCACAACCCATGCCAGGATCCCACTCCACTATCATTACATTATGTACAGCGTGTGAAACGCGCAAGTCATTAGCAAGGTAGGCAGTGCGCGACGCGCCCACTGACAGAACACAACTGACAAAACGGTCGCGACGCTCTGATTGATTGAATTGGTAGATATGGGTATTTTATCGTGACATGCGGGATTATTAACTGGAAAATATAAGTCACCTAATAAAAGTACCATCAAAGCATTCTTGTATATATGGTTGCCATTTGATTATTTATTCAATCTGAAACATCTGATTCTTGGTAGACCTAAACAAATATATCGTTCCAGTTCAAAGAAACAAATGTGTGGAACCAGTGTGTAATTTTCGACACAGTTAAGTTGCTCAACACACCTTCTCAGCTGGCTCGCCTGGTTTGCGATTTCCCTCCCTGCCACGAAGGCTCTTGGCGGAGATGGCGCTCTCTGAGGTCTGCATGATGAGCTGTGTGGCCAGGAACTGCTGCACGTGCTCCAGGACGTCACGCTGCATCTCCAGAGCCATGTGGTAGACGTCGTGGTCTGACGAGTTGTACATGACGGCATTCTGAAACATCAGCATGATGTCCCGCTGGAATTCTGCTGTTGTACGGATCACGCCGGATTCGATATTCTTCTTAATTGCAGATAGGTCCATTGGTCTGTGACAGGATGAGTTTGGAAGATATGTTATTTTGTTTGTTGTTGTTTTTTTTTAACTTTCATTAAAATAAATAAATAAAAAGTTTGGCTGGATAATACGGTATTTTGGTCTGAGAGGTTGCATGTTCTACGCAATATTTATTAAAGAAAAATGGCAATGTATTGTATAAAAGCTCCAATACATCAAAACAAATGAGAATGTCAAGAAATTAATTTGTTTTACAAATTGTAATTATTGTCCAATGGGACAAGATGAGTCACAGCAGCAACGGTTGTGTTGTACGCGTGCCTTTGAGGGGCATGGCTCAGTGAGTGACATCAGCAACAAGGCCAGTTTGTTAGCATGTCAGCACAGGGCTGTAAGTTTTAGCTTACTGGAACTCGGGTTCCGTTTTGTATTTGACAGCTCATCAGGTTCAATAAAGCTCTGAAAGTGCACCAGTGACTGTCGCTTTTTTCCGCCCCCGTCCCACTCTCCCGGAGAGGCAGCTTATCTGGAGATTACAAATTTTGCTCGTAGAACAAAGCAACATTTTCAACCAAGCGAAGACTCGTGAAAAACTCCTAAACTGAAGCAGTCACAAGTCAAGTTGTACATGTTAATATTTGGATAGCCCAGCTGTTCAAATGGATTGCAGGAAGACTGTGATCTCACCTGTGTACAATGCTGTGGTAACCAGGAGCGATGTCATCTGACACAGGCTGCAAGAAGACACTGGCATATCTGATAGAAAAAAATTGAACAAATAGAGGTTGAGTTGTGGCAGTAGCACTGTGCAAAACAATGGCAGCAGAAAACCGTTGATTTGTGTTCTCGGCAGAGGCAAAGTTGGGAGAGCAACACCTGTGGTTAGCCGCAGCTCTCCACACCAGCATTATGGCTTTCTTCCAAATTTTCTGGGCCTGTACAGCCTCTTGGTCCTCACCACATGTAGACCTGGTAGGAACAGAGAATGGGGAATGGGACCCAAATGAGAAAGAAAAAAAAACATGTATGCAAATTATGGCTACGGAGACATGAGCAGGTGGATACTCACAGCTGGGAGGAAGAGGCAGGGCTGCTGGCCAGTGAATCGGCTGTGTAGCGCTGCGAGGGCGGCCCATAACCATCTTCACTCTCGCTGGCTGCTCGCTCCACTTCTGACAAATAGGGGCCCTCCCCCTCGCCACACTCCTCTTTCAGCTCCATTCCTTCTTCAGGATCACACTCGCTCGCTGCTTCCTCATCTTTCACCTCCTGATTTCAAGTACATGCAGCAATTAGGTCAGTGGCAGAATATTGAGAACAACTTTTCAAATCGACAATAATGTTTAGGCCTATTACCTTGGACTCTCTGCCAGATACAGAACTGTCCTCGGAATCTGTGGGCCGAAAATGATCGTTATTATCATCTTTTAACAGGCACATCATGTGTGTGTTTGTGAGGTCACCTAGGCATGGTGGGTTCACCTCGGGCTGGTTCCACTCCTCCACTTCACTCTTCACGACAAGATTTGTGTCCACCTTCCCTCCGTTCCTCTCTTCTGTCTCAACACCTCCAGTAGTAACATATTCAGAGGTGCCACACAAAGTGATGTCATTTTCAGTCACAGCTGGCTCACAGTTTCCCTTGACCTGCTCCTCTGTGCTTGTCGTTTCAGGTTGATTTTGGCCATGCGGGCTGACAGGGGTGGGGACAGACAGTGCGGCCACAACGCAATCCTCCTGTATGTGCTCAGAGTCTTGGGCAGTGGATGTTGAGTCTGATTCCTTTAGTTCCTGAGTTTCCCAGGGGCCGGGCAGGGTGTGTCCTTCTGAGACGGCCTCTTCACACAGAGACAGTGCTGCTTCCACTGCTGCTGCGTCCAAAGCTTCCACCGAATCATCCACCTTGGAAGCACAGCAAGCATGACTTCCCATTAGGCTTTATCGAATTGCCTGTCTTCTATACAGTGGAAGTACTGGTAACGTAGTGGTACATTGTGCAGCCTTTTGTGCAGACGGTTTGATTTCTGCCAAATACGTAGCTGCTGCGTGGTTTGTGTCAGGAAGGGCATTTCGCCCAAAAAGTGTGCCAAACTAATTATGCCAGTGACAAGCCAAAAGTCCCAACATACTGTACGGAACCTGGGTTCATTTCATGACCTTCATTTGTTCCGACAACGTTCACAGCCCGAAATGTTTGCAAGCCAAAGCAATTCTTTCAGTTAAAATAAATGGAATTGAATTAAATCATTCCAGCCCCAGAAACAAGTTATGCTTACCTTGTTTCTGTGGGATTGGATAAAAAGAAACAGAAATGAATGAACACTTTATTGCACCTTTCTTTTAAGGGATAGTACAAAGCAGATTAACCCGGGTGCAGGTGTGTGGGAACACGCCACATTGGCGCACCGAGCAGGAGCTTCCCTGCACGGCACAGACCCTTCCCACACTGTAGCTTCGGTAGCAAGTACATCTGAAGCGTTCCGTGTGACAACTGAGGCATACTTTGTGAACCAAGGAAATATTTTGCTGAAAAACGACTATGTTTGTGAATTGGGTTGTTCTTGAACTAAGACTTCACTGTAGTTTGGACGACAAGGTTCATTTAAAAAAGGATCAGCTGAGCTCTGCGTGTATTGCAGACTACTACCACCTGCTGTTCAAATGAAGCTCAAATCAATACAGGTACATGTATTGTCTTTTCAATGACCCTGAAAATATACCACCCAATATTGAGATGTCAAGTACTGTATATACAAAATGCAAATATGATTGAAATATAACTGAGCTGTGTTCCGCACAAAAAATATAGCTATTTCTAAGGCAGATGGACAACTACGAAACCATAGAAAGCCATAATATGTTGTACAACACAATTCCAATGAATTTGAGACGTTGTGTAAAACATAACTAAAATCAGAATACAATGATTTGCAAATCATGTTCAACCTATATTTAATTTAATACACTCCAAAGACCAGACATTTTTTAAACTGATAAAAATGATTGATATTAGCAAATAATCATTAACTTTGAATTTTATGGCTACAAGACATTCCGATAAAGCTGGGATTCTATCACGTTTACCACCGTGTTGCATCACCTTTTCTTTTAACAACATTCAATAAATTGTTGAAGCTTTGTAGATGGTACACTTTCATATTTTTGCTTGATGTACAGCTTTAACTTTTCAACAGTCCGGGGTCTCCGTTTTCGTATTTTACACTTCATAACGCACCACACTTTTTCAATGGGAGACGGGTCTTTTTGGCATTGTCTTGCTGAAATAAGCAGGTGGTTCATGAAAAAGACATTGCTTGGAAGGCAGCACATGTTTCCACGAAAACTTGTATGTCCCTTTCAGCATTAATGATGCCTTCGCAGATGTGCAAGTTACCCATGTCATTGACACTAACAAAGCTCAATACTATCACAAATGCTGGCTTTTGAACTTTGCATCCATAACAGTCCAGATGTTTCTTTGGCCAAGAGGACAGGGCATCTACAATTTCCCAAAACAATTTAAAATGCGGACTCGTCAGACCACAGTTTACTTCTCCACTTTGCACTCGTCCATCTCAGATGAGCTTGGGCCCAGATAGGCCAGCGGCGTTGATCGGTGTTGTTGATATATGGCTTTTGCTTTGCATAGTATGGTTTTAAGCTGCACGTACGGATGTAGTGCCCAACAGTATTTGCTGAAATTGGCTTTCTAAAGTGCTCCTAAGCCCATGTGGTGATTTACATCTTTTTTATTTTTGCGGCCTGAGGGATTAAGTTCAAGTGCATTCAGAGTTGGTTTTCAGCCATGCCGCTTACATGCAGTGATTCCTCCAGAATATTGATGAGCACCTTTTGGTGAGCATTCCTCAACTTTTTTGCCACCTGTTCCAAGTTTTATGGAACGTGTTGCAGCCATAAAATTCAAAGTTAATGATTATATGCTAAAGGCAATAAAGTTTAGCAGTTTGAACATTAAATATATTTTCTTTGTAATTTATTGAACATTATTTGCAAATCATTGCATTCTCTTTTTATTTGTGTTTAACACAAAGTTCCAACTTGATTGCAATTGGATTTGTAAATCAATCTTTTTTGGGGACTGAAGACCACCCTATTTACATAAAAGAAAACAGTATTCTCAGCCCAAGTGTGTACCTTTTCCTCAATGATGGCGATGATGTCGCCTACGGTTTCCAGATCTAGTTCATCTCCCATGTAAGAGACAGCGACAAGGTCTTCTTCTACTAATCCCGTCTCTTCACCAAGCTCTGCCTTCTCTGCAGCTTCAACTTCCCCCACTACAAACAAAAAATAGAGAGCACACAATGAAACGGTTGCTGTAACAAGTGTGAGCAGTACCTCGCAGACCTTCTCCAATGTTTGACATTAATGTAGAGTCCTGCCTCTTCTTAGCTCAGCAATCACAAAAGAACTGGTACTTGCTTGAAACCCCCCCCCCCCCCCCAAAAAAAAAAAAGCAAAAGATTCAAACATATATTCTCCCCAGGAAATCTAACAATCATGTCTTCATTTACATTGCTTGTATGCTAAATCTAAGAATGACCAAGCTAAATTTAATTTTTGATTGACGGTTTCAGTTACACACAAATGTTGACACAAGCAAACCAAAACTTACTTTATGTCAAGAGTACATTTACCTGTCACAACATCATGGCCCGGTGGTAATGGGGTGGTGACAACAGCAGACGTCTGTATTCCATTGCTAAGACTTCCAGAGGAGTCGCCGTCAGTAACCTGCAAGAGCACAATCACGTGTTCTTCTTGAAATAAACATAGTCTGTATACAAGGTATTATCAGGTTTCTACTGTTTTTTTTAAAACACTTTATTCAATAAATTGTGAGTGGTCGACATGGGCTCAATAATGTATCAGAGTATTTGTATCTTGCTTGTAGCATTCCCTGATGTAAATAATACACATCCCAAAGAAACACTGACTATTCTAAAAAGTATTATTTTACTTAATAGCTGGTTTAGCACAATGGGAAAATAACTGGTTGAAGCACTATAAAGAACTTTGAAAAGAAGATTTAAATGTGAAGGATAATTAGGGGCCTCCATTTTGGAAATGAAACTGTAAGACCTTTTTGAAACATCAACTGAAAGAAATGCTGACAAGGCATGCTTCTTTTGTCATTTTGTTCAACAGACCATCAGACAGCTCTGGCATCATTGTTGTGGTCTAACTTTATTGTTCGACAGCATCTATCACGGGATAACAATTACAGTATCCTAACAAAAAACATTTTGAGAGAAGGGTCTGTTGCTCATAAAGTAACCTGACTGAAATCTCACACGGTTGTGCTCCTAAGTTTACCCTTGGGATATGTACATTTAGGAGCACAACTGTACACCATATGCACCGCTGACGATACATTACAGTCCAATTGGCTGTGGTGCACATTACTTTGCTTCACGAATCATGTGACTTTCTTGAATTGTAAAATTCAGGCTATGCTGGCTCTCACAAGGCAGGGGCTGGCTGAGATGTGGTTGCCTTTTTTCAGCAGTTCCGACAGGAGAGGAGAGGGTGGGGGTGTAGCTTTCTGAGGCAGGAGCCTCTTCTGTGAGGTGTCCTCTACAAGAAGGGTAAGGTCTTTAGGTCCTGGGCCTGGAGCTTCTGTCACTGGGAGAAAAAAACCTACACCTTGAACCTAGAGCAGCAGCAGCAGAACATTAAATGAATGGTCAACAAAGTTCAGAGAGATCAAATCAATCAGTCAACACTGACTATAAAAAGCGTTATGGCAGATCAAGAGGAAAGCTAACATGCTAACAGCTGGTATACAGGAAACCGTTGCTGATTTGCAAATTTCAATTCTTACAACAACACTAATCAAAGAAAAAGGCACCTATGTATTTACACCTATTTGCATATTTTATGCTCTCACCGTCACACCTAGCTCCGTAACATAAATATGGTTAACCTTATTTTACATTTGTATGAATGTGATTTAAAACGCTGCCTGTTCAGTTAAAATGCCCTTCTAATATGTCTGTAGATTTAAAAAAAAAAAATCCCCCTAATTAGAGTATAGTAAAGTTCGGCTTGATTTTTGGCTTTGGCCTGAACACATAAAACAGCTATTAGGTGAGTGTTTCAGTTAATAAGAGAGAATAGGTTCCAATACAATCTGCAAATAGGTTACTTGGCGAGTAGCAATCACTATTTGAGGGTACAAAATACAAACAAATAGGAGCATCTTTGAAAAGGGTTTGTGTTTGACCAGGACTTTAATACATAGACAAGCATACACTTACAGAGTGGGTGCTGGTGTCATCTGAGACAACGCCTGCAGGTTCCGTGGGTGGTGGGGGGGCCGATGCATCCATCTGAGAGTCCAGGTTCGTGGGACTGGTCCCCAAAGGGGACCGAACAGTGACACTGGGCAGACGCTTGGGTGTGTTTTTGATTGCCTGACGAGCTGAAAGACAAGGAGAATAATATTTGTAGTCATTAAACTTTCTTTTTATCTTTAAAACAATTAGTATACAGTATTGATTCAGAACTGGTACAAATATTCTAATTGGAAATGCATTGGTTCTGACAACTAAAGTGTAACCAATCAGGCATTCTCAAAACTGTTCCGGCCGATTAAAACAAACAAACAAAAAAAAAAGTCAGGTACAACAAAAAGGCCATCTGGGGTACAAATGAGTCACTCGCTGTGGCGACCCCTGATGGTACAGGTCGAAAGTAGCAAGGGCAACAGATTTCAAAATTCTGTACTTTTTGCATGCAAACTTCCGGACTTCTCAGTAAATCAGTCACATGATTTGTGGCAGTTGAATGAATATATATGTATCATTCTGATTCTTTATATGCTGTCATTTTGCTAAATCATTTCCAGAACATTATAGCTCGGTCATGAAGCTCATGCAAAGAAAGACCAAATCCGGATAAACCGATTGACATTTTGCACTGCCTAACTATCAAACGTCACCTTCACCAGGTTGTACATGTCACACACGGTCTGCATTTAGCTTTCTTAATCCATCTGGGATCCCTTAGCCAACCACTCTATCAAATTGGCATTTATGAGGCAGTCATCAGAGAATTTTTATGTACCCATTGTAAGTTTTGACAACAGAGAAGATCGCAGAAGCTGCATATACTGTATGTCATATTATGCGCTGTTTAGAAGTACCCTCAGAAAAAGAGTAGAAGAGCTCATTACTGGTGACAGATGGTTATCGTCTTTAAAACAGACAAGGTATTAAATCTTGAGGAGACAAAATGCAGCAAGGCTGCCCCATAGTCAAGAAGAGATGCAGTTCAGTGTCCAAGGAGTAAAGAGATTTACCCTCAGGCCTGAGAGATTTATTATGTAAATCTGAAAGTGCACACTTTTTTAGTTGATGGGTGTGCCTTCAGTACAACTCAGGAATTTGCAAAAGCTTGCAAAACCAGTATTTTTTGACAATTCTCACCTTGATATGCCATTTCTGTTGCTTTTCTCTTCTGCTCTGCCTCCTCCTCATCCTGCTTCTTCTTTCTGTGGCAGTAAATTGAAAGAAAAGGAAAGGAAAAGTGTGGATGCTTTAACATAGTAAAGCAATTAAACTGGATGAACTAGTCTTACAATGTTATCTCTGCCCACTGTTCTTTCAGCTGGGGGTCCATGTGACCTGTCTGTATCAGATCTACTTCCTTTTTCAACTTCCTGCAGACAGAAATCACAGATTGGGTGAGGAGTGAAAAGGTCGCATCATACATTTTTTAAAGCTTCCTTTAAAGGTTACCTGTATTGTTCTTGCGTGTCTCGTAGTAGTTTTTTCAGCTCCTCTATCCTCTCAGTAGTCAGTCTACGAACAATTACATCTTCAATGGTCTCAACCACCTCCCCCTTCTCACCACGCTTACGTCTGGAACAAAAGTCACGTTCAACACAAATTACAAATGTGCCAAACGCAACAACAGATCATTGTTTTCGCATTTTGTCTGTGTGCATGTGTTTTTCGGGACTGACTTAGGGGCTTCTGTGGCTTCCAGCAGCTCAGAGTATTGTGAGGCACAATGCTGAAACATGAGGAGATGAATAAATAATCCCTCATGTTGAGGACATTGATTAAATCCAATGCTACCAGCTCAGAAGACAATAGCCGGGATCTCTTACCTTTTGTGAGAACCAGTCAGGTGGTCGACCGGGCTCAGAGAAAGGCTTGATGGCTCTACTTACAGACACCCTAAATGTATCCAAAGAGGAAAAGTCACTTCAAGTTAAGACAATCGTACAAAGTGATATTCTTCTAAGATTAGAAACTATGTTCATAAATAAAAAGGAGGGATATTGAATTATCGGTTTACCAGTTTTGGTCACCACTCCTCATAACAGAGGAAGCCAGGCACAGCTTCTCCCTGACTGACCATGGCTCCGTCGGCCCCACATTCAGAATCTTATGTTCTGGAACAAAGCACAAATACAGTGAGCACCGAGTACCAATAAAATGTTCAGAAGCTTTGTGATAAGCTGATTTCGTTAGACTGACATTTAAAAAAATGTATTCTGAACAAATTTGATTATGTTTGTATATGAAACAATATATGTAATACAATATGTGAAGGCCGGCCCGGTGTTCCAGTGGTTAGCGCATCAGCCTCACAGTGCAGAGGTACCGGGTTCAATTCCAGGTCTGGCCTCCCTATGTGGAGTTTGCATTTTCTCCCCGGGCCTGTGTGGGTTTTCTCCGGGTATTCCAGTTTCCTCCGACATTCCAAAAACATGCATGGCAGGCTGACTGAACACTCTAAATTGTCCCTCGGTGTGAGTGTGAGTGCGGATGGTTGTTCGTCTCTGCGTGCCCTGCGATTGGCTGGCAATCAGTTCAGGGTGTCCGCCCCGCCTACTTCCAAGAGACAGCGGGGATAGGCTCGACCTTTGTGAGGATAAGCGGATTGAAAAATGAATGAATATGTGAATGCATATACAATTCTGAAGGTAAAATTTGGACCGCAGTGAACAAGAATAAAGTAATTGAACCAAAATTCAAGATAATAAACATTTACAAGAAATACCGTATTACAATAAGTTTAAACTATATTGTGACTGTTGAAGATAATTCGTAAATGTTTTAACAGCAACACACTTATCAATGGACAGTTGTTTGGTTGAACGTGATGTACATATAATTGATAAAATCGAACATTAACCAATAATGTATGGCATAAATCTCAAGAAACCAAGATTTACGTCAGAATTGTAATTTTTATAGCCACAATTAAAGCTAATTACTTGAGTGACCTATGCTTAAAGAAATGTGATTTTGGCGAGAATACATTTTTATTGCAGTTTTTGTTTTCAGTGACCGTTACAGTCTTAATTTAAAAGGGAGTACAATTAGAATAAATTAACATAAACACATAGGGGATACGTGCATCTTGAGTAAAAAAGAACAAAACAAAAAAAAACAGAATCATTAACGTCAATCGTTTTGGGTTACTTACGTCAAAATGCTATAGCAGACAACACACCAAAACATTCCGCATGACTGCATAACAAACCAAAACTAAAAACTTAACGTAAAGCAGGGTGAGTTGATGTATTCATTATCCAGTTTATTTGTAGGTGGCTAGCCTAATTGATACGACTTTACATCCCGTTTAAATTAGGCTGTATTGCTTGAAACGAAATCATAGCAGTTACAGTGATCGATTGAAAGGGGGAAGAGAAATTGCAGAAAGGAGAGGCAAATACTATAAAGGCGCGCTAACGAATCGTCGACACACAATCTGCGTTAGCTTGCCACTGTTATTACGGGGGAATACTATGGTGAGACACAAACAGCTACGCTATGCTACGTTTCTTTAAGCAGATCAAACTCCGATTTTCAACTAAAACAAGACAAAAAACAAAGCTTGGGGGATATTCGCTTTACGTCTGTGCACTAAACTACAAAGAAAACCCCCAGAGAGCTCTAAAAACATTACTCACTGCCTATGCCGCTCGCCATTTCTTTTGTAACAAGGCCAAAGTCCCAACTTCCGCCGGACGAATTTCAGCCGTACACAAAGGGAACTCACCATAGACATAAAATTACCCCGCCCCTAACCGAACGCCTCGTTATTGTACGTAAACGTCACTGCCATATTGAATGTGTCAAAGTGGCATGATCGGCGCAGACGTTGCGACGTTAATTTGCTGCAGCGAGATGCACCAATTTGGCGGCCCGGTGGTTCAGTGGTAAGCGCGTCGACCTCATCTGTGCGTCGACCTGTGTGGAGTTTGCATGTTCTCCCCGGACCTGCGTGGATTTTCTCCGGGACTCTGGTTTCCTCCCACATTCCAAAAACATGCATGGCAGGCTACTGAACACACTAAATTGCCCCTTAGTGTGAGTGTGAGCACGGATGGTTTGTCTGTGTGTGCCCTGCGATTGGCTGGCAACCGGTTCAGGGTGTCCCCCGCCTACTGCATGAAGACGGCTGGGATAGGCGCCAGCACCCCCCGACCCTTGTGAGGATGAATCGGTTCAGAAAATGCATGGATGAAGTAGATACAATACTTATATCTCCATTGAAGTTGAGGCATTATCTGTTGCCTATTTTCCACATTGTTATGACTACACCTGTGAGCCGGGTGAAAAATGCAAAGATGACAAAACGAAGATGTTCACAATCAGTTAAATATTGGCAGTCTTTATTTCAACAAGACTAAGAAATGTTTAATATACATTTTTTTCTTACATTTCAACATCTATCTCATCTTGTTTTTCCATAACTTTTAGGAGATACTCTGACATGTATAAATCTGTTGTAATGTTACGGCCTCTTTCAGAGACATCTAAAATGGCTGCTCTTTATTTACACTTCTCTTATTCTTTTCAGTTGTTCTGACATTCTCTTCTCAAAGATGATTGAGTTCATTCAGTTTCCTTGTAGGCCGAAGACATATCAAAGACCATCAACACCTGTCCAACTCAACTTCGTCCCGAGACCGAAGTTGTTTTGTGGTTCAAAAACACGTCATCCTGCAGCGGAACCAACTCCTGCCAGCTGGAAAATGCTCCTGCGGTCCGGCCCCCAAGCACAGACATTTACCATCATTTTCCAAAACGCTTAATCTGAAAGTTCATTTTTTTGGAGGGGTATTCGTCACTCAATGCAACTCTTCTACGTGAGCGAAAAGACTTGCATAAGCAGAAATGTTAGTAATATACCATGTCGGTCAAATTAAAGTACAGCAATGCCAAATTCAATTGCAGAAGCTCAGGCTTAATTATTTTAAGTAAAGGCTTCGTGATTTTAAACTGATTGCATAGGAGTTCCTTCAAAGTGAGATTTTTAACAGTGATGTCCTCACTGATTCATTCTCAGTCTTCATGACTGGACTGCTCGCTTATGTTGAAGACATTTTCATGTGAGCTTACAATCAACCTGTCAATTTCAAAACCAAACAGGAGGCAAAAAGGCGGTGACCAGTATTTTCTGCCAGTCCTTACTGTGGACAGATCTTGTAGGTCCATCAAGGTACTTGGAAAAGCCACTTTAAAAAAAATCAGAAAACTGCATATGTAAAACCCTAAAATGTAAATGAAAGACTTTGTGATGTTTAAGTGACGATGAATATTGTTAATTATGGATAATCTTTGTCAGTTTCAGGGAAGATGCACGTACTGTAAATTACTGTACAGAGTCACCTCAATTGTTGAGATGAAATGAAAAAGATAACTCAGAATAATGAAATGAACAGAAAGTCTTGTGTTGTGCTTTTTGGCCAAACAACATATGACCCAAAGGGGATTTTAGCACCTGACAGACACAATTCGAGTAAATCAAATTCATTTTACCTTTAGAAGTTGCCAATTACTCTACGGATATATGATGGATCCCCCCCAAAATAACAAAACAAAAAAAAATCTACTGCACATTGCATTCATTTTGGTTGCAATTGCGACAAAACGTCAACATCATCCATGAGTTGAAATTATGCGGCTGTGAGGTTTAGGAATGATTTTTTGAAATGGTTCACGAGGAGTCCAATTATACCGAAAAAGGCCATGTATGAGGTACAAATGTGCAAACAAGTTGCACACGAGCCAGTTCAACCATCTAAAAGTGGCATTCAAAACCCACTGTAGTACCTAAGATATATCTTCATACCAAAAATAGCTATAAAAAATACAGCACCTCTTCAACATAAAAACCCTGTATTAAAATAATCTTTTCCTTTTGATCGAAGCACTCTCTTTTGGTTCTCTTGTCTAGATGAATGTGTGAAACACATTACTTTCAAACATGTAAGACTGTACAAAGTCAGATCTTCAGTCGCGAACTGAGTTTACAGTACAAAAACAGGGGGGGGGGGGGGGGGGCATTTGGGACTTGTCAGCTTTGCCGTCTTCAGGGATAACACCGGGAGAGTCCAGCTCCTTGTCAGGCCTGATCTCCATTCAGCGGGGCACCAGCCACAGATAACATCTCTACAAGACACTTTCAACTCCATAGTCACTTGATTGCACTGACAGAGAGAGCATGTATGAGGTATGACCTTACTACAAAACATTTGAACAGAGAAACTTAGACATGAAGCTGTGATTAGGCTCAGAGCCGATATAAACTGTGCAGGTTTGGACTCAAAGGGAGCCCTCAAAGCTTTTGTGAAGAATGATTCCACCCACTGAAAAAAAAAAAATGCTGTAACTTCTCTCTTTGTATTGACTGTATGAAGTAATGCTGTAGCCCTGACACAACATGCTATCTTTCCAAGGCAAACGCAGAACAAAGAGCCGACACTGTTTCCCCAAGTTAGGAGAAACAAGTCGAGACTCCCCATTCCCAGAATTTCATACTGGCTGTTGGAGGTTCATGCATAAATAAATGCACAGAGATTCACAGTTTGCACACAGAGCGATAAATGACTGTCAGAAATGAACGCTCATTATCACTGCTCTAATATAACTACTAAAACCTAGGTGTTTTGTTTTTGTTTTTGCAGATGTCTGTAGGATGGACGGACACCAGTGACGAAGGTCTGTTCTGTCATAGATACCATGTGTTGGTTGTATTTTGTAGACGGCACCATCAAAGAAGGCACACACTGAAGTACGAGAAGAGACTGCCGAAATAAGACACACATAGTTTTCCTAATGCTGCAGGCACAACGATAGTGTAGCTCCAACTGAGCCAGAAGGAATCAAGGTTTTAGTTAGTGGGAAAGGTGGCTTTCTTGGGATGAGAATCAGATTGTTGTACACTGTAGTCCTCGAAACATGCAAACAATTAATTAAAAGTGAAATTATTGTAATATTAAGAAGAGCCCCCGCCGCCCCCCCTCATCCCCTCCCTCCAATGGTGGACTGTCCGAGGTCCTGAAGGCAGTCTTGTTAAAGTCTTTCTGACAGTTTTCCACTGAACTCCATCGTTCTCATTCTCAGTCATTCTCTTCATCTCATGGCCCAAATACTTTTATCTCAAGTAAGCAGTAAGCAGGGCCAGCCCGCAGAGCGCCAGTGCCACGCTTCCCTGCAGGGTTACGCCAGCTGATGTTTCACCGTGCACCAGATTAACCCGAGGATCCACCGGATTGGGAGGAGTGGAGAAGTAGATGTCCCGATCCATGTCACAGGATGGAGAATCGCAGCCGCTGCCACTCTCCTCGCCGCCGCTGGCTTCCTCGTCTGAGTGCACAGCGACACAGAAAGTGATGTATTTGCACATATCCTCATAGGCAATTACAAGTTTAGCATTCTCACCGTTATCAATTGAGATATCATTGCCGCTGTGCGCAGCTCTCAGCCAACTTGTCATTTCCTTCAGAACTGCAATCTGGCTTCGAATCACAATGTCTGGCTTTGTGATGTCCACATCCACGTCAGGGTTGGACACCTGATTGGCCAGCCCGTTGCCAATGACAACCGCCTCATACCTATGTGACAAATATCAGCAATATTAGCTGGTTTAGCAGAGGCGGTGTCAGTTTACTACAGTGAAGTCCCGTTTATTGCGGGGCGGGGTCACGGGTGACAGACCCACCCAGAACTTTTTTTTAAATTCTACTAAATCGCATTTTTTAAACACACTGGAAATGCATTTGAACACAAAACAACAAATGCAAGAATAAAACGTGAATAAAAATTAAATAATGTCTGGGTACATCTTTGTGCCTTGAAGGTGCGGCGCCTGTTGGGGTAGGTGTGTTGCCAATGAGCCTGCTTTTATGAGTCTCTGGATATGAGCTATGGCTGACAGTAGCTCCTGTGTGAGTTTTCTCATTGCATGAAAAAAAGCATGACGTGTATCAGTGACTGTGGCTCCCCTTTGCCAGACGTGAGGGCATTCAAATTAGTAAATACAATGGAAGCTCAATTTAATGGACCCGGAATCAACAGACTTCAGATTCAACGGAAAATATTGTCCAGTCCACTGAAAATGCCCCTTCGTCAAGCTTTGTTACAGAATTGTCTGCTGTTGGTGCTATGGTGCAATCCACAGGCAGAGACCAGTACACGTATTTTCTTGGTTGGGCTACTGTTAAAGATCACAGCTATACAGTACAGATCACAGCAGGCTAACAGACGTTGTCAGCACGACACTCAGGTAATGGAGTTGCATCTTCGTATGCACACAGCTAAAAAGCTCAAAAGGAACATGTCTTTGTATGTTTATAATTATTATTGCTTGTCATGTGTGTGTGTGTGTGTATTTTGTTACAGTATACAGTTGATTTTTTTTTAGTCAAGCCCATATCTAATCATAACTGAGGGGGGAAAAGGAAGCATACTAATATTAGGGCTCATGATCAGCAAAGCACTATAGCTACCCAAGCACCAGCAAGGTCAATTTGGATAAACTGTCAACGTTTTCAAACAGCTTCAAGCTTTTTTATGTAACTTAACTGGGCATTTCATTTGTCTCTAATGTATGACTCCTCACCCACATTAGCCCATTAAATTGGGGTTCTACTGTATGCTGTAAAACAACAACAACAAAAAGACTGCTTCTGACTGCTTATCTGAAATCATTTACCTGCTTTTTGCTGTTCCATTCCAGCAGTCATCACCAGGTGCAATTCTCTCACCATCACAAACACTGTCTGGCAATGTGGACCAAAATTTCTTGGCGTGTTTCAACTTCTTCTTTACATCACTCGTCTGTTTTAGAAAACACAACTCAAGCACTGCCTCACAAAAAGACACACGGTGCTCTATATCTATCATCTTAAAACTTACCAGTCTATCTAAACTTGTTCCAGCAGCAGTGGTAGGTCTTGCGTCAGGGTTGTAGGGGCGGAAGCGACCAGTGAAGACCGTGTCCTTGGCAGAACGTTTGGAGCGGAATGCCATGCTGGGTTTAGGCTGGCCACATCCATGGAATACCTGCCATCCAAGGAAAAACCTTAATTGCTATTTAGTCTCAGTGTATTTCTTGCATCTGTCCAATAAATGGAAAAATACTGACTTTCTGTGAAACTTGCATGCTGTTCTCTTGCATGTTCATGATAGCGTCGGAAATCTTCACATCAATGGGATCCATGACAGACTCGAAATTGAAAGGACCCTCCAGCCTCTCAACCAGAGCGAGCATAGCATCTTAAAACAATCGGACAAACTACAAAGTTAGAAATCGTTCATGGAAAAGTCCCTTCCACCACCTCAAGCATTGGTGTTACGAATGATGTCCACTAGGGGGAACTAAAGTCAAAATCTGCATCGTGCTGTGGCTGTGAATTCCAGGTGGCTCCGACACACAACAGTGGGTTTAATGGTCGAATGTGGTGCAATTAACAAAAAATCTTGAACTTGTTTTGTCACAGCTCAAGACAACAACAGCTACATTTTAAACACAAGCCACAAAGCTGTGCTATGAAATAGTTTGCTTTCATCATATTTCAATACTCATCTGTATGTCAGAACAGCAAAAGAATTTCAAACGTTTTTAGCTTATCATACAGAGTTCCACGATAAATATAATGAAACGGATGTGCCTTTGTGTCTACTGATGGATCTACATTGATCAGGAAGCTGTGTGTGCAAAATGACAGTCGACGATGGTGTTTCCATGGAGAGTTTATGCAGTGTTATCCCAAACTTTACTGGGCCAAAGCACATATTTTAGATGAGCCAAATACAGTGGAACCTCAGGGTACGAACGACCCGTTTTAAAAACAATTTGGGTTATGTTCAAAAATGTTCATAGAGACATTTAAAAAAAAATTCAGACTATTTTCAATTTGTAACGGTCTTAGTATGGATGTATGAAGGATTTATATTGTGCCTCTACCTGCGCCGCAGTATGGACTCTGAACAAAACGCATTGCTGTAAACTAAAAATTTGTTGTCGGCTTCGCCGTGCGAGGCATTGTTGTGCATGGACTTCCGCCTCCACATCCTCAACCAACCATCATCACTCATTGCCCGGTGGTTTCGAATCAATGAGCTCATGTAAACAGTCAAGAAGCTTCAACCAAATATCTTTAGGCCACTTATGTTCTCATGGCAATACGGGTAGAGAAATGTCGTCAACTCTGAAAACCAACAGCAGTGTAATACAAAGAAAAAGGCATGGAGATTCTACACAAGACTTGAGCTACTCTGCAGGGCCTTACTATCGTCACTTACCAAGAAAGTTGTTCCACTCTGTATCCAGGTCTGCCTGATTGGCCAAACAGCCCCGCATCACATTCAGACAATAATTCTGGCAGGGCTTCAGGGCCACTTGGCCCGAACAGTAGGGACAGTACAACATCTTCATGGCGGCTCGCACACAGCTGGGAGACGCGCTGACCTGCAGGGCAGTGTGAAGACAAACATTGACGCAATAACACACTTGGACACTGACTATTTCGTTTACAAACTATTATTTCACAAAACGGTATAATCTAATCATCAATTAATCACTCTGCACAGTGGAAAAACATGTCACTGCAGAAAAAACAAAGTGGTTTATGTTATCAGGCTGTAATGGAATCGGAGCCAAGAATGATATGTGTTTGGAAAACAGCGCCGCATTCCGAGGGAAACGTTTATCGCTGGCAAAAGCGCACCTCTTTAACTCTTACCGTTGAGACTTTGTGGACGACCTCCGGCATGAGGTTTAAGCCGCGCACAAATGTGCGCGCGGCGACAAAAGCGCGCGTCAACTGGATGCGGAGCTTGCGAGGCACGTCTCCAAAAGGCTGCAGCTGCTCGGTGTGGCGACTGACACACTCCATGTAGGCGTCACTGAATTCATATTGCACGTTGACCAACCGGAACATCCTCTCCAGGAGGTCAGCCCAAAAGTCCGACAGCATGGACTCCAGGTTTACAGCCGCGCTGCCGGACACGTAGTACCGCATCAGGGCCTGGAAGAAGTTCTTGAACAGCTCGGCATTCTGCACGTACATCATCCCGTAGGTTCGTACAAACATGCTGTGCAGTGACTCCTCTGCATTTTTCAAAAGTTCCCGGAAGAACTCTGTAAAGGGGTGGAAGACAGGAGGAGATTTGTGTCATTAGTGAACAATCAACCTTCTCTTCGTGCCATTTAAAATTCTGACCATTATGCAGGATTTATTAATTGCATCATTAAGCAAGTGAGAAAAACGGCACCATTTGGCCGCATTCAGCAGAGTTGCTGTTGATTCAGCATCATTTAAGAATGTTGTATCAATGGTGCTACATAAGTTAAGCGTGATTGATTTTTTGATTGGTGTTCAGCCAAAGAAGCATCTATATGTACGCATTTGAAACCACGGAAGGTGACAATAAGTAACAAAAAAAAAAGGATAAATCCTTAGGTATTATAGACCCCTGCTCTTGTAGGAAGATACTTTCATGATGCTTTTTTTCCCTTTTCTTTTTGACAAATCAGACAATCATTGAAGTTTCTAAAACTGCCAAAGAAAATCAAAATGTAAACGAACCCTGCTAAAACAGTAAGCAAAAGGATCAAAACCTGAACAATGCGGGCTGTTGGAAAATGTTTGGCTCAGTATCGCAGAAGGGCCATTCAGCAGTGACATCGCCTTACATTAAAACTGACCATCATCAATGGCATTTTTTTTCTCTTGTCACATTCCATTGGCTTTGGATTCTCCTGGCTTCTCTTGGACAGTCCTTCAGAGGCATTTTTTCAATAGGATTACTGAATAATGAGAACTGTTTCCCCTCCAATATACGGACCTGTGTGCCTTTACCCATCCCAACATCTCCCTCCCTATTCTGCTTTCACTTCATCAGTTCCTTCAGCGATCGCTCTTCAGTAGACAGCGAACAATGACCTACTTCATCCTGAGGAATGCCCACCCCCTTCCTCCTCCACCTACCCTCAATAATCCAGTCCCCCTTGCCCCCCGACTCTCTTAATCTGCACAAAATGAGAATTCCACAAAGTCACTGAAAAACGCGTCGCCTTCAGCCGTGCATGCATGCAGGCCGGCGCTCACAGCCCCCTTTCACTCATCTCCTTTCTTCCCCTCGCTGCCGCGTGCAGACAAAACTTCTGTCCCACTGCCGTTTCTCTGGGTGCCCTTAGCTTGCCTTTGAAATGTAAAGTTCCCATGCTCTCACAGAAGGAGACACTAAACGTTCCTTGCCACACACACACACGCACGCACACAGTCCCCTCGTAATGCTGTCACGTCCACTCCAGACTGACATACTAAAAAGAAAAAATGGGGAAGGGGAGGAGTGAGGGCAGCATGGGGTGGGTTAAGTTGAGGGCTTTTTTAACTCCAAATCCCCACTGTGTTGCCAAGGATACCGGAAACACCGCAGCCCCCAAATCACATGCACAGGCACACACAGCAGATGACAAGAAACCAAGTTGGACTCTTCACTGACTGAGATTGAAATAAAATGGTGAAGTGAATACTTATTTAAATTGATCAATCGTCACTGATATTTTTACCACACTGCTAATTTTTTTGAGTGTCAGGTTACCTCCTTCCATAAGGAATGGCTTTTTTTTCCAAGCTCAAAAAAAGCCAAATGTTGAAAAGAAATCTGTTAGATTTTATACTGCAAAACAAATTCAAAAGTAACGTCCCATCAATAATCCTTTCTTACAAAGGCTTAAATGTTATGTCTTCAAGATGCTACATATGAAATACTTATCTTGTATAATATGTCATGAATCGACCGGGGTCAACACAACATGGGTCAAGGTGGCCCAACGACTGAAAAAACTTTATGTAGGGCCCTGCTGATGGACATGAAGACGAGGCCGTTGGGAGGAAAGGAGGAAAAGGTGGTTTCCGTGCTATGAGTATGAGCAACAACATACAGGCATCTTGCAAAGTTGATGAGATGAGATATTGCTACAGGAAAGGTTACACACAGCAAGTTCAATGTAGAATGACACAAATGGCCAATTCTATCCTCTTCAGTCCTCCCTCCAGCCATTCCGTTGTCTCACTACACATCTTGCATAGGAGCCCGAAATGATAAACAACGATCTTAATCCATTATACGAACAGGACATCCAAAACACCTCCCACTACACCCTCCCATTTCCTCCTCTTTGCACCCCCACCTGTGTTCCCTTAAACTCTGCTCCACCCAATCCCAACCCAAGAATTAATTGCACCCCTATTTGTGCCAATTAGTCCTTGCTTTTCTCATGGGATGTGATTCCGTCACTCCTGCTGCTGGATGTCTGGCGGAGGGTGTCTCTTGTGAGAAGCTTTAATCCACGTTCTTAAATTCCTCACATAAGCCTGCTCTGCTGGACAGGGTCAGAGTAATAAGGCCGGCAGACGGGCTGAGATCATGGCAAGGGGGGGGGGGGGGACTATTTCTGTCTCCTAATTGGCCATGACTTCCAGCTCCAGGCACAGGGTGAGAGCGTGTCTAATCACAAACTACCACTTCCTGGATTTGTTCGTGTGTAAATGCGTCTTAGTCACGTCTGTTTTCATTGACATTTCTAGCTATGTTTATGCAGAGATGCGCAGTGCGGTTCATGTCATCTTCATGAACGGTTAATACAAGGATAGGCACTTTGTGTGTCAGCTCCAGGGTGTCGGGAGAATAACGAGTCAATAATAGGACAGCAATCTGAACATGTCATAAGCGGCGAAAGGTGTCAAATGGTGCAAGGGGAAGAAAGCGCAGCGGGTCTTTGTAAAGAGATCCCACATCTAACAGTTTGAATAGAGCCGCAAGCTTCCTGTGCCCATGGGGGGGGGCACCAGAGGTAAACTAAAATCAAGCTATAATTTCACTGTCAGCTCTGGGCTGACACCTCCCGGACAAAATTTGTGACGTTTAAAATGGACTGTTTGGGGGGGTATAATCAATTTGGATCTGTGTTTGAGTTCTACTTTATCAGAAATGGATAATCACGTGATTTTCAGCTAATTCGGTATCAGGTAAAAAAGATCGTTCATTTATCATATTTCTGAACATTTAAACGTCACAAAGCTTCAAAATAATCCAATTGTGCAAATATCTTAGCAGCTTAGTTTTATATTTCACAATGTTTCGGGATTTTTTTTCAGAATTTTTTTTAGTAGCGATGCGGTTGGAGTGATACGCACGTACGCACGTACGCACGCACGCACGCACGCACGCACGCGCACACACACACACGTCACCTCAGATGATCACAGCCCTCCTGCAGGCAGAGACAGAGTGATGAGTTTGTCTTCACAGCTTGTTTGGAGGGAGCGCCAAGCTGAAAGGTACTCCTAAATAATAGTCTGCCTTGCCTGATTTAAAGAACCCTCCTCACTAACCGGCATGGTCAAAGAGTTGAGAAAGCTGAGAGAGCGACAGACAACTTCACTTCAAATTGAAGTTAAACGAGTGTAAATGTTTTGGTGACAAGCAAGCTTGTTCCCCGCTGGTTGCATTTAAGGAGGTCAAAGATCAATAGTGCAGTTTCTAGTAGAGAGAAGTCACGCACGTACCCAACAACGACGTAGCTGCGTGGACTTGTCATTTTACTATTAGAGAATTACAAATGGAAAATGCCACTGATTTGGTGTAATGGTCCATATAATATAAATACATATAGTAAGATAAAAACAGATACACATTGATGTGCGCTCTTTTCTTCCTGAATTGCATTGCCGAGATATTAGATGGGGACTCGGTATCAGCAGATACTTTCAACCACAGAGTGCCCAAAAAGCATGATCAGGACATTCCCAGTAAATAATTTTAAAAACTGCTCTTGTATGAAATATAAAAATTCACACAATATTTATAACCTTTCGATACTTTTAAATGATTTGAGAGGATCCATTGAAATGAGAGCAACTTGGACCAGCGTGAGTACAAAAAGGAGCACGAATCTGGTCAGGGAAGAAGAAGAAAGAAAGAAATGGAGGAAAAGAAAGGTTTGAGTAGGACGAGAGGGAATGTCCGGAGAGGCGCAAGATGGGGACAAAGGGCAGCAAAAGGAGAAAGCGAGGGGCGGGACAGAGTGAGCTGCCACTGCATTCCGACACGTCACATTCCAGTTCACATCTGGCTGCAATACACACGCACCCTGTTGCTGACAATCCTTCGCTCTTTTTCACAGACACACAAGATGTAAAGGTCTGTGACCCACATATGCACAGATGTGCACATAGGACATGCATAGCACATCCATAAAGTAACCCGACTTCTCAACATGACTGTTGCATCATCCTTTCCACAGCCTGACTACACCCTTCATCTTAATCCGAGAAACACATCTACCAGAACGGCAGTGGTGGCTTGGGCGAGCGCACAAACAGTCTAGAGCCTCGTGCCACTTCCTCTGTGATTCCGCAGTGTCGCATGTTCCCAAGTGCTTCCGCCCTCCACAGGCGAAATCTGATCCAACTATTTACAGACATATCCACATGTCCGCACACACGGAGGAAAAAGGCAGCGCAAATCTGAAAATGTGTGTGGTCCGTCTGGGAGCGTGTGCATCTCTCGAGAGAAGGAAGACCGATAGAGGGGGCCGCTGAGGGAGGGCACCGAGATGTTGAGAGACAGGTGGACGGGCCAGTGGACACAGACCAACTGTTTCTGCTGCTCAGGGCAACGCTATGGCAGGTGGGAGCGTCCGTCAAGAAACCACGGTGCTTGCACGGAAACCGCTGCTAGTTAGGGGAACACTTGGCCCGCAAATGTACTGTAGCATGAAACGTAGCTGGTGTTTGTGTATGAGTGCTCGCTTACGGTCAAAGTGCTCATGCCTCTGTCGAAAGGTCGACTGTAGATTGCTGCTAAGCCTGGAAACAGGGGCTTTGATATCGTAGTGACTCTGCTGGCTCAGCTTCTCCTCCATCTCCACGGTGCAGCAGGAGAAACCCTGCGGACAGACTTTCAATGACGCTCCTGGAAGAGAGGGGGGGGGGGGGGGAGCACGCATGTAAAAATACTGTAAGATTATGTGTCACAACAATATCGAATCTCCTGTAAATTTGTTCCATAATGGGGGAACTTGCAGAAAAAAAAGGCTGTATGAGACCATCTTCACACTCAAGCATGCAGGTTGCATACCCAAAATACTCCTACCACTAGGGGTCGCATGACAAACATGATGAAAGTCCAGTAGACGAGTCCCCGATGATGTCATTGATATTATTCCAGATATGTTAAAACGCAAGTGCTTCACTGTTAGTCACGTGAAGGCTCAATTGTATTTCCAGACTGGGACAGCCAAGAAAGGTTTGCACAGCTTCGGGAAATGTGTCCTTTTGTTTTGGTCCACCGCAGCAGTTGGCTCTGCATGGTGGGAATTTGCGGTATTTGCATATAATCACAGACCTCCTCATTTGCGGTGGAATCATTCCTCACTCTTCTTTCCCTTAGATAGTAGTGGCTGAGACGTTGTTCAAATTCTGCTTGAACCAAGCATTTGTGCTTTTAACTGAACTAGACTCTTAGGTGTGAGGCATCTGCTCACGTATGTGGTTAACAGGTTATTCCAAATGTTTCAGAAAGAGGAATTTTTACATTAGACTGAATAGTGGTGGCATCTAAACGGAGTCACTGACAGCTCATAGCTGCATTATTCTCCTTGCACATTGTTGCAGCTTACGCGCAGATGCATTTCACCCTCCTCACTTATAATCCTATTTTAATAAATAATAAGATTTCATCCTAATGCATGTTGCAGTGGCAAGAACAGAACTTTATTGCCATTTTAAAACAGATTCAAAGAACTGTTTCTGTGTCATTGTCAATTAAGCAAAACTATTGGGAACTACCGTAACCGTTTCTTAAAAGTCTTTCACACATCAGTCATGGTCAAGTTTGTCAAAGATACATTTTTTACATTCAGTTAAAAGAAGAATGAATGTAAAACTGCAGCAGCAATAACGCCAAAAAAAAAAAGAAAAGAAAAAGAGAGAACATGGGGACCCTTTCAGGCCATGTAAGGTGGTGTGTTAAGTTTTCCCCAAGTGGAGGTGCCGGCAAAGGATTCTCGCTACTTGCACAGGGAAGAGCTTTATCCTCAGCTTTAAGAGATGAATTTAGTTTTGTAACTGTGCAATCGGTGTGGGGTATTTACAGCTCTTCTTCCCATTACGACAAGACAACCGTGGAAAATGTATAACCTTTCATACGCTGATATACTGTAAGTTATTTTATATCCCAATGATATATATCCTGATAGAGTATTTTTCCTTAAAAATTACATAAAATGAATCACAATTTTTTCCCAATGTATTTATGAAACACATTTTATACTGCAAACACAATCTAGGTAGGGCCAGACCGATTAATCGGCCTGCCGATTAAACTGGTCAATTATAGTCCTGCAAACATGAGCAAAAATCCTCGCATCGCTCGGGCAGCCCGTCGCTTCACTGGGTGTTAGCAGATGACTGAGTTGGGAAGAAAATAAAGTAAACAGGAATCCCTCCATAGAGGCGAGCAAAGAAGGAAGCTTGAAATAAGAGAATAAATGAATGGGTTATATAATATGTGAGGCCTGCCACAGGAGGTGCTACGACAGTTCTACACGGCAGTCATCGAATCAATCCTGTGTTCTTCCATCACGGTTTGGTTTGGGGCCGCCACAAAAAGGACAAAATCCGACTTCAACGGACAGTTAGGACGGCGGAAAAAATCATTGGCACCGCCCTACCCACTCTTGAGGACACACTGCAAGAATCAAGACAAGGGCACGGAAAATCCTCCTGGATCCCCCGCACCCTGCCCACCACCTTTTCCAGCTACTCCCCTCAGGCAGGCGCTACAGATCCATGCGCACCAAATCCAGCAGACACTTAAACAGCTTCTTCCGTCTAGCCATTAACTCCCTAAACAGTCACTGATGTAGTCACTCTTCTTGTACTACAAATACTGCTACTGGTCACTCTAAAATGGTTCAATGATTTTCTGCACCAACTGTACAAACTGTCATAGTATTGTATTCTACCACTGTTCACTTTTGCTCTGCTTGATACTTTGCACATTGCCTCACAGTCGTCACTGGGTGGTACCACCGCACTACGGTTCACTTACATTACGAAATGTCCTTGCATACCTATTTGTCATGTCCTTGTTTACGATAATACTAATGCAGCGTGTTATACCGGAGACAAATTCCTTGTGTGTTCTACATACTTGGCCAATAAAGATGATTCAGATTCTGATTCTGACATGTTTATATGACACTGCCATATATAGTACATCATTATATCGCACAGCTTGAACTACAAGTCATAAACTGAAGTGATTTTTCCATCTACTACATTATCACGTAGAAAAGTGAAATTGCAATTAAAATGGTCATAAGGATATATAGCATTGTACTCTCACTAGAGGATGATTCAAAACAAATATCTGGTTTTAATGAAGAAGTTATGTGCAGTCAAAGTTGTTCAAATGGCATCCAAAGGAGGGATGCACCCTGGCGCCATCAACTGGACCCCTTTGTCTGGGATCAAGTCCATGTAATCCTCTAGTGACTTCTCTCACAGTCCTTTCCCCAAAGTCCTCTCTCTCCAAACCTCGCCCACACCAGCAGGCCCCGTTCATGTACACGTGAACGCTGGCAGCCCCAACTTAAACATATTCACACATCACATCACCGCTCAACACATGGCTCTTTGTACAGGCATGATTGGAGGCACCGGGAGCATGGGGTACATGCACCCACACCCACACACACACACCCACACACCCACACACCCACACACACACACACACACACACACACACACACACACACACAAGCATGCACGCACACACACCAAACTTTCAGGTCTTACAGACATCCAACCCCCCACCCTCCAACAGGGGCCACACTGCACAGCACTCAGAAGGGCTATATCCACATGGAAAATAACCCTAGTTACCAAAGTACACAAATAAAAGTGAGATGGTCGATATTTCACAGGAATGCCCGTACAAATGTTGGATTGTTATCTCAAAGATTCAAGTCTCTGAAAACTCAAGGTTCTTAGCTCATGCATACTTTGGAAGTCTTTTTTTTTTTTTTTTTTTACTTCCTGGTATTTGGAAGTCTTTTTTTTTAACACACACACACACAAAGCCTGAGGCACAAGACAGCGAGTGTCGATAGAAGTCGGCATCGTGCAAGATTATCAACATTAATTATTGACAGCAAACCTTTGCCAATTATTTTCGTTCAGTCACCGACATGAATAGTCTTTGTTTTGGGTGAACCGAATCATCCTTTTAGGGGCCTCTCCGGACAACAGCTTCCCAAGTCCTCAAAGATGAAACAAGACACAGAGAGAAATCTTTGTTTGGGTGTCACTCTGAAGAGGAAAATAGCCATTTATGGTGGTCAAAACAAGTGAACGCCACCTTGTAAACAAACGTGATTGTGTGCCGTGGCATTCATCAGCACTCCACTACTTCTCTGGCTTTCCTTTGTGGGGAGACCACCATCCCCTCTAAATGGCTCATAAAATAAGACACTTCCCTTTGACATTGTCCTGCCTTTCAAATGCTTCTCTCAGAAGAAGGATGGCGGGGGAGGTGAAAACGCCTCACAGACAAAAAACTGATTAGACACCTTGCCGCCCTCTCTGCCTGCCATCATGTGCCCCTGAACCAGACAGACATCAGGTTGCGGCCCCTGCCCACCCTCCCTCCTCGTCAACTACCACCACCCTACAGGCTTAACCGGTGAGTTCAAGGGTTAACAGCCACTCCTCTGAGAGAGGTCCTGTCCTCTGACAACCCCCTTGTCCATCAGCCGGCACATCCACCACACACAGCAACCCACCGCCCAAACCTCAGTCATCCAATAATAACGCCACAAACACGCATGACCCCCACCACTAGACATATTGGCAATTAAGAGTCGTAAAAGTCACAAATTCAAGTAAAAAATATAAATAGAAAGGCTTATCCCTCAATTCACTCCATTTGAAGTCATGAAAGCCCCTGCGGGATTATTTCTGTACCATCCTGAACTCAAAACATTGCTAAAAACTATAAGCAGAGCTGTAAAGGAAAACGTGGGAGAAGTTCACGTTGCACGACTGTTTGCTTGCTTCAACTGCTGACACACATTTGTACAAAATAAACTGAAATTGGCCATAAATTATGTACATACCGATTCCTATCGTGAGGAATGTTTGCAATGTAAAACTGTGGAGGCATTTGATTTCAAAACAATCCGACTACAAAGTGACTGGTAGGCGCCATAGCACCAACTATACTGGCCAAGTAACTGAAATCAAACATGAACACAAAGTCTGACTATAAATCAAGATAAAACGATGACTCTCGACTGAGCGTTGTTCACTAAGACTGTAAATCTGCACTCCCCACAGACATAAGATTACCCCTCCTGCCTCCACATTTCTGCTTAAGGTGCATCCCTGGGCCTGGATATTGTACAATAATTTTCTGTTCTCCTACACATCCAGTCATGCCGTGTCCCATAAGACAGACTGGCAGGCATTTGCAGAGTATGCTGTTTTTTTGTTTTTACTGATTGATTGAAGATAGGAACACACAACAAATATCCGTCCATCCATCTATCCATCTGAGTCGCTTATCCTCGCTAAAGCTACGGGTGTGCGAAAACCTAACCCAGGTGTGTTCAGGCAGCAGGCGGGATACACCCTGAACTGGTTGCCACCAATCGCAGGGCACACTTAGACAAATAACTATTCACGCTCACCTCGGGACAATTTAGTGTGTTTCATTAGCCTGCCATGCATGTTTTTGAAATATGGGAGGAAACTATAGTACCCGGATAAAATCCATGCAAGGGAGAACATCCAAACTCCACATAGGGCTGCAGCCCGGATTCGAACCCGGGACTTCTGTACTGTGAGGGTGTAGATACTGTAGGTTTGGCACAGCAATTGTCTGGTGAGCACGTCCGTCTCACAGTTCAGAGATCCCGGTTTGAATCCAGGCTCCAGCCTTCCTGTGTGGAATTTGCATGTACACGCACACACACACATATACTGTACCTGTATATTTTATATATATATATATATATACTGTATATATAGCATATACTGTACCTGTATTATATTCATTTATATCCCCACCTCCTTTACTTGAAGTCTGGTCTCTAGTTGTCTGTGCATATTATTCAGAGTAAATTTGATGTTATACAAGTACCATTCAGTCAGAAATTTATGACCAATCATTATTCTTTCCTCAAAGAAAACAACTTGCTTTCACGGCACCATCTCAAAAGGCTTTACTGCGTAGCTTTTTAATGATAACTTTGGAAAAGCCATCATTTCATTCCACGTTGGACGTGTGAAGTTGAAATTAAACCCCAACCTTTAACGAGGAAAAGAATAATAGTTGTTGAGAAAGATCCATAATTGTGCACAGTAACGTATGGGAATCTCCCCCTGGAGTCAATTTTGCAGGTGTAAAACAAAACATGCAAGAGTCAAGGCCTCCATTAGAAACCTCAGAAGCAGGAGCTCAGACTATCATTTCATGCCATAAATGTTCACTGTCATACAGTGTTAGCAGTAGCAAGTACAATATATAATTTCCCCCGCAGGTTGCAAAGATTTCATTCACTCGGTGAGCTGACGGACAACTACACTACATCTTTGGAGCGGAGCCGCAGGCAGGGGGGAGGTTCCAAACACCCACGTACTCACATCAAGTCGCTCCTCAGTCCAACCGCAGACTTGCTTGAGGGCACCGTGCCAGTCATAGTTGAAGAAAGGTGAAGTGTGTCTTGTGCACATTCCAAATTCAGATTTTCCTACCTCCCCTCAATGTCAGCGCTGTCCTAAAGACAAGCTTACATTTCACTTTATTCACTAACACACTGTACTTGTGTTCAGATTTTAAGGTTCAACTAACATTCTAAAATATGCCGTTTGAGTTTTTTCTTAACATCCCAAATGAAACAAAATTACTTTTAAAATTAAAAGAAAAAAAATAAAAAGGGCTAAGTTGCACCAACAAGGTTTAATTTAATGTTTGATTAGCTCTAATCAGAGATTAGTAAAATCTAATTTCAAATGAGTTCATTCGGTTTTAAAATTAAGCAGAGCGCTGTTGCACCATGTGAGATTATTCTCAATTTCGTAAACTATTTAATGGATTATAAACTGAGTCTAACCCCATTTATAAGGTTGAGATTGAAATTAAAGTTCATTATGAAATATGCGATTAAATGTACGTACTACACTGTTACACCACTGTCAAGCCCTCTGTGTCAACAGCTGCTCCCCCCGCCCCCCTTCAATTAAACATTACCCTCAAGCTTCCTGGCCTCTGGTAGAGGACCCGAGCTGAATGAGGGACGGACACCACCCGAGGGGGGGTGAGACAAGGAATTTATTTTTATATAATAAAAAAATTATTTATTTATTTTTATATAATAAAAAAATCCTCGTCTCACCCCCCTCGGGTGGTGTCCGTCCCTCATTCAGCTCGGGTCCTCTACCAGAGGCCAGGAAGCTTGAGGGTTCTGCGCAGTATCCTTGCTGTTCCCAGCACTGCACATTTCTGGACTGAGATGTCCGATGTTGTTCCCGGGATCTGTTGCAACCACTCATCTAGTTTGGGGGTCACTGCCCCGAGTGCTCCGACCACCACAGGCACGACTGTCACCTTTACCTTCCAGGCTCTCTCCAGCTCCTCTCTGAGCCCTTGGTGTTTCTCGTGTTCCTTCTTTCTGATGTTTCCATCACTTGGGACCGCTACATCCACTACAACGGCTTTCCTCTGCCCTTTATCTATGATCACGATATCTGGTTGGTTCGCCATTACCATCTTGTCAGTCTGGATCTGGAAGTCCCACAGGATCTTCGCTCTGTCATTCTCCACCACCTTCGAAGGTGTTTCCCATTTTGACCTTGGGGTTTCCAGTCCATACTCCGCACAGATGTTTCGGTAGACTATGCCAGCCACCTGGTTATGGCGTTCCATGTAGGCTTTCCCTGCCAGCATCTTACACCCTGCAGTTATGTGTTGGATCGTCTCAGGTGCCTCTTTGCACAACCTACACCTTGGGTCTTGTCTGGTGTGGTATATCTGGGCCTCAATGGCTCTGCTGCTCAGGGCCTGCTCCTGAGCAGCCAGGATGAGTGCCTCTGTGCTGTCCGTCAGTCCAGCCCTCTCTAGCCACTGATAGGACTTCTTGAGATCGGCCACTTCAGTTATGGTCCGGTGGTACATCCCGTGTAGGGGCTTGTCCTCCCATGATGGTCCCTCTTCCAGCGCCTCATCTTCTGTTCCCCATTGTCTGAGACATTCTCTGAGTACGTCATCCGTTGGAGCCTTCTCCTTGATGTATTCATGGAGCTTGGATGTTTCATCCTGGACAGTGGCTCTCACACTCACTAGTCCCCGGCCTCCTTCCTTTCAGCTTGCGTACAGTCTCAGGGTGCTGGATTTGGGATGGAACCCTCCGTGCATGGTTAGGAGCTTTCGGGTCTTAACGTCCGTGGTCTGAATCTCTTCCTCTGGCCACCTTATTATTCCTGCAGGGTATCTGATCACTGGCAGGGCATAGCTGTTTATTGCCCGGGTCTTATTCTTGCCATTGAGCTGGCTTCTTAGGACTTGCCTCACTCGCTGGAGGTATTTGGCCGTAGCCGCTTTCCTTGTTGCCAGTTCGAGGTTGCCATTGGCTTGTGGTATACCGAGGTACTTGTAGCTGTCCTCAATGTCTGCTATTGTTCCTTCAGGGAGTGAGACCCCTTCAGTGCGGACTACCTTTCCTCTCTTAGTCACCATCCGACTACATTTCTCAAGCCCGAATGACATCCCGATATATATATATATATATATATATAAGAAATGTAGTATATATATATATATACACACACACACACACACACACACACACACACACACACACACACACACACACACACACACACACACACACACACACACACACACAGGTGGGCGGCCCGGTAGTCCAGTGGTTAGCACGTCGGCTTCACAGTGCAGAGGTACCGGGTTCGATTCCAGCTCCGGCCTCCCTGTGTGGAGTTTGCATGTTCTCCCCGGGCCTGCGTGGGTTTTCTCCGGGTGCTCCGGTGTCCTCCCACATTCCAAAAACATGCATGGCAGGCTGTTTGGACGTTCTAAATTGTCCCTGGGTGTGAGTGTGGGCGTGGATGGTTGTTTGTCTCTGTGTGCCCTGCGATTGGCTGGCAACTGATTCAGGGTGTCCCCCGCCTGCTGCCCGAAGACGGCTGGGATAGGCTCCAGCACCCCCCGCGACCCTAGTGAGGATCAAGCGGTTCGGAAAATGGATGGATGGATGGATATATATACAGTATATATATATATATATATCAACCGAATGATGACTCCCTTGTCGAAAAACTTGTAGGGTTAACCGTATTTCAAGGCACCACGGTATTGTCCACAAAGGCAACTGTTTTGTATAAACATCAAGTTTGAAGAATGTTTGGGATTGTTTTTCACAGCACTAAATACTGTAAATCTCAATAAGTGCGGCTGAATGAATTGAGGTGATGGACACCTCACAATTTCTAACAGACTTCTCTAGTTTATGTTAAGCTTGGGAAAAAAAATTAATGCCAGCACAGACTAACTGCAACAACCATACCCGTATTGCTCCTAACTGCATCTTATATACTCCATATGTGTCATACAGTATGTGGGTACAACAAGAGCAGAGGCTGAATCACCACAACGGGAGAGAATACTTAATAAGCATTATTAGAGACAGGGCTGATCATATGCATTTGATCAGGGTACGGCAATGCTTCCACCTACTTTGTCTTCACGAGTTATCCTCTCATAAATAAGGTAATGGCACGTCTATAGGCATATGTATGGCCAAAGCAATGATGAGTTTCAGTTTTAAACTTCATAAAGACAAATGAGCAAGAATGTCCAGCAATGGTGCCACTCAATCAATTTTTTTAGGCAGAGGTAGCAATGTCAATGCTTGTCTCTTTGATTTCCTTTTCAAGTCACAAGTACTTGCGGCCTCGTAATCACCAATCAAACGTAAATCTAGATTGGCTATTGTAATAGTTGGTTCATGCCTAAATCATGGCAGATAAGCTTGTATCAGATCCGCGTGTTGGCTTCATCTGAATGACTTGCACTAAACAAAAAATTCCAAAGAAATGCTGCATACTTGACCTGTGTGGGGAACTAATTTTAGTGCACGTCAGCTGTCCCATGACTCTATTCATTACTAGCCTTGAGTGTGTCAATAACGACAGAAAGCTAGAAACTTTAACACCAAGAGCTTTTGCAACAACTACAGGAATACGCATCCTCAACATCTTTATTTTTCCAATAAAGTGTGAGTCATTTATTTATGCTTTTATGTGTACGGAAGAGGATTAGGGCCAATGAAGAAAAAAAAATAAGGTTGGCAAGCCCTAATCCTCTTCCATATACGTGAGATGACGTTGATTCACTAATTTTCTGCAGCTCATTCATTCCAACTACTGACTGGAAAGACCTTTTGATGACTGCTTGTTTTTTACAAGCAGCTGCACTACATAGCAACACATGAACCATAACTCAATAAATACTTGACTTCATCATCTGACTGACTGAGCCACGGTAGCGAGTTCCGTCATCGAGGCTAGCCGATTCAACTGCTGGACATTCGGCAGTCAGTTGATAAGAGGCAGTCATTCTTACATGATGAGTGAGGAAATATAGAGGATATTGAATTGTTCTTGGCAATACGATCGCATGTGAACCGCTTCAAAGGGAAGGGGGGGGGGGGGGGAGCTCACCCATAATATGCTGAAGACACACAAAAGATGTACAACAACTGTACTTAACGATGCCACAGGGGTGCAATAATGATAAGTAGGAATGAAGCAATACACCAAATTCACCCTTCAGAATTTCAGTGCCACTGTTCCAGACTTTTTCAACACAAACGAAATTGAATCAAATGAAAAAGTGTTTCCGGTCCAGCTATTCTTGACACGATCAACTGTGCAGTTTTAACTGTCAAGTGCACTGCTGTAGTTGAACTGTAAAATTTGGAGCATACCTGCTTTTTGTCTGGGTCCACTTGATTTTGCATCGGGGTGATATCAGCATAAATATGTTGTCATGTCCCGATCACACTTTTTTTGTTACCTGAGTCCAAGTCTTTGGTTTTAAGAAACTGCTGGTACAGAATTTCGATCCCATATGTCGACAATTCATTAAGGAAAGAAAAAGATGGATTGGGGGATGACAGCGATAAAATGTTTCCTTCAATAAATTGAGGATTAAAGCCTTCAAAACATACATACGACTTCCCACTTTTACCACCAAACATTTATGATTCATTGTGTGTGCATATAAACAAAATTGTTCATTCATTGCAAATTGTTTTTCAGGACTGGCAGTATCCAAGTGCATGGATAGATGAAACATTCTTAGTTTGTCGTGACCAGAGTCCATTACTGATTACTAAACCACTCGGGTCCTCTTGCCAATTTAAACTCTCCACTTGTGAGTGTTCCAAAATGCTGTCATCCATGAACATTTACCCAGAAGCGCCTGGGGAGATTCCACAACATCACAGCAGCCTCTCACTCTGTTTCCCTCTCCCAACCCGAGCCGGCATCTCGAGCTTCTTGTCCAGGCACAAAAGCTCCCCTGCCTATACTCCTTCCCAGGTCACTGCTTTGTCGGGATTTCAAGGTGCTCGCACATTTCCCCAAGTGCATTCACAAAACAGAAAATAGGAACTACCACTGTTTGTTGCCCCTCCCAAAATGTCCCACCATTTCGCGTTGAAATAATCTGAAGACAATGCCTGACATTTACGTGCAAAGCAGAATGAGGCAAATTTAGAACCTCAGTAGAGATGCGCATTTGGCATGACAGGATTGACATTATTCGTAATACCATATTTGGTGGATGTGACAGTAAATGTTAATAGGTTTCAAAATGTCTCATGATCTTGCGTTGCATGGAGGTTTAAGAAAAACACTGTTAAACTGTTGCAAATGTGTTACTGATTAGTAAAGGACAATGACTTAGGGGTCATCCCCTGAGCCAGTTACTTCATGAATGCCCCCCATCCCTCAAAATAAATAAATAAATAAAATCAATGAGGTCACAGCATATCAGTCACCATTGCCCAACATGATCTCTGATCTACAGTACATAGAAAAGGCAAGAATCGTAGCCGAAGGCGCTGCAAAAACGTTTTTGATTCGTGCAATTTCTACTGCACACAAACATTTCCAGAATTTATTTTAGCAGCCGTTAGTCTCTCCAGGAAGAATGCTCATGTCTGTTTATATAAAATAACAATAAAGCAATAAACTGAGTATGGCGTGAAACTTTCATTTTTACCTTCACGACTCGGAGGCACTGGCAATGATTGATGGGAACAACTGGCCTTATCTTCCAGCTTTCCCACATGTTGCATTCAGAATCTATGCCTTCTGAGAAGCAGCAAACATTTTGTGAGCTTGATGTCGTGCTTCTGTAACATACCGTATTCCATCTTGCCTTTAACCCCAGTTCAATCTTGTGAGCGTGTGAGACAAGGGGTTATTAGGGTTTGAAAGAGTAAGGCAGGATTTATAGTCAAGATTTGACGAGGCGAGTTGTGTTTTCATACACAACAGGAGGGAACAAGATATCGCACTGCTTAATTATCACAACTGAAGAGGTGGGAGAAAGTAAACATGACGCCTAATGCAACATTCTGAGCCAGTTGAGTTATTCTCGCAATGCGATTACAAATAAAGCTAATGAAGTTTGTACACCAGCGGGTGAGACAATTGATGCATTTGAGGCGACATGAGTGGGGGGTGGGGTTACATTCGCTCAAGTTGGTAAATTTGAACTGAGAGCCAGACATTACTTCGCGACAGCCAGTGGAGGTCAATCATGTACTTTGCGCATCACTCACATGCTGTTATTGAAAACACACACACACACACACAAACACACACACACACACACACACACACACACACACACACACACACACACACACACGGCGTCGTGAGCAGTTAATGTGGAGAAACAATGAAGGACAGACAAATTTGTGCGGTCTAAGTGTACTGACGGCTGTAGGGTGGGGCAATTATGGGAAAAAAATAACGCAATATTCTTTTTGTCAAGCACAAAATGGTCCATTGACAATTCTTTCACAACGTCGGGAATTTGGCAATGCACTGCGCCGTTCTGCACATGAATCGTTTTCCTTTGGTTATGTGTTTAACACCAAGAGAAGGCAAAACCCAAATCACGATTAAAATTCAATTCATCGTCAGCTTCCAATACCAGGTGGGGCAGAACCATAAATGAGCAGATCTGAAGAATGGTGAGCTAGGGAAGTTGAAAGTTAAGGGCATATTCAGGTTTACAGCTGCTGAACTGTGAACCAAAATGGCAACGGTATTTAGAATAGCGACTTTCATGTCTCGCGATCAAACCCATGTGAGGCACAAGGGGGGAATTGATATTTGGCATTCAGTCTATGCACCATTAGACCTTAGGCTTGTCTTACTAGATCTCTCCTTCGCTGACAGCAAATTCATAGCATATATTAAAAAAAAGGCCTTTATGTAAGTCCAAGTGCTTCACAATGGGACTCTTCTGTCAGTGATTACAGTTGAATGAACAAATGGAGCCTTTTCAAGAGACAAAATCATACTGATATGCTTCCATTGGTCATGAAGCGATTCAGCTGGGTTTACACCCACAATGGTGCAAACTGCCCGTCTCTAACGGCACGCATCTGCAAAAATACCAAAAGAAAGGTAGCCCCACCCATGCTCACAACCAGCCCACGCTTTGCGCTAGACTTGCGTTGCGCACAAATCTAAAGCCCTATGTGTGTGCTGGTTATGTACAATGAGATGAAGAGAGAAATATAAGGGCCCTCCTTCTGTTTTGATAAAACACCAGAACCTTTTGAAAAGGTTAAACGCAAAATACACATTGTCATTATGTTTTAAAAAAAAAACATTAAGGACAATGTGAATATGTACCATCCTAAAGCAGTTGATGTCCGGCAGATGATAAAGCAGGACATGGCCTGGCAAAGTGCCTCAGGCGGAATGAGGTCAGCTACAAGATTAGGTTTCTGGAGGCTCGGCACTACAAAGAGGCAACAGAGATTTTGATATACCTGTTGGGCCTTACGACATTGGACACCAGTTGAGCTGCTGGGAAGAAAACCACTCGTCAGAGACAGCACAATGGTTTTATGGACCTTAGTCATGAATGGTGCAAAACGTTCAGAAAGTGGTCACTGTGTATGTGCTTCTTAGCCGCTTGCCATTCCACTCATTCACAAGAATTTAAGGCCTGGCAGGTCAAATAGGTTTCCCATTGAACTCATTATTCTGCCAACACACATTAGGCTGAAAACATACCAACCGAATGATTTGCAACCTCAGAGCCATCGTTAAACTAAATATTCTTTGATGTTTGAGATTCTTTTGCCTCTAGCCAGCAGGAAGCCTGCCATTGTTTTCATCATGTTTGACATTTCAGTTTTGCTCTAAAAAATGGCATCAGTTCGTGAGTCAAGCTCAAAAAGGTTCAGCAGCCAAGGCTCCGCCTAAGGGTTTTTTTCGAAGGTTGTTTGTTTGACGAAATAAACCGAATGAAAACCTCCTGTTCCTTTCTCAAATACTACAATTGTATATTGAAATAAATCTGACCGGGAGTAAGAAACAGAAGAATTAGATAAATATTAGGAAGCACATTTAAATTGCAGTTCTGAGACGTGAGCAAAGTGTGAGCGAGGGCCTTGTCAGAGGGTGATGTAGGATGTGGGAGTCATTAACGGGGATTACAAATCATCTGGCCAGGAACCAGCGCGAAGTTTCAACCCAAAATACCTTTCAATTCATACAAATCTCCAATACACACAAATCGCAATGACGATCATCACTACTGGCACGGACAATTGAACTTGAAATCTTCAGTTTTCACTTCTTGCAGTTTACAGTAATGAGATGATTTCAGTGAGGGAGTTTTATCACCCAAGGGGCTCTCAGGCCACACCTGCAGTTTCAGATCAGAGGCTACAGCCCTTGGTGTTGGCGGAGCAACAAAAGTCGTGAAGGGATCAACACGGCGGAGATGTTCGGGAATACCCATAGCCGAGAACCGTTTCTACTTCAAGCAGTTTATGGACAGAAAAAGACTCACAAAAGCAGGCAGCTTAATCAACAGGAGGCAGTCAAATAATGGAGAGATGGTTGAAGGCATAGCATAAGAGGTGTAACAGACAATACATGAGGTACATTAAAAAAAAAAAAAAAAACAGGGGCCGAAAGAGTGAGTGGGCCTCATTTGGACTTGTGGCCCTGTCAGGACTAGTAGAAGTCATGGCATTGAGAGTTCAGAAGTCCAGTGCAGTACAGCAGTACACAAAACCACAAGGCCATTTTTATGTGCTCACCAGCAGCCTCGGTGTCATAAGCCAAGTTTACATGCCGGAGTTGTTTTCTCATTCCAATTGATATCATTCAGAGTGAACACGACGTCATGGTTCAAGATGCTGCTCATTCGTCAAGACACTTGAAAGCAGGTCGCTCTGGTAAGACGCTGCCATTTTTTAGAAGTGTGGAAACGACGTCAAGAAAGACCATCGGCCCAGTTATTCGGTTTCATTCTAATAAACCGTAAACCGACGATATACTCGCTCTGATTCAAATAGTAATACAGTAAGTCATTGCAGCCACTCAAGTATACAACTAAAATATTCAGCACGTTACAAAGAAGTCAGACGGTACATGCTTTCAATCACAGTGTTTTACACAAACATATCCAGCACAACATATATCCCTTGTCTGCAGGACACTCAGATCAACTTGGACTGGTCCAAACTCTTTCCTGTCAGTCAAACACCCCACTCTTTTACACTGCATGCCGTGGTCAATTCCTGCAGAGCTCTTTGTTGTTGAGTGCTCCCAGCTCTGGGGTTCCCAGTGTGTGGGTCTTGGTGGTCCGGTGTGGAATGTGGTGAGGAAGGGGGTAGGAAGGTTCGCATATTTGGGGCTACTCAATTGTTCTTGCACTCAGCATCCACCCCCCAGAGTGATCTCTCGCTCACTTGGCCATTTGTAGAGGTCCTGGCTAAAGCAAAAGATGCTGAGATGGAATTGCAGGCTCTCGGTGAATACACTGCCCTTGAACTGATGTTGCACACAGAGCATATTAAACAAGTTTAAGGGGAAACTTAACATTCCAATTGAAGTTTAAGAAAGAGGGCTTTACAGAGCTTGGAATAGATGTGCCGTGCAAATCCTACCAATTTTCAATTATTATTATTATTTTTTAAACTTTTTCTGGACACCGATGTGCCCTATTGTTGTTGTATTTGCTTGCATCTGGAGAGCCAGTGATGTCGGTACTGCCCTGCTGTGTTCACAGGAAGCTGATAAAAGGGGAGAGACAGCGCAGAGGTGACAGGCACGTGCAGCAGGACTCCCACTCTCGGCCGAAGTCAAAGCCAGGTTAGGTTGCCCACGGTCTTGGGGTTCACAAGACTTCTGCATCATGAGATCTAAACGTCATTACCGATTGTATGTGACATCTCCTCAGTAACTAAGGGCCAAGAGCATCAGGAACTTTCACATTAGAACTATTTTTGAAAGGAATATCGGTCCAGGGTACCTCAGAAAGAAGGTGACTGTAGTTATGCTTTGATCTAATGGTGGGTGTTTTGTTTGTTTGTTTTTTTAAAGAACACTCTCTCTCGCAGGTTGCCTCCAAATTATCCTCAAATTTCTGAAGATATACTTGTTATTGAATGTTTACAAAAAACCAAAGATACTGTTCTCACTCCAAACTTCTTATTTGCAATCTATACAATCCGACACCCCTTTTTTGTGAATGTTTTTTGTAAACCTTTTGGAAACGTTGGTCAGGCGCAACCTTTGCTCAAGGTGCTATAAAGGTTGAATCAAGGCACTTTTCTTAATTATTTAGAGAACTCGAATGATCTATCCTCCAAGAACTTCTGACTTATCTTGCTTGGATAGGAAAGGTCAGGAAAGTAAAGTTGCAAAGCAGAAATGAGAATTCGAAGAGGGCAAATGTCTGTAGCACAACACTGAATCGTAATTACTGTACATTGTAGTTGTATACAGTATTCCATTTGGCATTACAAAACAACAGTATTCATTACAATTTTGGTTGTTAAAGGAAAAGACCTCCAATGTACTGAAGCAACTTCTCATGAAAAAAAAACATGCAGGGCGGTTCAAATAAAACAAAGAATTTTATGGGATTGACCTTGAGAGAACGACAAGACATTTGAATGGTTGTTTAATAGTTAATTACGTAGCACTGGAGTTAAAATGTGAAGAGCCTCTTTGGAGGGCCGCTAAAATAGTGACCTTTGGGTAATAAAAGGCCTGTCAGGCTTTGTGTGCACAAGGTTCCGTCTCCAGTATTTGGGCACTCTATATCACACACTATTAATTCCTTAGTAACAGGGTGAGTTGCTTCTGGACTGGCTGAAATATGGCCACCAATGAAAATGAACGGTTTCACCTTCAGGCCATTTTTTTAAGAGTGAGCATAGACGACGAAGAGGTTCAGGCATTATAAGAATGAATCAAATATGTTTACTTTGCAGAACTGTATGAACCCATATTGCACAATAGAACTAGTGTACATTTTTTGCTCTGACTTGACTCTTGACGACGCTATCCGCCACAAAACTCTAGCAAAATAGCGAGTTGCCTTAGGCTACAATTTTTTTGGTCGGACTGTTAACTGAAAAAAAGTATGTAAATGATTAAGGAACCAAATAAGACAGGTGGGATCCATACAGAGTGGGAAGATGACTTTTTTCGAAAAAACCTTTAGGATGGTATTTTCAAAATGCATTTGCCTTGTCTGCCAACGTACTATCGCTAAAAGGGAAGAAGGGAAAGTTTGAGCGGCATTTTTGGGCCATGGGACCAACCCACACTCCCTTGACGATCGATGTAATGTGCATCTCTGATCCTTACCATACTGTGGCCAAAGTGCTTCACAAAGCCAAACATTTACTTAATTGAAAATTAATGTATTGTTCTTTTTTGTTTAAAATTGCTTATTTTAACCTGTATTCTTTGCCACGGCGGGGGAAAAGATTGGACTGGAATGACTGGATTGGTTATTGCTCGTACGGCCGTAAATCTATCCTCGTTGGGTAGCTGGGACCAGCTGCTAGCTAGCGGGTGAGACATTGTCCTTAGGGCCAACTCCCTTCGTTTGCTGTCGCTGCTGAGTGAGAGGCCAGCAGAAAAGTAACGACAGAGGCACTGATACACAGCTGAGATGGGCTTTATTGACTTTAGTGCTTAACAGTTTCATTTAATGCTCAATACCTGACTAAGTATACCCATACCCACTTACACACTTCAGCGCCATCTGGCTACAAAGCACTGCGCCTCCACACCTCGCATCTCCTCACCTGCTTCCACAAGCATACTGAGTTTCCCATCGCATTCAAGTCTGACCGCAGCAATGGTGCAAGATTTGTTGTGATTCGAGTCCAAAAATTCTCAATCACTGATCGTTTTCCCACACCAATTCCAATTCTAATGCACAGCCCAACTAACATGACATGAGCCTTGCAAATGTTCTATTTTCCAGTGAACTGACGTGGCCCGAATGAATCACCGCATACTGTCACAGATAAGAAATTAGGGCTTGGATGTAGAATGTGGAATGAGACTGATCCCATGTGATCAACAAGGAATTCACAATCTGGACCTGCTGTTACTGTCGATCACTTAATTTGGTCTATGCTGAAGCGTTTGGGGTTTCCATTTCACTTTTACTGCATTACAACATCTTTATTGTACCTCTTGTCAGGTCTCAACAAAGCCCCCAAAGTAACATTAACGGGAACAAACATCCCCACTACTAAACCGTGCCAACAATAACACTAGATGTCCATAGTTGTAAAAGGTAGGTTTTTGAATCGTGCCTCTCCGATACGACTCATATTCCACCAGTCTGATTTACTGTAAGTGAATGAGTGCCAGTAAATATTTCGTGAAGTACTTATCCGACATTTGGCAAAAATGTTTTCTTGCTCCGAATAAAAAGAAGTTAGTTATTCTGGAAAAATGTCTGAAGCTACGGTTTAGATCGGACAGTACTGTTAACCTGAGGTTGACCTTTCGAAGCAGTTTGTGGACACACCTGACTCACTTTAATGACAATGAACCTTGAGACTTACAGTATAGCTCTCTATGGATGAATTTTCTCAGTGGCCAGGAGTCTTTTTGTACTTAAGGCCCAGATAGACATAACCAGCCCATCGAAATCTATTGTAAAGGAGAAAGCATGCGGGTAGCTCTCACACCTGTACAATAAATCCAGATTTATTCACAACCTTTCAAATTCCAAGGATGCAGCACAATTAAATGTGACCAATAGAGACATATTAGGGTACTCTTAACAACACTGAGCATCACAAAGAAATACTTTCAGAACACAAACAATGGTCCTTCAGACTTCAAATGCAAACAGTGATCTCCTTATTGGACAGTTACAACCAACTCCAATCAAGTGAATGGCCCAAATTTAATTTTTTCCCCCCTATTTCAAAAAATACTCAATTGGCCCATAAGGTCACGATTTCCATGTGTAATGCTATTTACAACACTTTATTATTCAGAATTGTACAACAAATGTTGACACCCTTTCTTTAAAGTAGAGGTAATACAGTTAAGAAAAATCACTGGCAAATAAAATCAACAATCAAAGTGTGCATATTCATTTAACCAGTATAAAAAGGAAATGAGAGAAAGGAGGGATTTGAAGTATGCTGGGCACAGTGGAATTTCAACCCTAACTCTGCTCCCCCACTCCAACCCTCACTGTAAAAGTCACTTCCATTTGTTTCCATTACTTGGGTTGAACTCACAATTATGTATGCCAAGAGGATGTGTTTTTTGCAGGGATAGAACTGTTTGTGTGATAATACAATTTATCTGTAGCTTCTTACAAAACAATGACTTCTGTCAAACTGGCATAGATCCAGTTGCATGTTTTTTCGAACTTTGCATAAAGCCGTGCTTTCACTTGATCAATGCATTGCTGAATGGCAGATTATAAACAAACAAAAGACACCATAATAGTGAAATATAATATATATATTTTTAAAACACTGAACATCCATCAAACCCGTTCTCACTACCTCCAAAGGCTAAACTAATTCCCTGCCAGCTTGGGAGTTTTACTGAGGAAGTTTGGAAATAAACAAGGGCTGCCTTCTTTCAGTGGGGAGTACTCTGTGTGTGTGTTGATTATACCTCTCCATTGTTATGAATTGCCTTCAAGTATTTCCTAAATGAATGTTATATTTACTGGCTGAAGCACTTAAGTGTTGCCAGCCACCCGCCAAGGTGCAAAACAAGCCACTAAAGGCATCAAAGCAGCTTGTGCTAACTTGTCCCTTGCTTTTATTTGACATAAGAATCTGAGAAAATGAAAATGTGTCTAATTAATGGCCACTTTGATAAAGGGTCTGGGGCCAAGGAAACAATCTTTAAAGTGGTTTATCTTTAATTCTTTGCAGTTTATATGACAGACAAGAGGCAAATAAGAATGATGTCACATTGATCAGCGGGCTTGGCTAACAACTAAGCGACCACTGGACCACCAGAAGACCTCTGTGGCCCATAACGGGCCCCGATTTCCATATTGAGAACCGTTCTTTCATAGCAGATTTTTTTAAACACCCTGAAGAGAAAATTGGACAACATTTCGACTTTACCGTTTACTCCTTTGTTGGGAACATCGTTGACGTTGAAGCCTTTGGAGCTGTAAGCAGCGCGAACATCGTTGCAGTTTTTCGACTTTTGCTCCGCCGTGGCAGACACACAAAACACGACCAGCGTGCTCAGCGCACACAGCAACAGCAGCGTCTTCATGTTGTCAGTTTCAGACAAACCAAAAAAATAAAAAATAAAATAAAAGATAAAATAATCTGATCGGTGAGTGCAAGAAGTTTCCAGCAGTGCTGTAATCTAAGTATGCGCTACACGAATGTTCCTCATGTAGACACGTTGGTTTCCTTCAGCTCAACAGCTTCATTGACTCAAAAGAGACGGAGCAAAAATCAAAATCACCGAAAACCGCTGGAAAACACACCCTCTAACTTATTCCCTTAAACGGAGAAGGTGTTCAAGAAAAATGTCGAGTTCCAGGGTCGTCTAAAGACACGTAGAAGAGCTCAAACAAAGTTTGGAAGAGTTTAAAAAACTTTTTGCACTGCAGAGAAGAATCCCAAAGTATGGCTCATCCGTTTCGACGACAGTATTAACCACCGGCGGGGAATAAATGACAAAGGGGTCTTATTCTTTCGGTCCTTTTCTCGCCTTCTGTCCACACGCTTGGAGGCCGTGGTTTTTGCGGGTCGGGACAGCAGACTGTATAATCGACCTACAGCGATCCAAATGCAGGCTGGAGGCGCTGGTAGACAGTAGACACCCAGGAGAGAGGAGAAGTTCCGGGGACAAAGAGAGTGGAGAGCAGGAACACAAGGGCTGGACTCACGAGTCAGGAGCAGGAGTGTCTACATTTCTTTGGCTCGACTTCGCAAGACTCGTGTTCGCCAGGACTACGAAGAAAACCGCAAACTGGTCAAAAAGTGAACCCCTGCAAACACCTTACGCGTCAGGATGACATAGCAGACAACTCAAAACCCTAAATCACCCTCTCACCGAGGACTCTCATTTGACTTCATGAGTTTCTTATCTGTTCATCCAGATGGATGGGGATAATACGACAGATAACCATTGGATCAGGGGGGGTTTCCTGGCTCAGAAGAGGTGGTATCTTTCTGATGGTGTCTATGTCTGGTTCCTATAGCTCTGCTTTCCAGTATTTAGAGCCTACGTGTAGTTCTTCTACATCATTCTTTCAGATTTCCTTTTTCAAAATACACTTGTTGCCACAAATGTGACATCTGACATCACTGAAAAACCAAAATCATGAATTGTAGACTCACTTTGGAACCCTTTTTTCCCTGCAAAATCAGATGTGCTTTGTTACAAAAGAAACAATATTGACCCGTTTGAAAATACCTAGTATCTAGGGAAAAAAAATGAAGCAATTGGAGGATGGGTAAAATACATGAAAATTCGGCTGGTAGTTGTTTCTGAGACCACTTTTTATGAATAGAAATGGTAAAAATTGCTTTGGCTGTGGCCTTAAAATTTATGTATTTTAAAACACTAAAATGACAGTAATGTATGTGCTAATAATGGTTTGTTGTTGTTTTCAGGTCTATGTAATGGAGGACCGTTGGGAGAAAGAAAGATAAATAACAGAACTTTCCATTTTTACTCGAGTGTTGTCATGTAAAGTTAACCCTAAATGTAATAACTGTGAAAATAAACCTTTTCTTATTCAGGGATATAACAGAGGCACATTGAGGACCCCTTAAGGACAGACCTCAGGTGAAAACAAACACGTTGTGTTGTGAAAGTTTATAAAATACATGTAGCCCATTTATTTATTTCTTGAGGAAGATTTACTCACTTGAAACCGAAGGCCGCTCCTGTCCGGAGGTGTTGTTTCAGTTCAGGTTTTATTATTCAGTACGTTGTAGTTTGTTTAAATTCGGTCTCGTGTTCCAGGAACTGTGGAGTAAAAAATTCTCCAATGCTACTTTACACAAACACACAGATCTAGCTGACAAAGCTCTACATACTTGCATGTTGGTCAAAATACAGGTAGAGCCATGCACTACATTTAGTCTACATTCAGTCGAAAAGAAACCACTGCGCAAATGGTTCCAAACAGAAAGGGTCAAACAAAGCAAATCACAACACATCATTTACAATCATATAAAAATAGCAATGGAATGTAAAATGTTACATTTTCAAGGACTTATTTTTCTGATTGTTATGATAATGTATTACATGTTTATTTTTAATATTTTGGAGCGGTGGGAGACCTTTGATTACTCCGTTGTGATGCCTCCAGCTGGAAATCTCTTATTGCAGCATGTTACTTTCGCAAAGCAAACAGATGCAGACGTTTTCAAACTCACGCAACGGTCTGAAAGACATTTTATTCAAATACAAATTCCCCAGATTCTTCAGCGACTACTTCGCTTATACCATTCAACCATGAGCTTGGTCTTAAATATTGGCTTTGGGGAATAAATTGCACCTTGCGTTTTTTTGTCATTTAACAGAGTCCCTTAATGAAAATGAAAACATACATATTCGAAAGTTATATGCCAGCTTTGAAACACGTTTAAACAAGGCTGACTTGTGGGTTGTGCATGTGTGCGCACATTCATTGGTTTGGGGGTAGCACTCAGCAAAATGACATTCCTCCTTTTGTGTCCACATTCCTCAGGCGGCTGCATTCATTGCGTGTGACTGTGGCGGCTGCAGGGGAAGCCAGGGGTTGCCGAGGAACAGGAGGAGGATGCTGGAGCTGTGCGCTTGAGAGAGCGTGGGCCCGGTGCTCTTCTTAATAGGCCAACAAAAGGTCCAAAAATGCTCCAGTGCCATGACAATTAGACATGAATGAGCTCTGAGCGACGTGACATGCCTTGTGCCTTCCATCTGACCGAGGAATTGAATCAGCCGGCCTGGTTCAAATTGGACTGGACTGGGCATCCAACACACACGGAAGCACCTGAATCATAATGTTATCTTAATTTTGTGCAAGGCTTGACAGCCAGTCAAGTTGCCCAACCATGAAATACATATTCTGCATATTCATTAGGAGGCAGGCAAATGCAACCATTTCTGATAGTCAGCACTTTGCGACATTCCTGCTGACTAGCATCAATTTGACCTGTCACTCTCTTAATGCGTGCTGTTTCAACGTTGCCTCAATATTACCCTAAGAAAACACATATACTCTGCATCTCAATAGGCCTGTTTGCCCTTTCTGCGGCCATGCATTAGCATTCAGAATATAACACCCCCGACACCGCACCTTGGGTAGGCGGTTGTTCTCTCTGCAGCCAGCGTTTGCTCATCTCCTCCTAATCAGCCTCTGTTTTCCATGTAAAAAGCTGCAATACAGTTCATGAGAGAATAGCACAGCTGGAGCACAAATTCGTTTTTATCTAAATCTGCAGCATGGAGGCCCTGCAGGTGTGAAAAGTTACAGTCGAGCACCCAGACGGAGAAAAAGGATTGCCAAATGTGTTTGCAGTGATGGGTGTGTTTGCCTTGTTAGGTAGGGGAGTAGCTTCATAGGTAGAAAGAAAATCAATTAAGACTAATGAACCTTTATCATTGCTGGGGGTTATATGCATCCGTCAGCTGGTCAGCGTATTAGCCTCACAGTAGAAACCGGGACAAATAAACTGCTGAGTTAGAGCAACAGAGATACTGTATATGTACTCCAAATGAAATAGAATCAAGAAATGTGTTCACAACGTATATGAGTATTCTGCAATTGGCTGTCAACCAGAACGCTCAAATGTGAAATATTCACTGAGCCCTCATATGAGAATGACTCATAGTGAGTCATATGATGGCTCAGTCGTACTCTATGATTCGCTACTGGCATTCATACTGTCATACTACATTTATTGTGAGATCAATGTTTGCAGAGTCTATATTTTGTAGAAAGAATCATAAATGTGCAAGACATTTCTAATATTGTACCCAACAGTGGATCAATTGCCACATAGCTTGTTTGCCTTATATGTACCCTCGGCTGTGATTGACTGGCGAAGAGTCCAGGGTATACCCCAAGGCTGGGATATCAGCTAGGATAAGTTGCACGACTCCATGACCCTTAAGAAAATAAATAGTAGAAAACAAGACAGCAATAAGGAAACAATTGACATATACAATGCATATTATATGTTGGCCCTTTTTGACGACCAGAAATATAATTGTGACTGAATGCAGAGATGACTTTGCATATTACAAAGACTAACTCACATGTGAACACCGCCAGATTTAAAAGCCGACATACTTTACATTTCATCTACTATACTGGGGAAAGTCCGCTTCATATTCTTCATAGCTGCTTTGCCACTATCATCTGTGTTTGACAAATGGTAAGTCCACCCCTGAAATGAGCCTCAATTATTTAACAGAGGGACATAAATTAGCCAACACATTTTCAAAAATAGTCAGATTACAAAAGATTTACATAGACAGGCTATACCAGAGACCAGGCAAGCAATTATGTCCTGTTTAAGTGAGAAGGGCAGAGTAAAATAATCATGTCACTGAGCACCACTTCTTCCTTTCATAACTTTGCTGCTGTGAATTAGGAATTTCTCCATTGCGAGACTAATAAAGGTTTTCTTATCTTATCTTATCTTATCTTATCTTACCAGAATGGAATTACAACAGATAATTGCTGTTGTTTGCTCAGGTTGCCACCTTTAATTTGTCTGCTCTGAAGTTATCAAAATCAACATCTGACAAGATATGCAGTTGAGCAGATGTGAAACATGGTGCCCAAATATAAATATAAGTATTCTTAAATTAGACCCACTCATTTTGGTCATGTTTTGCTTTTAATAATGATGGGACATTGTATATCATGAACATATTGCAAATAAATAAAATGATCAATGGGTATTTATTCACATTTGACATACATTTAGATACGAGCCATTTTAAATACATTCATTGAGATTAAATGTCACTTTTCCCAATCGGCATTGGGAAATTGAGAAGAATAGAAACCATTCGTTTGGACACATTTGCTCATACTACACAATACTGTTGCAATTTTCAATCGGAGCCCAGTCTCGTCAACACGGAAAGTCATTTTGGTGGCAGCAACTTTATAGTGCAAGCCTTCACACTATATGGTTGGAGGCAGCGGCATTACAGATTTAATAACCAAAAGAAATCAAAGCAAAGCTTTCATTGAGGAAAAAAAACAAACAAACATTCAAATAAAAACATTTCTAAATGCAACATAAACATTTCAAAAGTGCATATAAAAGCTCCTGCAAGTGAAAATGAATTGCAATGACTGTTACACAAACATTTTGTTGCCTAGTGCTGACATTGGCAGGAAACTCCACTACAGTTCTGCTGACATCAATGATGTTCCTTGCCTTCACCATAGACATACACATAGGGCTACATTTTCTTGCCCAGCCAAGTCTAATGCAAAGCAGCTTCGATTGTGTGCATGGGTGGAGTTTTTTTCTTCCTGTATTTTTGTCGACTAGAACAATGGGAAATTGGCGTTTGCGCCGTTGTGGGCGTGAACAAAGCTGACTTGATTGGCACCCAATAAAAACATCTCCTCTCATTCCATTTAAAATCAGTGTTCGAGAAGTGCTCAGTCTTTGTCATGGTAGAAGCAGAAATAGCCGCCCTGGAGGCCAGGCAAAAGATCGAAGCATGAAAAGTATGTTTATATGGAACTGCAATTAGACCCCCACCGGTGGATGATGTCAAGTATGCCAGGGTGATCACAGATCACCCGTGTGAAATGGGCACTTTGAGAGCGCCTTCCAACCCGTGTCCATGTGTGACCTGCTTCCAGCTTGTCTAAAGTTTAGTCTAGCTTTCAGCCACCAAATTATCAGGTACACCGAGGGCATGTAAAAGAAAACGCCCTCGGTCCGCCAGAATGCCCAGATTGATACACCATAGTCTGCCACATTTCCAAACACGCTAAACTAGGTGCATGGAATGAAAGATTCAGCAGTTTATACACCCAAGCGCATTTGCGTTGTCTACGAAAATAGAGCCCACAAACACCGCATTGATAGCTGAATCATACCTTGGCGTCGCCACCATATTAGCTGTGAAAAAGTGGAGCGATTGGAAAAGATTCCTCATTCATGTGTAGCTTGGAGATGTACCAGTCATTTTACAGTCGAAGTCAGAGCTCATGGGATTACATTTCACAAGGTAGACTGAACAATTCCTTCAATTGTATTTGGCCAGCATATTTTAATATTGATTACTTTGAAGCTAATACTATGAATAAATAACAAATTGTTTTTTGTGATTGCCAATGTCAAATTGACATGAATCACTGAAAATAAAACGGATCAAAATCAGTTACATGTAAACGTCAGTGCTCTTTCCTCAGAAAACACACACATCACATCTACATCTAAAGACACACAGAAATATTGAATATTAATGTTCATCATCGCAGTAACAGTATGATACACATGGGTACCTGTAAACACTCGTACAAACAATAGAAAAATACATACGTTGGTTTGGTGCGATTCAGCGCTCAAGGCAAATGTACTGTAATGATGTGTTGACATCTCTGGCCTTCAGTGTAGCAGGAAACACATTAATCTCTTAAAGGGCCAGTGCACAGTACACGTGGCTCCTCAAATTCGACAAAATTTGAATGTTCGCCTTTGTCAAACAACAGGGTATTTTAAATGGTCATAATTATTTACAAAATTGTCAATGTGTGAATTGTCATCCAAATTAAATGGGGACATGCTATCAAGAACACCAAGCCATCTTCAAACACCCAAGTAGATACTGTATACTGTAAACTGCGGGCAAACACACAGTCATAAAAAAAAAAAGCAACATTACCCATGTAAATGTTTCTATACAATTCCAGCTTGACACCTTGTCAAATACGGTAATATATTTTCCAGAAGTTTTTTGCAGTCCTCCCTGTGGCCTATCAAATTTGTTAATATTGAAAATGTTCATATTTTGTAAGCATAGAACCAACACAGAAAAACTTACACAGTACAGTTTGTAGCCGGACACAATCTGTACATATACGCTCAGACCTTGACTACCTTTGTAATGGGCCGGCAAGAGCAACCAGTCCGAAATTATTTGGCTATGTCTAGGACATTAAACAACAACAAGAGAGAACTACCGGTACATGAGACATTTTTGTGGTATTGGGTGATTGTGTGGGTTTTTACCTCTCAAGGCAAGGAGGAGATGGGGTTTATTTATTTCCATGGGTCTAGTGCTTGCAAGGCAGTAATTCAGTGCAGGCAAGGACAGGGAGCATTTGAGAAAAAAAAATGTCCACATGCCTCCCATTTCCACTTGCCGGTCAATGACAGTGCTCAGTACTAAGCGGTGACTTCGATGTCAGAATCAGAGTGGGGATGCTGCAACACTCTCATTTGTTAATAATGGGAGATGCAGAGAGAATGGGTTCCTTACTTACATAATAGTAAAAGTTTCTCATTTGTGCTTTCAAAACAAGAGAATTGAGCATTGTCTGACACTCATGCTTTGTTCAGTCTTTTTCGGAACCACGTCTCTGAAACAATGTTTAAAAGAGTTTCTTTTGTTCTACAGAGTTTGTGGTGCGTGCAAGTGAGTGCACAGGGCAGATGGTCAGTGGTGACACAGAAGAAGGAAACACAGACCGACAGAGACCATCAGGACCAGGTAGACGCTCTCCAGGGCAGTCCCAGGCGAAGGGATGTGTCCAACTCCAGCTGTGGCCAACCGAGGTGTCAGAAGCTGCTCCTGGAAGGTGAAGTCATCCATTGCCAGGTTGTCGGCGAGGTCTGAGAGGTAATTAGATGAAAAATAGGGATAGGGCAGCGCAGATTGGTGGGTGAAGGTAGGGAATGAAAGAATGAAAAATATATGAGAGGAAGGAAAAGATGGGAAGGGTGAAGACATTTAGACCCGACATTGTCACAAAGCTGAAAAACATGTGTGGTATGTCAGTCCTCCTTCTGTATGATGCCTTGCACAGCTGTAACAACAATGCTAAACTAGGAGATTGACAAAAAGCCGAGCACACTGTATGCGTAATTGCAGACACAAACTGCATCGCAAAGCATTTTTCACTGCAAGTGTTGAATTGTGAAGCAAAGATGATACGAACCCTAAACGGTTGCCTTATGCCAAGCTTCAAACGTGTTCTGTCTTTTTCACGGATTGAGGAACTGTCTGGGAAGAGCGCCGTGTAGCTCACAGTTGCATATTTTGATCGACATATTTATATCAGTTTGCAAAATGAATCACACAACATAATTGAGAGAAAGCAAACACCACCTCACAGTTTGCATGAGGCTGTTTTGAACTGTGTGCTTGTGGTGTTTTGGAGTCAGCAAAATGTATTGACAAAGAGGACATCACGCATGCTCATAGTTTCTTTCCAAAGGGACATCTCCATGCTCACTTTGACATGACATGCACATTGCAGCATTTTCAATCATTGTTACGCATCTATATGGACAGGAAGCACTCTTTGACAACATTATCATCCGTGCAAAAAACAAAATCAAAATGCGCAGGAAGTATATTCATGTTTCTACTAGAATGTTGTCCTTGAACAGCGCCCTTCCTCCTGTCCCCTCACATCTGAAGCAAAACTCTTCGGGCCAAATTGAGAAAATGCAAACCTCAAATTAAGCAAATAACATTCCCTTGTTTCACCGTCTTCATTGTTTATGTCTTGTGACCTGTTGTAACTGTCATATGCTTGTGCAGGAGTTTTTTGCCTCACTCAAATTATCCTCAAATGAGGGTAGTTCGAGCGTGGGTTATTTTTTCTCCCCCTCTCCCTCCCTTGTTTCTTTCTGACTTTCGGGTTGAGTGAACGCTGGCGCGTTTTGGCTGCCGCTGCTCAACCCGTATTGTTTTGTGTTTTTTGTTATTGTAAAGTGTCCTTGGGTGTCTTGAAAGGCGCTTATAAATAAAATCTATTATTATTATTATTATTATTACTGAAGCGAAAGTGGAAGAAACAGAGAGACAACAACATATTTAACATTTTCAGGCTATCATTAATAACTACGGGTAGTGACTCCATTTTTACTTCATAACAACCACCACTAGAGTAATTACACATATTGCAGCTAGCCCAACTCAGGATTCAGGCAATTCTCACTATGCAACAAGTGCTAATCGTCCCAGGTGTTACTACTCCACAGTGGGAGTGGTGTTTGACTCTATTTCGAGTAACTAAAAGCTGTATTCAATGTATGATTTATATTTCTGAACCATACATTACTCCTCTGCTCCTGTACCACACTTCTCCTTGTCCATCTGTTGCGCATGCTGCAGGGATTTAGTCACCTGCTGCTGCGCTCTTACTCACAGCTGCCTCATCGCTCCGCATCCACAGCTGTGCTCTTCGACTGACACTGAGCAGAAGCCTTCCCTCCCGTGCGCATGCGGGTATGTTTGTGTGCATGTGAGAGGGTGGGAGAGAGAAACACTGACCATACTGCCTCTGCTTTGTCTGGCAAAAAGCTATGAAGGAGACGGGAATAAGAA